>NC_059157.1:1880000-2505000 GCF_019923935.1 Bubalus bubalis
AGTGGACTGAAATCCCATTTGCCGTGTGGTGTGGCCAAAAATTTTAAAACAAACAAATCAGACACACACACAAAACTATTCTTCATCTTATTTGGTTTGGAAAGAAAAAAAGATTCTATTACTTGGCATTATTAAACATCTTTACTATTCAAAAAATTAATTCAGTATAAATAAATTTTAAAAACTAATTAGGAAATAGGCAATTGTTGATTTAACAAATATTGCATACTGTATTTCAAAATTCTTGAGTCATAGAGCTGGTATTCACCATATTATATCTACTAATGCCACATTGGACTTTCTGTGTGGAATTCATTTTGAGGCTGCTTCCCTATGTGATTAAAGAATATGACTTTAATAATAAAAGCTGAAAGTTTGAGGTTGGTTTTGAAAGTGGAGAAATGGAAATAGACTGGATGGTAGAAGATTTATGCAGAAATTCAACCATCCCTCAAGGAGGAATCAATTGAGAACTGGTAATTAATATAGAGCCAAAAAATACACATTTGAGGGATGTTTGAGTCTTATGATGGAAGAAACATGGGCTTCTTGAATTATCATAGGATTTCTTAGAAAAATAGAAAAACAAAAACTGATCCATTATAACCAAAATCTGAAGGGGAAAAAAAGAGAGAGAGAGAGACCTACAGGATTCTTAAAAACAATAACAACAACAACAACACAAAACACTCTTCCCGCCAGAGAATAACGCTGACCAGGGCTAACTACACAGATGATGAATTTAACTACTCAAAAATGCCGAGGAGGAATTTTGTATCTCCTTAGTATCCTGCCCCCTTCAGATTAAAGCCACGGGCTTTTTGCCTAAAGCAAAACTGAGAAGACATCCTGTCGTCACTTAAATGGGAAAATAATGGAAAAGAATAGGCACATGGAAACGTGTAACTGAGTCACTTTGCTGTGCTCCTCAACTGTACCACAGTGACCGTAACACGGTTACTGTTACTCAACTATACTTCAATATAAAATAAAAATACTTAATTAAAAAAAAAAAGACATCCTGTGTGGCACGATCTCTTCACCATGAAGGGAATTTTCTAGCTCCCCAGTGCTGTCTGGGACACAGAACAGGAGGGAGACCTGGAAGAAGAAAAAACTGATGCTGAGATCTATGGAGTTTCACACGTAGGTCCACAATTCTCTGGGGCCCCTGCCTTTGAGAGGCAAGTCTCATGCTCTTACTCCCTTGCAATGAATGGATTTTTTCCAGAGAGTGGGATTTATAGGAAAAGTATGAGTAGAGGACAAGTGCTTAAAAAGACTGACAAAATAATTTCAGTGATAAACCTAACAGAGCAGAAATGGCCATCATCTTTCAGGTGTGCCCACAGAGCAGCTGGCAAGGTGAGCGGGGATCCTGGGCTGCATGGAAAACACTGAACGTGTAACGCACCTTGAAGCACAGGCGGGATGCCAACTGATGGATGGATGGGAAGGACACCCAGGACCACACACCAGTGAAGGTCGGTGTGTCCTGAAGGGGGCCATGGAAAGGCCAGAGGTCCAGTATTAACCTCACAATGAGTGGAAGGACTGGAATAAACATGGCTCAGTGGCAAAGAAGTTGCCTGCCCGTGCAGGAAATGTGGGTTTGATTCCTGATCCAGGAAGACCCCACATGCTGCAGGGCAATTAAACCTCTGCACAAACTGCAGCCTGTGCCCTGGAGCCCTTGTTCTGCAACAAGAGAAGCCACTGCAATGAGAAGCTGGCACATGGCAACTACAGAGTCCTCACTCACGGCAACCAGAGAGACGCCTGCCCAGTGACAAAGCCCCAGCACCACCAGCAATGAGAAGCTGGCACATGGCAACTAGAGTCCTCACTCACCGCAACCAGAGAAACGCCTGCCCAGTGACAAAACCCCAGCACCACCAGCAAGGACAAGCTGGCACACGGCAACTAGAGTCCTCACTCACCGCAACCAGAGAAACGCCTGCCCAGAGACAAAGCCCCAGCACCACCAACATATAAATAAATAAATTCTACAAAAGAATAAAAAGATTGGGGTCTGGTTGTAGAATTCTCAAAATGCTAAGTCAAAGAATCGAGAGTGCCCTTTATCAAAGAGTTCCAATATGAAATGTCCGTTTTTAAGATATTTTCAGGAATGATAAGACTCTGAGTGTTGAACTAGACATTTAGGAATAAATAAAATGTTAAGTGTGAAGTCAGACAACCTTGTATTGAATTCAAATACTCCAGTCTGCAGTGCAATTCATGGGGCCTGTTATAAGTGGGCCACCCCAAAAGCTGTTAATGCTATGGTTTCTGAGGTGCATTAGCTTGATGTTAATAGAAACTTAGAGAAAATGAGATTTTTGTTGAATCCTATTGCTCATAAATAGTCAGGTTTCATTTGAACTAAAATTTGTAGAAACATAAATAATCTACTGTCTTTTTTGATTGATGCTTTTGAACTGCGGTGTTGGAGAAGACTCTTAAGAGTCCCTTGAAGTGCATGGAGATCCAACCAGTTCATCCTGAAGGAAATCAGATCTGAATATTCCTTGGAAGGACTGATGTTGAAACTGAAACTCCAATACTTTGGCCACCTGATGGGAAGAGCTGACTCATTATAAAAGACCCTGATGCTGGGAAAGATTGAAGGCAGAAGGAGAAGGGGACAACAGAAGATGAGATGGTTGGATGGCATCACTGACTCAGTGGACATGGTTTAAGCAAGCTCTGAGAGTTGGTGATGGACAGGGAAGCCTGGAGTGCTGCAATCCATGGGGTCACAGAGTCAGACCCGACTGAGAGACTGAACAACAACAGCTGTCTCTTTTAGCAGTACTCAAAATACATTTAGGAGTTAAAAAGTAAAGTAAATGAATAAAAAAGGCTTAATTTATAGCAATGTACAAAACAATAAGATATATGAAGAGATCTATCTGGACTTCTGTGAGTGTGTATATAAGATGCTGGTAAATGAATAAAGAAGCTTAATTTATAGCAATACACAAAACAATAAGATATATGAAGAGACTTCTGTGAGTGTATATGTACTGCCAAGTCGCTTCAGTCGTGTCCGACTCTGTGCGACCCCATGGACGGCAGCCCACCAGGCTCCCCCGTCCCTGGGATTCTCCAGGCAAGAACACTGGAGTGGGGTGCCATTTCCTTCTCCAATGCATGAAAGTGAAAAGTGAAAGTGAAGTCGCTCAGTCGTGCCCGACTCTGACTCTTTGAGACCCCATGGACTGCAGCCTACCAGGCTCCTCCGCCCATGGGATTTTCCAGGCAAGAGTACTGGAGTGGGGTGCCATTGCCTTCTCCAGAGTGTGGATGTAAGATGCTGGTAAAAAAAGCAAAGTAGAAACATGTCCGTTCCCTGAGCAGGCTCCATGTGCCAGTCTATGTGTGAAGTGTCCTCAAAGAGGTGAAATAACATGTCTGCTGTCAGCCCAGTAGTAAGCAGCAGAGACAGGGTTTAAAATCTAATCTGAACGACAGAAAAATAGCACATTACTGCTCCTACACAAAACCATTTTCCTATAAGTTCTATTTATAATGTGAAAAGACTGGCAACCTCAGAATAGAAACTGACACATTTGATTTTTCCAACTATAGCTTCTATAAAAAAAAAGAAGAAAAACAACCAGATATGTAAGTTTTGCAAAGTTTCAGTTCAACTACAAACCACAGAAAGGATTCTCTGGCAAATAATACCAAGTCAGCAGTGTCCCTATGCCCATAAATTGTGGCTCCAAAAGAAGATGAAATCAATTATCAAAAAAGAAAAAAAAGCCCATTTCTTGGAAATCTTAGAAAGAACCCAAGGACACATTTTAAATCGTCTGGTGACTGTAGACCTCTAAATTTTACAAATGAGTGAGCTAAAGCCTAGAGAGGCAAAATGATTTACTCTAAGGAGCGGAATGAGTTAGTGGATGTGCTGAGCTTCTATAGAAATCAAGTTTCATGGGATTTAGTATCCTATTTTTAATGTACGATGTCAGTTTTTTCCCCTAAATAGAATAAAATTTACAAAGTGTTTATATGGGAAGGTGTAGTCCTGCTATGAAAGAAAAGCATCACCCACCGTTAAGTTCTCCTTTGGAACTTAAAACATCCCAGGGTGGGTGGTCAAGACGACCAGGTCTGCATTCTTGCCCAGGGGACACCTTCATCTGCTGAGGGCTGCCAGCACTTTGTGCTGTTTAGTCGCTCAGGCATGTCCAATTCTTTTGTGACCCCATGGATTGTAGCCCACCAGGCTCCTCTACCCATGGGGTTTCCCAGCAAGAATGCTGGGGTGGGTTGCCTTTCCTGCTCCAGGGGATCTTCCCAATGGAGGGATAGACCCTCATCCCGTGTCTCCTGCATTGGCGGGCAGATTCCTCACCACTGTTTCCTGAAGCACCTGGTATTTGCCAGATACTAGGCTAAGTGCTTTACATTTACAATTGCATTTCTTTCTTCTAGTTGCTATATGTCCTCCGGGTATTTTTATTCCTATTGGAAAGGTGCAGACACCAAAACAGAATGAAGCTGTGTGTCCAAGTCTGCCCAGATATAAGAGTTAGAGCCAAATCATGGCCATTTGAGTCGGAGTCCTCTATTTAATGGTTGTGCTTAGCCAACTCTTCATCTCCTATGTTACTGAGCTTCAACACGTTTACTTAAAATGTATTTTAAAACGAAAGGGGATGGCTCTTGAACACTGAGAACCTCCCAGGAAAGTAGGTGACTTCTTGGGTATCACTGGCCATCGAGCTACAGGCAGAGATGAGAAAAATATACACCGATGAAAGGAAAACTGAGATAAAAGGAAAACGAGATTACCTCATCTTTAAACTAAGAGGGTGTTTTGACTGCTCTCCAATCCCCCGCTAGTTCTACAATTTAAAAAACAAAAAGCAAACAAAAAAAAGCAATCAGGTGCTTCTCTACATTTGCTCACAGCACTTTGTACATAGCGATGTTTCTAGGGTCATTTTGACAGGACTGATGAATCACACTGGGGCCATTTTTCAAAATATTTGTTTGTCCATCCTGATAAACTCTGAGATTTCTGAGGACAAGGGCCCCATCTAAAGTATCATTAGCTCACCAGTGTCTACCCTTTTGCCTGGCATAGGACAGGAAATGTTTGATAAATATTTTGGGGAAAGTAAGAATTAAATCATATTGTTACAAAATACACATGTGTCCCACATACCCCTCAGGGCTGCCCTAGAGGAGATGTTGACGACTCGGAGGTTTTCATAGCTTGCGTTTTCAGTTCACTTCTTTGTTTCCCAAAGTGAGTCTGAGGACGTGATCTCAGGGTTCGGAGACACTCTCTTCAACAATTTACTTTTTCATTTTGATGATCTGGGAGACCAACACAGCATTTTGAATCATCTGAGTGACCCAGGAAATTAAAACTGATGCTGTTCTGCAACTTCAGTGCCCACGTTTGGGTCGGTGCCTATGGTCACGCTGGTACTATGTAAGATCAAGCAACACCACTGATGAGATAAAAATCTCATGGCAGTCCAGCCAGGAACCAAGAACAGGATTGCACCCTTGTGTGGTTTGTGTCAGAACAGCAAGCTGTGACTTAGAGCAGTTGTGAGGGGTAATTTCACACTGGAAGGGGTAATCTTGTTTTGAGAAACCACTAGCATCCATCCTATTAAAGGAGCATGATTAACCTGAATTGTACAGCTTTCAAATTTTATTTGAATTTAACAGTAAGTCAATTTTTATTTTAAGTATATAAAATCTAGCAGCATTAGGAATGTGTTCTTTATTAATAATTATATATTAAGATATATATATATAATATGATAAAAGATATATATATGTATACATAAAAATATGTAAAAATATAAGAATATGTGATATATAAAAATCACACTGTAAAAATAATCTGCCTACCTTGGGGAGGGGTGGAAGCCTGTGAGAGTCTTTCTTTTTCTGGTCTGAAAGGTATCCATAAATTTTTCAAGTTGGAAACCAACTTGTCCAGCTCTTATGGAAAATGCATTTCTGCCAAGGCAATTGCCATCACTACCAGGACGGATTCCCGTGACTGCACGGCAGAAACGGTCCCCCTGCCTACATACGGCATGCTCTGTAGTGGGTTGTCACCCTCGACTTCCACGTGCACTGAAATTCACCAAGCGTGCCTGCTGCCATGGAAGACCGCCTGAGAAAAGAAGATGTTTTATAACTTGTTCACTATAATCTACTTTGTTGATTCTTGTCATTGCCCTCCTTTAGGGGAAGAATAATGCGGTTCTTCTGCAGGTAGTATTATGATGCTCAGACTCATTTTTTTTTAACGCAGCGATTTCTTCTATTTCCCTGACTGTAAATGTTTCATTCAGTACTTTACAACCCCCTGAGTTTGGCAGGCGGTTCCTGTTGGGATGTGCATTTCTTAGCGGTGTTTCCCTTGCTTCATTTTTTAGAATTATGAATTTCTAGGGCACGCTACATAAAATCTACAACATGAAACAGCAGCATAAAAATGATCCCAAAGTTGTTAGTCTCTTTCTGCCCACACTAGAAAGAAAAATGGTTCCAATCAAAAGCACTAGAAAATAAAGAATTGTTATGGGAGATAAACTGTACCCTCTAGCAAGTATGAATCATATTCTGTGCCACAAGCCACACTGCCCGAAAGCATAAAGTCTGAAATCAAAGGCAGAGGGTCTATGAACTTGAGTGAATTAACTAAAAGATTTTCTCCAGGGAACCCAGTGAGGGCTGCGGTACCTGAAAGAGAGTTCTGAAGGATGGCCCATGTTCTCCTACTGTCTGCTGACACTTGCCATGACACCTGTAAACCAACCTAGTGCGATCAGACTCAAAGGGATCCAGAAAATTACAGTTGCTGACCTGGTTAACACTGAACTCTGCACAGTAAAAAGAAATGAAATTCTCTTTATAAAGAGATTTGCTAACTAGGGTAGGTATTCAGTTTTACTATCTACTCTTAGAAAATGCTCATTCATTCATTCATTTGCATCTGGCAGGGCTAGGGAAAGGTGGACAGAGAAATTAGGATCTTCTGTACATCAGAATCATGGAACAGCATCATTAGAACGACACTCTTTCTGTTGTGAATACTAGGACCAAACAGTGCATTTTAGCACATATTAAATGATCAAACTCAGTGATTACTATGTATTACTTCTTTTGTTTCCTCAGAGACTAGTAGTCATTTCAGTTTTAAACATGAGAACTGAATCTAACAACATGAATCTGTTGCTATTATGTTGCTTCAAGTAATCATCAATAATGTCTGTGCTACTGTACATAATCAAATTTGTTGGTCAGTTGCTCACTCATGTCCAACTCTTTGCAACCCCATGGACTGCAGCACACCAGGCCTCCCTGTCCTTCACCATCTCCCAGAGCTTACTCAAACTCATGTCCATTGAGTTGGTGATGCCATCCAACCATCTCATCCTCTGTATCCCCTTCTCCTCCTGCCTTCAATCTTTGCCAGCATCAGGGCCTTTTCTAATGAGTCGGCTCTTTGCATCAGGTGGCCAAGGTATTGGAGCTTCAGCTTCAGCCGTTCCAATGAATATTCAGCATTGATTTCTTTTAGGATTGACTGGTTTGATATCCTTGCAGTCTAATAATCAAATAAATTTTAGCAAATGAAACAGTGTCTCTATCATATGCTTAGTTGTTCTTCACAGGATAAACTACCCCTGGAGTTCTATGGAAATTAAAGATCCTCATATTTTGTTCCAAGAAATCCTAATTTAATAGGACTGGAATAAGATCCAGGTCTTTGCAGCTACAAAATACTCCATGAGCTAGTCTCCCTTGCTATCTGAGTTGAAAACCACTGGTAAAAGCATTGGCTTATTAGGGAACTAATCATCAAAAGGAACCAAGTTTTCCAAATAACAAACCCAGCACTCAGCACATTATGTCTTGCACACAACACTCGTGTGAGGTAGGGGCGATCATTGTTCCCACTTGACAGACGAGGAAACTGAGACCTGGTCCAGGGTGCAGCTGCAGGGAATGAACGCCTGCACATCCCAGGCTAAGCCCAGCCCATCAGAGAGGACCTGGGCGGGCTGCGTGTGAGGACCTTCTGCCTTATTTGCAAGCGTGCTCATCACTCAGTCACCACCAACTCTTTTGTGACCCCATGGACTGCAGCCCACTAGGCTCCTCTGTCCATGGAATTCTCCAGGCAAGAATACTGGGGTAGGTTGCCATTTCCTTCTCCAGGGGACCTTCTCCACCCAGGGATCGAACCCACAGCTCCTGCCATGCCTTCTGCATTGTAGGCGGAATCTTTACCACTGTGCCACTGGGAAGCATATTATTTATTACACCATAATGATAGGGTATTATTAGGTTTTCCCTGGTGACTCAGACAGTTAAGAATCTGCCTGTAATGTGGGAGACCTGAGTTCAATCCCTGCCTAGGTTGAAAAGGTCCCTTGGAGAAGGGAATGGCTACCCACTCCAGTATTGTCTGGAGAATTCCATGTACAGAGGAGCCTGGTGGGCTACCATCCATGGGGTTGCACAGAGTTAGACACGACTGAGTGACTAACAACAAGAAAACAAGAACAAGGGTTAGTAGTGTTTGCTGCTGCTGCTGCTGCTGCTAAGTCGCTTCATAGGGTATTATTTATTACCCATGCATCGGATTAGCTTCAGCTACAAAATGAAGTCTCTCTTTTTGTATAAGTTATAAGAAGCTGCTGCTGCTGCTAAGTCACTTCAGTCGTGTCCGACTCTGTGCAACCCCATAGAAGGCAGCCCACCAGGCTCCCCTGTCCCTGGGATTCTCCAGGCAAGAACACTGGAGTGGGTTGCCATTTCCTTCTCCAATGCATGAAAGTGAAAAGTGAAAGTGAAGTCGCTCAGTCATGTCCGACTCTTAGCAACCCTGTGGACTGCAGCCCACCAGGCTCCTCCGTCCATGGGATTTTCCAGGCAAGAGTACTGGAGTGGGTGCCATTGCCTTCTCCAGAGTTATAAGAATGATTTCTGAATTGTATTGTCTGGGAAATTAAAATAATTAATGGATAGCCATAAGAAATCTTTTCAGCAATTAATAATGTTAGACCGATCACATTCCTCTAACCATCAGGAACCAGAAGAAATAATGCAAAAAAACATTATAGAGCACACAAGTTTTACAGAACACGAATAGAATGACAGTGGTGACTGAGGACTGGCTGTAATACTCATTTCTTTATTTCCTGCTGATAAAAAACTATATTTTTCAATGTTATCAGTTTACATAAATCATCTATGAATATATTTTACTTTATTAATACACTATGCTTTCAGATTTAGCTTTATTTTCACTCTTTATAACGAGTGTTGGATATTCCATAGATGCAGTTTGGAACAATGAACCTAGGTGGTATTTTGAGAAAGCTAGGCAGAGAGAATCAAGAGATATGAATTCCATTGTCAAAAAAGGGCAACAGCTTTGATGCAATATTAAAAAATGTAGGCTCCATTCTGGGTTAAGGCTTTGTTTCACTCAGGGGCTGGACTGTCACTTTTCCTGTGGGGAAAACATATAGAAGCAATTTTCTACCAAGTTCAGGTCCTTCTGAGTGCATCCAGAGATGAATCACTGATGGAGGGCTCCAGCACCCTCGGCAGTGAGAGAAGATGCCCAGGAAGTGCGGAATTACATTCTCTTCTTCAACTAAGCCACAGTGTGGGCTCGGCCAGCCCCATTCATTTCTGTCTCATGTAAGAATGCGGGAGCATTAGGGCCAGAGTGACAAGTCATCAGTGCCAGTAACACTGGGCTGGAGGAGGCCACGTGGTGCTCTGAACTTAAACAGACGGCGAGCCTCCGTCACCGCTCAGCAAGGAAGAAGGGGTGGGGGCAGGCTTTTGGCATTACCGGTGCTGCCTATTTGCTACTGCCTAATCGGTTTATCCCTGCGTGATTTCTATTTCTAAACCTCTGAATTTATAATTCAGCATCGAGATCAGTGATAATGCTGTAGCACAGAGGAAAGCAGCCAATCTTTTGACAGACTTTAGGGAAGGTCCTAGTATTTTAGAACAGCAGTCCCCAACTGTTTTGGCACCAGGGACAGGTTTCGTGGAAGACAGCTTTTCCACAGACCAAGGGGATGCGAGCGACAGGGAGCAGCTGCAAGTCAGAGGACACCTTACTCACTGGCCTGCGACTCACCTCCTGCAGCGTGACCGCGTCCTGGGTTGGGGACCCCTGTTTTAAAATATCACTTTCACTTGCATTCCTTTATATGCAGCTGGTCAAATTTCCCTGGTTGTTGATCTCTTGGGTTAAGGTGAGGAAGGCAGCTATTTAGAGTGAAATACAGAGTGTCCCCTACATACAAACGAGTTCCATTCTGAGAGCATGTTTCTAAGTCCAAATTGTTCATAAGTTCCACAAAGTTAGCCTAGGTGCCCAACTAAGACAACGGCGTTTATCACACCATGATGGTTTTATAATACTTTCCAAAATGCCAGGCAAACAATATAGGAAAACAAATACAACGAAAAAGATAACATTTCTCATCTTACAGTACAGTACCTTAAAAAACGCAGTAGTAGCTGCATCACTGCGGCTTTTACACTTGCTTCTGGACATCCTGGGCTTGAAATAAAGAACACTGCTGTCCTATGTACAGTGCCACAGGTAAAGCACACAGAAGCACAGCCAGCTTACAGGGGATGCACGCACGTGACCATGTACCCCAGACGTGTGAACAAACTTACATGGCTGGACGCGTGACACGTTTTCACGTCTTTGAAAGTTTTCAACTTGGAGTTTCTTAGGTAGGGGACTTATTGTATTAACACCTTGGTTCAAATTAATTGATGGACATAGCTAACTTATGATGATAGAAGACCTTGGAGAAAATGAAGTCTATGATACATGTCTATATAAGTGAAAAAAGAAAAAAAGAAAAAGGGGTCTAATGTGTGGGATGTTACTGTCAGTAAGGGTGGGGAGACTGAAACAGACAGTGAGCAACCCAAGAACCAGGGGCTCAGAGGTCTGCTCTTACTGCCAGATATGAGGCGTGAGTCTCCAGGCCAGGGATGCAGATGACAGAGGCTGAGTGCGTGATGCCAGAGACAAAGGGAAGGGTGCCTGTTGCTGCAGGGTCACCCGGAGTCTGCTCTGCTGCTGCTGCTGCTGCTGCTGCTACTAAGTCGCTTCAGTCGTGTCCAACTCTGTGCGACCCCATAGGCGGCAGCCCACTAACACAAGGTAAAAAAAACGGGCTGCTAATCAAGAACGAGTATATCCACAGAGATCATATCTACTATCCAGGATTAACGTGCGTACTTCCACTCAACTTATCTAGGTCAAAAGGATTAAATGGAAGTACTAGAGTCCACGCCTCACATCAAGAGTGACCAATCCTAGGCAAGGCATTGGTTAGTCGGTTCATGTGCCTTTCATAGGCTCCAACTGAGAAGTGATAAATATGATGATATCACTGTTGTAATCATTAACAGTATTAATACATATTTAATAAGGGAAGTGAGAAAACAGGACTCGCATTCTTTACAAGCATTTAAAATTAAATTCGCTAGCAATTGAGTGAAAGTAAATGGTGTAAATTTCAAATTCCGGCTAAAGGCCAAGTGAGTAACTGTGTGCTGCATATTTATTTCTCCCTAGAAAACATTATCCATAGATAAAAATTTATATACATTAAATACTTATAGTGATAGAAATACAACTATTTATGAATTCAAATGAGTATTTGCAAATATAAAATGCGAGTAGTTGTATGTGGTACACAGGCCATATATGTATGTATGTGCATGTATGTGAATATCCAATTTACAAAGTTGCATATAAATATGGAGTTGTAATAAATTATATTCTCTGTGTATTTGAAAGAGCAAATATAACTAACCTGTTTTGTGAACTGGTCTCCTTGTAGCTGCTTTCAGGAGGTATAAACCGAGAAGGATTTGAAGAATGTTCTCTTAGCAGGAATGAACACTCCTGATTGGTTATTGACGTCTGCCATCAATAATAGACATATCAATAGCAGGAAGAGCAGCGCCATGTGAACACGTCATGTGTCTGACATTCCCATTCTGTGCACTAAGGTACAGGATAACCATGACTGAAAAAACATTTTCAATTTTTCAAATTATATTTTAATGCTTGGATCCAGGAGGAGTGAAAAATGGTCAGTTGAGAAAGTGTAAAAAATACGAAGGAATGCTTCATTCTGTATGACAGACTCTAGTTTCACCCACGTCACTACCAGTAACACTGACATGTATATCCTGCATGTGTGAAACAGACAGCACGTGTGAAGCTGCTGTTTAGCACAAGGAGCCCAGCTCGGGCTCTGAGATGGCCTGGAGGGGAGGGCGGGGCCTGGAGGGGATGGGGGGCCTGGGGGGGATGGGGGGCCTGGGGGGGGATGGGGGGGCCTGGAGGGGAGGGCAGGGCCCACGAGGGAGGGACACCTGCACACGCGTGGCTGGTTCACTCTGCTGTACAGCAGAGACCAATACAACATTGTAAAGCAGTTACCCTCCAATAAAAAGTGAAAAAGAGAAATGAAAGCATAAGGGAATTAAAAAACTATCTAAGGAAATAAAAACTTCAGTAGTAGCTCTCAGAATAGTTACAGCGGCTCAGACGGTAAAGCGTCTGCCTGCAATGCCAAGACCCGGGTTCAGTCCCTGGGTCGGGAAGATCCCCTGGAGAAGGAAATGGCAACCCAGTCCAGTATTCTTGCCTGGAAAATCCCATGGACAGAGGAGCCTGGTGGGCTACAGTCCATGGGGTTGCAAAGAGACGGACATGACTGAACAACTTCACTTTCACTATTGTTAAGTAATATAAAATCATAAAAGTTATAACATTTCTGGAATCAAGTTGCAAGGCTATATTCTAGTTATGACATAGTATTGGAGAGACTAAAAAAGAGTTTCTGCAAAAAATGTTTTGTGATAAGCTCATCTAGAAATACAGCTAGTATTGTTATAACACTGAAAAATAACTCACATTTTTCAATTTTATATTGTTGTTTTTGAAGTTCAAGTCCTTTCAGCAGCTAGGGTGATCAAGAATTTAATGCTAAAAGGTTATTTTAACGTATAACAAGCCATGCATTGTATACTTTACACTAAAATGTTATGTTTCATTTTTACTCATGGTGAACATATAACAATTGGAGTTTTTCCACATATAAAATTATTGTATAGGGTTTTCTGAAAACGTTAACTCAGTAATAGTAGTACTTTCCAAGATTCATAGATCACAGAGCATATGACTTATATAATAAGTCTGCAATATAATGACACTGCAATTTTTCATCAGAAAACACTTGCAGAAATGATGCCATTCAAGTTTAAAAATAAAACACAGTATGAATGGAAATAACAGTGACACCTTCTTTTCTTCATCAATACCTGCTCACTACAGCAATTACATTGCAGGTTTTATGCTTAAAGCTGAACCTGACATCTTGATGGATTGATACTTTGCACTGAATTCAACTCAAAGTTCAGTATCAGTTCTCAACAGACATCCGTGCAAAATAGCAACATTGGCCTGACTCCATATGGAGGACAATGCTTGTTTGACCTCAGTTACTGTGACATTTTACCTGCCTATCAAGTTATCTTACGCTGATATCATGTGAAACAAACAGATAACTTTGAGGAAAGAGAGAGAAAACCTTTAGATTGGTACCTTAGCTAATTGGCTACTACCTAGCTAAATTTTTCTTTAAGGTAAGAATACTTGATAACCAAAACAAAGGCAAAAGCTATGCACATCTACCCACCCACCCAGGCATCTGTTCACCCTTCTCCAAGCACCAACCCATCCAACCATCATTCACCAGGTACATATGGTGATCCTGGCATACACAACGTGTTACTTTGAGTTTCCCCAAACACAGATTCTGAAAGAGAGCCTTGAGTGCAAGTGATTTATTTGATGTAAGGGAACTCTAGGAGGCTGCGGAAGAGAAGAAGTAAAGAAAGGAAGCCCCCAGAAGGTGCATATGTGAGTGGATCACCCATGTGAGGACACCGGGCTCAGTCCCCGGGGGCCCTGAAGTCAGTGTGCAGAACGTATCTGAGTTCTCCCAGCTCAGGGCTGAGAACCTGGGGTATTTTCCTACCAATGCCCATCAGTTACCCAGGGGTGTTAACTCGCTGGCCCCTCTAGACCGCTTAGGGTGTGTTCTCCCACGGCCAGAGGAATCCATCAGACAAGCCCCTATCAGGAAGTCACTGGTGGAAGGTGAGAACTCACGGGTCTGTTCAGGGCATCAGCGATATTTGTAACATCTAGGGGAGAACGCTAAACACTGCAGAGATGAAAGGGAAGCACAGACTCCACCCTCATGGAGCTTCTAGTAAAATGGGTAAACTTGGAAACCAAGTGATTTACAATGTAGTAAAAAACGAAGAAGAAATGTTTCTGCACAGAGCGAAAGCAGAGCCTAGGTGTCCTCAGATGTCCTGAAACATCCTCTCTGACACCTGAGCCCACGATATTCTGTATCACATGGTTGCTGCCTCTCATCTTTCACTCTACTATGAATGGAGGAAGAATAACCATGGCCAACGTATTTCAAAGGACGAGACGCCGCCGCTCCACGGCAGCCACATTAACAAGGACAGAGAGAATGGGGGGTTGGTTGCCAACAACTTCCAAGAACGCTAAGGAGCCTCGGCCCGTTCTGGAAACATAAGCTCCCAGTGAACCACAGTGAGAACTGGGATAGCTTAATTAGCTTTGCTGCAAAGCCTGGAGTGTACTCTGGTCACAGGTTTCCTAATCGAAGGGAAAACAAGTGCTCGGCAGCATGAGTCATACCACCTGTGAAGCACTCGAGTGATTTGAGTGATTATAAGCAAAAACCATCAGGGGCAGGGATACAACCTCCGAAGGCAAAAGGCTTTAGTTTTTTCAAAATAAAATGATCTTCACAACATAGAGTCTTTTTTCCCCCACTGTTGGTATTTGTTTTATTGGTGCTATTTCTATATGTTTAAAATATAATTAAAATCCTATAGACCACACATACTTTTATAGACTGGCTTAGACAAGAAAACTTAATATTTATTTATTTTTCTAATTATAAAACTCAGAGGTTTGACAACATATAATCTTCACGGCACTGAAAAGCAAGCTGATGTCTGTGCCTAAAGCTTTCCAAGGTTGTAGTCCTGACCGCTT
The DNA here is from genome assembly GCF_019923935.1 of Bubalus bubalis. Taxonomy (NCBI): domain Eukaryota; kingdom Metazoa; phylum Chordata; class Mammalia; order Artiodactyla; family Bovidae; genus Bubalus; species Bubalus bubalis. The sequence continues at coordinate 1,895,173 of NC_059157.1, forward strand.
CCAGACTAACACCAGGGAAAAAAAAAGAGTCTCTTTGGGGTAAACTTTCCCATCTCAGAAGCAGGATTAATTTCTGTATTTTCCTGTGTCCATATAGAGGATGGGCATTAAGAATTTAGCAACTACACATAAATATGATTTCAACCACACCAGGATAGAATGATGATCCTTGTGAACTAGTGAGTTTGTATCGTAAATACATACTCAGAGTGAGAGAGCTGGGAGCATCACTCTCTCAAATTATAAACTTTCCTTTGTGTTTTCTCCTCCATGAGTTATATACACATAGGCTTCTTTCATATCTACGTTTGGTGTTTAATGTCAAATAATACTTTTATTGAGGTCAAAGTTAGTAGAACCCATGAAGTGAAATATCTAATGATTAGCACTGATGCACACCACCTTCCTTTCAATAAATTATAGTTTGCTCCTCAGTCAGTCAGTCAGTTCAGTTACTTAGTTGTTTCTGACTCTTTGAGATCTCATGGACTGCAGCACGCCAGACCTCCCTGTCCATCACCAACTCCCGGAGTTTACTCAAACTCATGTCTATCGAGTTGGTGATGCCATCCAACCATTTCATCCTCTGTCGTCCCCTTCTCCTCCTGCCCTCAATCTTTCCTAGCATCAGGGTCTTTTCAAATGAGTCAGCTCTCCACATCAGGTGGCCAAAGTATTGGAGTTTCAGCATCAGTCCTTCCAATGAATATTAGGGGTTTATTTCCTATCTTCTTGCAGTCCAAGGGATTCTCAAGAATCTTGTCTAGCACCACAGTTCAAAAGCATCAATCCTTCAGTGCTCAGCTTTCTTTATGGTCCAACTCTCACATCCATACATGACTACTAGAAAAACCACTGCTTTGACTAGATGGACCTCCTCAAGGACCTCTTTATCCTCAAGAACCACTCAAATCCATTTTGTTCATTTGTCTGCATGGATGATTGCACTTCAAAACTAGTCCAAGAAGAAATTTAAAGCCTCTTGCAAAAAAATATTCATAATACAAAGTAATAAAAGTGTATTAAGAAAACAGAAAATAGGGGGAAATGTATAGAAAGGAATAGATATGAAAAAAGTAGGAGTACAAAATCAAATTTGCTAGAAACAAGGCAATTTTTTGAATGTAAGCTTTCTAACAACTAATGCAAAGTCAAAACCATGACAGCAAGTAGGTTCAAAGTGATCATTAGTAAAGCCAATTAATTGTCAACATAACATAAGGCATAATAGTGCTAAAATTAGAAACACATTTCTTCCATGGGGCCTCGTAATATAGTGACTATTGCCTTCAAAAATAAAGCTATTTCTAATAGCCTTTTTACATAAACTATATGAAATACTAAAACTAATAAATATAAGCATTTACTGAGTTGTTCCTAAGTGCTGGTCACATTACTAAGTGCTAGGCCATTTACCCATCATGCTATGGTAAGTCACTTCAGTCGTGTCCGACTCTGTGCGACCCCATAGACGGCAGCCCACCAGGCTCCCCCGTCCCTGGGATTCTCCAGGCAAGAACACTGGAGTGGGCTGCCATTTCCTTCTCCAATGCATGAAAGTGAAAATGAATTCGGTCAGTCGTGTCCGACTCTTAGCGACCCCATGGATTGCAGCCTAATAGGCTCCTCCATCCATGGGATTTTCCAAGCAAGAGTACTGGAGTGGGGTGCCATTGCCTACTCCATTACCCATCATACCCATCCCTATATAATAGGCAAAATTATTATTCTTTTTAAACAGTTCAGGAAAATGTCTCAGGAAAGTGACATAAATTGCCCCAAATCACTTCTCCATGACTCAGTCCTATCTGACTCTGTGACTCCATGGACTGCAGCCCTCCAGGCTCCTCTGTCCAGGGGGACTCTCCAAGCAAGAACACTGGAGTGCGTTGCCATGCCCTCCTCCAGGGGATCTTCCCAATCCAGGGATCAAACCCAAGTCTCCCGCATTGTGGACAGGTTCTTTACCGTCTGAGCCACCAGGGAAGCGCTCTCCATCTCTGGCATGGACAAAATCCAAGCTGATGACTCCAAACCCAGGGTCTGTGATGCTTTAGGCGCTCCCATTGGCTAGGTCCAACGTCATGACATCTAAGCAGTTATGAACAGAAAACTCTACCATACGGAGCTTATAATGGCTTACATTATTAGAAGTAGAAACATGCTTCTAATGCCATGAGGTCTGTGCTCTCCTGGAGATTAAACAGGAACTCTGTTACCATTCATAACCCATCCTTTGAGTCATACGGCTTCATAATGGTCCTGCCAAGATAAGCAGCTTGCAGAAGGGGTTTCTTGTGACAAAGTTAACTTGATATGTGGGAATATTAGCTACGAGCCAACTTAAATGTGGGGGATGGTTATACAAATGATGATTCTGAAATTAATAAAATGCTTATCTTGCTGGCTTCAGGAGGAAGGCAGCAGGCGCAGGCTTCTCACGCATCCAAAATTCGTATCAAACAGAGTACCAGAGCAAATAGAACAGTCATCTGAATTCACACTAATTTATCCAATTGTTTTATTTTTTTCTACAAACGCTTGATGCTTTCTCAATTAAAAAAAAAGACCCAAATTGAATAGTTTAGATATTTATTCATAAATAAATTTAATGGCCACAAACCTCTAACTTGATCAAAATAGTAATAAAACCATTGAGTATTATTAATGAATAAAATTTACCTGAAATGATGTCTACTACTGCCAATAAAAGAATACATTTAAACAAGCTTCACCTTTCCGCATAGCAGCTGACAATGGTGGCAGCTGCATTAATACAACCTAAATAGGAACTCAAAGGCTGGCACTTTTTAAAAATAAATTTCATGTGGCACAATTTCTTACCATCAGAACCAGGTCCTCTACTGCCCTCTCATGGATATTACATAAATAGCATGAAGAATAAATACACCACCTTATAAAGATCAGCAAAATGAATTTTGCTTAAATGAAACCTGTGGTGGACAGGGAGGCCTGGCGTGCTGCAGTCCATGGGGTCGCAAGAGTCGGACATGACTGAGCGACTGAACTGAACTGAAAAAGAATTTTGTTTAAATGAGGCCTGTGACAAGTAACAGTACCGCCATGAAATTAAAAGCAATGTTGTTTTCTTCATGAATATTAAATTTATAGTAAATGTCACCAGATATGTAGACACACACTTTCAATCATTTTAAAGCAAAATAAATGTGGTACACTTTACCTATGGTATTATGAACTATGGTCTTTAAACTATAATTCTAAAGTATGCTATTCTTTCCCTGAGTTTAGTAATCTCAAACGACTAGCAGAGAGCAAAGGACCTCAGGTAGGTAATCCCTCCAAATAATAAATTGTTTTGCTATAACTGATAAATTCCTTTGTGGATCAAGAGGTAACAAATCTTAGGAAAAGGAAATACAAGAAGAAATACAAATGTGGTGCTCAGAGTAAAGGACTGTGGCTACGAAGGTGGAGGGAGGAGCGGAAGGTGGCTGCATACAGTTGCACAGGTTGTAGAGTGTGCATCTCCAAACGGTGTCTTACACATAACGTTTTCCTAAATGACAGCACACATGTAAATGATGCCATTGGAGCTTCTGGTATTTTGAATTAACAAATGAAACATTGTTTCCAAGGATGTCATTGGGAGGGTAAAACATTCATCCCTACTGGAGTAGAAGTGCAGCCTCTGACTGTTAGGGCAAGCAAAGATCCGACAGGTAGAGTATCTCTGAAGCCTGAGATCCTTGACCTGACTTAGCACATTCTCAGCTAATAGGAGCAGTTCCCGGTTTAGAATTTCACAGGCCTAAGAACATGCTGTAAGCACTCTCTTAACACAGTTTCTTGGTTCATTCCAAAGGGAGAAATATGAGCATTCCACGTGCACTTTCCACTGCTGTTCTTTGGATAAAAGTTTCTGGACAGTTAAAGTCTTACAACACCATCAAGCAAATGGAAAATGCTTTTAGTTGCTCATCGTGTACAGGAAACTGTCACCTGCTATTTGCATTACTTCTTCACAGATAATCTAATTCTAAAAAAAACCTGGAACATTAATTCTCTTATATAAGAGAAGAATCAAGTCCAGATTAACTGTTCTAGAGGCGCCTCAGAGCCCACCAATGAGCTGTCCATGTGGGCTGCCAAGAACACCACCTGTCAGATGAAGGCTGCCACTGGCTCTGCCTTCAGAAAGGATTTGGTTGGAATGAAATATAAGATAAATACCTAGTCAGCTACTCAACATGGATTACGGAAGCAAGTCAACATCTTCATTGCTGTAAAACTGTCAGGGAAAATACTAAACAAACACAAAATGAAGGCACTGGCCTTTCACCAGTTTGAATAAATCTGCACTAAAAATCATACTTCCTGGCATCTGAACTGGAGCTTATCCTAGAGTAGCTGACCTCCATTTTCATCTGAAAACATTTTTCTTTAATATTTTTAAATTTTCATTTATTTACTTAACGCCGATTGTGGGCTTTCTCCAGTCGTGGTGAGGGGCAGGGGCTACTCTAGATGCCGTGTGCAGGCTTCTCTCTGCGGAGGCTTCTCCTGGGGCAGAGCGCAGGCTCTAGAGCAGGCGGGCTCCGGAGCCGTGGGTCCCAGGTTCTAAAGCGCAGGCTCGGGCGTTGCGGCGCTCCGGCTTGGTTGCTCCGCGGCACGTAGCATCTTCCCAGACCAGGGATCGAACCTGTGTCTCCTGAATTGGCAGGCAGATTCTTACCCACTGAGCCACCAGGGTAGCCGGGAAATATGTCTCATTTAGAAATTATTCAGGGGTGTGGAGTATGCTTGTGAATGTACACACTCAAAAATTTTGTATTCATCACATTTTACTGATCTCTCTCTTGTTTTAAAATGAGTTCTGCTTCCACAGCAGGCTCCCTATCTTCTATATACACAGAGCCGTTTCTCACCTTTGAGCCACTGCTTCTCCTTCAACAGCTTCCAGTCATTCGCTCTGCTTCCAGACACCTCTTAGAAGTCCTTCAGCCACCAAGCAGGTCTGGGTGATGGGGCTTCTCTTGCCGCAGTAGATTCGACAATAGGCTGCTTACCATCAGTCCAGTGGGTTTGCTGTCACAGGATTGGCTGGGATCTCTGCTGAATTGGTTTAGGGTGTCTTTGATGGGTCTGTATTAGTCAATATTTATTCCACATCTAATCTACTTGTACACAGAGTCCTGTGGCAAGTTTCAAAAGAGACTTCGGACCCCTGGAACAAGGTATGACACCTTAGTCACTCGGGCTGCCATAGCTAATGATCACAGACGGCTTGACTTCAACAGCATTTCTCCCAGGTCTGGAGGCTGGACGTCCAAGAAGAGGGCTGGCTCCTCCGTGGCAGGCAGCCGTGTCCTCACCGTGCCCTCAGACGGCCTTGGCTTCGTGTGCCATGTCTCTGCTGTCTCTTCCTTCTCTTATAAAGGCATCGGTCATGCTAGGTGAGGGCCCTGCCCTGCAATGACCTCGTTTAACCTCAATCACCTCTTTACAGGCCAAGTCTCCACATACAGTCACACTGGTGGGGTAGGGTGTCAGCGAATGGATTCGGTGGGCTACGTCCCAGCTCCTAGTATAGCACAGCTCACAGGTGTTCTGTTTCTGAATGCAGGCCAGCATAGCTTGAATTCTATTTCCACAGCTTTCCAGCAGTGTGATACTGCATACATCATTCAAAGGAAAGCTAAACTGTCAACTTCTTCATCTACATTTTGTGAATATTAATATAATCTAGTTCACAGCACTATTATTTATCTCATAAAATACTCATAATTAATTCCTTAGAAAAAGAAGTTTTAAAATGCTTTCTTATTCACTTTTTATATTCCCAGGACATTACATAGGACTTGAAACAAACAGGCTCTTGAAAAATATTTATTACAAAATGAGTGCCATATTAGCAGCACTGAGTCTTAAAAGTAGCAGGGAGCTTTGCAACCATCTATTTTTACACCCATACAGCAAAATGAATCGCCAGCTTTGTGTTTTCCTTCTGATGGGGCCATGTTCAACATTTGGAAGGCCACTCAGAACATAGAGATGCAGAGCTGCTTTATATCAATATTGTTTTTATTTAAAGTGACCTTTTTTGTATATCACAGGGAACTATATAAAATAAATTAAAAATTGGATGAAACTAGAGACTGTCATATTGAGTGAAATAAGTCATGACAGAGAGGAACAAATCCCATATAATATCACTCATATGTGGAACCTAAAAAAATGATACAAACGAACTTATTTATAAAACAGAGGTAAAGTCGACTACAGACGTAGAAAACAAACTTATGGTGACCACGGGTATGGGGTGGGGGAGAGATAATTTGGGAGATTGGGATTGACATATACATACCACTATATATATAATAGATAGCTAACAGGGGTCTACTGCATAGCGCAGGGAATTCTACTCAGTAGGCTGTAATGACCTATAAAGGAAAAGAATCTAAGAGTGGATATATGTATATGCATACCTGATTCACTTTGCTGTGTAGCAGAAACTAACACGCCATTGTAAATCAACTACACTCCAATAAAAATTAATTACAAATAAAATAGAGAAACCCTGATTAAGCCCCCTGGTCATCACCCACTGGGTCGAATCTGTTTCTTTTCAACCACGTGCTTTCATATTATAACCTCATCATTAACGCCAGCCTCTAAGCACAGGAAATCACCCTGCCTCTTTCAGAGGCTCCTGAGAATCCCCGTCTGGGTGATCTGTAAATAATTGACCAGACGAGCACTGAAGCACAAAGGGAAATAGATCAATACTCCCCCACCCACCGCGTTCACAGCACAGAGAGAAGCCTTGCTTCCCTTCACTTCCCAGCGCTGAGGACCTCATCCATGAATCAATCTGCAGTCTGCAGCCCCCAGATTTAATTCAGCATGCATAATCAGCCCCAATTGCTGAAGTCTTTGATTAAACTTTTAAATTGCCTCTTAATACGATGTAAATGGAAAAAGGTATTGATTAACGAATCTTAAAATGGGAACCTGCTCAGATGAGAAAGGAAAATGCTTTGAGCTGGTGAGCCCGCCTGGTAAGAGGAGGTGCGTGAATGATGCACAGAGGGTTTCCAGTGCACAGATGCAGAGCCAGCCACTGACACCTCCGTTCAACCTGTCCACGGACTTAAAAACTTAGAGAAAGTTGTTGAATGGTGTGACCTGCACTTATAAAGAAAGAAGAGATCAATGACCTGCAAAACATAATCCCTAAAGACTTACAGGACTTGATTGTTACCCTAGAGAAATATTTTTTTCTACAATGATTGATTCTGGATTTTATGGAGTAACTAGTTGTATATCTCATTTCCCAAACAATATTCTCTCAAATAAAGTCATAACAATTATATTACATGGATTCTTTTCCAGCCTGAAAAATTAATTCATTCTAACCATTCTATAAACATTCTCATTCACTCTAACCATTCTATAAACATTCTCATTCACTCTAACCATTCTATAAACATTCTTGAGTATCCAGTATAGGCCAGAGTCTTTTCTAGGTATTGAAGTTACAACAGTAAACTACACTGAGAAAATCCCTTGCTTTCATGGAACTTAGGTTCAAGTGGGGAAGATAGAAAACAGATAAAATCAACAAGTACAATCCATGCTTTTTTGAATAATAGGTCACATGGAGGGAAGGGAAACGAAGGTTTGTGTATGGAGGTGTCACAATGTGGACCCAGAAAGCGTGAAGAAAGGTCCCGTGAAATGAGCACGTTTCAGTAAAGAGCTAATTTGGGAAGGACGTGAGTCGTGAGCTCTTCCAGGTAAGAGTAGTTCAGACATAGGGAACAGGGAGTCCAAAGACCCTGGGGTGAAATCCAGCTTAGTCTGCGATCAGACAGAGAAGCAGGTGCTGCGCTGTAACCGAAGGGAAAGGAACAAGAGACGCGTAAGAAAGAGGGCGTCAGGTTAGACGGATGTTGAAGGTCTCCATGTGGACTTTGCTTTTATCCCAAGCCCAACTAAAAGACACTGGAGGATTCTGAGCAGAGGAGGAACACGATCTGAATTGTTTGGATAGCAAGCCTCCGCCTGATTGGTTGAGGGTAGACTGCTGAGAATTATTAGAATGGTATCGAATGGCTATGATGGGATGAGACAAGATAGAAGAGGAGGATAGTGAGGATAAAAGCTAGCAGCAAGCTGCTGTGAAGCTGAGGGGAGCAGATCTTCAAGGGGAACGACAGGGGCTTGTCCGGCCACGCTCCGAGTGGGAGGCTGACGGATGGGCGGGCTGATCACACGCTGACACAGGCATTAAGCAGCAATCATCCCGACGGGTCTCACACAGCGATGCGAGCTTAGGAGAGAAACCCAGGCGAGGAAATACAAGTTGGGAGTTACCAATGTTTAGAGAAAACTTAAAGTCAGGACACTGGATGAAATCACCAAGGAAATAAAATGGTTACAACGATAGGTCCTCTGACATCCCGAGGTCAGGGAGGAGAGGAGCCGGCAGACAGGCAGAGCAGAGTGTCCAGGAAGGTGGGAGAAGAAGCAGAGGAGCAGAGGCCTAGTGCCGGTCACCCCTCGCTAGAAGGGAGTGGTCTGCCCCCAGTCTGTCAGATGGGACGAGGGCTGAGCTGACCTGTCCACCAGCACGGCGTCGCCGGCGACCTCCAAGAGCACAGTTTGGGGACAAGGTGAAGGAAAGAAAAAAGTGGGAGAGAAATTGGAGGTCGCTAACGCACACAGCTCTTCCAAGGAGGTTTCTACAAAGGGGAAGAGGGGTGTAAGGTAGAGGGGAAAACGAGGTGACAAGAAGAATTTTAAGATGAAAGAAAAATGGGATGTTGGGATCGTGATGCGGAACATCCAGCTGAGAAGGAAAAAGGTCGTGTCAGGAGACACTGGGGTAAACCACTGCAGGATGGACCCGGACCAGGAAAAATAGGACCTACGGCGTGAGCGGGGCGGGGGATGGAGGGGACAAGAGAGAGGATGTTTGTCCAGGGAAGGGGGAAGGAGGGGAGCTCGTGGGGGCCCCGGCAGGTGGCTTCTGTTTTCACACCGAAAGAGGAAGCGAGTTCATGGATGGAGAACCAAACGGGGAGAAAACTGGGCAGGTCTGGGGAGTGAGGGGAAGTATGAGAATCATCGAGTGGATGGAGAGAAGAAATACACCAGGGCAACACTGTTGGACTCCCGGCAGCTTGCAGAGCTCACGGCAAGTCAACAATGCTGACTTCAGCAGGAAGCAAGCCAGCCCGGGTCTCTGTGTCTGGGGTACTCACCTGCCTGGGTGCAGGGCTGCAGCAGAAAGGGGAAGGTGGGGGTAGGAGGGGGAGCGGGGGTGGGGGGGGCACCAGGGGCATGCTCCAGGGAACATGCAAGGGGGTGACAGTAAAGGGAATAGTGTGATTTAAGCTAGACAAGGAAAGAACTAAGAACAAGAGAAGGAAAGCTTCACTGGGTAGATGGTAGATCAATGCAAGAAGTTGTTTAACCCAAAGGTATTTCAAAATGCACCTCAATATGCATGCAGCCAGTGTCCAATCAAACACATACTGTAAAAACAGGTCTGTGGTACTGCCGGTCCAGTGGTTAGGACTCCAGGCAGCCACTGAAGGGGGTCCTGGTTGAATCTCTGGTCCCTGGTCAGGGAACTAAGCGCCCTGCATGCTGAGGGGCACAGCCAAGGGAATTTTAAAAATTAAAACAAACAAACAACAAAAAAAAAACACAATGCAATTCTGCCGTTGAGTTGCAGAGACATCACTGAACAGGAGTGGAATGAATGGTCTTTGACTTATTGACATTGCAGAAACTTATTGCCTAAGGATTGAGCACCCTGGAAATATTAATACCTAAAAAATACAATACTGTAGCCATAGGTCTTTAACAGTAACTGATCTAAAAGTCAGTAAAATAGTATATTAGTAGTGATTTCTTCCTACTCTGTAATTCCAGAAAATGTACTTTGTATAAAATATTAAAAATATTTCAACACATAAAGAAGAGATTAACTAGTCCAAGTCATTCCCTGAAAATTCTGTTATCTTACCAAAATATAACACAATAGATTCAGACTGTGTAAATACTGTGAAGTTGTCTTAAATTATTCCTTTTTAAAATGAAGAAGTAGAGTAGAAAACTACCACTGTCCCCGCAAGGAATAAAATTCTAGATCTTTATAAAACCTCCTAAATGGCTTATTAGCTGAAAGTGCAGTTAGCTCATCTCTTTTAATAAAACACTAGCTAGTTTTACATACATCATTTTAAAAAATAAAAAGCCCTCAAATACTCCTTTCCTGGCAGGAATAAACAAAGGTTGGTATTTTTAAATAGTATTTTGGCTTTGGGACATAATTCATATCATCCACATCTTCTTTTCTTCATCCCCACAAATAAAGTTTCCTTAATATCCTACTCGATAACATGGAGACTGAGATTTACAAAAGCAGTTCAACCAGACTGTGAAGCTGAATACTCACCACAGGCTGTGTGTGTGTGTGTGTGTGTGTGTGTGTGTGTACACAAAGAGAGAGAGAGAAAGAGAAGGGAAGGTTGTATACAAAACAACAATCCCCAAATGGTGTGATTTTATTTTATGCACAGTACAATGGCCATATTAAAATAATACAAATGATTAAGAAATTTGCTACAGATCACATTTCCAGTTTGAGGCAAGAAGAGGCACATTTTACCCCATTGCTTCTGCTAAGTACAAGTAAAACCCCTGATGAAAGATATAGAGCAAGCATCAGAAGACTGAAGGAGAAAAGAAGGCAGGCAGGTTGGAGAACTCAGTACTCAATGAAAGGTCCTTGTAGCCCTCCCTACCTTTCAGTAACACTGCCGAGTCAGCATTCTCGGCTGCAGAGATGGTGGGGTGGAGAGTAAGTGATCAACCTCACCACGACCATGAAGTAAATAAAGGAGAGCAAAAAGCAACTCTCCCCATCCAACTGCAGAATAAAAGGAGGAGGATGCGAGATGAAACTGCTGGTGGAAAGGATTCCTCACTCTGGGTATAAACTTCTGAGCAGACCCATGAGTGACCCATACAAGAAAATGAACAGAACAATCAATAATCTATAGGGAAAACATTGAAAGAAAAATCAGAGAGAACAAATAGAAAACGTGTAATCCAATGATCAATTCTTCGGCGCTCAGCCTTCTTCACAGTCCAACTCTCACATCCATACATGACCACAGGAAAAAACCATAGCCTTGACTAGATGGACCTTTGTTGGCAAAGTAATGTCTCTGCTTTTGAATATGCTATCTAGGTTGGTCATAACTTTCCTTCCAAGGAGTAAGCATCTTTTAATTTCATGGCTGCAATCACCATCTACAGTGATTTTGGAGCCCCCAAAAATAAAGTCTGACATTGTTTCCACTGTTTGCCCATCTATTTCCCATAAAGTGATGGGACTGGATGCCATGATCTTCGTTTTCTGAATGTTGAGCTTTAAGCCAAGTTTTTCACTCTCCTCTTTCACTTTCATCAAGAGGCTATTGAAAATGACCCAATCAAAAAGTGGGCCAAAGAACTAAATAGACATTTCTCCAAAGAAGACACACAGATGGCTAACAAACACATGAAAAGATGCTCAACATCACTCATTATCAGAGAAATCAAATCAAAACCACTATGGGGTACCATTTCACACCAGTCAGAATGGCTGTGATCCAAAAGTCTACAAGTAATAAATGCTGGAGAGGGTGTAGAGAAAAGGGAACCCTCTTACACTGTTGGTGGGAATGCAAACTAGTTCAGCCACTATGGAGAACAGTGTGGAGATTCCTTAAAAAACTGGAAATAGAACTGCCTTATGATCCAGCAATCCCACTGCTGGGCATACACACTGAGGAAACCAGAAGGGAAAGAGACACGTGTACACCCCAATGTTCATCGCAGCACTGTTTATAATAGCCAGGACATGGAAGCAACCTAGATGTCCATCAGCAGATGAATGGATAAGAAAGCTGTGGTACATATACACAATGGAGTATTACTCAGCCATTAAAAGAATACATTTGAATCAGTTCTAATGAGGTGGATGAAACTGGAGCCTATCATACAGAGTGAAGTAAGCCAGAAAGAAAAACACCAATACAGTATACTAATGCATATATATGGAATTTAGAAAGATGGTAACAATAACCCTGTGTACGAGACAGCAAAAGAGACACTGATGTATAGAACAGTCTTATGGACTCTGTGGGAGAGGGAGAGGGTGGGAAGATTTGGGAGAATGGCATTGAAACATATGAAATATCATGTATGAAACGAGTTGCCAGTCCAGGTTCGATGCATGATACTGGATGCTTGGGGCTGGTGCACTGGGACGACCCAGAGGGATGGTATGGGGAGGGAGGAGGGAGGAGGGTTCAGGATGGGGAACACATGTATACCTGTGGTGGATTCATTTTTATGTTTGGCAAAACTAATACAATAATGTAAATTTTAAAAATAAAATAAAATTTAAAAAAAAGAGGCTTTTGAGTTCCTCTTCACTTTCTGCCATAAGGGTGGTGTCATCTGCTTATCTGAGGTGATTGATATTTCTCCCAGCAATTGATTCCAGCTTGTGTTTCTTCCAGTCCAGAGTTTCTCATGATGTACTGTGCATATAAGTTAAATAAGCAGGGTGACAATATACAGCCTTGACGTACTCCTTTTCCTATTTGGAACCAGTCCGTTGTTCCATGTCCAGTTCTAACTGTTGCTTCCTGACCTGCATACAGATTTCTCAAGAGGCAGGTCAGGTGGTCTGGTATTCCCATCTCTTTCAGAATTTCCCACAGTTTATTGTGATCCACACAGTCAAAGGCTTTAGAATAGTCAATAAAGCATAAATAGATGTTTTTCTGGAACTCTCTTGCTTTTTCCATGATCCAGCGGATCTTGGCAATTTGATCTCTGGTTCCTCTGCCTTTTCTAAAACCAGCTTGAACATCAGGAAGTTCATGGTTCACATATTGCTGAAGCCTGGCTTGGAGAATTTTGAGCATTACTTTACTAGCATGTGAGATGAGTGCAATTGTGCTGTAGTTTGAGCATTCTTTGGCATTGCCTTTCTTTGGGATCGGAATGAAAACTGACCTTTCCAGTCCTGTGGCCACTGTTAAGTTTTCCAAATTTGCTGGCATATTGAGGCTATGGTTTTTCCTGTAGTCATGTATGGATGTGAGAGTTGGACTGTGAAGAAAGCTGAGCGCCAAAGAATTGATGCTTTTGAACTGTGGTGTTGGAGAAGACTCTTGAGAGTGCCTTGGACTGCAAGAAGATCCAACCAGTCCATTCTAAAGGATATCAGCCCTGGGATTTCTTTGGAAGGAATGATGCTAAAGCTGAAACTCCAGTACTTTGGCCACTTCATGCGAAGAGTTGACTCATTGGAAAAGACTCTGATGCTGGGAGGGATTGGGGGCAGGAGGAGAAGGGGACGACAGAGGATGAGATGGCTGGATGGCATCACAGACTCGATGGACGTGAGTCTGAGTGAACTCCAGGAGTTGGTGCTGGACAGGGAGGCCTGGCGTGCTGCGATTCATGGGGTCGCAAAGAGTCGGACACGACTGAGCGACTGAACTGAACTGAATCCAATGATAAATTTTTCAGTGCTAACATAGCAATAATTTCATTAAGTGTAAATAGCTGAAACAAACCAATAAAGACAGAGTATCAGAACAGATTGAAAAATTGACTCAATTAATTACAATCTATAAGAAATTATGGATTTTCAATCACATGGAAGGTTGGCACGCCTGACTCCTATGCTGTTCAAGGATCAACTGTATTTATACCCAGTGGAATATTATTCAGCCATAAAAGGAAGGGAGCTCTGCCTTTTGTGAAAGTATGAGTGGACAGGGAAGGCATTCTGCCAAATGAAATAAGTCAGAGATAGACAAACACTGTATGTGTTATCTCACTTACATGCAGAACCTAAAAAAGTCATTCACAGAAACAGAGTCGAGTGACGTTTGCCAGCAGCTGGGATTTGGGGGAAATGGGAAAATGTTGGTTAAAGGTCAGAGAAAGGACTTAGAAAAGAAAAGTGTATGGTAATGCTGTGGGCTGTCTAGGTGTCATGTCTCATTCTGCTCATACAACACTCTGCACACTTCACACAGTGAGACGGAGGCTGAATAAGTATTGCTTACTTAGCAATACTTGTTGCTAAATACTTCTCACAATATTCAGCACTAAGTGAGCAAAACTGCATGGAGTTAGTGAGCAGTGGAACCAGGACAGCCCGACGGCAGAGGCCAGGCTTCAGCCTAGGCATAGTCTCCTCTCTGACCTCCACTCACAACTTTTCATTAGTGAGTCAATAAACTCAATTTTTAAGTTGTCAGTTTGAGGGGTTTTTTTTTTTTTGACATTTGCCACTAAAATTTCTGATAACACAGAACCATATTAAGAACAATGAGAAGCACGCTGCGGTGGAAGCAGGCTACTACATAAATGTCCCTCCTTCCTCCTCTCCCCAGAGTCAACAGAGGCTATGTATGTGTTTGTGTTTTGTGTGTATGTGTGTGTTTCTGTGTTAATAAAAAGAAAATGATTGCTCTCGTGGGAAATGTGATTTTATTTGGTATACACATTCCCAAGTCTTTAAAAAATTATTTTTTATATGTAATTACACTTTACATTGGGCTTCCCAGGTGGCACAGTGGTAAAAAAAAAAAAAAATCTGCCAGCCAATGCAAGAGACTCAAGAGACACATGTTCAGTCCCTGAGCTGGGAAGATCCCCCTGGAGAAGGAAAAGGCAACCCACTCCAGTTTTCTTGCCTGGGTAATTCCATGGACAGACGAGACTGGCAGGCTATAGTCCACGGGATCCCCGGGAGTCAGAAGCAAATGAGCAGCTGAACACACAGACCTTCTTTAAAATGCTACCATGCCACTGTTAGGATAGATCATAAAATTAACAGTATCTTAAAATACATGGTTTTTAAAAGCTCCCATTCTAAGAGAAACTCAGGTTGATAACAAGGCAAATAAAAATGCTGTTATTGAGAGTAAAGTTGTTTTATACTATTAATAATAGCAAACAAATTTGTTTTTCAAGTACTCTGAACAAAAGTTTTATTTTTCTCTTTCTGACTCACTTAACTCTGTATAACAGGTTCATCTACCTCATTAGAACTGACTCCAATCCGTTCCTTTGTATCACAGCTTCTTTATCCATTCTTCTGTTGATGAACATCTAGGTTGCTTCCATGTCCTAGCTATTGTAAATAGTCCTGCAATGAACACTGGGGTACATGTGTCTTTTTCAATTCTGATTTTCTCAGGGTCTATGCCCCATCGTGGGTGTGCTGGATTGTATGGTAGTTTTATATCTAGTTTTGTTTTTTTTTTATCTCCATGTTGTTCTCCATAGTGGCTGGGTCAGTTCACATTCCCACAAACTCTGCAAGAGGGTTCTCTCTTCTCCACACCCTCTCCAGGATTTATTGTTTGTAGATTTTTTGATGATATCCATTCGGACTGGTATGAGGTGACATCTAGTTGTAGGTTTAATTTTCATTTTTCTAATAATGAGTGATGTTGAGCATTTTTTCCTGTGTTTATTGGTCGTCTGTGTGTCAAAGGAAATGTATATCCAACTAAATGCAGATTTCCAAAAACAGCATGCAGAGACAATAAGGTCTTCTTTAATGAGCAGTGTATACAACTAGAAGAAAACAATAGAAGGGGAAAGACTAGAGATCTCTTCAGGAAAATTGGAGATATCAAGGGAACATATTGCCCAAAGATGGGCACAATAAAGGATATAAACACGAGAGACCTAGTAGACGTAGAAGAGATCAAGAACAGATGGAAAGAATACACAGAAGAACTGTATAAAAAAGATCCAGATGAGCCAGATGACTATGATGGTGGGCCACACAGAACCAAACATTCTGGAGTGCAAAGTCAAGTGGGCCTTAGGAAGCACTGCTGTGAATAAAGCTACTGAATGTGATGGAATTCCAGTAGAACTATTCAAAACCCTAAAAGATGATGCCATAAAAATGTTGCATTTGATATGTCAGCAAATCTGGAAGACCCAGCAGTGGCCACAGGACTAGGAAAGGTCAATCCTCATCCCAATTCCCAAGCAGGGTAGTACTAAAGAATGTGCTGAACATGGGATAATTGCACTCATCTCCCATGCTAGAAAGGTCATGCTTAAAATCTTGCATGCTAGGCTTCAGCATTATGCAAATCAAGAACTTCCAGATGTCCAAGCTGGATTTAGATAAGGAAGAGGAACCAGAGATCAAATTGCCAACATTCACTGGGTCATAGAGAAGCTAGGGAATTTCAAAAAAACATCTATCTCTGTTTCATTGACTATGGCAAAGCCTTTTAGTGTGTGGATCATGACAAATTGTGAAAACCTCTTAGAGAGATGGGAATACCGGAGCATCTTACCTGCCTCCAGAAAAACCTGTATGCAAGGCAAGAAACAATTAGAACCCTGTATGCGACAACTGACTGGTGCAGGATAGATAAAGGAGTATGACAGGGCTGTCTGCTGTCACCCTGTCTGTTTAATTTATACACTAAGCACATCATGAGAAATGCCGGGCTGGGTGAGTTACAAGCCAGAACCAAGATAGGCAGGAGAAACATCAACAACCTCAGATATGAGGGTGATACCACTCTAATGACAGAAAGCAAAGAGGAACTAAAGAGCCTCTTGATGAGGGTGAAGGAGGAGAGTGAAAGAGCCAACTTCAAACTAAATATTAAAAAAAAAAAGAAGATCATGGCATCGGCCCCATCACTTCATGGCAATAGAAGAGGAAGAGGTGGAAGCAGTGAAAGAGCTTCTCTCCTTGGGCTCAGAATCACTGCAGACGGTGACGGCAGCCGTGAAATCAGAAGATGTTTGCCTTTTAGCAGGAAAGCGATGACAAACCTAGCAGTGTGTTGAGAAGCAGAGACACTTCTCTGCTGACAGAGGCCCATATAGTCAAGGGTGTGGTCTTAACAGTCGTCACGTTCTGGTTGTGCATGCTGGACCGTAAAGAAGGCAGAGCGCCAAAGAACTGATGTCTTCAAACTGTGGTGCTGGAGAAGACTCCTGAGAGTGTCTTGGATAGCAAGGAGATCAAACCAGATAATCTTAAGGGAAATTAACCCTGAATACTCATTGGAAGCACTGATGCTGAAGCAGGAAGTCCAGTATTTTGGTCATCGGATGTGAAGAACTGACTCATTGGAAAAGTCCCTGATGCTGGGAAAGATTGAGGGCAGAAGGAGAAGAGGGTGTCAGACGATGAGATGGCTGGACGGCATCATCGATGTGATGGACATGAACTTGGGCAAACTTCAGGAGATGGTGACGGACAGGGAGGCCTGGCGTGCTGCAGTCCGTGGGTTTGCAAAGAGCCGAACACGTCTGGCCAACTGAACAACAACCACAATGGCTTCTTTGGAGAAATGTCTAGGTCCTCTGTCCATTTTTTGATTGGGTTGTTTGCTTTTCTGATATTGAGCTGCACAAGCTGCTTGTATATTTGGGGGATTAATCCTTTGTCAGTTGATTCATTTGTAATTATTTTCTCCCTTTCTGAGGGTTGTCTTTTCATCTTGTTTATGGTTTCATTTGCTGTGCAAAAGCTTTTAAGTTTAATTGGTCCCATTTTTTTTTCATTTCCATTACTCTAAGAGGTGGGTCATAGAGGATCTTGCTGCAATTTATGTCAAAGAGTGTTCTGTCTATGATTTTCTCTAAGAATTGTATATATACATAGTTTCTGGCCTTACATTTAGGTCTTTAAGTTTTTAGTTTATTTTTGTGTTTGGTATTAGGAAGTGCTCTAATTTCATTCTTTTACACATAGCTGTCCATTAATGCATATTTATGAAATCTGGAAAAATGATACTGATAAGCCTATTTTCAGTACAACTACAGAGAGGCAGACATAGAGAATAGACTTGCTGACACAGTGGGGGAAGGAGAGGGTGGGAGGAAGCGAGAGAGTAGCATGCAAATATATACATGACCATACGTAAAACAGATGTGTGTGTGTGTGTGCATGTCTGTGTGTCTGTGTGCACATGTGTGTCTGTGTGTGTATCCATGTGTGTCTGTGTCCGTGTGTATGTGTGCATGTCTGTGTGTGTGTCTCTGTGTGTATGTGTGTGTGTCTGTGTGTGTGTGTGTCTGTGTGTGTTTGTGTGTGTGTGTCTGTGGGTGTCTGTGTGTGTCTGTATGTGTTTGTGTGTGTGTGTCTGTGTGTGTTTGTGTGTCTGTGTGTGTGTTTGTGTGTGTCTGTGTGTGCATGTCTGTGTGCACGTGTGTGTCTCTGTGTGTATCCGTGTGTGTCTGTGTCCGTGTGTCTGTGTGTGTCTATGTGCATGTGTGTGTCTGTGTGTGTCTGTGTCTGTGTGTGTGTGTCTGTGTGTCTGTGTGTGTATGTCTGTGTGTGTGTCTGTGTGTGTCTGTGGGTGTCTGTGTGTGTTTGTGTGTGTGTGTGTCTGTGGGTGTGTGTCTGTGTGCATGTCTGTGTATGTGTGTATATCTGTGTGTGTCTGTGTGTGTCTGTGTGTGTCTGTGTGTGTGCATGTCTGTGTGTGTGTCTGTGGGTGTCTGTGTGTGTTTGTGTCTGTGCGTGTCTGTGTGTGTGTGTCTGTGGGTGTCTGTGTGTGTCTGTGTGCATGTCTGTGTGTCTGTGTGTGTATATCTGTGTGTGTCTGTGTGTATCTGTGTGTGTCTGTGTGTGTCTATGTGTGCATGTCTGTGTGTCTGTGTGCATGTGTGTGTATCTGTGTGTATCCGTGTGTGTCTGTGTCCGTGTGTCTGTGTATGTGTCTGTGTGTGTCTGTGTGTTTGTGTGTGTCTGTGTGTGTGTTTGTGTGTGTCTGTGTGTGCATGTCTGTGTGTCTGTGTGCACGTGTGTCTCTGTGTGTATCCATGTGTGTCTGTGTCCGTGTGTCTATGTGCATGTGTGTGTCTCTGTGTGTCTGTGTGTGTGTGTGTGTCTGTGTGTGTGTGTGTCTGTGGGTGTGTGTCTGTGTGTGTGTGTGTGTCTGTGTGCATGTCTGTGTGTGTCTGTGTGTGTCTGTGTGCATGTCTGTGTGTCTGTGTGTGTATATCTGTGTGTGTCTGTGTGTATCTGTGTGTGTCTGTGTGTGTCTGTGTGTGCATGTCTGTGTGTGTCTGTGTGTGTCTGTGTGTCTGTGTGTGTATATCTGTGTGTGTCTGTGTGTATCTGTGTGTGTCTGTGTGTGTCTGTGTGTGCATGTCTGTGTGTGTGTCCACGTGCATATGCACACGTGCAGTCAGTTGTGTCCAGCCATTTGTGATCCCATGGACTGTCGCCTGCTAGGCTCCTTTTGTCCGTGGAAATTTTCAGGCAAGAATACTGGAGTGGGTTGCCTTTTTCCTCCTCCAGGGATCGAACCCATATCTCTTGCGTCTCCTGCATTGGCAGGCAGATTCTTTACCACTAGTGCCACCTGGGCATTTGCTTTATGACCGAAGAGCTCAACCTGTGCTCTGTGACACCCTGGCGGGGTGGGTGGGTGAGACGGAGGCTCAGGGGAGAGGGGAAATGTGATGCCTGTGCTGACTCCTGCTGCTGCAACACAAATGGCAGAACCAAAACAGCATTGTAAAGCGACTGTCCCCCAATTAAATATTAAAAAAAAAACAGCTTTGGATGGAATTTTCAAAGATGAAATAGATCTTGATAAAATAATTTTTTCTTTTTTAAAGAATAACATGAAATTGAAAACCAAGTCTATCCACCAGTAAAGTGTTTGTTAATAACTAAAAAAATCACTTTAAGTGCTAAATATTAAGATACAAACTCATAAAACAACAACAGGCAATAAAATGTTTCCAAGTTCAAAAATTTTCTTAGAGTAAGTTCAAATTATTTTGAAACCCCAATAATCAGTCAAATCCTGCCCACAAGGTAAATATATAAAACTGAAGCTATGACCCAATTTTTCTTAGAAGCACTTTTAAAATCTATTACAGGCCAAAGTGCCCTTTTTGCGTTCGCAAAGATTATGTGATTTTCCATAGAAAATTTTTGGGAAAAAAAAAAGATTTCGTTCTTGGTCTATACAAGAACTTGGTTAATATTTATTACCTTTGAAATTTCTGTAATACCTTAGAAGGACTTTGCTATTTTCCATGTACCTCCATCCAGAAAATATTTCTTCCTCCATAAGAGAGTCAGGGCTGACTCTAAAACCTCCTACCCACTTTCCCTGCATTTACCATAGAATTCGGTGAGAAGTGAGGCTTTCTTCTGTAGTAACTAAAAAAGAGGTGTTCTCTTTTACTGAGCTTAGGATTGGGAAAATGGACGCCACAGCTGTAGGCAATGCCAGCTTCAACTCAGAAGAAGCTGACTCCAGGAATGGGTATTTAAAACAAGGTTTCTGAGGCCAACACAGGGTAAATATTTCATCTCTGCAATTACTGTTTTTAGGACTGTTAATCATAAAAATATAGCTTTACTATAGCTTATTCTTTTGATTCAATAACGTTTTAGACTGAGGTGCAGGCATAGAATTCAAGTTGTGTAAAATTTGTCTAACGACCTTAATATAAAACTGCATAATTCAAGGAAACTCTACTGAGTTAAAATGTGTGCTTTTTAAATTTGTCTTCAGCCATGCATGATGGAGGGATCAAATCCAATTAAGGACAAGTTCACCAGCCCTAAAAGAGCTGAGTCAGATGCAGTAAAAAGCCTTCCGTTTAAATGGGCTCCCCTTAAACAAGTCGCACTATTACTGCTCCATCACGCCGCGTATTTAAGCCCTTAACTGTGTTGCTTAAAGGACAGAACCACTTACTCAACACCACCCAGCTTCCTTTATTAAAGTGGAGACCATATTTTCAATCATTTATTGGAAAACTCTCCAAACTGCAGAAGGATGTGTGCATGCTAAGTTGCTTCAGTCACGTCTGACTCTGTGACCCTATGGACTATATAGCCCTCCAGGCTCCTCTGTCCATGAGATTCTCCAGGGAGAATACTAAAGTGTGTAGCTGTTCCCTTCTCTAGGGGGTCTTCCCAACACAGGGATCAAACCTGCATCTCTTATGTCTCCTGTACGAGCAGGCAGGCTCCTTACCACTAGCACCACCTGGGAAGCCCAGTGAAACAATGGAGGTTACCGAAAAATCTCCCTTGGTAGCATCCTGTAGTTATACACCAAGATCCATGTATATGAGTCAGTGATTAAAACTAAATTTAGTTTCAAAAAAGAAAGTGCTTTAATGTTCAAAATAAAACTAAAGTGAAAGCTTTACTAAGCAGAGCAGGAGTGTGGACTCTTCTGGATGGCCCCGCACAGTACAATCTACGTGGTAGGAGTTATGCATGGCTTGTCCTGTGCAATGGTCTTCCTTTTATCTAATCTAAAGTTATATTTGTCTCCCTCTGAAGGTGTGAAATTAATAGAAAGTGACCATAAAAATTTTAGCAATGTATGGTTGCTTTCCAAATTCTCTGAGAAGCATTGAATGGCTTCCTAAAGACAGATGGACAAATCCCACAATTCAAGGGAGGCGAAACCATGAACTCAGATAGCCCCAACTTGCTCCTACTTTCTGTCTTTGGCTTTTCCACAAACACTCAAACTCCTGTTTCAGATGGCTTCAGGGGCTGCACAGGACTGCCAAGTATAAGTAAAAGGGGCCATGGGCCAGATCTTTGCTATTCGCACTGTGGTCACAGGACCAATTGCAACATCACTACCTAAGTGCTGATTTTAATTTTTGAAACTCAGACCCTTCAAGGGCTTCCCTAGTGGCTCGATGGTAAAGAATCCCCCTGCCAATGCAGGAGACACTGATTTTATTCCTGGGTCAGGATGACCCCCTAGAGAAGAAAATGGCAACCCACTCCAGTATTCCCTGGAGAATCCCATGGACAGAGAAGCCTGGTGGGCTACAGTCCATGGGGTCGCAAATAGTTGGACAGGACTTGATCACACACACACACAAGCCCTTCTCACTTCCCATGAGATCTGTGAACAGGTCACCTGAGGGGGTCCCTGGGCCATTTTTCTAAGGACACTATAAACACTAAAATCTATGATTATACATGTTAGTTTCCCAACCTGGACTTTTCTCCCAGCAGATTATAGTGTTTAACAAGAATTAACCATCATTATAGCCACAGCTTAATTTCATTTCAGCCACACTGAAAATTTACTGCCCGTTTGTACTAAATACACGACATACATTACTATTGAATTTTAAAACTATTGCTTCTGAGATGATATGTATTACACGGGGCAGTGATTCTCAAACAGCCTGTAACAGAAGCACCTAAAGAAGTCTTTAAGACACAGATTCCTTGGCTACCCTCAGTATTTCTGGTTCAAGAACTTTGGGGGAGGCTGCAAAGAACAACACTTCACCCAAGTCAGGTGACTCTAACTGGACGCACTGAGAGAGAGCCCCCAAATACAAGTATCTGTCAATTTGGCCACTTGAGCTGGGATCACAGATGCAGGCAAATTCTTCACCCTTTTTTACACCTTTTACTGGCCAGTCCTAGGGTTCTGTCTGTGTCCCTCTCCTCCCCACAGTGACCACTGCCCACTTTCTCCTCCCATCTAAGGACACATATAAAAAACAGTTTACTTGCCCCACTTCTCCTCTTGCTGTCCCTAAGTCTTATAGCTTTTGGTTTTGATGGTATCAAAGCAAAGCACAGCAGTGTCAGGTAATCTGTATGTAAGAAACGTTCCAGAAATCTCACATCCTCACAGTGTATCCTGTCGAATTTTAGTCTAGGTTTAATATGGAATTAAATTCCTATTAAATTCTTGGAGCCCTTAAGTTCAAATAATTCAGAGTCACTTTGGAGGAAAAAAAATGTGAATTAAAATTCACATCTTTGGATGAAAAAGAGATTATTCGAATGAAAGTGAAAAAGTGAAAGTTGCTCAGTTGTGTCCAACTCTTTGAGACCTCATGGACTGTAGCTCACCAAACTCCTCTGTCCATGGAATGCTCCAGGCACAAATACTGGAGTGGGTTGCCATTCCCTTCTCTAGGAGATCTTCCCCACTCAGGGGTTCATCCCAGGTCTCTTGCACTGCAGACAGATTCTTTACTGTCTGAGCTACCAGGGAAGCCTATATTATTGGAATACTTCCACCTACAATGTCTCATTTCCTTCTTTCCAGAAGCTTATTGAACAGGCAAAGTAAACAAAATAATGCCATAAATAATTAGAAGGAACTGGAAAGAGTATAAATAGCAAAATAAGTCTTAGTTTATGAATATCCTCCTTATAAAACAGCCATATTTCTATCTTTCCTTATAAGTTCAAACAGAGCCTTACACACGTCTCCAAGCTATATAGTAATTGTTACTTATTTGTGTTTGAGTATGTATATTATAGACACACATATGCATACTTAGTTTTATTGCTTTATTTACATAAATATTACTCAGTAAAAAAGAGTATGTTCATGCCAGATTTTACTTACAGAAATTAAGTGGTAGATTCTTGGAATAGCCTCCCTGGAAGTATGAATTGGGCAAAGGATTTTTTTCTTAAGTCAACAATGAATTCTCTTTGAAGAGAATTCTCTCCAATTCTCTTCTCTCTATGTTCTGAATAAGAAATCTTCCCATAGAAGACAAACCTTGTAGTATTCAACATTGATTATTAAGTAAAATATAAATATTGTTAATGTCTTCCTTCAAGCCACCAACCCACTTAATCTGATAACGCATTTAATTACAGAGGGATAGGGACTGCAGTGAAGATATGATTTACTAAGCTTGTTCTGAACCCACATATTAGTTGTTAAAATATATTTAATATGCTAAGTGGGGCATCCAGAATAAAATGTAAATAAGTAGAACTAGAGTAGGCTTCCTCTAAACAGCACTAATGTGATCATGTGCGAAGTGATCTGGGGCTGGTCCCTCGGGAGACAACCTGACTGAACATGGAGCCTCTTGGAAAGGTTTATCCCCTGGGGTCTAAAGCCAAACCTCTGGGAGCACTGAGGGGAAAGAGGCATTTGAAGTTTACATCGGTTTATGTTGTGCATTCACTAACAATATTTAGCTACAGTTATTTTTTACACTTTTGTCTTCCAACCTTTAAATGAGGATTAAAAATGATTACCCACCCCTATTAAGGTAGTAGAGTGTAACCTGGCTTTGCCTATATGTGAATGTTACCAATGAGTTTCATACTTGCTTATGCTCTTGTCTTGCTGAGTTAGCATCCTTTGCTCCAACTTGAAGAGCTATATTTAGCATTTCATGTCAGGCAAGTCTAGTGGTGATGAGCTCCCTCAGCTTTTATTTGTCTGAGACCTTTGTCTCCTCTCCATTTTTAAAGGCTACTCTTTCCAGGTTTACTGGCTTGGCTGGCAGTGTTTTTTTCCCTTTAAGCATTTTGAATATATCATCTCACACCATTCTTGCCTTCAAGGTTTCTGCTGAACCTTGTATGTAACAAGTTATTTTGCTGCTTTCAAAATTGTCTCTTTAACTCTTAATGATTTGATTATAATGGGCCTCCATGGAGGTCAGGCCTCCATGGAGGTCGGGTCTCCATCATTGTCTCCATCATCGACTCTATGATCTGGGCTTCCCGGGTGTCAGTGGTAAAGAATCCACATGTAGTGCAGGAGACTGAGGCTCAATCCCTGAGTCAGGAAGATCCCCTGGAGAAGGAAATGGCAACCCACCTCAGTATTCTTGCCTGGGAAATCCCAAGGACAGAGGAGCCTGGAGGGCTACAGTCCATGGGGTCAAAGGAGTTGAACATGACACAGTGACTAAACAACAACAATCCTACGATCCAGCAATTTCACTTCCGGGCGTAGATCCAGAGGAAATGAAATCAGCGTTTCAAACAAACATCTACACTCCTGTGTTCACTGCATCGTTATTCATGATAAGTGAGACATGGAAGCATCTTAGGTGTGCACATATGAGTGGATAAAGAAGATGCGGCGTGTGTGGGTGTGTGTACAAGTTGACCCTTGGATAACATGGGTTTGAACTGGAGTGGATCCACTTATACCTGGATTTTTTGTTGTTGTTGTTCAATAAATAGGTTCTACAGGATCTGCAGTTGGTTGAATCTGAAACTGTAGAACAGATAAGGAGGCTTATACAAGGATATTAGTTATTTTTTAGCTATCTAGTCAGGATTTTCAAATACCTGGGGGTTCAGCACCCCTAACAGCCAAGCGATTCAAGGTTAAACTGTGTGTCTGTACATATATACATATATACACACACAATTTGAAATTACTCAGTCTGTAAAAAGAAGAAAACCCTGGTATTTGAGACAGAATGGATGAAGCTGGAGGATACAATGCTAAGTGAAATGAGCCAGACACAGAAAGATAACTACTGCAGACTTCACTTACATGTGGAATCGAAAAAGCAGAGCCCGTAAGAGCACAGAGCAGAATTGTGGTCTCCAGGGGCGGGGGGTGGTGTGGGGAAGATGGGGAGATGTCAGTGAAGGATACAAAGACTTAGTCACAGGGATGGTAAATTCTGGACGTGTGACACAGCACAGTGACTATAGCTAATCCTGTAGTACACGCAGGAAATCCCTTAAGAGAGTAAGCCTTAAATCTTCTCAACACATGCACACGTAACAGGGTAACTTTGTAGAGGTGATGAAGAAGTCATTTATCTTGATCATGGTAATCTTTTCACAGTTTATCCAGATATATAAAAACATTAAATTGTATACCATAATATGTAAAACTTATATATGTCAAAGACATCTCAGTAACGTTTTCTTTAAAGAAAAGACTGGTTCTCAGATTGGCCTAAGCCCCAGCCCACATGGACTTATTTTCGGCGAGAGAAGCTGTAAATTGAACAATAAAATAAAGTCTTTTTATTTTTAATACTGAGCCTTCACTGTGGAAAATATGAAGAGGATATCAACATGTCATTAGCACAATTGGCAATCGGTCCTTTGGACTGCACTAAAAATAAGACTGGAAATATTATTAAATGCACAACAAACATAACCCACGGTATATATTTCTGACATCTTCATTACGTCATTAAGATACTCTTTCTCTTCATCCTACAAAAAGTAAACATTAAGTTTGCTTCCCCCTTTCTTCTTTCTTGCACCTATTTTATAATTCCCTCGACTGTAGCTGTGCTACCGGTGAGGATAAAACCCATGTTGAAGTAGTACAAATTGAATGTGTATGTAGATGAAGTTATCATTTTTGTTAAGCTCTGATCAGTTTTTCCTCTGTTCAATTTCTTAACATCAACCACTCTATTCCAAATACACAGCATACAAACAGGGTTCCAATGGAGAACCTTGTTAATTCCCCATTCAAACTATATTCACTATTTTATTCTTCCTGTGAGTGACATATTTTGTACCAATTGTCTTTGTTAGAAGACTAATCTTCTCTGGAACTCGAAAATATTAATTATTGATCAGAATTACTATTACCTATGCACGTGTTTGCTTAATATGTGCTAAGGAAGTTAAACATTCTTTTTTTGTAATTTTTTATACTTCCCAATGATTGTTTTCTAGAAGAGCATTTATTTATTTGTTTAAGCTGCACTGCACAGCATGTGGGACCTTAGATCCCCAGGCAGGGATCGAACCTGTGCCTTCTGCATTGGAAGTGCAGAGCCTTAACCACTGGACCACCAGGGGCATATCAAGGAAGTGGAATACTCTTATATTAATTCTGCTTTTATTCTTCTACTTTTGAAACCACAGTCCTTCACCTCTTCTCACCGACAAGTTCATACAATCCTCTGTATTATATACATGAATATATATTGAATCACTGAAAATCTTGAAATAAAAGCACATGTGGTTTCCCATTACCTATCTTCTCTGAGGTAAAATCTTGACTTGAAATTCATGTATTTTCTCAAAGACGGCAAATTAAGTGATGGGTAAGTATGTCTTGCTCACACCTTTGATTTCAACATTGTACCTGATTCAAAGGTTTGCAAATTAGCAGGGCATGCATTATACTTCCTTTGTCCTTCTATCTGCAAGATAATATCTTTCTCAACTTGGATCTAGTCCTGGCACACATTTTATCCCTCACGAAGGATTCTAATCTTACATTAAATGTCAGTAAGTGAAGCTGCCTTTACTGAAGCTTCCATAGGTGAGATGTCAGAAGATATTACAGCACACGTACAAAGGCAACAAATTAAAAATCTTATCAGACACATCTATTTCCTCTACCTCTCTCATCCGTGATCGCCATCAAACCATTCACTTTCTGACCTTTCTGGCTTGTGGTCCCTAGACTCACTTGCTGTTCACTTTTCCAGGATTAGGCTGGGCAGGTCAGTTATGTCCCAGCTTCTGACTGCAAATCAGTGTAATAAAGTCATCATGATGTTCATCAAATGGTGAGCCCTACACTTAAGGCTACCTCAGATCAAAGTTAGAGACGGTCTGGAATTTTTTTGGAAACCTAAGGAATAGGGCCCTTTCTCCTTAACTCTGTATTTTCTTGTTTGCATTTAGCTTTATTGTTTTACCTCATTTCACCTTATTTCCTTTAAATTTTCTGAAATTCTTTGTGATCCCATGGACTCTTTGTGATCCCAAACAGTCCATGGAATTCTCCAGGCCAGAACACTGGAGTGGGTAGCCTCTCTCTTCTTCTCCAGGGGATCTTCCCAACCCAGGAATCGAACCAGAGTCTCCCACATTGTAAGTGGATTCTTTACCAACTGAGCTATTAGGGAAGCCCTTATTTCCTTTATATTTTCCAGAAATTCCTCATTGTTTCACTATTCTCAAGTATGCAATGCTGCTACGGATATATTTACTTCTGTTCCCAAATTTCTTGTGTTGTATCATTGCAATTTTGAAAACAAAGAGAAGAAATTTATGTATCTGAGCTTCTATTTTTGAAAATTATGTCAAAGTTTCTTATTTAAACACTTAAAATTCACATTTTAAAGATCTACTTAATGATTAATCTATTGTACCCTCGTTTTTATTTTTATTATTTTATTTATTCATTTTTAATTGGAGTATACCTGCTTTCCAGTGTTGTGCTAGTTTCTGCTGTACAACAACGTGAATCAGCCACACGTGTACACTGATCACCTCCCTGTGGGGTCTCCCTCCCCTCCATCCCCACCCCGTCCCTCCAGGTCCCCACAGCTCACCAGGCTGAGCTCCCTGAGCCGTACGGCAGCTTCCTATTAGCTGTCTGTTTACACACGGTGACATGCCCGTCAGCGCTATTCTATTTGCCCCACCCTAGTGTACCTTCTTGCACACACACACACACCCCTGCTCATACCCCTGCTTAGTGTTCTTGAGAAACACACAAAACGATGAAGTGTGACATGCCTGGGGTGGAGCTTTAGAAACCATGAAGCCAGTTATGGGACTGACCTCCAAATGCAAGGCAACTTTTTCAGGAAAGGGGAATTCATACCTGAAAGCATCCTGTCTCCAGTATCTACTAACACTGTTACCGTGCAGCAAAGTGCTTTCAGAAGAAATATAAACGAAACAGAACAAAAGTGGCAAAACATACTTTCAAACCGAGAAAAGCAGGAAAATGCTTATTTTTCAAAGATTAGGGGGTAGAGAAACACTATGACGGGAAGAAGTCGCTGCTGAACATGGTTATTGACTGAAAGAGGCAAAAGGCGAGGAAAGAAGAGATGGCTGTACCCCTGCTAGATAGAGTGAGGTTCAGACGGGCCGAAACATTACTCTGCACCCCCAGTTTATACCACCACCGCTACAAGCTCTCAATTCTTGCAATTCTTCTAACGTCCCCAAATACACGCCCCATACAGACACAGAATCACAAATGAAACTCTTCTATCTCAAATAAATCCTGTTCTCAAGCTAAATGGCATGCATTTAATTCATCTGTTTCTCTCTTCAAGTTTCCCTTAATGGTCGTTTCATCTATTTTTTTCATACAAACAGTCGTCGTGAGGAGCTTGAGTACACTTTTCTTGGGCACAGTGCCAGAGTCTCCAGACAGGGGGTCAGCCTTGATTATTAACCTCAGCTTGTAAAACCTCACCATTATCCCAGTAAAGAAGGGTTTCTTCAGGACACAGATTGGAGAAAGAGATCTCTGTGTTGAAAAAGATGGTTTCCTTCAACGGATTTACCAAGTCAAGGTCAAGCAAGTAGCTGGTGACCAGAAATCTGTCCCTTTTGGAATAATAAATGTGTTTGCTCTCTCTTTTTTAAGGTTTTTCAGTACAGATTTTTATTAGAATATTTTATTAGAACAACCCTTTAAAAAGGTTCTAAAACATTAAATAACATTTATTTCTTAAAAGTTAACATGTGCATAACAGGAAACCAAAAACACAAGAAGCAAAAAGCAACGTTATCCATCACAACAAGCAGTTTACCTCTGATGCGTCCTTCTGGGTCTCATTTATGTATTTACACAACTAAGCATCCGTTTTCATATAAATAGGATCATATAGTTATGTACCATGCTTTTTCACACATCATGAATATTCACCATTTCAAACTCCCAAAGCCATGAAGATTTTGATAACCAAAAATACACTACCACCAACTCAGTCTAGGAGAGAAACCGTGACTTTCTTGGTGACAAAAATTTCAAACAAACAAACAAACAATGTCAACTGGCCTGTAATTAAATATGTTGGCAGAGTTATGATTAAAATGCTACATTCCCTTCATGTTCAATTACAAAAATGAGACATAAAGCAGCAGAGTACACCAAGTATAATGCTTCTAAGAGGATTAACTGTCTGATCTAAACTATTAAAGTGTTAGCAAGGAGGTATGTTTCCATTGAACTAATTAACAATGTATCCCTATTTTAGGGGAGAAAGAAAAATCAGTAACCAAAGCCAGAGACCTAGTCAAAATTTGAATATTTTGCATTTGTCACTTTTCCCCATATTTTTATCCCTCAGAGATAAAAAGAAACTTAGAAGATTCAAGTAAGAACAAAATAACTTATCCCATAATGTTGGTCAATTTAGCATTAGCATTTTTTTATTGCCTCCCCTTGGCTGAACCTTCTAAAGGATATGGTCGATAAGACAGAAGTATGAGCAAAGCAGTATTCCTTATGGCCACATTGCAGTATGTCATATACCAATATAGATACAGTAGTATTAAGAAAGCAGCCTTCATTATTAAATGAAAGGGAACACTATGAACCCACAAAGATATTGGCAAATTCTAATTCGTTTATTGACATTTGACATTCTACAAAAGCATGAATGGTACTTGGAGATTAAAAGATGAGACAAACTTATATGAAAATGAAACCTTTAACACACAGCGACATATATATATATATATCTTAAGACATGAGGTATTAGAAAACTCTCTGAAGCTATTTTAATTAACTACCAATGTTGCAAGAGAGGGAACACCTTTGTAAATTGAAAATCTACTGACACTTTAAACCTTATCTAGGATAATCAATGGAAAGAGAAAAGAGAATAGATCAGTGAAAGCTAGACAGTACAGTTTTATTTAGCTTCTTTGTTAATAAAAGAAAATTTAATGCTAAGGGGATAGACAAGGGCGACGACGCTCACAATCCATGTGCCACAAAACAATGAGCCCCGAAAGGGTCCAGAACACTGTAGACAAAACTGAATTATTCGATAGCAGTTTCAGCCCAATCAAACTAGACAACCAGGCTTAACAAAATAACTCAAATATGACAAAGAGGGTGTTTACAAAACAAAGCTGCCACAATCGGTCAACTTATAACTCAGTCTTTCAGCGAGCATTATTAGCAAGAGTTTAACCATGGTGAGCCCTGAAACTGAATGATGTTAGTTGGCCATAGAAGCTTTTAAAAACCTGAAAGTTGTACCCTTTGCGATATGTGTTCCAAAATGCTCTTGTGAATCAAAGAAGTATTTTTAGGCTAATATTCAAATTCCTGTCTTCTGATAAAACGCCTCAGGATGCTTCGTTTTAACTTTTATTTTATACTTCCTGATGATGGTAAGGCTTTTCCACTATAGAATATTTCACATAGTTGGAAAGGTAGATGACAAATGTGAGCAAAACCTTAACATAAGCTAATTAATTTCTTTATGGTAATTAAACATATGTAGTCATAAAAAGGTGATCATCTATAAACACTACTATACTATAATGCAT
This sequence comes from Bubalus bubalis, assembly GCF_019923935.1. NCBI lineage: Eukaryota > Metazoa > Chordata > Mammalia > Artiodactyla > Bovidae > Bubalus > Bubalus bubalis. Next base: position 1,926,272 of record NC_059157.1, read on the forward strand.
ATAATATTGTACATATAATATTGCTTATTCATATTTACCTGCATACCTGGTAGAATGATGACAAAAATATTAGAAGTAATTACATTTGTGGGATTCTTGATGATTTTTGTTTTATTTTTGTACATTTATGAACAGCTCAGACAGGACATTATTATTATCAGAAAATAATCATTATTTGCAAAACATACATTCCCCATAAATATAAAATTAAAGACCTTTTCCAAATAAAGTAAGGCATGCATGCAGCTTGTATTGGAATTTCTTTGGTTTACAGTTTTCATGAAAGTGTGAAGAATGCAATCTCTGAAATAAGTGAAATTCTAGACATTTAAGAAATTTTTAATTATATAATACCCTTCTGCCACTTCTGTATTCACCTCATCTTCACAAAGTGTGCTAACGTAAACATAAATGTATTTCTAGAATAATATGTAGTGGTAAATTACACTGCACAAAACGTCCTCCGCAGTTATGTTGGTGAAAATAATTTAAGGAAACATCAGTTTTCCTGTAATAATGTAACTTAAGTGCTTTAAAAATGACATAAACTCAATCACATAAGAAAATACCAAATATATGGCATAATTTTGTTGACAGAAGAATGTAAGTCTACCGTGGAGATGAGTGTACTGTGATAATATAAATATGACAAACTTAACAAATAAACAGAGTTATTAGGCAAGTCTCCCTGTCCCTTTGATCTCCCTGGCTAACATATTTTTAAAACAGATGTAGTAACAATTGCTTTGCAGAAACACTGATTGGGTGCAGTAGATGATGTGTATAAAAGAAGTGGAACAATAGTGAATCCTAGTTCACTTTTTGTTGTTCCCTTGGCATTTTTGATAACAAAGCTTAAATACGGGCTTAGATGGAAAATACACGTGGGGAAGAACTAAATGCTGGTGCTTTGCACAGTGAAGCACATTATGCATGTTACTTGGGAATATATGGGAAGCACTGGTGAATTCCCAGGAGGCAGACTCCTTGTGGGCAAGTGGTGGATTAGTGATTAGGAAGTGAGAGGCAGGAGGAAAGCAGACCTGGGGGAAGGTAGGCTGGACTTGATAGAATTGCAGCCATGTTATCAGTAAAGCTGAAGCTGGAATGGCCTTTTGAGCCAAGAAGTTGGGAGGTTTTGCTCCAAGGAAGGAGCAAATTCAGAAGAGCTAGCCCCTTCACCTGCAGGCAGTGCTTGGGGAGCTCAGCAGGCAACAGTCTCAGTCGTCAGGAGGGACCTGGGGACTCAGGACAACGTACACGCATGTGTAGACACATGTCCTTGGTAATGTAACTCCTGTCAAGACAGCAGCAACTGTCAGAAAGTGAAGTCAGGTCTCACCTGTGGGACCAGGGGCTCCTACCTAACCAGCACACATGGTATATTTTTTCACTGCAATCTTCAGAAGGCCATTTTAGGTAATAAGTCAAATGACATGAGAAATGCCACATTTTGCTCAGAAATACAGAAACCGTATTTTAGCTAGGGTCATGTCCCTCTTGTTCATTCTTGTACTTTTCCACATATTTTAGAATACACCTGTAGGCATGTAACTATACAATGTTCTACCAGAACCAGTGTTACTAATTTTTTCCATTTAGACAACCTCAAATGAATAATAAAATCTAGTTCCATGTCTCAGTGGACATATTTGAACAAACTCCAGGAAAATGTAGAAGACAGAGGAGCCTGGCATGCTGCAGTCTGTGGGGTCACAAAGGGTCAGACGTGACTTAGCAACTTAACAACAGCAACTACTACTGATTTTATTTGCATCTCTGACAGTGAGCTATGGATAAGGTTGAATTCATCCAGGTAAATATTTCTAATATCTTACTGCTTTCTTGGCACTCCCACACTGCCTTCAAGTTTGAAATCTGAGATAAGATGATTTTCTAAAGATGGAAGAAGTTCACAGCAGCCATTCTGTGTGTGCATCGTCAAGGAGAAGGCTATTTCCTTCTAGTCCCATTTCTATCTCTGAATAAACTAAAGGTGATAATGCTCAACTAAATATTTACATGATCCATTATTCTTGAGAATTCCTGATTTTAGCTTGGTCACTGTGTGAGTAAAGGAAGGACAATTAATCATATGACTCTCAGAACTGGGCTCCTTCCTTATTCCCAAAATAAATTTCCACACTAGAAATTTCTAGTGTGGAAAGACAGAGGGATATATAAAAGAAATATGTTTCTATATCAATGTAAAATAACAACTTAATTTGAGAGTTGATTGCCTGTAGTTAGATCCTCCTGTAGTTAAATCCACCTGTCATCAAAGGTGAGGGCTCTTCCAAAGTATGATTTCAGATCAAACCAAGATAACCCAAACCAAGTGCTCCCATTAATTCATAATCATTTTCACAACTTTTGATAACTTGATGCTAAAAAGAAACTTGGGAAAATAATATGCAAATAAAATGTAGCAATGAAATTTGCTAAGCACCATATTGATCATTGCATTGTTGGGAATATGATATAATTTTATTTTTTTATATCCTCTTAATTTTCTCCTTGAATAAATAAAGTCACAACTTCTATGGAATATTCATTTTGGGGAGACAGTATACTTTGGAATGCAGCTATTTAATGAATAAGACTGGAATTTGATCTCTAGTTTGACCATTTAAGAGTTGGGTGACCTTCAGTGCAGGATTCAATTGACATTCTCCTCAGTTTCCACATCTGTAAGAGGATGATAATGGAAATCTCTCTCTGGGTGTAAAGAAAAATAAATAAGAAGTGTACATAAAGCCTTTAGCACAATGCTAGTCCATTATATGTGGACTGATGCAATTATTTTAAAATATTTGATTTGAGGAACTCAGTCCTATGATTTGAAAGTTGTTGACCATCCTAAATTTCATCTGAGATTAGCTATGATGTAAACTCATGAGTTTCTTTCTATGATGTAACTTATTACTTCTCCAAAGAGGATTGTAAATACCAAGTTAACTGAAGTAAAACCCTGAAGCTGACACCATCACCACCACTGAAACCCAGCAGGACCCCTGTGGGTCTCCTGGGCACAAAAGCTTGCATTTCTTGATTATAAGAAACAGGCTTCATTTAGCCTCCAAGACCTTCCCAGAGCAGCAGGTCCAAACCTTTGCTAATTAGGGAAGGGAGGGGATGCAGAGACAAGAGGAGCATCAGGAAATAGTGCAGCCTCAGGGCAGGGTCCTGGTTCTCCTTGGAAGGCTGCATATACCAGTATCTCTGAGCTGCTGTGAAGATACTGAACCCCCCGTGGGAGGGAGAAGTTAACCCAGAAGTGCACAGACCGCAGACCAGCTGGAGCCAGAAGGCTGATGATGCCGATTCCCACTCAGCTCACCACTGACCCATCGGAAGAATGTCCACTAGCCGATCATGCTCCCTCTGAACCAGTTCTGTGAACCCCCCACTATCCCCTCCTAGGGGGCACACAGTTCTGAGGTCATTAGCCCACTCTGGTTCCCTCTGCCTGGAAAGCAATAAAGCTGTTCTGTTCTAACTTCACCCAAAACTCTGTCTCTGCGATTTAATTCAGTGTCAATAGACAGAGATCTGGATTGGGCTTCACACCCACAGCAACTGAAAGAAAGACAACTTGAAACTCAATCACGCTGTACTTACCATGATTTTACCCTAATGCCAATGATAGGGAAAAGATTTTCCCTAGAAGATTCAAAGCAGAGGTCATGAAATCTGTATTTTTAAATATGACTTAATAAGTCCATGGCCTCACTAGCTCATCTTGGAGCTATGAAATTTAGTAGTTCTTATTTACTTTGCAATGATTATTTTTAAATATCTCTTTGACCAGTAAGATCCATAATTAACCTTTTGTCATACAAAAGAAAGAGAAATGCAGAGTCCTTTCTATTAGAATATTCCAGCTCAGCCATACTAAAAATACAAAGGAAGGTAGAAATACTTTCCATTTAAAAAATACACTGTTTTGTGGTTTGTTTGTTTGTTTTTTCTCATTTTGGTGGCCTTGAAGCAAACTCCTGTCAACCACAAATTGGCATTTACCATGGATGCCTGCCATCTACTTCTACAAGGATGGAATCTGTGTAGCTGCAGCTGCTGACCTCCAACACCCCATGAAGGAGTTCAGGGTAGAGCGCAGAGACAGGCACTCTGTGCTCCTAGAAAACTGGCAGAACAGGTCTTCAGACAGCTAGATATTCTCAGGAGGTGATTTTATGAGCCCAGTTCCTGTATCTCCTTATATCTAGGAAAGCATTAAAACCTTTCATGGTGCTGACTGTTTCTCCTGACTAGCAGAAGCTTCATGGCACAACTGGAAACTTTCTACAAAAAAGTATGTATTTGATCGCATATACCCTCCCTTTACCAAAATCACATATACACCATCTTTTCGCCTGCCTCACTGGAGCAGTTTCTCGGAGCTACTGATGTCTGTCTCTCGGGCTGAGTCCTCATATTGCCCCAAATAAAACTTAACTCGCAACTGTCACCTTGTGCAATTATTTCAGTCAACACTACAAAATTATACTTGCCTTCAATACCAAATATTAGAACATATCAAAATCCAGTCTCATATTTAAATGTTAATAAAATTGATATAAAACATATCTTATCAATGAAACATCCAACCAGACCACAATATTGTTAACTTTTTGGTGTTACTGTTATTTTAGCTGCCCTAAATCCTGCTGCAGGATTCTACCCTCCCTTCCCTCACCTCTCCCTGCTTTTATTAATAATCTTCCATTTGTTTCAAAAATACATACATGCTATTTTTAAAATTTGCTTACTCCTAAATTCAGCTTATACTTTTAAAAGTAGAAAGTGATTAGGCAAACCATGAATTTTCACCAGCAAATTTAAAGAATCTGTACATACTAAAAGATCACATTTTGTTGGTTAAAACTTCAACTTGAAAAGTATGTATTTCTTAAAAATAAATGGCAATCTTATGAACCAACTGAGGCCCCAACATGCATAAAACAAACACAGAAACAATTGTTTTATATAAAATATAGAAGAATGCTAATTTTCAAATAATTATATTAAAGTCAAATATCAACAAAATCTAATGTCAACTTTTTTGTAATTATCATAAGTGTCCTGGTAGGTCCCAATCCCAATCCCAATGCTAATACATTTACACATAGACAACAACCAAATTTCCCCTTGTCCCTCAGATAGCTGTGAGAAATTCTTTCAATGCACTACGCTGATAAAACTTTTATTTACTGTTTTCCCAGCTTTAAAAATAGAGCTTAGTCTATTCTTTTATTTCCACATCTGCAGGTACATAAAGAACTTCACAACATAAATCGAAAATATAGCTTCAGAAACACTTACCATTGTCGTTTTTCACCAGCCCGTTGCTGAGCTGTTTTAATCTCTTTTGATGTGATTTGCCATTGTAGTGGATTTGGGCTTGAGCAGTCGAATTCAGCTGAATGTTACACACGTTGCACAAAGTGAAATTGGTTTGTTTCTTTTCTTTTTCTGGTTTCTCTTCAAAGCCGTCAGGTGGAAACTCAGCCTCACACTCTCCATCTTGGGCGCATGTGGGATCTAGGTGCAAAGCAAGCTATGAACAGGCCAGTCAAGACTCCTGGACCCGTGAACGTTAGGCTGCACGTGCTTTTCACTGTAATTAGAGCTTTCATCCTTTCTGGATGTATGTCCAGGAGTAGGATTGCTGGATCATATGATAACTCTATTTTTTAAATTAATTTATTTTTTATTGGAGGATAATTGCTTTACAGAATTTTGCTGTTTTCTGTCAAATCTCAGCATAAATTAGCCATTGGTATACATATATCCCCTCCCTTGTGGAACTCCCCCCATCTCCCTCCCCATCCCACCCCTCTAGGTTGATACAGAGCCCCTGTTTGAGTTTCCTGAGCCACGCAGCAAATTCCCATTAAAGAAATTTCCATACTGCTCCCCACTATGGCTGCATCAATTTACATTCCCACCAACAGTGTAGGAGCATTATTTACAATTGCCAAGACATGGAAGCAATGAAAATATCCATCAATGAATGAATAAATATATACACATGTGTAGATAGATGTACCATTGTATATGCTACTCAGCCATAAAATACAAGGATATACTGTCATTTTCAGCAACATGGATGGACCTAGAGATTACCATACTAAGGAAGTAAGTTAAAGACAAAAATCATATGATATAACTTAAATGTGAAATCTAAACAAAAAAAATAATACAAACAAACTCATTTACAAGATAGAAATAGACTCACAGACATAGAAAACAATCTTATGGTTACCAAAGGGGAAATATGAGAGGGATAAATTAGGAGCTTGGATGAACAGATACACACTATTGTATATAAAACAGATAAACAACAAGGCCCCTTGGTATAGCACAGGGAACTAAAGTCAATGTTTTGTAATAATTTATAACAAAAGAGAACCTGAAAAAGGTCATATATATATGCACATATATGTGTGTGTGTGTGTGTATTATATAACTGAATTACTCTTCTGTACGCCTGAAACTAACACAACACTGTAAATCAACTGTACTTCAATTAAAAAAATCAATAAAAATAAAAATAAAAAATAATAAAATAATTCTTAGATTCCTTCATATTACTAAATTCAGTAGCAAATAAGCATTGTCCTAGACACTTTCCTGGTGGCTTAGAGGGTAAAAATCTGTCTGCAATGTGGGATACCAGGGTTCGCTCTCCGGGTTGGGAAGGTCTCCTGGAGAAGGGAACAGCAACCCACTGCAGTATTCCTGCCTGGAGAATCCCATGGACAGAGGAGCCTGGGGGGCTATAGTCCATGGGGTCACAAAGAGTTAGACATGACTGAGTGACTAACACACACACAGAGACACTTACAATTCAAAATCTCCAATTCTCCCATTTTAGTAGGTTGCTTTCATACTGTACATTATATCTTTATATCTTTCATAGTATGCAAATTGAGGTAGGAGGTAGGTGAGCACCCCCTCCCCCCAGGGTAAAGCAATTGGAGACTCATTCCCTGTGGACAGAAACGCCAAGACTAGAATAGCAAGACAATTAAAGGAGGAGGCTGGGCCCTGCCCAGTCCACATAGTCCTCATTTCCAAAGTCAGGAGTCTTCCCTGACCACACATGTGCAGAAAAGACTTCTTGCAGGCCAAAGGGGAGTTATGCCAAGGGATGTTCCTTATGCAGACACCTCTGCAGTAGAATCCCTCTTGGCTAAGAGATGCACGTGCACACAGGGAGGATCCTGAGATGTACTAAACCTGGGCTGTGAACCAGGCAAATAAAAATGACAGGCTGAAGAAAACCGGGAAGAAACACCCCATAAAAGTAATTCAAACTGCCATCAGGGCACAACTCCTACTCGTGAGTGTATCTACATGCATTGTTCTCTTTTCCTCCCACTAAATACTTTGCTTGCTTCACTACTTTCCATCTCTGTGGGAATTCTTTTCTGCAAAGCTGAAGGGCCAGGGCCCGTGTCACTGACTACAGGTCTGGTAGCTCGGACCTGGTGCTTGCACTGCTGTGAACCAGCCCAGTCTCTGGCTGGGAACCCAAGCCCTGCTCCAAGCCATTGCAGAGGGAGGCCACTGGAGATCAAAACGGCAAGGGTTTCACTTTGCTTTTGCCATGCCAAATACCATGTTAAATGCCATTTTAAATGACAAACATCATAACAACGGAAAAGGAAATAGTGAAGAACCATAGTCTTTCCTGTTTCAAACTGAGGAAGCTGAGGTTTACAGTGCATGAAGAATTCATCTCGGGTCATGCACCTAAAAACGGTACCTCTGGGATCAGCGTTCAATTTCATTCATCTCCATATCACAAGCTCTTACTCGCCATGCTCTGAGTAAGTACCAATGTAGCCAGGAAGGGTTAATTTTGATTTCAGGCTGAGTCTGTTTCTTTGACTTGAACCCCTGTTTTTGCTGCTTTTGTTAGTATAAGCACACATAATGGCCTGCCTTAGAGAACCCTGCCTCCTCTGCCTTCTCCTTAAACTAAAGTGCCTTTGTCTAGCTCACGGGCTGAAATCGCTGATGACTGTGTCATCCTTGATTCCTTGTGTAGGGAGTGTGGTGTGTTGCATGGCTCAGAAACTCACGTTTGGAGGGATGGAATCAAAGATAACTGTGACATGCTTGTTTATTGATGTGGCAGGAGACATTCCATTCCACACCACCTGTGAAATGACTGTAAGAAAAAGAAAGTAACACTCTGCCTGCCTGAGGCTTGCCATTCTAGGAAATACTTGCAAGAATTAAATGGTCTTCTTAACTTGGCTTCCTCGCCTCCCCCATGTCATATCCATAAAACAATCTGGCATCCAGGCCCCGACAAGATGGTTATTTGGGGACATTAGTCTGCCATCTTCTCAGTCAGCAGGCTTTCCAATAAAGCCATATTCTTTGCCTCAACATTCCACCTCGAGGATTCACTGGCCTGTCCTGTGGTGAAGAGAGTGAGCTTGGACTTGGTAAAGGAGGTTTCACCTATCACAGCTGCTGAAAACAAATGATGAATGCTATTTTCACTTTTCATCTTTTATTTTGTAAAATAAAAAATCATCTTCAAATTTCTTTCAGTTAGCAAAATCAAGTAATAAAATAATGTAAGCCTTCCTAAAAGTAAAGCCATATAAAGCAAGCAAACTTTCCAAAAGAGAGGGTACCTGTATTAGCTTCCCGACCTTTCAAATTTATGGTGGGAATTAAAGAAAAGGGGGCTTGCATGATAGAGATAAGGAACTGTTTGCTCCATTAAAGGACACATTGTTGTTCAATTGCTAAGTCATGTCTGAACTTTTGCAATCCCATAAACTGTAGCGTATCAGGCTTCCCTGTCCATCACCATCTCCCAGGGTTTGCTCAAACTCAGGTCCAGAGAGCTGATGATGCCATGCAACCATCTCATCCTCTGTCATCCCTTTCTCTTCCTGCCTTCAATCTTTCCCGCATCAGGGTCTTTTCCAATGAGTAGAATCTTCACATCAGGTAGCCAGAGTATTGCAGCTTCTGCTTCAGCATCAGTCCTTCCAATGATTATTCAGGAATGTTTTCCTTTAGGATGGACTGGTTTGATCTCCTTGCAGTCCAAGGGACTCTCAGGAGTCTTCTCCAGCACCACATTTTGAAAGCATCAATTCTTTGGTGCTCAGCCTTCTTTTTGGTCCAATCTCACATCCATGAATGACTACTGGTAAAACCATAGCTAAGACTGTCTGGACCCTTGTCAGCAAAGTGAAGTCTCTGCTTTTTTATAGGCAGTCTAGGTTTGTCATAGCTTTTTTTCCAAGGGGAAAGCATCTTCTAATTTCAAGGCTGCGGTCACCATCCACAGTGATTTGGGGATACCATTAATGCATTAGAGATTTCTTCCTTGATTTCTACAACTAAATAAAATTCTCATATTTTAATATCAATCAAGTAAAAGCACTTACATTTGGATGGACATATCTTACATATATAAAAAAGCTAAAATTGTTTCAGTATCTAAAAATGTACGGTTTGTACCTCAAATGCATAAGATGTTCTGAACATGTAAGACAGCTTCATAGGGCACAAAAAAGTGTGACAGATCTAAGGATTTTATCAGAATACATTATTTTTGGACAAATATAAGGTATGTATACTCCAGTCTAAGAGAAAAATCAGCTGACTATTGAAGTGTCTCTGACCTTAAGATAATAATTAAAGTAACTATTGAATACATAATTTACCGTTTATTTATAAATCACTTAAAATAATTCTAAATTAGGAATTGAGTTTAAAATGTATACACTACAATATATAAAATAGATAATAAAAAAGGACCTCCTGTATAGCACAAGGAACTCTACTCAATATCTTGTAATAACCTATAATGGAAAAAAAAGTGAAAGTGAAGTCGCTCAGTCGTGTCCCGACTCTTTGCGACCCCATGGACTGTAACCTACCAGGCTTCTCTGTCCATGGGATTCTCCAGGCAAGAGTACTGGAGTGGGTTGCCATTTCCTTCTCCAGGGGATCTTCCCGACCCAGGGATCAAACCCTGGTCTCCTGCATTGCAGGCAGACGCTTTAACCTCTGAGCCACCAGGGAAGCCCTAATGGAAAAGAACCTATATCTATATATGTATGTATATATAATTGAATCACTTTGCTGTACACCTCAAATTAACACATTGTGAATCAAATATATTTCAAGAAAAATTTTACAAAACCAATTGACTGCACAATAGAGAAAAAAAAAAGTGGTGTTCTCGATGGGGTGCTAGAAAAGAGAAAAACCATTGGTTTAAAAACACCCTGTGCTCAGTTGCTCAGTTGGACACAATCCCATGAACTGTGGCCCACCAGGCTCCTTTGTCCATGGGACTTTCCCGGGAAGAATCCTGGTACTGGAGTGGGTTGCCATTTCCTTATCTGGGCTGGGGGAGCAGCGGGGAGAGAAGAAAAACCCCTGATAAAATCCAAATAAAGAATAAAGTGTCAGTAATATTACTGCTCTATTACTGGGGACAAATGCACCAGACTAATCTGTTAACAGTAGAGCAAAGTATGTAGGTGGAGTTTATGGAACTCAACTAAGTTGATAACTTTTCTGCTAATTTAAAGCTACTCTAAAGTAAAAAGTTTATTTAAATTGAAAAAAAAAAAAGCTACTAGTTTGAGACTATTCTTTATTTCTCTTCTTGACTAATAGAACAGAAATTTCTTTGGAGCTCCTGTACTCTGGGAAAGAACTAAGACAGAAGCTTCTCTGCTCTTCATTCTTTGCTCTTTAATCTCCGCAGCAGGAAAAGCAAACGGTGTGACAGGGAGAATGAGCAGCAAGATCACGGCCTTGTGGGGGACTGGCCGTCTTGACTCTGTGCTTCAGACTGGCTTAAAAGTACATGCTCTTATTTCTCAGCTGCCATATACAGGCATAAAGTGTACAGGCTTACCATCTCTGGTTTCTCCAGGTGCCCTGCATGTGACTTGGAGGTAAATTCAGTGCAGAGAAGTGTGAAATCTAATACGGACCATGGCTCCAAGCCATTTCCTCTCAATCAAATTTGCTGACAAAATAACTAACTTGCCAACCCATTAACAAAAAATCTAACAAACCCCCACTGAGCCCTTGTGTCTAATAACGATTTGTTCCAATAAAATTGAAGGATGAGCGACTTTCTCTCTCTCACACACACACACACACACACGTGTTATTCAACTGGTCTCATAAATTTCATTTTTGTTTAGTATTTAACTCTACCACAATAATCAACAAGCATTAATACAAAATTAAAAGGAATGTCTATTGGCTAAAAACTAAACCTAACTTTATCAAATGGAAATTTTTCCTTATACACAATTTTGATATCTTACTTCAAAGTTAGAAAGTCAAATTCTGCTGTTTCACCCATGATTGGTTTTATCCTTTGTTCTTGGATTTTCTCGCTTGTCAAAACAGCAAGGACCCTTAAGATTCTACAATAATTTGTACTGACAATCAGATGACAATAAAAAACATTGGCCAACAGGCAGTTCAGAGCACAATAAACCATGACCTATAAAGGCATAGAAATGTAAGCAGCACAGTAAAATAAACTAAAATATTCTTGTTTTTTGCAATGGCTTCTCTTTCCTTAGAATATTATTTAATGAGGTAGGTAGGGACTTAAAATTGTAGAACACATTTAACACAAAACTGTGCCATAAATAGTGGCATGCTGCTGCTGCTGCTAAGTCGGTTGTCGTGTCTGACTCTGTGCGACCCCACAGACGGCAGCCCACCAGGCTCCCCCGTCCCTGGGATTCTCCACGCAAGAACACTGGAGTGGGGTGCCATTGCCTTCTCCAATGCATGAAAGTGAAAAGGGAAAGTGAAGTCGCTTAGTCGTGTCCAACTCTTAGCGACCCCATGGACTACAGCCCACCAGGCTCCTCCATCCATGTGATTTTCCAGGCAAGAGTACTGGAGTGGCATAACCAATACTAAACAAACAAACAGAAAATCCCTTTATAAATCATGATCTGACAGCATATCTAACAATCATTTTTCATCTAATAAAAACAAAATAAACATTTGAACTATAGCTATTTCACGGTGATATAGTTGACCAGCTAAGGTGGATGATAGCCAAATATTTAGTAAAAAAATAGAAATTCCAAGTTCATTCCTTTGAGTTTTAATAGTATCTATTCAGAGGGTGGCAAGTGATAAATTTTAGCTGTTTTTTTCAAAGTCAGTTTCACTGAGAAAATAAAAGTCAAAGTCTAAATGAGTCTAAATATTGCCCAAATGCAAGACAAAATGTGTTCTCAAAAATCTCTCTCTGAAGAGAAGAATCTGCTGATATTGAACGCCTTAAAGGGTCCCACTATAAGGAGCTTTTTCAGTTTATTATGAATAAAATAATGTCTGGGGAGGACACATCAATTCAGACCGTTTCACTAAAGGAAAGTTGTACTTTGTATGAGGAGTAAAAATCATTATGGAGTTCATAGTTTTTATGCAACTTTTCTTTACTGGCTCAGTAGAAAAGAAGAGAAGCAAACAATAAAGCTCCAGTCACTGTTCGTGAGGGCACGATCTCACAGCTGCAACTTCAGGGCATCATCTCAAGAAATCTTTCAAACCTGATCTTAAAAAATAGGAAAAGTTTGTGGAGATTGCAAGTAAGCATTTATGGAGTGAAATAGTTAGAAAAAATATGTACTACACTTATGTGATTGGATACTAATTACTTGGAATAAAATTTCTGGAGACAACATCAAAAATGAATTTTAAGAGCACTAATTTAGTTTAAAATCACTTAGGAAAAAATGAGAAAATTACTAGATATTTGAAAAGTGGTTCCAGTTCTAGTGCTTTCAAAGACGCTGTTGCCAAAGGTTCCTCTGCAGAGCTTAGATAAACATGCTGAATTAAACTAGGATCGAAAAGAAAATTTACAAGCCAATATTTTAAAATGTAACTCTCATTTTTCAAAATTATGAAAGAAAATTGGCCATTCTTTTGTCTTCTAGTTATAAAAAAATGAGGGATTATCTTTTATTTCATATTTCTTTATATTAGGATTTTATGGTGTAAATTACATCCATATATACATATATATGGATGTGTATATATATATATATATACACACACACACATATACATATATATATGCCAAATATACCACGAAAAATCCATCCAAATGTTTCATTAGTGAATTTTCCTCTATTACTTTAGAGCAACTTAGAGAAAAACACACATTGTATTATAATGGTTAAATACTGTTGTTGTTTAGTCGCTCAGTTGTGTCCGACTCTTTGTGACCCCGTGGACTGCAGCACGCCAGGCCTTCCTGTCTTTCAGCATCTCGTGGAGCTTGCTCAAACCCCAGGAATAAATATTTAACTCCCGGGTTAAATATTAAATATATATTATATAGAATATAGAAATTATATTTATACTATCTCAGCTTTGAGAAAATGATAGATCATAGCACTCTTTTACATTTCACTTTTAAAAGTATAAATAATCCATAATCAGTGCTAAAAAGCACCAACATAAGAAAAACTTGGCTTTGATCTCACTCCCCACTAGAGTGCAGTGTGAATTTAAAATTAAAATGATAGCATTAGGAGATTCCCGTAACACTAGGCTTAAAACAGCAGTATTGTAATTTGGGGGCTTCCCTGCCGGCTCAGACAGTAAAGAATCCTCCTGGCAATGCAGGAGACCCAGCTTCGATCCTTGGATCCAGAAGATGCCCTGGAGGAGGGACTGGCCACCCACTCCAGTGGTCTTGCCTGGAGAATCCCAAGGACGGAGGAGCCTGGCGGGCTGCGGTCCACGGAGCCGCCAAGAGTCGCACAACTGAGCAGCTTTCACTGTAATTTTGCAAATATGTGATACATACATATGTTTATATATATATATATCTGTTTATTTTTTAACTAAAGGATAATTGCTTTACAGAATTTTGTTGCTTTCTGTCAAACATCAACAAGAATCAGCCACAGGTACAGCCGTGTCTCCTCCCTCCTGAAACTCCTTCCCACCTCCGTCCCCATCCCACCCTTCTAGATTGTCCCAAAGCCCCTGTTTCTGTTCCCTGAGTCATACAGCAAATTCCCACTGGCCATCTATTTTACATGTCAGATTGTAAACGTCCATGTTACTCTCTCCACACATCGCACCTTCTCCCTCCTCCCCTTCCCTCCGTGTCTACAAGTCTGTTCTCTATGTCTGCAGAACATTATATATATATATATATATATATATATGCTATATACATATAACATGTTTATATACAATGTTCAGCTTTAGTGGCACGTATATATGGTATATCTAATGAATTCTGCATTAATAACTACAAAAGTAAGACAATTAAAATAAATTGAAGTAAAGTCACAGAAAAGCAAAAAGCTGACAAACGAAATTCATCATTATGTGAAAGTCGCTCAGTCGTGTCCAACTCTTTGTGACCCCATGGACTATAGAGTCCATGGAATTCTCCAGGCCAGAATACCAGAGTGGGTAGCCTTTCCCATCTCCAGGGGATCTTCCCAACACAGGGATGGAACCCAGCTCTCCCACATTGCAGATGGATTCTTTATCAGCTGAGCCACAAAGAAAGCCCAAGAAAACTGGGGTGAGTAGCCTATCCCTTCTCCAGTGGATCTTCCTGACCCAGGAATCGAACCTGGGTCTCTGGCATAGCAGGCAGATTTTTTACCTACTGAGACATCAGGGAAGCCCCATATTATCATGTTTTTTTTTATTATTATTATTGATAAGCAGCAGTTGTTTATTATATGGACTTCATTCCAGTTGAACTATTTCAAATACTGAAAGATGATGCTGTGGAAGTGCTGCATTCAATATGCCAGCAAATTTGGAAAACTCCGCAGTGGCCACAGGACTGGAAAAGGTCAGTTTTCATTCCAATCTCAAAGAAAGGCAATGCCAAAGAATGCTCAAACTACCGCACAATTGCACTCATCTCACACACTAGTAAAGTAATGCTCAAAATTCTCCAAGCCAGGCTTCAGCAATACATGAATCATGAACTTCCAGATGTTCAAGCGGGTTTTAGAAAAGGCAGAGGAACCAGAGATCAAATTGCCAACATCCGCTAGATCATCAAAAAGCGAGAGAGTTCCAGAAAAACATCTATTTCTGCTTTATTGACTGTGCCAAAGCCTTTGACTGTGTGGATCGCAATAAACTGTGGAAAATTCTGAGAGAGATGGGTATAGCAGACCACCTGATCTGCCTCTTGAGAAATTTGTATGCAGGTCAGGAAGCAACAGTTAGAACTGGACATGGAACAACAGACTGGTTCCAAACAGGGAAAGGAGTACGTCAAGGCTGTATATTGTCACCCTGCTTATTTAACTTACATGCAGAGTACGTTATGAGAAATGCTGGACTGGAAGAAACACAAGCTGGAATCAAGATTGCCAGGAGAAATATCAATAACCTCAGATATGCAGATGACACCACCCTTATGGCAGAAAGTGAAGAAGAACTAAAAAGCCTCTTGATGAAGGTGAAAGAAGAGAGTGAAAAAGTTGGCTTAAAACTCAACATTCAGAAAACGAAGATCATGGCATCTGGTCCAATCACGTCATGAGAAATAGATGGGGAAACAGTGTCAGACTTTATTTTGGGGGGCTCCAGAATCACTGCAGATGGTGATTGCAGCCATGAAATTAAAAGATGCTTACTCCTTGGAAGAAAAGTTATGATCAACCTAGATAACATATTGAAAAGCAGAAACATTACTTTGCCAACAAAGGTCCATCTAGTCAAGGCTATGGTTTTTCCTGTGGTCATGTATGGATGTGAGAGTTGGACTGTGAAGAAGGCTGAGCGCTGAAAAATTGATGCTTTTGAACTGTGGTGTTGGAGAAAACTCTTGAGAGTCCCTTGGACTGCAAGGAGAT
Organism: Bubalus bubalis; assembly: GCF_019923935.1. NCBI lineage: Eukaryota > Metazoa > Chordata > Mammalia > Artiodactyla > Bovidae > Bubalus > Bubalus bubalis. The sequence goes on from NC_059157.1 coordinate 1,942,162, forward strand.
CCAACCAGTCCATTTTGAAGGAGATCAGCCCTGGGATTTCTTTGGAAGGAATGATGCTAAAGCTGAAACTCCAGTACTTTGGCCACCTCATGCGAAGAGTTGACTCATTGGAAAAGACTCTGATGCTGGGAGGGTTTTGGGACAAGGGGAGAAGGGGACGACAGAAGATGAGATGGCTGGATGGCATCACTGACTTGATGGACATGAGTTTGAGTGAACTCTGGGAGTTGGTGATGGACAAGGAGGCCTGGCATGCTGCGATTCATGGGGTCGCAAAGAGTCGGACATGACTGAGTGACTGAACTGAACTGAACTGAGTTAAATATAAATATCACTTTGAAACTTTGAAGCTGAGGCCATATAAATTAGTAATATCTTACTTTTATAGTAGTAGCAGTGTTAGTCACTCAGTCGTGTTCAACTCTTTGCGACCCCATGGACTGTAGTCCACCAAGGCTCCTCTGCCCATGGGATTCTCCAGGCAAGAATGCTGAAGTGGGTTGCCATTTCCTCCTCCAGGGGATCTTCTGGACCCAGGATCAAACCTGGGTCTCCTGCATTTCAGGCAGAATCTTTACCATCTGAGCCACCAGGGAAGGCCATCTTACTTTTGTAATAGGAAAATAATATAAGACATGAGACAAATCAAGATAAATGGGACATTTCAACTAGTTTTTATTACATTATGGTATCAAACTAATTTTGTTGGTCTCAGTCAGATTATGGTTTTCAAAAGATGACAAAACTCTTCCTAAATAGTCAAAGATTCACATACAAAATTAAATCAGGAGTGGCAGGAATAAATGCAGAAGGAAACTTTTAATTGTATTCCTTTCCCTTATCTAAGCAGCACACTTTTAATTCTGTAAACTCAGCATCATAATTTCTACTTTCAAACCTCAGATAAAAAAAAATTTTTTACCTTACTCTTTAAGAGACTCATCATAAAAAAAATCATGGCTAATATATCTCTGATACAAAACAGCTCATAACCTAAACCTTAAAAAGAAAAACAACAACAAAGGCAATTCTTTTTTTTTAAGTCATTCTTCAATTAGAACATGTATTCAATAGTAGGTCATATATAGCTTACATTTCAGTGTAATTATTGTTATTCCTCAAAGTTTCAAAGTCCTATGGAAAAAATGCATTATTATTATTATTGTTACAAACAAGCTGCAAATAGTTTTGTGTGTTCTGATCTGTTTTCCTTTTGGGGAATCTCTCCTTGAATCAGTCATGTCCTCAGGGCCTCCTTGACAAAACATGGCCCCCTGGAATTTATGCCATCAATGTCCCTGCTCTCCTAGTGGGGAGCTTGAGAATGAATCACGAGCTCCTGAGTTCTCAGGCCATATTTTTTACAAAGCTACTGTAAATATTAGCCCCATTCTCTGGAGGATGTGCCAAAATTCTTTGTGGTTTCATCTGTACCCTACTTTGCAACTAAAAGAGTTTATATAAAACCTAAAAGTGTCTTGCCCCAGAAAAATTCTGAAGACCTAAATTAGAGATTGTTTTGGCTTTATTGTTTTGGTGAAAAGTTAGGTCAAAGAAGGAGCTGGGAAGCCTGAGAATCACTGAAAAGTGATTGGAAAGACGTAGTTTAAAAGTATCTCCTCTGTGTCCAGCTGTCTTGTAGGCACTTAAATGTTAGGCGATCCCATAGGCAAATACCCTAGTTCTCCATGGAGTGTGAGGAGAGGGGGACAGTGTGGGCTTATGGGATGACTTTCAATAATTGATTACATGCCAAGGAAGAGCAAAACTGTGATGCTTATCGTGATTAAGATTGGGGATTGCCAGTTGAGCACAGGAGGACTAAGCTGTCTCCTTATTTTAACGAGCAGTGTTGCATTCTCTGTCAACCTTGATGCTTACAGTCCCAAGATTTCCTCTATTTTCCCCATGAACTCTGACTTCTCAAAATAGATTTTTTTATTTTAGTGATTTCGGTTTTTGTCCCTGCCTAGTCGTGAAGAGATACCCCATGCCCAAGGTAAGAGAAACCCAAGTAAGATGGTAGGTGTTGCAAGAGGGCATCAGAGGGCAGACACGCTGAAACCATACTCACAGAAAACTAGTCAATCTAATCACACTAGGACCACAGCCTTGTCTAACTCAATGAAACTAAGCCATGCCCATGGGGCCACCCAAGACGGGTGGGTCATGGTGGAGAGGTCTGACAGAATGTGGTCCACTGGAGAAGAGAATGGCAAACCACTTCAGTATTCTTGCCTTGAGAACCCCATGAACAGTATGAAAAGGCAAAATGATAGGATTCTGAAAGAGGAACTCCCCAGGTCAGTAGATGCCCAATATGCTACTGGAGATCAGTGGAGAAATAACTCCAGAAAGAATGAAGGGATGGAGCCAAAGCAAAAACAATACCCAGCTGTGGATCTGACTGGTGATAGAAGCAAGGTCTGATGCTGTAAAGAGCAATATTGCATAGAAACCTGGAATGTCAGGTCCATGAATCAAGGCAAATTGGAAGTGGTCAAACAAGAGATGGCAAGAGTAAATGTCGACTAGGCATCAGCGAACTAAAATGGACTGGAATGGGTGAATTTAACTCAGATGACCATTATATCTACTACTGCAGGCAGGAATCCCTCAGAAGAAATGGAGTAGCCATCATGGTCAACAAAAGAGTCTGAAATGCAGTACTTGGATGCAATCTCAAAAATGACACAATGATCTCTGTTCGTTTCCAAGGCAAACCATTCAATATCACAGTAATCCAAGTCTATGCCCCAACCAGTAAAACTGAAGAAACTGAAGTTGAATGGTTCTATGAAGACCTACAAGATCTTTTAGAACTAACACACAAAAAAGATGTCCTTTTCATTATAGGGGACTGGAATGCAAAAGTAGGAAGTCAAGAAACACCTGGAGTAATAGGCAAATTTGGCCTTGGAATACGGAATGAAGCAGGGCAAAGACTAGTAGAATTTTGCCAAGAAAATGCACTGGTCATAACAAACACCCTCTTCCAACAATACAAGAGAAGACTCTATACATGGACATCACCAGATGGTCAACACCGAAATCAGATTGATTATATTCTTTGCAGCCAAAGATAGAGAAACTCTATACAGTCAGCAAAAACAAGACCAGGAGCTGACTGTGGCTCATGAACTCCTTATTGCCAAATTCAGACTTAAATTGAAGAAAGTAGGGAAAACCACTAGACCATTCAGGTATGACCTAAATCAAATCCCTTACAATTATACAGTGGAAGTGACAAATAGATTCAAGGGACTAGATCTGATAGAGTACCTGAAGAACTACAGATGGAAGTTTGTGACATTGTACAGGAGGCAGTAATCAAGATCATCCCCACAAAAAAGAAATGCAAAAAGCCAAATGGTTGTCTGAGGAGGCCTTACAAATAGCTGTGAAAAGAAGAGAATTGAAAGACAAAGGAGAAAAGGAAATATATACCCATTTGCAGCAGAGTTCCAAAGAATAGCAAGGAGAGATAAGAAAGCCTTCCTCAGCAATCAATGCAAAGAAATAGAGGAAAACAACAGAATGGGAAAGACTAGAGATCTCTTCAAGAAAATTAGAGATACCAAAGGAACATTTCATGCAAAGATGGGCTCAATAAAGGACAAAAATGGTATGGACCTAACAGAAGCAGAAGATATTAAGAAGAGATGGCAAGAATACACAGAAGAACTGTACAAAAAAGAGCTTCACAACCCAGATAATCACGATGGTGTGATCACTGACCTAGAGCCAGACATCCTGGAATGTGAAGTCAAGTGGGCCTTAGAAAGCATCACTATGAAAAAAGCTAGTGGAGGTGATGGAATTCCAGTTGAGCTATTTCAAATCCTGAAAGATGATGCTGTGGAAGTGCTGCATTCAATATGCCAGCAAATTTGGAAAACTCCGCAGTGGCCACAGGACTGGAAAAGGTCAGTTTTCATTCCAATCCCAAAGAAAGGCAATGCCAAAGAATGCTCGAACTACCGCACAATTGCACTTATCTCACACACTAGTAAAGTAATGCTCAAAATTCTCCAAGACAGGCTTCAGCAGTATGTGAACTGTGAACTTCCTGATGTTCAAGCGGGTTTTAGAAAAGGCAGAGGAACCAGAGATCAAATTGCCAACATCCTCTGGATCATGGAAAAAGCAAGAGAGTTCCAGAAAAACATCTATTTCTGCTTTATTGACTATGCCAAAGCCTTTGACTGTGTGGATCACAATAAAGTGTGGAAAATTCTTCAAGAGATGGGAATACCAGACCACCTGATCTGCCTCTTGAGAAATTTGTATGCAGGTCAGGAAGCAACAGTTAGAACTGGACATGGAACAATGGACTGGTTCCAAATAGGAAAAGGAGTTCGTCAAGGCTGTATATTGTCACCCTGCTCATTTAACTTCTATGCAGAGCACATCATGAGAAATGCTGGACTGGAAGAAGCACAAGCTGGAATCAAGATTGCCAGGAGAAATATTAATAACCTCAGATATGCAGATGACACCACCCTTATGGCAGAAAGTGAAGAGGAACTCAAAAGTCTCTTGATGAAAATGAAAGTGAAGAGTGAAAAAGTTGGCTTAAAACTCAACATGGCATCCGGTCCCATCACTTCATAGGAAATAGATGGGGAAACAGTGGAAACAGGGTCAGACTTTATTTTTCTGGGCTCCAAAATCACTGCTGATGGTGACTGCACCCATGAAATTAAAAGATGCTTACTCTTTGGAAGGAAAGTTATGACCAACCTAGATAGCATATTCAAAAGCAGAGATATTACTTTGCCAACAAAGGTCTGTCTAGTCAAGGCTATGGTTTTTCCAGTGGTCATGTATGGATGTGAGATTTGGACTGAGAAGAAGGCTGAGCACCAAAGAATTGATGCTTTTGAACTGTGGTGTTGGAGAAGACTCTTGAGAGTCCTTGGACTGCAAGGAGATTCAACCAGTCCATTCTGAAGGAGATCAGCCCTGGGATTTCTTTGGAAGGAATGATGCTAAAGCTGAAACTCCAGTACTTTGGCCACCTCATGCGAAGAGTTGACTCATTGAAAAAGACTCTGATGCTGGGAGGGAGTGGGAGCAGGAGGAGAAGGGGACGACAGAGGATGAGATGGCTGGATGGCATCACTGATTCGATGGACGTGAGTCTGAGTGAACTCCGGGAGTTGGTGCTGGACAGGGAGGCCTGGCGTGCTGCGATTCATGGGGTCGCAAAGAGTCGGACACGACTGAGTGACTGAACTGAACTGAACTGAGTCTTTCTCTAATATATTCGTTTACTCCTGATATTCCCTGTATCTAGATGTTTACATAAGCATTCTTAAGAAAGCATGATCACTCTAAGTTCTGTGTTTGCCTTCACATTTTCCCCCTCTCAGTCGCAGAGGCATGGAGTAGGCACTACTGATGATACAGAGTGCCTCCAGGTTGCTTGAGAATATTTTCCCATATCAAGAGAAAGCTCCAGAAAAATGTATTCATTCCAGCTGTGGCCGGCACGCTGTATGATGGTCCCTAGTATTTCCACTTCATGGTCGTTAGATTTTTGCAGAGCTGGCTCCCCTGGAGAACCTGTAACTTGCTTCCACAAATAGAATATCGGAAAGATGGACATGCTTACAGGGGTATGATGCTGTTAAGTCTGTACATGTATGTCACATCTTATGTGTGTTACATAAGACATGTACAGATGTGAGACTGGACCACAAAGAAGACAAAAGCCAACACAATGTTGTAAAACAATTCTTCTCCAATTAAAAAAACTTTTACAAGAAGGCTGAGCACTGAAGAATTGATGCTTTTGAATTTTAATGCTGGAGAAGACTCTTGAGAGTCCCTTGGACTGCAAGGAGTTCCAACCAGTCTGTCCTAAAGGAAATCAATTCTGAATATTCATTGGAAGGACTGATGCTGAAGCTGAAGTTCCAATACTTTGGCCACCTGATGCAAAGAGCCAAGTCACTGGAAAAGACCCTGATGCTGGGAAAGATTGAAGGCAGGAGGAGAAGGCGACGACAGAGGATAAGATAGTTGGATGGCATCACCGAATCAATGGACATGAGTCTGAGTAAACTCCCAGAGTTGGTAATGGACGGGGAGGCCTGGTGTGCTGCAGGCCATGGGGTCACAAAGAAACAAACACAACAGCGACTGAACAACAACCACAACGACTCTAATGCCTTTTGTGAGGAGATACACCCTCGCTAGCTTTGAAAGAGCAAGCTGCCCCGTTCTGAGCTTCCTTATGGAGAGACCATGGGACAGGGAGGTTAGGGTAGTCTCTGGCCAATAGCCAAGAAAAAACTGAGACCATCATGAGCAGCCGAATGTCACCAACGCCATGAGGGTAAGAAAGGGGTTCCTTCCCCAGCCAAGTCTTAGATGTGACCACAGCACAGGCAGACACTTCTAGAAGCCTGAAAGAAATGGAAAGGTCTGCCTTAGCTTCCCTTCATCAGGTTTCTTAACCAGTACTGCATGTGCTTACTGCCCTATGATCTCAGAGGACGTGTTTTGTTTAGAGCCATTTTGCTCCAAAACTTCTAACCCAGGCAAAGTAACTGGTATGTTACTGAGTAATCTGACTCTGAGTCACTGCACTTTAACTGTCTACTCAAATGACACTTTAACTTTTCACTTTGCGCTCATCAGCTGCAAGCTGGCAGACGATCCAGACCACCCAGATAAGCAATGTCTGGACTCTTGATATTTAGAAGCTGTGAGATAATACGTTTGTGTTGTTTTTACCCATTAACTTTCCTGTGATAATGTATACTGTCATGCAGCAATAAAAAATATAATAAGCCAGTGAACTCTTTGGTATTAATAGTAAAACTGAGGACTGACCCAAATTTCCAAGGAAATGTATTTGTTCATCAAATAACATTTCCATGACAGTTTATCACCTAAGCTTTTCAAAAATGGCTTAAGTTGGTTTTTGTTTTTTTTTTTTTTTCCTCCAGCTGAACTCCTAACCTCAAATAGATAAAGCATATTAGGGTAAAACAGATAGAAAAAAAATTATTTCTCCCATGAAATAATTCTCATGGAATGCACGCCCCTGATGAGCACTTGTGCCCTTCCCTTCAGAGCCTGGGTTTGGTTTCACATGCTGCAGCAATCCAACAACTGTTTACATTTCCCATATAAGACAAAGACTCATTTTATATACTAGATACACTGATCAATAGATCAGATATGACTTAGAAAAAAGTAGAAACCTGTTTAAAAAAAACACAATAAACTGTGCAGTAGCCACGTTTCACTACAGTACCGTTTAATATATTTTTCTTCATCTGAATGATAAGCCTGAGGATGCTTAATTAAGTCTGCAGACTCAAATCAGACTAATTCTAGACCCTGTAAAACAATCAAAATTGAAAATGACATTGTTGAATTATAACAATTATTATAAACAAAAAGGTAATAAAGGATGATAAATTTGAGACAGAAAATGACTATTTAATAGAGATTTTTTAATATGTTAAAGAGTTTAGTGACAATTTCCTTATACTCATGTTTCTCAAATGCATTATATTCACATTTAAACTCTAAGTAGATCCATAAAAGACATGAATACAGGTCTAAGAAGAAATGTGACAGATCATTAAACAGTAGACAGAAGATTATACATTTAAATTAGAAGATTTGGTTTCTTAGACACAAAAAGAAGACTAAGAAGAACTTTAATTACAATCTTAAAATAGATAAAATAATGTCATTAAATAGAAGGTGGTATTTAGCTTCTATTTCTATCAGTGAAAGAACAATAATGCATGACTTTACCTCATGAAAAATGTAGGCAACATATTGTATTTAACCATTTAAAAAGGAAGCTCCTTGGTTGGCTTTTTTAATTAGCTAACTGCTTACTGGTGGTGCTGTGTCTCTGTTGCTGCACAAAAGCTTTGCCCTGGTTGGGGGATGGGGCTACTCTTCTCGCTGTGCTGTGCACCCTACCACTGCTGAGGATGCAATATAGTGCTTTGTTCTCAAAATAATTTTTAAAATCTAGTATTTGTTTGGATTTTAAGGATTGGTAAACCATTTTTAAAGACATTTTCTGGCTTCAATTCAATTCAGTCGCTCAGTCGTCTCCGACTCTTTGTGACCCCATGGATCACAGCATGCCAGGCCTCCCTGTCCATCACCTACTCCTGAAGCTTATGTCCATTGAGACAGTGATGCCATCCAACCATCTCAACCTCTGTCATCCCCTTCTCCTCCAGCCTTCAATCTTTCCTGGCATTAGGGTCTTTTCCAATGAGCAGCTCTTCACATCAGGTGGCCAAAGTATTGGAACTTCAGCTTCAGCATCAGTCCTTCCAATGAATACTCAGGACTAATCCTCTTTAGGATGGACTGGTTGGATCTCCTTGCTCTCCAAGGGACTCTCAAGAGTCTTCTCCAACACCACAGTTCAAAAGCATCAATTCTTTGGCACTGAGCTTTCTTTATAGTCCAACTCTCACATCCACACATGACTACTAGAAAAACCATAGCCTTGACTAGACGGACCTTTGTTGATAAAGTAATGTCTCTGCTTTTTAATATCCTGTCTAGGTTGGTCATAGCTTTTCTTCCAAGGAGCAAGCATCTTAATTTTATGGCTGAAGTCACCATCTGCAGTGATTTTGGAGCCCCAAAATAAAGTCTGTCACTGTTTCCACTGTTTCCCCATCTATTTCCCATGAAGTGATGGGACTTGATGCCATGACCTTAGTTTTCTGAATGTTGACTTGGAAGCCAACTTTTTCACTCTCCTCTTTCACTTTCATCAAAAGGCTCTTTAGTTCTTCTTCACTTTCTGCCATAAGTGTGGTGTTATCTGCATATCTGAGGTTATTGATATTTCTCCCAGCAATCTTGATTCCAGCTTGTGCTTCATCCAGCCCTGCATTTCTCATGATGTACTCTGCATATAAGTTAAATAAGCAGGGTGACAACATACAGCCTTGACATACTCCTTTCCCGATTTGGAACCAGTCTGTTGGTCCATGTCCAGTTCTAACTGTTCCTTCTTGACCTGTATATAGATTTCTCAGGAGGCAGGTCAGGTGGTCTGGTATTCCCATCTCTTGAAGAATTTTCCACAGTTTGTTGTGATCCACACAATCAAAGGCTTTGGAGTAGTCAATAAAGCAAAAGTAGATGTTTTTCTGGAATTCTCTTGCTTTTTTGGTGATCCAGCAGATGTTGGCAATTTGATGTCTGGTTCTTCTGCCTTTTCTAAATCCAGCTTGAACGTCTGAAAGTTCATGGTTCATGTACTGGTGAAGCCTGGCTTGGAGAATTTTGAGCATTACTTTGCTAGTGTGTGAGATGAGTGTAATTCTGCAGTAGTTTGAACATTCCTTGGCATTGACTTTCTTTGGGATTGGAATGAAAACTGACCTTTTCCAGTCCTGTGACCTCTGCTGAGTTTTCCAGGTTTACTGACATATTGAGTGCAGCACTTTTGCAGCATCATCTTTCAGGATTTGAAATAGCTCAACTGGAATTCCATCAGCTCCATTAGGTTTGTGGTGCTTCCTAAGGCCCACTTGACTTTGCATTCCAAGATGTCTGGCTCTAGGTGAGTGATCACACCATCATGTAATTTTCCTTTAAATGATGCCAGATCTCAAATGTTCAGCAACGTGTATATTAATTGATAAGACTGTTGCATTTTATTAACACATCTCAGAATTAAACTCTCAGAATTAAACTTCTCAAGCAAAGTTTGAAAGCCCCAAAATCAAATATGGATGCTTGGGGCTGGTGCACTGGGACAACCCAGAAGGATGGTACGGGGAGGGAGGAGGGAGGAGGGTTCAGGATGGGGAACTCGTGTATACCTGTGGTGGATGCATGTTGATATACTGGCAAAACCAATACAACATTGTAAAGTTAAAAAAATTAAATTAAATTAAATTAAAAAAAAGGAAGGTATGCAACAAGCAGATGATTGAAAAGAAAAAAAAAAGTTGCTTTGATATGTTTTCTTCCTCTTCCTGAAGTATTGACCAGAAAAGGGCTTCTTGGGTACTAGTGAAATTCTATTTCTTTATCTAGATGCTGGTTACTAAGCTCATTTTGAATAAATTCATTGAGTTATAAAAAAAATGTGAAAATATACCATATGGCCATGAAGCACCTTCACACTCCAAGATTTTATAGATTTGTGATTCTATACATTCTATATATCTTCAATTTTAACATTTATGGAACTGCTATGTGGCTACTTAGAAAGAAAGTTTTACCCAGATTTGCTCTAATTTTTGAGGTATGTTTAAATCAAAAATGTTTTTAAAAATATGGCTTTCCACCCAGCCATTCCAAAATAGGTGACGTGCTGCTGTACACTGAATATTATTTACTGGCAACTTCAGCTCATTATATCTATAATTTACCAGATGAGATTTACTTTTTTTCTGATCCAAAGAGCCAGGAATGAAAATGGAAAAGCTGTAGAAGCTTTAAAATCATTAATTTGGAATAATGTATAGATCAACGATGAATTAGGAGAAAAAGAGAATACTAAGAGAGCATTTAAGCCAAATGAAATGGCACCGTCGACAAATGTTTAGATAGAGTATTCTCAGTGTCATAATAATTTCTAACTCAATGACGCTTATCAGTTAAACAACTTTTATTGCAAGCTTTTAGTGCAAACTGGACAATTCTGTGTGCATAAAGCTTGCATATCAGCAATATTTTTCTCAAAACAATTCACATATATATAAATATGATGCAAACCACTGAGATCCATCTTTTGGAGAAAAGATCTCTGTCCCACCAGAAAGGGAGATGTTAGTATTGTGGTGTTGGCAATGTTCAGGAATGGTGATTGGTAGTTATCTTCTGAGAACGAACTTTATTGCCTAAAGGCAGGGGACCAATAGAAACTGGCATGAAAGAGTATATATTTTGTACCAAAGTCCAGCTGGCTTACTTTAATGCAATTTTTCATAATGATACTTTGCTAAGTTGAAAATAGGCATAACTTGAGACTTTTCTGGTCAAACATTCACATTCTTTTTAAACATTTCAAAATTCAATTTAGTTTCACATTTCTATTGCTTAACTAAGCAAGTTTACTCAACCTCATACAGGCTTTAGAAAGTGAGGGGGTTTTTTTAGGCACTAGAAAATAAGAAAAGCCTCTGAAGAATTTAAGCTTTGACATAAATACATAATGGGTCAGAAAAGAGCTTTGCAAAGTTATGGTGGAGAGAAAGAACGCTCCCAGGGCAACGAAAGTTCAGAGGAAACTTGAAACGTGGCTTGAACAGATATGCAGACATATGAAGAAATACTGACTTCAAGGGATTGGTCAACCAGGAAAGCAGGTTAAAGAGTTTGCTAGGCATTGTGACTTGGATTTATTAAAACACTATCCAGGGGATACCAGTCCTGTGGACAAGAATTAGCCTTTGGCATGACCATCTCTGGGGCTTCCCAGGTGGCTTAGTGGTAAAGAATCTGCCTGCCAATGCAGGAGACACAGGAGACATGGATTCAGTCCCTGGGTTGGGAGGATCCCCTGGAGCAGGAAATGGCAGCCCACTCCAGGATTCTTGCCTGGAGAATCCCATGGACAGAGGAGCCTGGTGGGCTACAGTCAACGGGGTCACAAAGAGTTGAGGACCAATGAGCACGCGTGCATGACCGTCTCTGGTGGGAGAGAGGCTGCAGGCTTCAATGTCTTGATGTTCTAAAACTCTTAGGTCATATAAGGCCCTCGTCCTGAGGACATGACCAGCAAGTGACTGTTTGATTTTGACCTGGCTTTGCTATATCAAAAGACGTATCTGTAAGGGAAGGATGAGCTAGTCACAGAAACTTGATGTGCTTTTGATCTCAGGCACTAATTTCCTGCTGAAATCCTGGCGTCTCTCTCCATTTCATGCTGTTCCTGGATGGACCCTCCCATAGTCATAAAATCACCCTGTTCACAACAAGTGTGCAGAGTAACTGGCAACAATACCATGCTTGAAGTGTGTTCACAATTAATGATTTCTTAAAATGAATTCCATTAATGAAAATGCCAGGGTTTTTAAACTAATAATTTAGAAGCACTTACTACAGCTCTCAGTAGGTGCCATACACTGGAAACAGTTTACAAATGTGCATTCATTTAATCCTCAAAACGTCACCAATGAGGTATGTCCTATCATTAACCCAGACTTACAGATGAAGAAATCGACGCAGAGCTGAGTTTTGAGCTCTGGCCCTAGCCCTAGAATGAGAGTCTAGTGATAACTTCTAGTTGCATGCACACATGCTGTCACTTCAGTCGCGTCTGACTCCTTGCGACCCCATGGACTGTTACCTGCCAGGCTGCTCTGTCCATGGGATTCTCCAGGCAAGAACACTGGAGTGGGTTGCCATGCCCTCCTCCAGGGATCTTCCCAAACCAAGGATCCAACTCATGTCTCTTATGTCTCCTACATCAGGAGGCAGGTTCTTCACAACTAGTGCCATCTGGGGAGTCCCATCTTCTAGTTAGACTGTAACAAACTCGAAGATTCTAGTTTAAAATCCCCTCATGTATGAAAATACATGTGTCAATTCTTAAGAAAATATATGGTCATTTTCCCCTGCAATGTCTTCATTCCTTGGTTTAGTACCTTTCTACAGCAACAGCTTTTAACTGTTATCTGCAGGCATTTATTTAACTGAGATCTATTAAAATAAGACAGACACTAATCAACACCATATGTTTTTCAGTTTACTGTTAACACATATCTATTTTTCAAGCTCATACTAACTAATGGAGCATTATGGGTAGTTTAGAACTATGTAAGACAATAAAAAGTGAAAGTCGCTCAGCTGTGTCCAGCACTTTGTGACCCTATGGACTCTAGCCATGGACTCAGTCCATGGGATTCTCCAGGCCAGAATACTGGAGTGGGTAGCCTCTCCCTTCTCCAGGGGATCTTCCCAACCCAGGGATTGAAGCCAAGTCTTCAGCATTGCAGGCAGATTCTTTACCAGCTGAGCCACAAGGGAAGCCCACTTAAGACTATAACTAATTTATAAAAATCTATCTTTTAAAAATATTAAAGCTTCCCTGCTGTGACTAATTTTTCTCTCCTCACTCTTTCTAAACACACACACACACATGCACACACCTAGGCATACTTTTTAAATTCTACAGACATTTTAAATTCATTTTGCAGGGAAAATGAAATAAGAGGGGACAAATTTCCTATCATGAGGAATATTTAGATATTCTGAATAACAATTTATTAGACCCAGGCCGACTCATAATATTGAAATTTTGTTTAAAGAGGGAAGTTATACATAAATGTCCATCAACAGATGACTGGATAAAGAATATGTCGGAAAAGGCAATGGCACCCCACTCCAGTACTCTTGCCTGGAAAATCCCATGGACGGAGGAGCCTGGTAGGCTGCAGTCCATGGGGTCGCTGAGGGTTGGACACGACTGAGCAACTTCACTTTCACTTTTCACTTTCATGCATTGGAGAAGGAAATGGCAACCCACTCCAGCATTCCTGCCTGAAGAATCCCAGGGACAGGGGAGCCTGGTGCGCTGCAGTCTATGGGGTTGCACAGAGTCAGCCACGACTGAAGCGACTTAGCAGCAGCAGCAGCAGTACATATGTACAATGGATTATTACTCAGTCATAAAAAAGGGAAATAATGCTATCTGTAGCAACATGGGTGACCCTAGAAATTGTCATACTGAGTGAAATGAGAAAGAGAAATACCATATGACATCCTTTATATGTGGAATCTAAAACAAGATACAATGAACTTATGTACAAAACAGGAACAGGTTCACACACACAGAAAACAAACTTATGGTCACCAAAGGGGAAGGGGGGTAAATCTGGAGTTTGGGGTTACCATACACGCAGAACTGTGCATAGACAGCAAGGTCCTGCTCTGTAACACAGGGAAGTGCATTCAACATCTGGTAATAAATTATAATGGACAAGAATCTGGAAAACATATATTAATATATATATATATATTTGTGTATATAAAAATTTATCTGAATCACTCACTTTGCTACAGACCAGAAACAACACAACATTGTTAATCAACTGACTTCAGTACAAAAGTGGGAGATTAAAACTGAAGGAGGCAGTATCAGGAGCTGGGGAACTCAGAGGGAAGGAGGGAGGGACAGAGCTGTAATAACACCGGGCAGATTAGGAGGGTTCGTAGATTTGCTTCAATAAATTGATTCACATAATGTGAAGAAAGGCATCATAGGAATAAGTCTTTTAGCCTCCTCCTCACCATCAGAAATTTTACATTTTTAGACTTATCTCACGTGTCTCTCTTTAAATAATGATAGTAAGCCAAATTTAAATAGCTCGAAGTTATTTCATGTAGCATTTAGAAAAGCAGGATTTAATAGGCAAAGAGAGGACCTAAGTGGATGATTTTACATGTCTTATGTCCTGTTGAAAGTATCTCCTTTTTCATTAGGCGCAAACACTGCCTTCTAAATAATATTTATTTATCCTAGAAAGTGAGTTCTACTTACAGAGCCATGTATAAGTTGCCCCTTAAATGCCATCTGTTCTTCTTTATTAATTCCAGCATGCTTTTGCCCTGACATGTTTGCATTGTTTGGAAAATGAACACTTAACCATTAAATTCAACAATAAAAATGGCCCAGTGGGTGTAATGAAGCAATAAAAACTGTATTCTTGGTAAGTGTTACCATCACAGTTTGAGATTTTATATTGCTGCTGAGGAGTAATTTCTAAAACAATTACTTGTGGGCAAATATATTAATAATATTCAAATACATCAAAGTTGAAAAACAAATCTACAAGATGGGACATGTGAAGCTCAGACTGACATTCTGTCCACAAAACAGCCCACCCTCTGGAGCACGTGCTAATTGTATTCTGACTTGTGCCCTCTGCGATGGCAGCTGCGTTTACCAGGTGCCAACTACAGACTGGCGCTTGCCATTGGCACTTGCCCTCCACCTCTGTAAGGATTAAACTACGTGGTGCTGCAGCTGAGGCCGTCCACACCCCCTGAAGGGAGTTCGGGGTAAAGACCAGGAGTGAGGACTCTGTGCACTGGAAAGACACCACAAAACAGGTATTTAGAGAGTTAAATATTTTCAAGCTGATCGAATGAGCCTGATCCTTGCATCTCCTCATATCTAGCAAAGCACTAAAACCCTTCACCATGACCTCATGCTGTTCCTCATGATTATCAGAGTTCAGTTCAGTCACTCAGTTGTGTCCAACTCTTTGTGAGCCCATGGACTTTTAGCACGCCAGGCCTCCCCGCCCATCACCAACTCCCAGAGCTTGCTCAAACTTGTCCATTGAGTCGATGATGCCATCCAACCATCTCATCCTCTGTCGTCCCCTTCTCCTCCTGCCTTCAGTCTTTTCCAGCATCAGGGTCTTTTCAAATGAGTCAGCTCTTCACATCAGGTGGCCAAAGTATTGGAGTTTCAGCTTCAGCAACAGTCCTTCCAATGAATATTCAGGCCTGATTTCCTTTAGGATTGACAGGTTTGATCTCCTTGCTCTCCAAGGGACTCTCAAGAGTCTTCTCCAACACCACAGTTCAAAAGCATCAATTCTTTGGTGCTCAGCTTTCTTTATGGTCCAACTATCACATCAATACATGTATACTGGAAAAACCATAGCTTTGACTACATGGACCTTTGTTGCGAAAGTAATGTCTTTGTTTTTTAACAAAAACAATCTATGTCTAGATTGGTTATAGCTTTTCTTCCAAGGAGTAAGCGTCTTTTAATTTCATGGCTGCAGTCACCATCTGCAGTGATTTTGGAGCCCCCAAAATAATGAAGTATGTTATTGTTTTCCCATATACTTGCCATGAACTGATGGAACCAGATGCGATGATCTTAGTTTTCTGAACATTGACTTTGAAGCCAGCTTTTTTACACTCCACTTTCACTTTCATCAAGAGACTCTTTAGTTCTTCTTCACTTTTTGCCATAAGGGTGGTGTCATCGGCATATCTGAGGTTATTGATGTTTCTCCTGGCAATCTTGATTCCAGCTTGTGCTTCATCAAGCCCAGTGTTTCTCATGATGTACTCTGCATATAAGTTAAACAAGCAGGGTGACAATATACAGCCTTGATGTACTCCTTTCCCGATTTGGAACCAGTCTGTAGGTCCATGTCCAGTTCTAACTGTTCCTTCTTGACCTGTATATAGATTTCTCAGGAGGCAGGTCAGGCAGTCTGGTATTTCCATCTCTTGAAGAATTTTGCACAGTATGTTGTGATCCACACAATCAAAGGCTTTGGCATAGTCAATAACGCAAAAGTTGATGTTTTTCTGGAACTCTCTTGCCTTTTTGATGTTCCAACAGATGTTGGCAATTTGATATCTGGTTCTTCTGCCTTTTCTAAATTCAGCTTGAATATCTGGAAGTTCACGGTTCATGTACTGGTGAAGCCTGGCTTGGAGAATTTTGAGCATTACTTTACTAGCGTGTGAGATGAGTGCAATCCTGCAGTAGTTTAAACATTATTTGGCATTGCCTTTCTTAGGGATTGGAACGAAAACTGACCTTTTCCAGTCCTATGCTGAGTTTTCCAGGTTTTCTGGCATATCGAAGGCAGCACTTTTGCAGCATCATCTTTTAGGATTTGAAATAGCTCAACTGGAATTCCATCACCTCCACTAGCTTTGTTCATAGTGATACTTCCTAAGGCCTATTGATTGCACATACTCCCCCTTCACCAAAATCACATATATACTGGCCTTCACCCCTGCCTCTTTGGAGCAGTTTCTCAGAACCCTCTGAGACAGTCTCCCCAGCTATAGTCTTCAGTTCAGTTCAGTCTCTCAGTCGTGTCCGACTCCTGGCAACCCCATGAACCGCAGCACACCAGGCCTCCCTGTCCATCACCAACTCCCGGAGTCTACCCAAACCCATGTCCATCAAGTTGGTGATGCCATCCAGCCATCTTATCCTCTGTCATCCCCTTCTCCTCCTGCCTTCAATCTCATTTTGTCTCAAATACAACTTAACTCACAACTCTCACGTTGTGTATTTCTTATGTTGGCAAAGGCATAGGAGATAGATTTTTTTTAGTATAGATCGTTTCTGCTACTAATTTATTTTTTATTTAGTTCATATGTTGGTAAACTCCATTTCATTTTAAAGAAGTGAAAAGCTCTTTTTCAATTATCTAGAGAGAATTTCTCCAAATACATGTGTTAAGGGTTTTGCTGTGGTCACAGAACTTAATGCCTAACAGTCACAAATTCGGGAAGCAATTGTTAATTTCACAACCCCTAATGGGACAAGGGTACATAAACAGCACCATAGCAGTGTGGAACAAGCCCTTTAGAACGAGCCAGAAGAGCTTAATATTGAGGTAAAAAGAAGTGATGCAGTTGATGTGCACCTACCTTATGCTTCTCTACAACATATCCATGAAGCTGCCACCCTTTAAGCATATCTATCCAGACAAACTAAGAAATGTAAGAGAGATAAGCACGTTCTCCTCTCCACTGAGAGAGCTTTCCATTCTTGTAATTTTGGATGTAATTTAAGCTAATTTAAAATAACAATACCATGACCTACCACTTTACAATTACTATTTACAAAGGAAAGTACTTTTAAAATACTCAAAAAAATACCTAAAATTCTTTTTCAGACAAGTTTTTTTCCTCTGATTACAAGACCCTTGTGATTCATCTCTAATAAATATGCTCAATTTTAATGAAATTGCCGCATTTATTATTTCATTTTGTGATTTATCACAGGGAATTAAGTGCAGTGGGGTCTTTATTTTCTTTAGGGAATGCAAAGCAGAAATTGCTTTCTATATTGTTAATTGGGCTAGATAATTATCATTGGTCTGGTTAAGTATATTTTAAATAGAGTATTACATTGACTTTGTAGGACTGTCTTGCATAACATAATCATTCAGAGATGCCCCTTGAGCATATTCTTCTTCTAGAGCTGGAGAATATTATGGCAGAATGTGAGCATTTTGCTTTTTTTTTTTTAATTATGCAGGTGTGTTTATTTCAATTCATCCAGGTGTACCTATGATCTGCAAATTTTGGGGGTATATGTATTTTACATATGTTATAAACTTTAATAAAATATTTCTTTTTAAATAATAGACATTCAAAAATATGGATGCATCTTATCAAAATAACATTGAATGAAATATTAAATTCCAAAAGACTATATAAGCCTTTTTATAAAACAAAAACATTTAAAAATTACACATATATATAACAAATATATAACACATTCAGAACACATACAAATACAATAAACTAAATAAAACAGAAAGTCAGAGAGCAATGAACACAGAATTCAGGGTAGGTGATCCAGGGGAATGAAATAGCAGGAGGAAAATAAATAGTTAAATGTCAGCCCAAGTCCCAAGTTTCCTTCTGGGTGTTGGGTTTGTGTATGCTATCACACTACAAATACTGATTTACTAAATGAATAATTAAAAATAGTATATGTATGAGACCAATATAGAGTATGCCATGGAAAATATTTATAGTGAAGTCAATTGTGCAAATCTCTGATTCAACGTTTTAAAAAATAATTTTTAAGTTATGATGAAAAGCATTTGACATCAGGGTAAACATTTGTGAGAGGATTATTTTTTCAAAAAATTTTCCTAGATTTTACAAGAAAAATATTTAAAGATGACTCATCTAGAAATTGTTTTCATCTTAAATTAATAAAAAGTAATTTTTTTCAAATGCCCTCTAAAAACTGAAATATAGTATGTCTGTTCCCTATCCTTTCTACTACTCTAGTAACTCTACAAAGAAACTTAATAGAACTGTGTTTCCTAGATTGTATTAATAGAATATCAATTTGGGTAATATTGATAAGCAGTGCACACACACACACACACACACACATACCACAAAGTCATTCTGTGCTACTATTTGGGAAAGATGTGAACATTTTGTTTTTATACAGCTCTTTATTCTTTATTGTTTAAGTCTTTGTGCTGATAAACAAAATCACTTTCCAAAAAATTAAGAGATTAATGAAATGTGTAGTCCTTGCAAAACAGTAATTAATGAATAAATGCTTTGGATGCACAGCCTAAGAGATTTTAAAGAGTAGAATTTAAAAGATTTCAGTAAAGAAGTAAAATGGCCCAGTCATTAGTAATGCAAGCCTTTAAAATTATACTTTATGAGAATATTGGGGAAAACATACCCAATATCTTACTTTTGACACCTAGAGAATACCCTGAAGTGCCAGTCTCTAAAAAAATCAGTGGCAACGTCCAGATCCAATTAACAAAGGAAGATTCTTCCCATAGAGAACTTTATCCCATATAGACAAGGGTAGGATGATAATGATAAAGAAAATGTAAATTTTTTACCCAGCAATCCAAGAAAGATAGATCTCACTCCTCTCCTCTCCCCAGAGTTATATGAGTCAAGTGAAGCTACCGACCACAGACCCTGCCCCGATCTCAGGGTGAGGAGGTGACCCCAGGACTACAGGCTCGTGGCAACTTCTTCCACAGGAGGACACGTGACCCAACACTGGGCCAATCAGAGACCTTCTGCAATACTGGATGTTCAGATGCTGAGAGCTCTTTTCTTTATTCCAGTTTGCAAGCTGTGATACCAGAGATGACTATCAACGCCATCACCTCCTCTGAGTGAAGAAATTCTTGGTAGACTGAGAAAATGAATCAATCTGTGTGGCCAGGTCCCAAGACGGTTCCCCGTGCCCCTGCCGCTTGGAGTTCCCGCTGTGGTGTAGTCCCCTCTCACAGTGAATAGCTAACACATTCCACAAAAGGAAATAAAGCAGAAAGAACGGTGTGTCACTCTAGAGGTAAGATTATAAAGCTTCTGCCTTGCACCCTCTAGCCCATCTATTTGGAGAGAATCCAGCTGTCACACTGGGACACTCAAGTCACCTTTTGGAAAGGTCTGGGCTTCCCAGGTGGTGCTAGTGGTAAAGAACCTGCCTGTCAGTTCAGGAGACGTCAGAGACAAGGGTTCAATCCCTGGGTCTGGAAGATCCCCAGGAGAACAGCGTGGCAACCTGCTCTTCTGGGGAATCCCATGGGTAGAGGAGTCTGGTGGGCTATGACCCACTGGGCCACAAAGAGAAGGACATGACTGAAATGACTTAGCAGGCACACGCCCATGGTAAAGAACAGAGGCCTCCTGTCAAGATCCAGCCCCAACTCATCAGCACGTGTATGAACCATCTTGTCAGTGGATTCTCCAGTCCCAGTGGCCATCAAGAGATGACCAATGTCATGGCCCACATCTTGGTTGAAGCCTATGAGAAACCCTGAGCCAGAATCATCCAGCTAAGCTGCTTCCGAATTCCAAATTACAGAAAATACGTGTAATATTAAGTATTTATTGGCTCATGCTGCCAAGTTTTGAAGTGAGTTGTTGCACCAAGACTGATAAACACTGAAGTTCAGTAGAGTCATGAGGAAATAAGATACAGAAAGAGGGAGAAAGTTCAAGCCCGGCTTAACTTTTCCCTCCACTCAGTCACTCAGAACCTTCCCATTTTAAGTGTTGATAAATTCCCTTTTTTTCTTCCTCCTCAGGTACTTGACATAGTTTTAGGTCACTTGCCAGTTAAAGAGTATTAATACGGTTCTTGATGACCATCATATAGCTCATAGCTTTCATTCAGCGACACCTCACTGAACTGGACACCTTGTAAAGACTTAACTATACTCTTTAATCCTTTATCAACTTGGCTAGGTTGTCACCATTATGATCAAATTGCAACTGAGTGCTTAATTTGACCAAGAAAAAAAACTAGGCTCTTGACAGAGCTCTACTTAACACTAGGCTTCCCTGGTGGCTCAGAGGTGAAGAGCCCACCTGCAATGCAGGAGATACGGGTTTGATCCCTGGGTCAGAAAGATCCCCTGGAGAGGAAAACGGCAACCCACTCCAGTATTCTTGCCTGGGAAATCCTGTGGACAGAGGAGCCTGTCAGGGTGCAGTCCATGGGGTCAAAAGAGTCAGATACGACTTAGCAACTAAACCATCACCACCACTACCTAAAACCAAAACCCAAGTTTATTTCAGTATGCTTCTGTAGTTCACATTTCCATTTATCTAAAGAGGGTTTGGGAGAAGGCAATGGCACCCCACTCCAGTACTCTTGCCTGGAAAATCCATGAACAGAGGAGCCTGGTAGGCTGCAGTCCATGGGGTCGCTAAGAGTTGGACACGACTGAGCGACTTCACTTTCACTTTTCTCTTTCATGCATTGGAGAAGGAAATGGCAACCCATTCCAGTGTTCTTGCCTGGAGAATCCCAGGGACGGCAGAGCCTGGTGGGCTGCCGTCTACGGGGTCACACAGAGTCGGACACGACTGAAGCGACTTAGCATTAGCATTAGCATAAAGAGGGTTTATGGAACGCTGAGAGACATTAGATAACTGAGTGATGTGGGTCTTCTCCACACTTTCAGGTGGGAAAGTTATCGGTGTTCTTAGCGTAGATCCCATTGGCAGGCACACTTGAGACTTTGGCTTAGAGAAAAAAAAAATATTGGCAGAAGTAAATTTGGGAGAATGACATCTATGGAAACGAGTCAGGATTTCCTTTCTCGTGTTGTAAAATCAAAGATTTGGAAAAAGAATAAATAAGAGGATAAACATCGTAATTTTACAGTGCAAAAAATAAAAATAAAATTAAGAGGGTTTAATCTCAGATAAGGTAGTAGAAACTGTTTATATCACCCTTTTCACAGGAAATTAGTAGCTATCCTGGCTAAAATTGAAACTGTTAGAAAACTAATAATGATTTCTTATGGATAGGTCGTATCTCAACCAGCTGGGGGAAATTCTTTACTTAAAGCCTTCTTTCAACTCTTCCTCTCTAGGCAGAATTAATTTTCCCATCATTTTGCTCACTTAGAAGTTCATTCATAAAGCTAACATAACCCTTTCACAATGTAACTTTTGTTAATTACAAATGGCCTTTTCTCTCCAATAGATTATAAACTTTCTGAGGGTAGTAATTTGAACTTACTCATTTCTTCTTGTGTATTTTTTTTATTACAAAGCAATACATTCAAATCAGTGTTGAAACAGAGGAAACCATTAA
Organism: Bubalus bubalis; assembly: GCF_019923935.1. Lineage (NCBI taxonomy): Eukaryota > Metazoa > Chordata > Mammalia > Artiodactyla > Bovidae > Bubalus > Bubalus bubalis. The sequence goes on from NC_059157.1 coordinate 1,964,231, forward strand.
AATCTTAATGCAATTATACTAACACATATTTTACTAAAATTCTTTATAAAGATATTAGCAGATACTATACATGGGAAACATGAGATTTAAAAGCAAATCAGTTTGAAAAAAAATGTGAGTTAAAACATATTTAGAATTCTTTTCTGCAGGACAGGTATCTTATAATACTTAGTATAGAAATTTTATCGTGACTTTACAAATATACTATGCAGGAATTTCTTAACTTATTTGACCCTTTCATCACAAAGTTTTGGGGCTAGGGCTCCATAGAACCCAGGTGGGCCTAGTGGTAAAGAACATGCCTGCCAGTGCAGGAGACATAAGAGATGTGGGTTAAATTCCCATTTTGGGAAGATCTTTGGAGAAGAGAATGGCAACCCACTCCAGTATTCTTGCCCAGGATTCCATGGACAGAGGAACCTGGTGGGCTATAGTCTATAGGGCTGCAAAGAGTAGGACATGACTGAAGTGATTTAGCATGCATGCATGCAATATTCTGTTAGAAATTTAGGCTGTTTCAATTTTTTTCACTTTTTAAAATAAGTCCAATATAAAAAATCTTCAGGCATTTATATTGTCTCTGTTATAACTTTCTGAACAATTGTTTTAAATCAGAGACTCAAAGATGGAAGTATTGTTGCAAAGATTATGAACCACTTAGGTTTTCACCTGCGTTGTTAAATGGCTTACAAAATTATTATAGCCATTATTACACTATATGAAGGGATGAAAATACCAGTCTCATTGAACTCCTGTTGGCATTGTATATTTTTCCTTTAACATTACTAGTGAAATGAGTAGAAAATGGTAACACATAACTATAAATATTTTTGTTTTGGTCCTATTAAGAGATGTAGCACTTCTGTATACATTTTTTAACAGTAGAACTTTCTCTTTATGAAATACATATATCTCCACTTCAATCATGTATACATATTAATTAAAGCCTTACTTTTTCTAAAAAAGTTATTTTATAATCTGTTTCTCAATGAGTATTAATTATTAGGACATGGTTGACAATTTTGACATTAATATCAATTTTGCTTCAGCTATATTTGACAAGGCTAAAGTATAATTTTACTGTAGTCCTACATGAAGGTACTTTTTTATGGTTGCCTCCATATTTTAGACAATGGGAAACTATATTTTACCAAAAGGTTTTTTTCTTTGAGTTGCAATTTAATTTCATATGAAATGTATTCATGGTGCAAAGTAGGACTTAAATTGACATTTTTAGGGATTAAACTGACTCTTTTCCTCAAATAGCTAGCCAGTTATCCTAAAAAGAGTTACTGAACGTGTCTTACTTTTCCATTTGTATCTTTGTTTTTAATCCATTGATATGTTTTAGATTTAATTAACATACAGTAAAGTTGAATTCCATTTGTATAAAATTTCATTAATTAGACCAACAATGTAAATGTTTGCAACCACTATAATCCACATATTAAAACCCTTTCATCACCTAAAACACTCCCTTGTGAAACTCTTTGAGTCATACCCTTTTTATTTCTGAAGACCACTGATCTTTATCTTTACTGATCTGGTCTTTGTCACCAGTTTTCTCATTAAAGAATGTAATATTAAAGGAACAACAACAAAAAAACTATGTACCCTTTTGAGACTGAATTTTTAATTCCAGTTACTACTTTCAAGATTCTTCAAAGTCACCTACGTGTATCAATAACTGTTCCTTTTTATCCCTGAGAAGTATTCCATGGTATGAGGGGTCCACAGTTTGTTTATCTACTTACCTCTTGAAGGACTCTGGGCTTTCCCAAGTTTTGAGATTATAAATAGAGCTTTAAGAAAGACTCATGTACAGGCTTTTGTGTGACTACAAGTTTCCATCATGTCTTTAATTACCCAGGAGCAATACTGCAGCAAAGGCCTGCTGAACTTTATAAGAAACTGCGCATTGTTTCTAAAGAAACTACACAGTGTTGAATTCCTACCAGCAATTTACAAGAATTCCAACTGCTCCAAATCTTCATCGGCAGCTGGTATTGGCAGCTTTGCTTTGTCTTTCCATTCTGATAGATATTTAGTGAAATCACATCATCTTAATTAAAATTTCCCTAATGGCAAATGATGTTGAGCATCTTTTCATGTGTTTCTTTTTATATTTACTATAAAATATGTAACTTAATATAGAAGATGCTATCTTTACTTACATTTATCATGAATTCTATAGGTTTGAGACCTCACCTCAGTGGAAGGCTGGATGGGGAACAGTGGATGACATGACAAGGGGACAAGTAAGGTGGAACTTACATACAAACCAATATATTCTGTCTCTAAACATGAAAACAAAATAAGTCCACTGTTGGGAGGGGAAAACCAGCACCAAAGACAAGCTCTGCTAACTTTTGACAAATGTTCAGATATAATTACCAAGACTCACCAAACTTTCATTTCAACTCTATTTTACTGATGATAAGTAGGTAGGTAGGTAGACAGATAGAAATAGAAAGATACAGATAAATAGACAGATAGAGATATAGACTCTAGAAACAAGGCTTTTGCTTGCAGGTCTAGCCTCAAGGGCATTTGACCTGTGCAGTCCCATGGGGCCTCATGCTCTGAAGGGCCCTGTTTTTAGAGTTTAATGTCCTGTCTTGAAATTCTTAATAACACAGATTCTATCTCAGAATTGATGTTTTGCAAGTGAACTCCAGGGGGACCATGACATGCATGTCTGAGGCTGGGGTGCTTCATGTCCCCCCAGGACGGCTTCCCAGCTGCCCATGTCTTTTTGGTTATGCAGGCCCTTCCCAACACTCCTCTTAGACCCCACCCTGCTGTTGCCCCTCTATCTGCCAAGAGCAGCCACTGGACTGTGTTGGCAGGAGAGGGCTGTAAGCTTCCTTGTACTCTGGTGAGGGCCTGGGCATGGCAGGGCCAGTCTGGCCGTGGGGTAAGTGTGTCCTGGGCAGGGAACACGGGGGCCATCCCTGCTCTGGCTCCCAAGGCCCTTGCGTGTTCTGTGACTATCACTGGTCCCTGATCCGGGCACCCAGCCCAGAATACCATCTGTTGAACGTCACCCCACAGTCACAGATTGGAGTGGTGAGCATGGGAAAGTGGAAACTGACTCCCCTGTACCCACTCAAGTCAGTCCCTGAGGGCACAAGTTAGTTAGTTGAGTCGCTCAGTCGTGTCCGACTCTGCAACCCCATGAATCGCAGCACGCCAGGCCTCCCTGTCCATCACCAACTCCCGGAGTTCACTCAGACTCACATCCATCGAGTCAGTGATGCCATCCAGCCATCTCATCCTCTGTCATCCCCTTCTCCTCCTGCCCCCAATCCCTGCAGTATCAGAGTCTTTTCCAATGAGTCAACTCTTTGCATGAGGTGGCCAAAGTATTGGAGTTTCAGCTTTAGCATCAGTCCTTCCAATGAACATCCAGGGCTGATCTCCTTTAGGATGGACTGGTTGGATCTCCTTGCAGTGAGGGCACAAGACATTGTATTCAGCCTTCAAGGGAAGGCTGAATACGTGGAGCTCAGAGGATTTTTATCCTACTTTTACGTCATGTACAGATGTGAGAGTTTGACCATAACAAAGGCTGAGTGCTGAAGAATTGATGCTTTCAAATTGTGGTGAAGACCCTTGAGACTGCCTTGAACAGCAAGGGTGGTTGATTTCCTTTAGGATTGTCATTTAGTCCATCCCAAAGGAAATCAACTCTGAATATTCATTGGAAAGCCTGATGCTGAAGCTGAAATTCCATGAATAAAAGCCTCTTTAAGGTTACTTAAGACTGCATAGCCAGAGGAGGCAATGGCACCCCACTCCAGTACTCTTGCCTGGAAAATCCCATGGACGGAGGGCCTGGTGGGCTGCAGTCCATGGGATCGCTAAGAGTTGGACACGACTGAGGGACTTTACTTTCACTTTAGAGGCTCAGTGGTAAAGAATCTGCTCACCAATAATGCAGGAGACACAGTTTGATCCCTGGTTGGGGAAGATCCCTCATGCCTTGGAGCAACCAGGCCTATGGGCCACAGCTACTGGGCCTGCGTGTTGCAGTCAGGGACGCCCACACGCCCCAGAGCCCACGCTCTGCAACGAGAGAGGCCACTGCAGTGAGAAGCCCGTGTGCTGCATCCAGAGAGCAGCCCGGGCAGCCGTGAAGACAAGCACTGCAAAAACTAAACAAGGAAAGTACAACATTTAAAAAGAATATCAGCTTAATAATATGCCATTCTCCTGGAGGAACTTTCAATATGGAATGCCGTCCAGGTGCTGAAACAGGACTATAGGTACTGGAAGAAAGAGCTCTTCTTAACCTCAAGAAGGAGAAAGTTTACACATCTTACACCTATAAATAAGAGAGTCAAAAGTATCACTTGCCAGAAAACTGGGAAAGAAGACTTCTGTCACCCCGTCAAACCCACATACATGAAAATGATTTCCAGCTACAATGTCAAAGGCACAATTTATGAAAGAAAGCATTGATAAGCAAGGCTTCATTAAAATTTAAAACTTCTGTTCTGCGAAAGTCAGGAGAATGAAAAGACAAGCCACAGACTGGGCAAAAAATATTTGCAAGAGATACTTCTGAGAAAGCACTGTTATTCAAAATATACAGAAACATAATAAACATAAACATAATATATATAAACATAATATCCTTTTCTGAATGATAAGCCTGACTAATGCTCATCATTGCCAATAATCCCACTGTTTATATATACGTCCTTCAATTATTGCTAAAATAAGTAAAAGTTAATGAAAGAGAAATATATATACACACACACACACACACACACACACACGCCATGTATGTATGCAACCCTTTGAGACTCTATGGACCACAGCCCACCAGACTCCTCTGTCCATGGGATTCTCCAGGCAAGAACACTGGAGAGGGTGGCCATGCCCTCTTCCCGACCCAGGGATGGAACCTAGGTCTCTCACGTCTCCTGCATTGGCAGGTGGGCTCTTTACCACTAGCACCACCTGGGAAGCACATATACCCACACGCAGAACTCTTAAAATCCCAAATTAATAACACAACCTGATTAAAACATGGATGGTCCAAAGTCTTTAAAAGACACCTCACCAAAGAAGACAGATGACAAATAAGCGCATGAAAAGCAGCTCCGCATCAGTGGCATCAAGCAACGCGAATTCAGATGAAACACAAATTCAATGAAACATCACCGTCTACCTCAGGATGGCCTGTCTAGAGTGCCGATGACATCAAGCGCTGGAGAGGCTGTGGCGTAACAGGAACTCTCACTCACTGCTGGGGGCTGCAAACTGTCCAGCCCCTCTGAAAGATCATTTGACAGTTATTTGTGTTTGTTTTTATTTTGGGTTTTTTTTTTTTTTTTTCATTAAACTCACTTTTACCATATAATCCAACAATCAAGCTCCTGGTATCCACTCAAAGGAGTCAAAACCTTATATCCACAGAAAAATCTGCACATGATGTCTATGGCAGCTTCACTCATAATTTCTAAAACTTGGAAGCAACCAAAATGTCCTTCAGTGGGTGAATGGGTAAATAAACAGATGGGGGGCACATCCGGACAACAGAACATCATTCAGTGCTAAAAGGAAATGAGCTCTCAGTCCATGAAGATATAAGGAAGAAGCTCTGATGCAGATTACTAACTGAAAAAATCTAGACCGAGAAGGGTTCACCACTGTGTGATCCCAGCTCTCAGACAACACTCTGGAGCCAGGTAAATGCTCAGTGGCTGCCAGGAGCTGGAGAAGCAGTGGAGAGATTACGGGGCAGCACACGGAGGCTCTGGGGGCTCAGAAAGCACTCTGTGTGATGAGACGTGATGGATACACGTCTTTATACGTTTGCCCAACTCAGAGAACTTCCATCACCAGGTACAGCCTGCGCACTCTGGGTGATTACGACGCGTCAGTGTTGGTCCTCGATTATAACGGTGTAGCACTCAGGTGGGGGTGTCCTGGTAACAGGGGAGGCCTTGCCTTTGTGGAGGGAGGGAGGAGATAGAAGTCTCCGTACCTTTCTCACAATTTTGCTATGAATCTAAAACTGCTTTAAAAACAAATTCTTTAAAAAAAAAATACTGTGAAGACTGAAAAGAAACTATGAAAGATAAGGACAAGTTTTCCATGTTGGCATACCAAATGACTCATTTTTATTACCTTTTGAACAAGAGCCCTTGTGTCTTCATCTTGCAGTGAGTCCTCATCTTATGCCTCCAAAATGTTGGCTCTGAGTCCTGCAAATACTCTCTCCCTTTACGTACAATGTCTTTTCCTTCTCTTAACAGGGTTGTTGCAGAGCAAAACTTTTAAATTTTAATATAGTGGAATTTACCAGTGTCTTTAATGGATTATGCTTCTGGTGGCATGCATAAGAACATTTATTCTGACCCAATTTGCAGAGACTCTCTTATGTTTTCTACTAAAAGTTTATAATTCTGCTTTTCACATTTAGAGATCTATAATCCAAACATTATGAGCAACTTATGCTTTTCGTCTGTATTATTTCTACTGAAGACTCGCTCCTCCTCTGGGACTATACTACACCTTCATCCTGTTCAGCCTCTATGACTCACGACCCCCACAGTGCAGGCTTAGACAGAAGCCTGGGTAGCAACAAGGAAGCTGGTGAACAAAAGCTGGCAGATTCATTTTGATATATGGCAAAACCAATACAATATTGTAAAGTTAAATAAAATTAAATTAAAATAAAAAATAAAATAAAATGGATAAACATTCTGGAGACATTGGTTAGCTAACGATTCTCCTAATAAATAAAAGTCCCTCTATTGTCTGCTTCAGGGAAAAAAATATGTATATATTGATATCTCTTCTTTTTGCTTTCCTTTTCTCTGGCATCTTGCCTTCCCTTTTTGTGTTCAGATTTTGAAGAGCCATCTGCTGTTATTTTATGTCATTTTTCATAGTTGTGTTTGAAGAGAGGGTGGGCTTGATGCAAACCACTCTGTCATATTTGGAAATGAATATCCTATTTTATTTTCTGCCCTCTATAGTAGGTGTTGCTATTTGACAAGGATGTATTCATGAATTACTTACACACAAAGCGCCAAGAAAGTAAAATGTTTAAAAAATCCAAATTAGAGACTGGGGAGCAGACCCAGAAATTGTGTTTAGAATCATAAAGAGATATGGAAATTTAAGCAATGATACAGAAAAGAGAACCAAAATTTAAAAAGTCCTCTAATAACTGGACTTGAAAAGTTCATCTGTTAAATTTCAAAGGTAATATTAAGTTTAAAAATAGAGGAAGCTGTAAAGCAATTATCCTTCAATAAAAAAATAAATTAAAAAAAAATAGAGGATGGACTTCTACCAATTTCACATTTAGAAAGAAGAGGACAATGGTATTCTTGATTTGTGGTGTTGAAGCAACCACTGATATTTGCAGCAAAGACATACGAAGCTTGATTTTTGAAAGTGCATTCAGTGAGAGGCAGCTTCAGGATAACTGATGATTCGGTGCTAACCTTATTGTGAAAGATTTGTCTTGTAAACACAGGAGACAATTGATGAGTCCTCGTTTGTATGAATAAACTTTCAGAAAATAGGTGTTGAAAATGAGAGAAAAGTTAGGTTTTGCTGTATTGTTGAGTAGCAAGTATTTGTAAAGCTAGGAAATTTTTTAAAAAGCTTCTCTCAACAAAAACACAGCTTTAGCATTCTTAAAATCTCCTGTTAGAATCTTTACATTGTTTTCCTCCCTTGTATTTCATGGTAGTACAAAATAAATAGCCCCATATTTGTATTAACATTATTAAAATATGTACATGGCAGGCAAGCACATGTAATAGAAAAAGTAAACAACTCAACAAGTAAATTTTGCTCAGTCTTCATACGAGAGAACTTGCCCCATCACTAAGTTGCTTAATTTAGATTTCACTGTTTCTTTTAAATAGAAAATGGTGGTTTTAAAATGTAATGCATAGTCCATAGGCTATATATTAATTGATAGAAAGACAGACTAGCATCTTCCTTGCTGCTGTAAATCTCATTAAATCTTTTTACCATCTGCAAAATTCTGAATTCTACACCACCTACTGCTCTTTAATGCATCCCTTGATCATTGACCATCACGTGCATCATTCTTTCTTGACCAGATCTCAAATGCCTTCCTTCTCATCCAAAATTTCTTAAGTTCCCAGAATTTCTTAGTTCTGATGTGTGGGGGAAAAACAAACAAACAAAAGACACAATCCCCAAGCCCCATCTGCACGTTATTTTTGCCATGTTATTTTTGCCCCCTCCACTTTTCTTTCCCTTTGTTTCACTGAGCTCTAATTGTCCGCTCAATGTAGATTACAGCTTACATCTAGAGAAATGTGTGGAAGGAAATGCAGACATTTTAAATAACACGATCTGAATCTTTTATTCAGTGCCTCCTTAAACTAGCAGCACCAGTAACAACACTGATTGACAATACAGCTGAACACAAGAGCTACCCAAAAAGGAGTGTGTCTCCACAAAGGAATAAGATGCTAGGTACAGAAATACCCAGAGTTTAAAGGGCCCTTGGCAGGTTCCATCGAGTTAGAGAATGAGACTTGCTGACTGCAAGTTCAGCCTCAGCGTGCAAGCACACAGTGGGCAATGAGAAGGGAAGGGAGAGGGCCGGCAGGCCCACATGCTTACTCTCTGGGAGGAACGCAGCGCCTCCCAGAAACCACGTCCCCCTGGCAAGCTCATTGTTCAGACGGAAAGCTGCAGCCAGACACTAAGCAAATATCGCTAAGACAGCTTCTCTTTTTCTTTTAAAATTACTTTTTATTGGCATATAATTCCTTTACAGTGTGTTACTTTCTACTGTACAGCAAAATGAACCAGCCAGATATACACACGTAAGCCCTCTCTCCTGGACTTCCTTCCCAGCCAGGTCAGCACTGAGCAGAGTTCCCTGTGCTGCGCAGTAGGGTCTCATTACTGATCTGTTTATACACTGGTATAGATGTGCTGTTTGCAAAGCAGAAACAGACAACTGCAGAGCACAGATCCGTGGATACCACCAGGGAGGGGTGTGGGAGGATTAGCGGGACTGTGACAAGGATACTCAGTCAAGTCTTTGTCTCTGTGATCCTGTGGACTGTAGCCCACCGGGCTCTTCTGTGCATGGGATTTTGCAGGCAAGAATACTGGAGTGGGTTTCAATTTCCTTCTCCAGGGGATCCTCCTGACCCAGGGATCAACCTTGTGTCTTTGGGGCTGACATATATACACTATTGATATTAAATATTGCAATACATATGTAATACATAATACATATGCATTGTTTAATACATAGTCATATATGTATTAAATATTGATAAGGCAGATTTAAAAGCCAGAATTCAGACTTAAATGGGCATGGCTGACAGTAAGGCCAAGAAGTGAAGAGGATGAACACAGAGCCAAGTACAGAGGTGCATATGCGTGATGTGCAGGCAGAATTTACCAGTCATAGTTTCAACAGGAAGCAGGAAACATTGGGAAGTTCGGTGGAAAGAGGCTCACATAGTCAGAACAACAGTGAATATTTTGCATTGTGGGTATTTATCATATATTAGAAACTCCCTAAAAATTTTCCCTGCCCTGATGTATTTAATCATCAATAAAACCCTAAGGAACAGGTACTAAGTGTTTTTCTGATTTTATAGGTGGAGACTGTTCCAGGAGGTCACAGAAAGGTCAAGATCATGTAACTAGAAGCTGTCAGAGAGGAAGCTGAAAGCTCCAGAACTCACGTCTGACCGCCGTGACCCTAGAGCACGCAACCTGGAGACTTCACACAGGAGTGTGACAAGAGAAGGGGCGGGACGAGATCTCATTTTCCATCCATTTCCGTCCGTGAGATGAGAAAGCCAACAGCAGGAAGATGCTTGAAAAACACAATTTGTTTCATTCCTGTTTTAAATCTTAAAGTTTAAATAACATGTAAATAGTATTTTTTTTTTGTACTTTTCTAGCCACCAAATAGCCTTTACCTAGACTCTTGCCTGGAAAATCCCATGGACAGAGGAGCCTGGTAGGCTCCAGTCCATGGGCTCGCTAAGAGTCGGGCACGACTGAGTGACTTCACTTTCACTTTTCACTTTCATGCATTGGAGGAGGAAATGGCAACCCACTCCAGTGTTCTTGCCTGGAGAATCCCAGGGATGGTGGGGCCTGGTGGGCTGCCGTCTATGGGGTCGTACAGAGTTGGCCATGACTGAAGCGACTTAGCAGCAGCAGCAGCAGACATGAAAAAGGAAAAGGTGAAAGTGGCTGTCATGATAAAAGAAATATAAAAGTCATCCTAACTTGCTAACTTTGACAAAGTACAGTTATTTTCACATTTTCCCATTGAGCTTATGTGTAAAGAAAATCAGCTACTAACTGGAGAAAAAACACATACAAAACAAATAAAGAACAACAAATTGGGTGTGTTAGACAACCTGAGATACTAAGTGAGGCTTTACAAAATTTATCTAGATGTTCTCTTGATGGCATTTGCACTGTGAGTCTTTCTTTCCTAGTTGAGTCAGGAAACTGGGAACCGAGGAAGACTTCAGACTGATGTTCATGTTCTCTCCTGGTTTTATTTTATGTTATGTAATATAAACAACAACAGTTAACCACTTTTCCGGGGTAGAGAAGGAGTGTTATTGTTGTTAGTCGCAAAGTCATGTCTGACTCTTTTGCAAACTCATGGACTATACAGCCCTCCATGCTCCTCTGTCCATGGAATTTCCCAGGCAAGAGCACTGGAGTGGGTTGCCATTTCCTCCTCCAGGGGATGTTCCAGCTCAGACATTGAACCTGTACCTCTTGCACTGGCAGACGGACTGTTCACCCCTGCACCATCAGAGAAGTCCTGGTAGACGGATTCAGTCACTGAAAACACAACACGCAAGAAAGCCCAACATACGAGAAAGCGCATCAGCAGGCTTTACCCGAAGCGCTGTTCCTGACTTCCGATGCTGTCATCCTGTGAAAGGTCTTTGGAAAAAGTTGGTGGGTCATCTTTAGGAACGACTCAGCCACGTCTCCTTTATCTCAGAAAGAGGTGGAAGGCTTTTCAAAGCTATGATAGAAAAGGGTCACATACTCTCCTAGGCCCTCCCGGGAAGCGGTGTCTGGGTCAGCCAGGATTCTGGGGCCTTGAGTTTGTCTCCTGTGTAAGACAGCTTTCTGACAGGTATTGTCAGCCATCAGATGACAAGTGGTCAGCAGTCTCCAGAATTTATAAGGTGTCAAAACCCAGGAAAGAGTAGAGTTGGACCATGGTCCCTAAAGCTGAAAAGCCTCTAGAGAGTCAGCGCTGGGCTGGGCTGGGGCCTCAGGGACTCTGTTGTCCGTTCTGTGATGCTTGGGCTGGTTTACAGTTGCGCTTGCAGACTCCACAGTGACCCCACTTCATGAGACTGTAACGTTCTGCATCTCAGTCTCGGAGACAGCAACCCAGAGCATTGGCGATGGTGCTACATTCGAGGCCTGCAGGCCGTACAAGCACCTGCTTCTCAGACCCACTCAGGCAGCCGGGAATACTCACTCGAGGCACACCGAGAACACAGCGTTGACTATACGTATCTTGGGAGAGCTACAAAACAAGAGCAGGTATGATCCATTCCCTCGGAAAGCTTAAAGTTACTACACACAAATCTTCTTAGAGACATGTCACAAATGCTCCCATGCAAGTTTTGTCCTATAAATAAAAACGAAATAAACTGCTATAATAAACTTACTAGAAGAAGCTAAATAAAGGGACTGGTGAATGCAATAGGAGATGAGTCAACTCTAGAGTTTTCCAATGCTCTGAAGGAATTCAGATTTGGTAAAAACATTGCATGTATTACATTGTTAATGTTTTTAAATTCCTCTGTTCTATATCTGGTATTATGTTACTGGTATTAGTATAGTTTTATAATAAAGTTGGCTTGGGGCAGAAAATATGAACTATAAGTAAACCATTTTCTTTCCTGTGTACTGACAATTTTTTATATTTTTCTATGACTATTTATTATAAGTATTCCTAAAATACTTATTCCTTTTTTCTTATTCCTTTTTTCTATTTTTTTGAGAACTCTGGCAAAAAATCAAGTTACCAGTGGACCTACCACCATCCCCTTAAGTAAACTCATTTATTTGGTATTTATTCGTGGTTCAGTCTTTAAAAGAACAAACATTTCTCTCTTTTTTATTTTTTTTTCCGCTTAACTAAGCAACAGTACAAATAACACACACAGAAGTCAACTCAGGATATACATGTGGAAATTGTAAGGCAATTATATATTCAGCCTCACCAGTGACAGGGTATTAGCATAGATATTCATCTCAGAAGGTCAAATGTTAACCAGGAAAATGGGACATACGTCATTTCTGATCTAATCTCTAGATTCCTTGACAACTCCTTCATCCATAATTACATTGTGTTATATTCAATTAAGAGTATCACATTCTGGACCATATTTGGCCCTCTACAGAAATGTCTTGAGTGAAAGCAATCTATCGAAAACTGAAGAGCAAGTTTTGAACCATTTTTATCAGCCAACCCCTAGGAAACATTTCTGTGGAAGGAACTATGGTGCGGCAATGGCACCACCGTACTTGATTCTTACTTACAGAGTTGCCTCAATAATCAGTATGTTGTATCTTCAAATGTTAAACACATCTGCTTTTACATTAATAACTTCAGCAGCTAATGTTTTAACAGGAATAGTTCTATTTCAGAAGGCATGAAAAAATAATAAAATGTATGTAATAATGCTACGCTTATATCTCTAAAGCGAGAGAGGCATCCACAAGTGAACGAGGACTTAGAAAAGTCTAATTATACTTAACGTTAATGAGCATATGGGTATCAAGTTAAAACGTACTTACTTAACACCCAAAGAACCCATAACATCGTATGAGAAGAACATGTGTGTATCCTAAAATACCGCACCAAAAACAAGCTGATTTAGATTAAGAAAGCATATGGTTCTTAATCTCAAGAAGCCTACAATCCATTGGGATGAAATGGATATAGATAAATACTAAGAGATAATCCGCCCGCCCGCCCCACTCCCCAAACCACTTCCCTCTGCTCAATTCACACTTTATGTTCTAGCTGCACTGCCCTGACCAATGGAAGAAGCATTTGTCCCCTCACGTGCTGGACCTATTTACTTGGAAGCGGGCCAATACACCCAGGGTCAACACACTGAATTACAAATGTACTAAACATTAGCATCATCGAATGATCAATTCAGCCAAATTATAAAACTCACAAGTAGGAACCCATAACCATAATGTATTCATATCAATGGCACTGAAAGGATGGCATCTCTTAAAACAAGTTCTGATAACACACAAGTTCAGAAAGCTGACTTTTTTTGGTGAATTGGCTTTCTCACAGATTGTTCTTTTTGACAATTGATCTTAAACTAATGGGCTCAGGCTATGAATTTTATATCACCCTCTATGGTTTTCCTTAACTTATCCATCTGGCTAACTTCTACTATCCTTTAATAGATAGTTTATCTCTTACTTGTTTTTCCAGGAAATATTTAAGCTCCCCAAAACTCCTATTATGGGTGTTTTGTGCTTACCTAGATGAAGAACTGATTTCAATAGAATGAAAGTGTTTACAGAGTTGCTTGTCCATACCAGGGCATTAGAAATTCCTTAAAAGAAAGGACTAGGTCTTATTCATCATTCTACTTCTAGAACATAACAGAAGTTCCGCAGAGCACTCAGTGAATGAATGACTGTTTCTCAACGTGCACAATGATTGGACAACCAAATACATGTCCTGAATACATACATGTCAGTGGCTACTTTTCTCACCTCAGTGCTCCACCTTTTCAGATAATCTGGTTTCCTGAACCCGCGTGCATGGCCAAGGGGTAATGTAACTTTATCCCAGAGACTTCAATTCATCTGTGTCACAGGTGTGCAGCTGAGCCAAACACGGACAACCTTATTCTCTAAAATGGTGACTTAGACTCAGAGACAAGACTGGAGTTAGACTCAGAGATAAGACCAAGGGTTTCATTCTGATGGCTGACCTAGGAAGCATTGTGGAGGAGGAATAAGAGTGTGTGTTCTTGCTGGATACAGTTCTGAGAAATCAGACCCACAAAGAAAGAAGAATGCTTCCCGGGGGCAGGAAGATCGGGGAGGGTAAGAAGACAGGAGGGTGGTGGAGGACCGGGGCAGAGCCTGGAACGGGGCAGGAAAGCTGCCAGTGGTTCCTGAGGGACTTATATGCTGGGGGTATACTTTGTTGAGACTTTACACAAGTTCCTGTCCCTGAGTCTTTAGGATCACTCCACACACGTCCAGTGAATGCTTTTATCTTCCTCTTACTTTCTAAATCTAGTTTAGCTATGTTTCTAATTCAGCTTAATGAACCCTGGCTCTAGCAGCAGATAGCTAAGCCATCCACACAATGTGATTTCATCCAGAAATCTTCTCCTGCAAATCCCCTGTAGACATGAGGTGATTATTAGCCCCACAGCTGATCATTTTATAAAACGTGGAGGCAACAGAGAGTAATGTTTCTGCAGCATCCCTACAGCGAACTTCCTTCCCCACAAACCTGTACTTTCTTCTGCACATTTAGGAAGGGCCCAGCAGACTCATGTTCAGATATGCCCAGTGGACAGCAAAGCACAGGGGAAGAGGGAGACACGGAACCAGAGGACACGGCCAGGCCGTCAAACACTGCGCCCTCCCCTTGCCTACCTCTGCTCCGCCCCGTCCCCCCATCTGTCCACCTCTGCTCCACAAAACGACAAAAATAACACAAAACGTCTCTGTCTCTGTTTCTCCACCCCATCTCACTATGTTCCCACGCACTTACGTCTTCCTGTAATGATTTTTAAATCAAGAAGTTCGGAGGAAAAAAAAGAAAGGGATTAGCTCAGATCAAGTAGCTCGGATCCATCTGTTATAAGGTAATAAATCCTTGACCTTTTGGAAACACATTAGTGATGTTTCCCTTAAGAGACTCTCTTTTCTTGCAACTAATATGTGTCTAAAATGTCAGACCTGATTCCCTCATCATTAAAGAAATCAGCCTTAATATGTTTCCCCTTTTGAATGACTATTCTAAATAAGTCAAAAAGGCCATTCCTAATGGCAATATAATGATCATTTAGGTGATAAAATGTAAAGAGAAACAAGTTAAGTAATGTACATGCTTGTTTTTTATAATTATAAAAGTAAAACTAGGGCAAAACTAATCGTGTAGCTATATTGAGTCTAGAACTATCTATACTAAAAGTATTTAATTGTTCTCTTATTTATAGACTTTCTGAGAACAAATAACTAAGTAATACTTAATTGTAAGATACTAGGCTAAGATGCACATCCAAGTTAATTACATTAAACTAGAATGAAAGGAACATAAAATTGTTCATTTGGAACCAATGAAAAGACTGTGCAAACGTAATGGTTAGGCTGCATTTATTTAGAGGCAGTAAGATGCTAACTAAAATATATTTTTTTTAGCCTCCACTGAATTCAATGCAAGTAATCGGTAGAAGTTTGCAAATCACAGTCTTTTCAGAAAATGTATTTCGTACGGAAAGGACACTTCGCAAGGAACAAATATAGTTACAGGAAATTAGTCACATGACACTCTAATTGATAAAGCACAGTAATGTCATAGCTTTGCCTTGGTAACCTAACACAGGACTGGACAACTGTTTTCCATAAAAGGCCATGGACGGTAAACGCTTCAGGCTTTGTGAGCCATGTGCAGTTGCTGCTTCATATTCTTCTTTTTTGTTTTTACTTGTTTGTTTGAATCTACAAGCTTTTGAAAATGTTAAAACCATCTTTAGCTCATGAAAGTGAAAGTGAAAGTCACTCAGCTGTGCCCAACTCTTTGCAACCCCATGGACTATACAGTCCATGGAATTCTCCAGGCCAGAATACTGGAGTGGGTAGCCTTTCCCTTCTCCAGGAGATCTTCCCAAACCAGGGATCGAATGCAGGTCTCCATCATTGCTGGAAGATTCTTTACCAGCTGAGCCACAAGGCAAGCCATGGGCAAGACAAAAACAAGCCAAAGAGCATATTTGCTCCTTGGCCTGAAGTCGGTTGCTCTAAAGCAGAAGTTGATCGTGTTGTCACACAACCAGATAGGATTTCCCTCTGGAAGTAGAATATTGTGTGCATTTCACATTCATATTGGCTCCCAATTGGAAAAAAAAAAATTTAATTAATGGCCTGTTACTAACAAAGCACGGGGTATGCACTGCAGACATCAGGATGAATAAATCTTAGATTCAACATTCAAAGTTAGCAAGCAAAGTTCTTTCACCACACCTCTCAAAATATTAACACAAGGTAGAAAGGGATGAATGCCCCAAGAAAGCCTCAAGTCACTGGTGTTGGAACCATACTGTTTATTGGTCGCTATGATTCCAAAAGTTTCAGGAGGCAAATTTCCCATGGACCACACTCTGGTACTCAATAAAAAGGAGAGTCTCACCAGCACACCAAAGTTGAGAAATCTCAGCCTACATGAAGCAAAATCAGAAGAGACCGATTAAAATCCCAAACGTCAAAAGCTTCTATCTCTGTGGCCTGAGTATTCTCCTAGGCAGATTCATAATGGGAAGCTAATTTATAAAGCGAATGCTGCTTGGTTATATCAGAATTAGAGCAAGAGGAATTATATTTTTGAGCCAGATTTTTCAACTACTAAGAACCAGTCCATCAAACTCAGGTTACATCTGCCACAGATGAAGACTGCAAAGCTCTGTAGGTTAGAGGACCTTTCTCTGGCCCAAGGAGAGGTTACCCATTCTGCTTCTGTGGCCCCTCAATGTTCTCTGTCCCAGAACAAATATATTCCTTCTGGCGGCCCTCTCTTCTCCCCATTCATCCCCTGCAACCCACTTACCCCCCTCAGCCCTTCAAGTTGGACCATTTCTTCTGAAACAGTTTAGATATTTAAGTTGAATCGACCTTTGATCACTCTCTTTTAGCCACACTCATCGTCTTCTTACATTAGAAGAATATCTTGATGTGCCCAGCTTGACCATTTGATTTAAAATGTCGTCATGTCCACAGTTTACCCATAAACACTCAGTTCACAATTTAGACCTCGGACTGTCAGAGCTCTCTCATCCACACCAGCACCTTTCTGGACTAAGTGCCATGGGAACTCCAAACGTGGGAACGTCCCTGGGACTTCCCTGAGGTTCCAGGGCCTAAGACGTCATGCTTCCAAATGCATGGGGCATCGGTTCGATCTCTGGTCAAGGAATCTAGAAGTGAAAGACAAATATTAAAAGACAATTCATTTAAAAGCGCAGGAGAGACCAGTTAGAGAGTTGCTGCAATATGTTATTTATTTTGGGCTGTGCAGGGTCTTCACTGCTGCAGGGACTGCTCTCTCTAGTTGTGGTGTGTGGGCTTCTCACCGTGGCAGCGTCTCTGTTGCAGAGTCTGGGCTCTAGGCTGCAGGCGCTCAGGAGTTGCAGCTCGCGGGCTTCACTGCCCCACGGCATGCGGGATCTTCCCAGATGAGGGATCAAACAGGTGTCCCTGCATTGCAAGGCAGATTCTAAGCCACTGGACCACCAGGGAAATCCTGCTACCGCGATATTCCGCACGAGTACACACCACTCTCTGCAAATCAGAGCAGCAGCTGCTGCTACTGCTTAGTCGTCCAGTCACGTCCAGCTCTTCATGACCCCATGGACTATAGCCCACTGGGCTCCTCTGTCCATGGAATTCTCCAGCCAAGAATACCAGAATGGGTTGCCGTTTCCTTCTCCAGGGGATCTTCCCAGCCCAGGGATCAAACCCAGGTCTCCTGCATTGCAGGCAGATTCTTTACCACTGAGCCATCAGGGAAGCCCAAATTAGAGCAGAGATTGTGAAATTGGGTAGAGAAAATTCACCAAATAGTCCACAGGCAGTGTCATTAGTAATTCTTCAGTATCTGCATAGACACTGGTTTTCAGTCACCTGTCTATCTCTCTGCCACATTTAAGCTACTCTCCACTCCTTTTTTCCAATCCTGGATTTTTCTCCCCAATTCATACTCTATATATTTGTCATAGCATGGTATATTCTAGAATGTTATGTTAAAAAGTTTACAGAATTATTTAACACAAAACTCTACAAATAAATACATGCAACCGACCTTTAGTGTGAGTTGAACTGTGTCCCCAACATTCCTAATTTGAAGTTCTAACTCTCTGGATGGCAGAATGTCACCTTGTTTGGAACAAAGCCATTGCAGAGGTAATTAAGATGAAGTCACATTGCAATAGAGTAGGACTCTGAACTGCTGCAGGTGGGATGTGAGGTAAGTCAACCAGAGGATTCTTCAAGAGATGGGAATACCAGACCAGCTGACCTGCCTCTTGAGAAACCTGTGTGCAGGTCAGGAAGCAACAGTTAGAACTGGACATGGAAAAACAGACTGGTCCCAAATTTGAAAAGGAGTACATCAAGGCTGTATATTGTCACCCTGCTTATTTAACTTCTATGCAGAGTATATCATGAGAAACGCTGGGCTGGAATAAGCACAAGCTGGAATCAAGATTGCCAGGAGAAATATCAATAACCTCAGATATGCAGATGACACCACCCTTATGGCAGAAAGTGAAGAAGAACTGAAGAGGTTTTTGATGAAAGTGAAAGAAGAGAGTGAAAACATTGGTTTAAAGCTCAACATTCTGAAAACTAAGATCATGGCACCTGGTCCCATCACTTCATGGCAAATAAATGGGAAAACAGTGGAAACAGTGGCAGACTTTATTTTTGCGGCTCCAAAATCACTGCAGATGGTGACTGCAGACATGAAATGAAAAGATGCTTGCTCCTTGGAAGAAAAGCTATGACCAACCTAGATAACATATTGAAAAGCAGAGACGTTACTTTGCCAACAGAGGTCCGTCTAGTCCGTCTATGGTTTTCCCAGTAGTCATGTGTGGATGTGAGATTTGAACTATAAAGAAAGCTGAGTGCTGAAGAATTGATGCTTGTGAACTGTGGTGTTGGAGAAGACTCCTGAGGGTCCCTTGGCCTGTGAGAGAGTCATTTCCTAGGCAGGTTGATAGGAAATCTAGGGGTCCCCAAGGAGAGAGGGGTCTGGAATTCTCAAGGAGGAAGAAAGGACAAACTTTTCACAGTCTTTGTAGACCAGGACCTGGGGACTGGAGTCGATGAAAATGAGGGGGTACTCTTTCTGCCCCCTTCTGATGCCTATGTCAGAAGCTTTCTCTATCTCCTTTACACTTTAATAAAACTTTATTACACAAAAGCTCTGAGCGATCAAGCCTCCTCTCTGGCCCCGGATTGAATTCTTCTCCTCCGGGGGCCAAGAATCCCGGTGTATTCGCGTGATTCAACAACAACCTTTCATCTGCAAGGAGATCCAACCAGTCCATCCTAAAGGAGATTAGTCCTGAGTGTTCATTGGAAGAACTGAGGGTGAAGCTGAAACTCCAATTCTTTGGCCACCTGATGGGAAGAGCTGACTCATTTGAAAAGATCCTGATGATGGGAAAGATTGGAAGGTAAGAGGAGAAGGGGACGACAGAGGATGAGATGGTTGGATGGCATCACCAACTCAATGGCCATGAGTTTGCGTAAACTCCGGGAGTTGGTGATGGACAGGGAGGCCTGGCGTGCTGCAGTCCATGTGATTGTAAGGAGTCAGACATGACTGAGCAGCTGAAGGGAACGGAACCAGACGATGACTGCCAAAGAGGGTAAAGTTTCTACTCACAGCTCACTGGAAACAAGAGCCACAGCACACACACGGATAAGCACTGGGTCGGTCAGGAGGCAGACAGTGACTGAGGGCCAGAGTCGTCCCTGCGCTTTGCTGGGAAGGAACAGCAAGGGAGGGGATAGGATGACCAAGTGTGGGCTTGGCTAGTGTGAATACTGCAGTTCTAGGCTCCGGGCTGCAGAGGGCGCCCTAGACGTCTGACACCTGCCGCCTTGTGATTAGAACAGAGGGATATCACCTCCGGTGGGGGGAAAGCCAAGCAGCGGGGTGGATCAGAGCACAGCCTCAGGACTGCTTTGCTGCCTATCCAAGATGCGCTGGCAGGCCAGCCAGCTACTGTCTCCAACCCTGGGTGTAGGCAAGGGGTCAGGGGCTGGTCTCTCCAGGATTAGCAATGGCCCAAGGTATCATCCTGAAATACAGAAAAGAAAAAAGCATGATTAGCACAGCCTCTAATCTAACAGAGGCAATGTGGCCTGAGGCACCCAGTCAGGGAAACGCAGTGTGAAGACGAAGGCAGAGGTCTGGCTGATGCTTATACAGGCCAGAGGATGCCAAAAAGTGCCCCCAAACCTACCAGACACTGGGCACGAGGCACGGCACACCTCCTATTCACAGCTCTCAGAAGGAAGCGACCTTGCTGACATCTGAATCCCAGACCTCTAGCCTCCAGAAGTGTGAGACAATACATTTCTGGTATTTAGGCACTCGAATTGAAACACTTTGTTAGGCCAGTTCTCATGATCAATCACAAATTCTAATATCTTCACCTGAAGCTGCCATCCAACACAAGTTTATGTCATTCATACTTCATACAGAGACGTTATGTAAAGTGCTGTAGGAGAAATAGATAGGCTACAGAGTTCCTGTCCTCATAAACTGTACAATCTGAGAGGAGAGATAAAGAATACAGGGCCACACTAGAAGGCAAAAACAATTGCTACAGGGAATTTTTTTCTATTAAAGTAGAAAACCAAGAAAAGATACATGCACCCCAAAGTTCCTAGCAACACTGCTCACAGTATCCAACCCATGGAAGCAATCTACATGTCCACAGGCAGACGGATGGATAAAGATGGGGCACAAATACACACTGGAATATTAGCCAGCCATAAAAAAGAACAAAACAATACCATTTCAGCAACAGGGATGGACTGAGAGATGATCATACCAAGTGAAGTCAGACAAAGACAAATAGCACATGATAACACTTATAAGACAAATCTTTGAAAAAAAGATACAAATGAATATATAAACGAAACAGAAAAAGACTCACAGGTATAGAAAACAAACTTATGGTTACTGAAAGTGAAAGGCATGGGAGGGATAAATTAGGAATTTGGAATTAGCATATACATTACTATAAAGTAGATAAACACAGAACTACCGTAAAGCTCAGGGAGCTGTCAATATTTTTAATAATCTAAATGGAAAAGAATATGAAAGTGAACATATATATGTGCACGCATGCTCTGTTGTTCAGCTGTGTCCCGACTCTTTGCGACCTCATGGACGGCAGCCCCCCAGGTTCCTCTGTCCATGGAATTTTCCAGAAAAGAACACTGGAGTGGGCTGCTGTTTCCTCATCCAGCGGATGTTCCTGACACAAGGATGGAACCCATGTCTCCTGCGTCTCCTGAACCGGCAGGCAGGCTCATCCCTTCATCACTGAGCCGCCTAGGGAGCCTCTATACAGACAGACAGACAGACACACACATGCATATATATACACATGTGTGTGTGCTTAGTCGCCCAGCCGCGTCCAACTCTTTGTGACCCGTGGACTGTTGCCCACCAGGCTCCTCCATCCGTGGAATTCCCCAGGTGAGAATACTGCAGTGGGGTTGCCATTTCCTTCTCCAGGGGATCTTCCCAACCCAGGGATCAAACCCAGGTCTCCTGCATTGCAGGTGGGTTCTTTACCATCTGAACCAACAGGGAAGTCATACACACACACGCACACACACACACACACACACACACCCCTGAATCACTGTGCTCCACAGTTGAAACTAACATAACAATGCAAATTAACCATAATTCAATAAGAAGTTCAAAGCACTGTTTCTTGAGGAATTTTAGTTGTGAATACAATTTCAAAAATTAAACTTTAAAAACTCCTTGAAGAACACCCGTGTCCCTGAACTCATGTGACCACATGAGCCCCAGATAAGATGACTGCATCTCGAGGTCTGGTGCTGTGAACGCTATGAGTTCTGAGAAGTACATGCACACTATGAGCCTCAGGTAGGTTACTCACCCAAAATTGAGGAAACCCTTCTTGCACTGGTTGTCAAGTATATTAAATATTTGGGGGGATTTTGATGTTACCATTTCCCTATAGTCAAGGATATTGAATCAGAATGCCTTGATGTCTAAGAAACGTCCTGCTCACATTTGACACTTTTATCTTGGCCACCTAAAGGAACGTCTGTGCCGTAGCATGACACTTGTCTGAAATGTCAGTTCTGGCATATTTGTTAATACCATCATGGTGACACTGTAGTCGTGGCTGCTGAATGTTTGCAAGCCGTCTACCTTTAAATGTCACCTGTGCTAAAGACGTCTTTGGACATGTTTTTCTTGAGAGCATTTTACCTGTACATACATAATACCTGCTTATGTCACCGTTATCTATTTTATTTAAGTGCTGAATAATTAGACATGAATGATTCCTTCTCTGGTTTCTGGGATTCGTAGAGGTGATAGTTTCAAATTATAGGAAAATGGACCAAAGAAACTCCTGCATACGGTGACATGTGAGAGGCTCTGTCACACCCTGGCTGCGGGAGGCTGGGGGAGTACCCTGACCACGGCCGAACCCCGCCATGCGCTGCAAGTGTGTGAAGTCAGAGACCCCAGCTTGGCCCAGCCGCATCCCAGCCCCAGGCTTCGCCGAAACCCTGCGGGCCCTGCAGGTCCTTCACATGTTACAGATAAAAGGAGGTAGACCTGGGCCCAGGATTGCTGTGACGATGAAACGAGGGAATCGTATGGAACAGAGCCGAGCACACTGCATGGCCCACCTGTCCTCACCCACCACAGCAAACCCTCTGCCAAGTGTGGGAACACTCCATTTCTTGAATGAACATATTCCCACCCAGAAGACGTGACATTTAAAATATTTGAAAACCGGTACAGGCCAGGTGTCTTCTTTTGTTAAGTTTTATTTCATATTGCATTTCAGGTGATTATTGGTGGGCTTTCCCGGTGGCGCTAGCGGTAAAGAACCCGCCTGCCAACGCGGGAGATGCAGGAGACGCAAGTTCGATCCCTGGGATAGGGAGATTCCCTGGAGGAGGGCCTGGCAACCCACTCCAGAATTCTAGACTGGAGAATCCCATGACAGAGGAGCCGGGCGGGCCATAGTCCAGGGCATGACAGAGAGTCAGACACAACTGAAGTGACTTAGCACGCTCACATAGGTGATCAACAATGTTGTGTTACCTTCAGTTGTACAGCAAAGTGACTGAGTGAGTCACATACACATATCTATTCCTTTTCAGATTCTTCTCCCATTTAGGTTGCTAAATAATATGAAGCAGAGTTCCCGTGCTACACAGTAGGTCTCTGTTAGTTACCCACCACATAGCAGCGTGTACACATGCGGCCAGACTCTCTAATGATCCCTGCCCCAATACTTCCTCCCCGGTAAGAAATAATGCCATTTGCAGCAACGTGGAGGAACCTAGAGACTGTCATGCTAAATGAAAAGTCAGAGAAAGGCATTTTCTGAAAGGCAAAAGCAAATCTATTGCTCATATATGGAATCTAAAAAAGAATGATACAAATGAAATTATTTACAAAACAGAAACAGACCGACAGACTTAGGGTTTCTTCTTTTTTTAATATAAATTTATTTATTTTAATTGGAGGTTAATTACAATATTGTATTGGTTAGGGTTTCTTCTTTGTAGATCAGCTATGTTGGGTCAATCAATGAATTATCTGTGTATCCAACAGCTGGGGAAACGCATTTTCCAAGGGGAGTACCAAAACCTGATCACACACATTCATACATATATCGAGTGGAGGACTGGCTTTCATTTTAGGCTCATTACGGAGGCAGCTATAACTCCCAGAAACTTTACCAAAGGGAGAGGCCCTTCATTGAACTACTGCTTAAGGCAGTTAGCAGTCACCCACAGCAGTTGGGAAGTGATCTTAGGTTAAGTGAAATTCGCTCAGTCGTGTCCGACTCTTTGCGACCCCCATGGAATTCTCTAGGCAAGCATTCTGGAGTGGGTAGCCTTTCCCTTCTCCAGGGGATCTTCCCAACCCAGGATCTCCCGCATTCAGGCAGATTCTTTACCAGCTGAGCCACCAGGGAAGCCCTGATCTTGGTTAAAGGTAGCTACAGGGCAGAAGCTGGGGGAAACCCTGCCTCCAGGGCCGAAAAAGAGATGGAGGCAGCATCCAGACCGCAAGGAATTTCAAACAATCTTGCATGACAAGTTAACCTGTACCCCATTTCATCCAGGCATAAAATTCGCGGTCTGCAAAATTTCATTCAGTGAAGAACGTTATTTAGGAATTGACTGTTGTTTGCCAGACACTCTACTAGGTATTGAGGCCAAGATGTAAACAAAACAGACACGCGTCACCAAAGGGAAAGTGCCGAAGATGCTGCAGTTTACCATGTAACCGTTAGCCAAGCTGTTTGAAACCGTTTTGTGGTACTTGGAGACCTGTCTGTTTCCTCCTTTTATATATCCTTAAAAACAAAACAAACAAACAAAAAAAACTGTGGAATGCTTATTAACTTCCCAATGCAACCTGACAGAGATTATCGATGCCTTCAGGAAGACATACTTTCAGGGACTCAAGTGCATGACAGTGACCGATGGGAGGAGGTCAGGGGCGCGCCACTTCGGTGCTGTGAAACCAGACAGCCCATGCTTCTTTCACCCCGCGAAGAAAGCATGAAGAAGACAGGCATACAACGGGGACGACCATCTTTGCCGGATGGACGGGGTTCTGTCATGTGAAAATAAATCTTTGGAAGGATTCAAACAACTCGTTCATGTTCCTAAGAGCCAATTAACATTTATTGAGTCTTGATTCTAAATTCAAATAAAAAGTCAGTTATAAATTACAGACTATTTATGTTTACACCATAAAATCACGACTTAATTTGGGGAGCATTGTGATCCAACGAACATCGATGTAAATGAAGACATAGCCTGTGACTGTCTATATATGTCTGTCT
This sequence comes from Bubalus bubalis, assembly GCF_019923935.1. Classification (NCBI taxonomy): domain Eukaryota; kingdom Metazoa; phylum Chordata; class Mammalia; order Artiodactyla; family Bovidae; genus Bubalus; species Bubalus bubalis. The sequence goes on from NC_059157.1 coordinate 1,989,139, forward strand.
CTCTGTGTATATACAGGCACACCTCATTTTATTGCGTTTTACTTTATTGTTCTTCATAGATACTGCATTTTCAACAAACTGAAGGTTTGTGGCAACTGTGCATCAAGCATGTTGAGCAATACTTTTCCAACAACATTTGCTCACTTCATGTCTCTGTGTCACATCTTGGTAATTCTTGCAATATTTCAAACATTTTCAGTATTGTTATAATTGCTATGGTGATCTGGGATCAGAGATCTGTGACTGATCTTGATTCACTGAAGTTTCATATGATAGTATATTTAGTGATAAGTTCAGTTCAGTTCAGTTACTCAGTCGTGTCCAACTCTTTGTGACCCCATGAACCACAAAACACCAGGCCTCCCTGTCCAACACCAACTCCCAGAGTCCACCCAAACTCATGTCCATTGAGTCGGTGATGCCATCCAGCCATCTCATCCTCTGTCGTCCCCTTCTCCTCCTGCCCTCAATCTTTCCCAGCATCGGGGACTTTTCAAATGAGTCAGCTCTCCGCATCAGGTGGCCAGAGTATTGGAGTTTCAGATTTAGCATCAGTCCTTCCAATGAACACCCAGGACTGATCTCCTTTAGAATGGACTGGTTGGATCTCCTTGCAGTTCAAGGGACTCTCAAGAGTCTTCTCCAACACCACAGTTCAAAAGCATCAATCCTTCAGCGCTCAGCTTTCCTTATAGTCCAACTCTCACATCCATACATGACCACTGGAAAACCATAGCCTTGACTAGATGGACCTTTGTTGGCAAAGTAATGTCTCTGCTTTTGAATATGCTATCTAGGTTGGCCATAACTTTCCTTCCAAGGAGTAGGCGTCTTTTAATTTCATGGCTGCAATCACCATCTGTAGTGATTTTGGAGCCCAGAAAAATAAAGTCTGACACTGTTTCCCCATCTATTTGCCATGAAGTGATGGGACCGGATGCCATGATCTTAGTTTTCTGAATGTTGAGCTTAAAGCCAACTTTTTCACTCTCCTCTTTCACTTTCACAAGAGGCTTTTTAGTTCCTCTTCACTTTCTGCCATAGGGTGGTGTCATCTGCATATCTGAGGTTATTGATATTTCTCCTGGCAATCTTGATTCCAGCTTGTGTTTCCTCCAGTCCAGCATTTCTCATGATGTAGTCTGCATATAAGTTAAATAAGCAGGGTGACAATATACAGCCTTGACGAACTCCTTTTCCTATTTGGAACCAGTCTGTTGTTCCATGTCCAGTTCTAACTGTTGCTTCCTGACCTGCATACAAATTTCTCAAGAGGCAGGTCAAGTGGTCTGGTATTCCCATCTCTTGAAGAATTTTCCACAGTTTATTGTGAACCACACAGTCAAAGGCTTTGGCATAGTCAATAAAGCAGAAATAGATGTTTTTCTGGAACTCTCTTGCTTTTTCCATGATCCAGCGGATGTTGGCAATTTGATCTCTGGTTCCTCTGCCTTTTCTAAAACCAGCTTGAACATCAGGAAGTTCATGGTTCACGTATTGCTGAAGCCTGGCTTGGAGAATTTTGAGCATTACTTTACTAGCATGTGAGATGACTGCAATTGTGTGGTAGTTTGAGCATTCTTTGGCATTGCCTTTCTTTGGGATTGGAATGAAAACTGACCTTTTCCAGTCCTGTGGCCACTGCTGAGTTTTCCCAATTTGCTGGCATATTGAGTGCAGCACTTTCACAGCATCATCTTTCAGGATTTGAAATAGCTCAACTGGAATTCCATCACCTCCACTAGCTTTGTTCATAGTGATGCTTTCTTAGGCCCACTTGACTTCACATTCCAGGATGTCTGGCTCTAGTTGAGTGATCACACCATTGTGATTATCTGGGTCGTGAAGCTCTTTTTTATACAGTTCTTCTGTGTATTCTTGCCACCTCTTCTTAATATCTTCTGCTTCTGTTAGGTCCATACCATTTGTGTCCTTTATAGAGCCCATCTTTGCATGAAATTTTCCCTTGGTATCTCTAATTCAAGGTCAGGAGGGGCTGCCGTAAAGAGATACCCTATGTCCAAGGTAAGAGAAACCCAAGTAAGACGGAAGGTGTTGCGAGAGGGCATCAGAGGGCAAACACACTGAAACTATAATCACAGAAAACTAGCCAATCTGATCACACAGACCACAGCTTTGTCTAAGTCAGTGAAACTAAGCCATGCCCGTGGGGCCACCCAAGATGGATGGATCATGGTGGAGAGATCTGACAGAATGTGGTCCACTGGAAAAGGGAATGGCAAACCACTTCAGTATTCTTGCCTTGAGAACCCCATGAACAGTATGAAAAGGCAAAATGATAGGATTCTGAAAGAGGAACTCCCCAGGTCAGTAGATGCCCAATATGCTACTGGAGATCAGTGGAGAAATAACTCCAGAAAGAATGAAGGGATGGAGCCAAAGCAAAAACAATACCCAGCTGTGGATCTGACTGGTGATAGAAGCAAGGTCCGATGCTGTAAAGAGCAATATTGCATAGGAACCTGGAATGTCAGGTCCATGAATCAAGGCAAATTGGAAGTGGTCAAACAGGAGATGGCAAGAGTGAACATCAACATTCTAGGAATCAGCGAACTAAAATAGACTGGAATGGGTGAATTTAACTCAGATGACCATTACATCTACTACTGTGGGCAGGAATCCCTAAGAAGAAATGGAGTAGCCATAATGGTCAACAAAAGAGTCCATAATGCAGTACTTGGATGCAATCTCAAAAATGACAGAATGATCTCTGTTCGTTTGCAAGGCAAACCATTCACTGACACGGTAATCCAAGTCTATGCCCCAACCAGTAACATGGAAGAAGCTGAAGTTGAATGGTTCTATGAAGACCTACAAGACCTTTTAGAACTAACACCCCCAAAAGATGTCCTTTTCATTATAGGGGACTGGAATGCAGAAGTAGGAAGTCAAGAAACACCTGGAGTAACAGGGAAATTTGGCCTTTGAGTACAGAATGAAGCAGGGCAAAGACTAATAGAGTTTTGTCAAGAGAACGCACTGGTCATCACAAACATCCTCTTCCAACAACACAAGAGAAAAGTCTACGCATGGACATAACCAGATGGTCAACACCAAAATCTGATTATATTCTTTGCAGCCAAAGATGGAGAAGCTCTATACAGTCAGCAAAAACAAGACCAGGAGCTGACTGTGGCTCAGATCATGGACTCCTTATTGCCAAATTCAGACTGAAATTGAAGAAAGTAGGGAAAACCGCTAGACCATTCAGGTATGACCTAAATCAAACCCCTTATGATTATACAGTGGAAGTGAGAAATAGATTTAAGGGACTAGATCTGGTAGACAAAGTCCCTGATGAACTATCGACGGAGGTTCCAAGGTTCCAAGGAGGTTCCAAGAAATTAAAAGTGTCTTTTAATTTCATGGCTGCAATCACCATCTGCAGTGATTTTGGAGCCCAGAAAAATAAAGTCAGCCACTGTTTCTACTGTTTCCCCATCTATTTGTCAAAGTATTGTTTAATTAAGGTGAGTTTACTGCGTTTCTTAAGACATACTTTGCATACTTAATAGACCACAGTGTAGTGTAAACATAACTTCTATATGGACTGGGAAACCCAAAAAAAATTATGTGACTTCTTTTATTGGGGTGGTCTGGAATGAAACAATATCTCCAAGAAACAAAACACACACGTATGCATAAACATAAATACATATATATGTGTGCATATAATGTATATTATATTTGTATGTGTACGTATGTATGTTAAGTCGCTTTGCTCATGTCCACCTATAGACTGTAGCCCGCCGGGCTCCTCTGTCCAAGGGATTCTCCAGGCAAGAACACTGGGGTCGGCTGTCACTGTCTTCTCCAGGAAGGAATTGGGAGGTACCAACTAACAATGAGCAATGTTGATCAGCTTTTCATGTGTTTACAAGCATCTGTGTGTTGGGCTTCCCTCATAGATGAGTTGATTAAGAATTCGCCTACAATGCTGGAACCTGGGTTCAATCCCTGGGTTGGGAAGATGCCCTGGAGAAGGGAAAGGCTACCCACTCCTGTATTCTGGCCTGGAGAATTCCATGGACTGCATGGTCCATGGGGTTGCAAAGAATCAGACATGACTGAGTACTAAGCACAGAACAGCATAGTTTCCTTTGCTGAGCAAAAGCTAAGTTTAATTAGGTCCCACTTGTTCATTCTTATTTTTATTTCTGTTACTCGAGGAGTAGGTCATAGAGGATCTTGTTGTGATGGATGTCATACAGTGTTCTCCCTATAGTTTCCGCTAAGAGTTTCATAGCTTCTGATCTTACATTTAGGACTTTAACCCATTTTGAGTTCATGTTTGTCTGTGGTGCTATGACCTGTACTAATCTATAACACTCCCAGAATCTACAAAGATGGCACTGATGATACTGTTTTCAGGGCAGCAATGGAGACACAGACGTAGAGAGCAGCCTTGCAGACATGAGGGTGGGAAGGGGAGGGAGAAGGTGGGATGGATGGAGAGAGTAGCATGGAAACATACAGACTACCACATGTAAATAGACAGTCAATGGAAATCTGCTGCATGACTCAGGGAACTCAAACTGGGGTTCTGTGGCAACCTAGAAGGGCAGGATGGGGAGGGAGGTGGGAGGGAGGTTCAAGAGAGAGAGACACGTTTACACATGGCTGACTCATGTTGATGTATAGCAGAAACCAACGTGATGGACATGAGTCTGAGCAAGCTCCGGGAGTTGGCGATGGACAGGGAGGCCTGGTGTGCTGCAGTCCATGGGGTCACCAAGAGTCAGACACGACTGAGCAACTGAACTGAACTGATAGTAGAAAGCAACACAATATTGTAAAGCAATTATCCTTCCATTTTTAATTTGAATTTTAATTTGAATTTCAGTTTTTAAACTTCTTCGACATTTGCAATAAATTTGGTGGGCATTTCCTACAAAGAAGCATCTGAAACACAGGTTCACGAGAGCGCTCTTTTGTGCTCTCCTAGTCGTCTCTAACATTTTTAGTCTCTGTTCACATGGCTCCCTTCAGTGTTTTCATGCGTATTCTAGTCAGGGGAATATAAACCAGCCAGGCACCAGAGATCTAGAAATAGGAGCATGCAAAGTATATTCTTCATAGTCTATATGTGACTCAATCACTGATCATTTTGCCCCGACATAACTCATTTTATAACCTATGAAATGGTTATAAGTAATGCCCAGGAAAGTCATGCTTGAATTTTGTACAGTTATTTTAACTTTTAAGAGACTTGATGGCATCTTATCAATAAATGACATCTTATTAAGTAGTGCTATATCTCCAAAACTCCTATTTGAAATCTTTAGGACTAGATATATCTCGGTATACAGAATATTTTGGATTTTATAATGATAATATACATAAGATACGTAATATATACTGATGATAATGAAGGATATACATCATGTATTACATACAACACTCTCAGCTCTCTCTAGCACAGTGACTCATAATTCAACACATTAATATTTCTGCATCAAGCATATGAATACACTAAGTGGAATACATGAGTATTTTTTAAATATTCTTGGATCAGTTGAAGAAATGGTTTTCCATTAAAAGAGTTTTTGTGACAAAAAAAATCGGAAATCTTTGGTTTCAGAGATTTATAGATTTTGGAATTGTAGATAAACGACTGTGGGCCTGAACTCTATATCACTGTTCCCAAGCTAGAATTCAAAGATCAATTTTTAAATACCTTCTTCTTTTCTCACTATGTTCAATGCAATACATTAGTTCCACATCCTAAGTCTCTTTCGATGTATTCACCACGGTCACTGCCTTAACATACACATGAACAGTTAGAACTATTTCCCAACAGTTATCTCTGACTCTAATCTCAATTTCAATCAAAATTTTATAGCAATAATTGCAAATAATTTAACTGGAAACATTGTCTTTCAACGTAAAACCACCGAAGGAATCCATCTCCCATAGGTTAAAAGTCTTTGATCATCTGGATCTCTGCCCTTTTCTAGATTTGTAAAAATACTTTTTTTTTAATACACAGGCTATTCCCAAGTCATATTAATCTTAGAATTTTCCAAATACACGATTATTTTTCATACTTCTGGGCCTTCACATGTGTGGTTGCCTCTGTAAGGAATTCCATTTTATCTTTCAATCATGTAAACTCTTATAGACTCATTCACTATTAAATCCCTGAAGTCCTAACCATTCCATTCCCATCACAAACCACCACCACCATCAACACTTTCACTAAGAATTATTTATAAAATGCTACTATAGTAGCTTGGATGTTTTTTGTTGCTGTTGCTTATAGAATTTAATATTTATTCCACTGCAATAGGTATGGTTTACTTATAATCCGTAGAGACATTACTTGGAAAAAGCATTATCTTCCATTTTTCCTTCAGAAAAAAAAAAAAAAGATTCTCACATAGACAATTAAAATAATCTCCAGAGAACAGAAAAATAAAAGTCTTCTTTCATCTCTACATATGGCAGATCAATTTCTTCCAGAACATTGCAGCAATATCATGTAATCAGACAAAAAATATTTATTCACCATTCTTTCTAGTTGGAAGCAAGAAGATATACAAACACACAGATGAAGGGACATACACATGCATGCATACCCAGACACATGCATACACAAGTGTATAAATACACATATGCAAATGTATATTATACACTTAATAAGTAGAACATTAGAATAATAAATTTTTTTCTTATTTTTGCTTTTTTAATAGAAGTAGTAAAATTATTATGACAAAATTTATGTATTCATTGTCCAGCTTTAGCAATTATAAATTCATGGCCAATCATGTAGTATTTATACTCCTATTCAATTCCTTACTCCCAATCTCATGTATTTTGAAGCAAATCCCATATATCATAGCACTTCATTTATAAATATGGTAATTGGCATGCACATTCAAGTTTGATAAGGATTACTTGGAGTGTTCTTAATGCTGAAAATTTTCACAAAGTTTCAAATTCACAGAGGCAATTTTGATAAATGATGGTTTAATTTCATTTTGCTTTATTTTATTGAGATTTCTAATCACTTCAGGCCTTCTGAGAAAAAAAGATTTCTTTGGAGCTGTGTGTTTTGACTTTTTTAATAAAAAAGACAACTCATTTGTTCTTTTTAACTTCTCAATAGAGACATCATCATGCTGTGTAGTCTGCATGGCTGACAAGAACTAAATTACAGAATATATGAACAAAAAGGTGCTGCAAACTTTGAAACAAATTGACTCTAAATATAAATTAAATTCATCTTTGAATGATTGATTCAGTTTAAACTTTGTCTTTATTCATGAAAGGCTCTAAGACATCCATGAAAGAAATGTCTGTATGACTGAGTAGAGATGTGAATGCCCTCAGTGAACACACAGGGAAACCTTAGTTTTCCTAGGTTCTTTTTCAGAACTATTTATACTAAAGTTTTCATTAACCACCCTCAATTCTGCTGACCATAAAACCCACACAGTCTTCACCAGCCAACCTCAAATTAAAAAAAAAAAGTCAGGAGGATGACAGCTTGATGAATGAACAGGATGTGTGTCCACTTATTTAGAAACATATTATAAAGATATTCAAAGTTATGAGGTCAAATGTATTCAAATCAAGGGCCCTCAAAGGTAAAGACCATTTCTTCATATATCAATATGGACGATGACAACAAGAAGTGAAGCAGCCAAGTTCATTTTGAACTCGTTTTTATTCTAGCTGGAATCGCACTGGGCTTGCTTAATCAGAGACCGCAGGGAAGTGGACTGGCTGCATGAACTTGGGTAAACCACTTGCTGCTCTAAGTCTCAGGACATCTGCCTATAAAATAGGATTAACAACGTATTGCTGTGAAAACCAAATGAACAAATAGCTGTCAAAGTGCTTTTGCAAATTAAATGACTAATAAAATGTGACTTTTATTTACTGCTAGGCAAGGTAAGGGCTTCCTGGGTGGCTCAGTCAGTAAGGAACCCGCCTGCAATGTGGGAGACCTGGGTTCAATCCCTGGGTTGGGAAGATTCCCTGGAGAAGGACATGGCATCCCAATCCAGTATTCTCACCTGGAGAATCCCATGGACAGAGGAGCCTGATGGGCTACAGTCCATGGGGGTCCCAAAGAGTTGGACTTGACTGAGCAACTAAGCAAAGGCAAGGTACTCAAAATTTTAGAGGACAGAATAATTGCTCTGCATTGCTACTAAAATAAGAACAAGAGACCTTTTAAAATGACAATGAAAATCTTGAGACTAGTAAATCCTCGTCTGCTGATTGCTGTTTAGTTGCTAAGTTGAGTCCGACTCTTTGTGACCCCATGAACTGCAGCATGGCAGGCTTCCCTGTCCTTCACTATCTCCCTAAGTTTACTCAGACTCATGTCCGTTGAGTCAGTGATGCCATCGATCTAACTGATCCTCTGTCACCCTCTTTTCTTGCCTTCAATCTTTCCCAGCATCAGGGTTTGTTTGTTTTTTTTCCCCCAATGAGTTGGCTCTTCACATCAGGAGGCCAAAATATTGGAGTTTCACCTTCAGCATCAGTTCTTCCAATGAATATTCAGGGTTGATTTCCTTTAGAATTGACTGCCGTGAACTCCTTGCTGTCCAAGGGACTCTCAAGGGTCTTTTCCAGCACCAGAGTTCAAAGGAAAGGCATCAATCCTTCAGTACTCAGACTTCTTTATGGTCCAACTCTCACATCCATACATGACTACTAGAAAAACCATAGCTTTGACTATGCAGAACTTTGTCAACAAAGTGATGTCTGCTTTTTAACATGCTGTCTAGGTTTGTTGTAGGTTTTCTTCCAAGGAGCAACTGTCTTTTAATTTCGTGGCTGCAGTCACTGTCCACAGTGATTTTGGAGCCCAAGAAAATGACATCTGTCACTGTTTCCACTTTTCCCCCAACTATTTGCATAAAGTGAAGGGATCAGATGTCATGATCTTTGTTTTTTTAATGTTGAGTTTTAAGCCAGCTTTTTCACTCTGCTCTTTCACCCTCATCAAGAGGCTCTTAAAGTAGTGCCATCTACATATCTAAGGATGTTGATATTCCTCCTGGCAATTCTGATTCCAGCTTCTGAGTCATCCAGCCCAGCATTACACATGATGTACTCTGCATATAAGTTAAATAAGCAGAGTGACAACATATGGCCTTGACATATTCCTTTCCCAATTTAGAACCAGTCTGTTGCTCCATGTCCAGTCCTAATCGTTCCTTCTTGTCCTGCATACAGGTTTCTCAGGAGGCAGGTAAGGTGGTCTTGTATTCCCATCTCTTCTAGAATATTCCACAGTTTGTTTTGATCCACCCAGTCAAAGGCTTTTGCATAGTCAATGAAGCAGATTTTTAAAAATTCCCTTGCTTTTTCTATGATCCAGATCATGCCTCTAAGTCCTCACTGTTAATATTATATAACTCAGTTAATATAACGTACTTTGTCCTCTTCATGTGGCTTTGTTTCAATCATCTGATAATCATCCTTCAAGTCATCTTTTATGCAATCACCCTTTTTCCCAATTCAGTTCAGCCTGCAGAAACCAAGCAGGACCCTTCAGGGAACTTCCAGGGGCAGAAACCCCTCACATTGCATCCCCCTCTTCTTGTTTGTAGAAAATGTTCAGCCTCCTAAACTTTCCCCAAAGATCCAAAGAAGAAATTTATTCAGAGAAGTGAGAAAATGCAGAAACAGAGGAAAACAGTCAAGCAAGAGGAAGAAATGATAGCTTAGCCACAAAACAAAGTCAAGGGTCTTCAGTTCCTTCTCAAGGGCTGTAGATGACATGCTAATCCACATCCAGGAGCCATTCTGCAGATACTAAAGCCCCACCCAGGGAGAAGTGAGCTGCACACGCCCCATCAGCACAGAGGAGTTCAGACTAGCTAGAACCAGGCTGGGGACTGAGGTTCCAGAAACTTCACCCCATAGCCTCACCATCAGCCAGTCAGAGAACCGCGCTCCAACTGATCGGACACCTTGTGACCCTGTCCCTCACACCATCTTTACAAACCTTTCCCCGAAAGCCATTGGGGCGTTTTTGAGTCTTCTGAGCTTGAATTGCCCATTCTCTTTGCTTGGCCTTGCAATAAACACTGTGCTTTCTTCACCACAACGCAGGTCACAAGACTGGCTTTGCCATGCATACAGTAAGCAGATTCACTTTTGGTTCAGTAGCATAGATATGCCATTACTCCGATTTTTAAAGAGAAATTACGAGCTTACTTTCACTAATCTATAATTTCTGGTATAATATCACTTACATTTTTGAATATAAGATTTACAATCATTATATTTCAGTTCTCTGGTTTCTCATTAGCCTTACTTCAATTTTCTTTCTTTCTTTTTTTTTTTGATGGTGCAGGTGCTTTTATTTTTCTTTTTCAATTTTATGAAGCAATATTTAGGCCTTAATTATAAATGTTTAACAGATAAGACAACTAATGAGAAATTTAATATGTTCTGCTTTTTTCTCCATGTTTTCTATATCGGGATTCTTTGCTGTAGAATTTATTGGTAATTTTCATAGTGTAATTATGGCTCTTGGCAAACTGACCTCAAATGTGTTACTAGGTACAGTGTTCAAGCGTGTAGGCCCTGAAATGAAGCAGTTCTTTATGTATTGCGGCACACGCACTTACCTGCTGGGTGGTGTGGCCTTGGATACATTGTTTACTTCTCCTGTGCCTTACCTGTAAACTGGGGATGATGTTAGTAGTTTATCACAGGAATTTTAGGAAAGTTAAACAGGGATGATGGGAAGGTATGTGGCAGGTTCCCTAACTACTAGCAGAACATAATACATTTATCATTAAGTACATTAAATGCTGTTTATGGGAATCACACTACTTACTAGCCCCTGGGCTACACACTAAATATACTGTAATAATCTTAAACAAGTCAAACGCACAAGACACAGAAACAAAGGTATCTAAGAATGTGTCAATAGAAAATAAGGCAAATGAAAAGTTTGAATGTTAAACTGAGTATGTGCAGCTTAATGATTTTGGAAAAATCATTATTGTTTATAAAATTATGAGATGCTACATAAAGTGAAGTGAAAGTTGTTTAGTCGTGTCTGACCATTTGCAACCCCATGGACTATACAGTCTATGGAATTCTCCAGGCCCAAACACTGGAGTGGGCAGCCTCTCCCTTCTCCAGGGGACCTTCCTGACCTAGGGATGCTACATAGCTTCTTGTAAACCAAAGCACCCTAATAGTTTAACTGACGTTGATTTTTTTGTTTATGTGGGGTTTGCTTGTTTGTTTGGTTACCATAGGCCAACTTTATTGGAGTGAAACCATATACACTCAAGGACCTTGCCTATTTTTTTCACCATTATACACTGACTATCCCAGCATCTGATACTCGGTTCATAGAATAAGCCCACAAATAGTTGTACAAAGGAGGTATGAATTTTAAAGATGAATAAAATCCTGCCCATTTCAAGTATATACAAGCACTGACTTATCTTGAAGCAATCAAAGATAAACTGGTTATGAATTTGGCCCTCAGCAGAAGATAGAGGAGAAAGGATATTCATATGGAGACAATAAGATACAAAAATAAATAAATTCAACCTAAGTAGATTTCAGAGGAGGGGAATACTATTTCAACCATAAAAAAAGATATCATTAAACTGGAGATTTTATTTATTTATTTTTTATTCTTCAGTGTAGTCATGGTCACAAACCTGCCACTGACCAGATAAGCATATCCCATGTATATATTTCATTTGAGTGAGTGTTTAAAATATATGGCAAAACCAATACAATATTGTAAAGTTAAAAAATAAAATAAAATAAATCCAAAAATATATTTATATTTAAATATCTTTAATTGAGGCATGTGTTCTCCATTCTACCTCTCTACACTGGTGTATCATCAAGACACTTTAAACGTGTTGTCAGCCCTTTGGACCCGAGTCCATGGTAAACAACCTCCAAAGTGAGCTAAAGAAAGCTTTGCAGTGACTGGCAAAGGAAATCAAATGGTAGCAGACTTATGGAAGACACAGTTGAGACCCAGTGACACCCATGCTGGGAGTTTAAAAACAACAACAACAAAAACAGGATAGCAGAGGCCACCAGATGCCCAGACCACTGTAAACAAGTCACGGCAATATCCAGTCAAAGTCAAGCCTTCCTAGGAACGTGTGACGCTTGGGAGAATCCGGTCAGCAGGTTTAGGATCTACCAAGTCACCAGTCCAACCCCACCGACTAAGCACGGCTCCCACCGCACGGCACCAGAGACCCACCCTGGAAGCCACCAGTGACCTCTGTTCATACACTTTGACCCTAAACTCTGTTCATCACCAAATAGGAATACACACTTCTCTGTCTTCTTCTGTCCCCAAAGAATAAATTGAATCATCAGGATATCTGATTCCTGAAAATACACCATGTTCCTTAGTATATCTTATTATCCAGGAAAAAGTGTCTGATAGATGTCTAATTGATGATGGACGTCTATTTACAATTCAGTTCAGTTCAGTTCAGTTCAGTCGCTGTCGTGTCCGACTCTTTGCGACCCCATGAATCGCAGCATGCCAGGCCTCTCTGTCCATCACCAACTCCCAGGGTTCACCCAAACCCATGTCCATCGAGTCTGTGATGCCATCCAGCCATCTCATCCTCTGTCGTCCCCTTCTCCTCCTGCCCCCAATCCCTTCCAGCATCAGAGTCTTTTCCAATGAGTCAACTCTTCGTGTGAGGTGGCCAAAGTATTAGAGTTTCAACTTTAGCATCAGTCCTTCCAATGAACACCCAGGACTGACCTCCTTCAGAATGGACTGGCTGGACCTCCTTGCAGTCCAAGGGACTCGTAAGCGTCTTCTCCAGCACCATGTGTGGCATGTGTGTATTCAGTTGCTCAGTCCTGTCCAACTCTTTGTGACCCCATGGACTGTAGCCCACCAGGCTCCTCTGTCCATGGGATTCTCCAGGCGAGAATACGGGAGTGGGTTGCCATTTCCTTCTCCAGGGCATCTTCCCAACCCAGGGACCTAACCCGTGTCTCTTGCGTCTCCTGCATTGGCAGGTGGGTTCCTTACCACTGCATCAGCTGGGAAGCCCCAACTTACAGTTACAGTTAAAATTATGTTTTTAAAATTTTTGCCACACTTTCAGATCCCTAAATTCATGACTTCATAAAGTGATCATTTGCTCCCTTTACTTTCCTTCTTACATTCAAAACTAATTCGTGTTAAGTATGCTGGGAGGAAAAGATGACGCTAAACTGGAATTCAACACTACAGGATGTGATAGATGTAGACACTGTTGGTGGTTGGGACCCTCCCTGAATCCTTCTTACTCCTTCACTGGGTACCAGCCCAACATCCAGGGAACAGCAAGTGCATTTCTTTGCGTCTGTCTTTGTAATCAGTGCTTTTTGTGTGTGTGTGTTAGTTGTGGTCTTAGCTGTGGCATGCGAGATCTTCCATCTCCTTTGCAGCATGTGGGATCTTGAGTTGCAACTTACAGACTTTTAGTTGCGGCATCTTGTTCCCTGACCAGGGATCAACCCCAGAGCCCCTGCACTTAGAGCACAGAGTCTTAGCCACTGGACCACCAGGGAAGTTCCTGCCTGAGTCTCTCTTGCACCCCAAGCCCACCCTGCACCCACATGGCCAGTGTGGCAGAGAAATAAACACTCCTCTCCACTCAAAGCTTCCCTAGTGGCTCAGTGGTGAACAATCTGCCTGCCAGTGCAGGAGACAAAGGAGACCCAGGTTCCATCCCTGGGTCAGGAAGATCCCCTGGAGGAGGTCACGACAACCCACTCCAGTGTTCTTGCCTGGAGAATCCCATGGACAGGGGAGCCTGGCAGGGTATGGTCCATGGAGTCACGAAGAGTTGGACATGACTGAGCACCGGTAGAAGCAGCTTGCAACTACTAGTTTATAGAAACTGCCATCTAAATGCCGAGTCCCCCAGCCCTTCAGTGTGGGTCAGAAACTGGAGAGACGTGAGGTCTGTGAGATGTGAGATGCCGGGTTCCCGTCAGAGGCTGTAAGCAACGTTTGCCCACCATGGAGCCGCAGGATCACAGCCTTTCCCTGCCCGCTTCCCTTTTCCATTTCTCCATCGGTACTTTCTGGGCTCACCACTCAAAGAAACTATTTAATTATCCTTGTCACACATCTAACTCTGAGGGAACCCCAACTAAGTCAGAGTAATAGCAAATTTTCACACGCATCTCAAATGTAGAAAGCATCTCTTTGCGAAGCTAATGCAAATGTGATCTTGTTACATCAACCAGATGGTCTCTGCCCGTCATGCTAACACATTCGGTGTGCTTAGCTTGGCTGTAATAACCTTTACTCATACACCTCCTTTCAGTAGCTGATTCTGTATCTAAAAGAGCAAGAGAAGCCTTCTCTCAACCACTCCCAGTGCCTTGACCCACCACTGATTCCCACTGAAATGAAAACCCTGCCAACTACTTCCAAATGCACTGGTATTGTACCTCCCCAATGGGAGCCAACGTAAAATGAAACTATAAGTGGAAAAGAATCTTATCTCTCCAAAGGAAATGGAAGTGAAAAAAAGTTATCTAAGTACTGCTCATTTTATATGGATGGCCCCTTTTCCAAATTTTATCCTATAGAAAAGAAAAGAAAACAAACAAACCCTCGGTTCATTTTTCAGGAGAGTTTGCTTTTACCACAGCTGGACATGAAAATTATAAGCAAGCTGCCAGCAGGGATCAAGATGCTTAGAAGCAAGGAGCCTCAGCATGACAGGCCACCGAAATCTTTGACTGATAAACACACAACGGAAAGGCACATCACTGGAGAAAGCTCCATGATGCGAGCAAAGAGCACAGCAGAAAATAGCTGAGAATCCCCTGATCCCCAGAAGATGATTGTTTTATCCAGCCTTCAAAAGTTCCCTTGCAAAGCTCAGCTGTTTTGTTCTCCTATCTGCAGGTGAGAAAACACTGTTAAACTGTGAAAACAATATCCTTGGCAACACGTGGCATAATTACTTTGTGTTTGTTTAGCAATTTGTTATTAAAGTTACTGAGCAGAACATGAATCTCATTTGTGTATAGGACGTGTTTTGCTATGACTTTCTTCCCCGAGGCGAGCTTTCGGCAGCTGCCTCTCTTGCAGTCTGGACCGTCGATTGATAGCATCCTGCCACGTACATGTCAGTCAGTCATCTTTTTATGTTTCATCGCATTTTCTTTACCCCCTTTACTTGTCTTGCGTTTCCCTCTTCCGCATCATCTGTCGTCTTCCTATATGGCGTGAGTTAGCATCTGTGCTGGTTTTCCTTCTGAATAGTGAGATGCTGACAGGCCCAGTGACCTTAATATAAACTCCATTCAATCTCCCCACATGTCTAATCATATCTTTGAGCTCATTCTCCCTTGACATATTTCTGCTTGCAAAGGCCAAGATGAAGAAGTACAGGAGAGATCCTTGCTATTCACGGTATGACTGAAACACATCAGCATGTTCTGGTAGCTGGCTAAAAATGTGAAATCTCGGGCTCCTCACCCAGACCCACTTGATCAGAATGTGCTTTGCATAAGGCGAGCACTCATTATTTGTATGTACATGAAAGCTCCGGAAGCTTTAATATAGGTAATTTACGAGGAAATGGATGGGGCTTATAGCTGTTTTCAATATTCATCATTTTCTGCTCCTTATACTTAATTATTTACTTCAATTTTATTTTATATTGGACTATAGTTGATTTACAATGGTGCCTTATTTTCAGGTGTAGAATTACAGAATATTGAGTAGAGTTCCCTGTGCTTTACAGTAGGTGCTTGTTGGTTATCTATTGTATATACAGTAGTGTGTATATGTTAATCCCAAATTTCTAATTTATTCCTCCCCCAAGTTGGCCCTTTGGTAACTATACATTTGTTTGAGAAGTGTGTGAGTCTTTATGTTTTTTAAATAAGTTCATTTGTATATTTTTTTATAAATTATACATATAAATGACATATAATATTTGTCTTTCTCCATCTGACTTACTTCACTTAGTAAAATATTTTTTAGTCCATCCATGTTGCAGCAAATAGCATCATTTCATTCTTTTCTATGAATTCCTGAGTAATATTCCATTGTATATATGTATCACATCTTCTTTATCAATTCCTCCACTGATAGTCATTTAGGTTTCATTCATATCTTCAGTTCAGTCGCTCAGTCGTGTCCAATTCTTTGTGACCCTGTGGACTGCAGCACACCAGGCTTCCCTGTCCATCACCAACTCTGGGAGCTTGCTCAAACTCATGTCCATAGAGTTGGTGATGCCATCCAACCATTTCATTCTGCCATCCCCTTCTCCTCCTGCATTCAATCTTTCCCAGCATCAGGGTCTTTTCCAATGAGCCAGTTCTTCACATCAGGTGATCAAAGTATTAGAGTTTCACCTTCAACATCAGTCCTTCCAGTGAATATTCAGGACTGATTTCCTTTGGATGGACTGGTTGGCTCTCCTTGCAGTCCAAGGGACTCTCAAGAGTCTTCTCCAACACCACAGTTCAAAAGCATCAATTCTTTGGTGCTCAGCTTTCTTTATAGTCCAACTCTTACATCCACACATGACTACTGAAAAAAACACAGCTTTGACTAGATGGACCTTTGTTGGCAAAGTAGTGTCTCTGCTTTTTAATATGCTGTCTGGGTTGGTTATAGCTTTTCTTCCAAGGAGCAAGTGTCTTTTAATTTCATGGCTGCAGTCACTATCTGCAGTGATTTTGGAGCCCGAAGAAAATAAAGACCATCACTGTTTCCACTGTTTTCCCATCTATTTGCCATAAAGTGATGGAACTGGATGCCATGATCTTAGTTTTCTGAATGCTGAGTTTTAAGCCAGCTTTTTCACTCTCCTCTTCTACTTTCATCAAGAGACTCTTTAGTTCTTCTTTGCTTTCTGCCATAAGGGTGGTGTCATCTGCATATCTGAGGTTATTGATATTTCCCTGGCAATCTTGATTCCAGCTTCTGGTTCATCCAGCCCGACATTTCGTATAATGTAATCTGCTGCTGCTGCTGCTGCTGCTGCTGCTGCTGCTAAGTCACTTGAGTCGTGTCCGACTCTGTGCAACCCCATGGACTGCACCCTACCAGACTCCTCAGTCCATGGGATTTTCTATGCAAGAGTACTGGAGTGGGGTGCCATTGCCTTCTCCAATGATGTACTCTGCATATAGTTAAATAAGCAGGGTGACAATACACAGTCTTGACATACTCCTTTCCATATCTTGGCTATCATAAATAGTGCTGCAATGAACATAGGGGTACATGTATCATTTCAAATTGTGGTTTTCTCCCAGCATATGCTCAGGAGTGGGATGACTGGGTCACATGGTAGTTCTATTTTTAGTTTTTTAAGGAATCTCCATACCGTCTCCAATAATGTTTGCAGCCATTTACATTCCCACCCAAAGTATAATAGGGCTCTCTTTTCCTCACATGCTCTCCAGCATTTACTGTTTGTAGACATTCTGATGATTTTAAATGTTCATCTTAAGAGTATTCGTTACTGGATTTAGGTCAAGTGGTAAAGTGGGAACTGCGAGGACCTCACAGAAGGCATGAGAAGCCCTGGAGGACAGGGCATCCTGGAAGCCCCCAAGAAAAGGAGGGTGCTGAATGCAAGGAAGCACTGAGTTTCTGAGGAATTACATGTGGTTCCAATCACTTAGCCCAAAGGGCTGTCAGAAATGTCCAATCCAACCCAGAAAAGTATCACCTATCTAAGGACCCAGAGAGGATATCCTGGTGACTAACTTATGGACCATTCAAGTCACTCAGCATTTAACAAATGGATGTTTTCTGATTCTCCATGGTTCTTCCTTCTCCCCCTCACTCCATTTCCCTTCTTATTCTCAGCATGCATCAATTTCTCAGACTTTTATTCCTTATCAATGTAGGTCCCCAAGTTAGGTGTTAAAGGACGCTTCCTGAGACAAAATTAGATTCTTCATTTTCTTGATCTCATACCCCACTCATTGTGCAGTTTTCAAAGACAAGATCATCTATGATGATCACCTCTCTACTTTCCAAATGTTGCTAGATACATACAAAGATAAGAAATGGGCTGATTATACTAAGAAGTCACCCGCTGATTCTATGTGCTGTGTTAATAAAATAGTATTATCCCTTTTCCTCAAATTTTCAACTGTAACCTTACATTTCTCACACTCAGAGAGTGCCTTCATTTTCTTAAGAGTCAGAACATTGGGACTTCCCTGGTGGTTCACTGGTTAAGAATCTGCCTGCCCATGCAAGGGACATGGGTTCAATTCCTGGTCTGGGAAGATTCCACACGCCACAGAGGAACTAAGTCTCTGCACGGTAGCCACTGAGCCCGCTTTCTAGAGCCTGTGCTCCACAAGAGAAGCCACCGCAATGAGAAGTCCCAGGACCGCAGCTGCAGAGCTGCCCCGGCTTGCAGCAACTGAAGGAGCTGCTGCAGTAACGAAGACCCAGTGCGGCCAAAAGCAAGTCAATACCGAAATAAGATTTGAAAAAACACACAGGCCGTTGGTACACGTTTTCTCCATGATCTTCTCTATGCCCCAATTCCTAACATATTTACCTCCTGAAGCTTTTCTTTAACTAGAAGTTCTTTTTCACTCTTGTTCAACAAATGTTTTTCCTGTTTTTTTTTTTTTTTTTTTAGGGGGGGTGGTTTGCTTGCTTGCTTAATTCTAAGAGTAGATTCCCCATTTATACTCTTATTTCATAGTTGTTTCCCTCTAATATCCCATGGTCCTTTGAAACTATTTTGTTTACTTATTTTTCTATTCATTTATTTAAATCCTGGATACTTTAATTTTTTTAATCTTCTGAAGATACTTAAATTCTTTCCTTTTTAGTACTATTTAGTTTCCCTATTGAGTCCTTTTGTCTGCTTGTAAACACTCTTAGATTTCTGCTGTCTCAAAAAAAAAAAGGCAAGAAATGTGTTTGCATTTGTCTTATATGGCCTGTATCTGACCTCACCAACAACACTGCTCAAACCCATACTCTACATGCTCAGCAATAATAGAAAACAGATTACTGACATACAGAACAATATGAACAAATCTCAAAATCATGCTGAGCACAGAAAGCCAGGCACAAAACATTACCTTCTTTAGTACTATATGACCATCCTTACAAGAAATTCTAGAAAAGACAGATGTAATCCCTAGTGAAGGAAAGCGAGTGAGTGGTTGCCTGGAGTGACACTTTCGGGAATTGAATTGAGAAGGATCATAAGAGAACTTTTTGGAGTAATGAAAATAGTCTATCTCGTAATTATGGTGCTAAGTATAAATTCATCAAAACTCATTGAGATGCACATAGAATTGGTGTATATGACTGCATGCAATTCATGCTTCAAGAAAGCTGATTTTTACAATATTGTGTGCATAACCTCAAAGTTAGTTTCTTAACCCCCAGGCTTCTGCACAACTCACTTCACTGAAACTATTTCAGTGAAAGTCACACATACAGTCCTCAGGAGGCAGAGACCCTGTTAACATTTTCTCTTATTTTGACTTCTAGTGTGAAAAGGCTTAGTTACTTTCCTACTTACTGGAATAGTTCTTGAACGTCTCTTTCCTTAAATCTTTCTCCTCTACTTCTATTCTGATATTTGGAAACAATTAAATGGGTTGCAGTCAGGAGGTTCATTAAAAACTAAAAGCAGAGTTATTTACCATATGACTCAGCAATGTCACGACAAGGCACATATCTGGAAAAAAGGAAAACTCTACTTTGAAAAAATACACGCACCCCAGTGTTCACTAAAGCACTATTCACGACAGCCAAAGCATGGAAGCAGAAGAACGGATGAGGAGCATCTCCACACACACAATGGGAACCCACTCAGCCATCAAAACTGAATGAAATATTGCACTTGCAGGAGCATGGATGGACCTAGAGATCATCATACTAAGTAGGTCTGACGGAGAAAGACGAATATCATATAATATCACTTGTATGTGAAATCCAAAAAATAATACAAATCAGCTTATTTACAAAACATAAACCTACTCACTGACATAGAAAAGAATTCATAGTTACCAAAGGGGGTGGATGGGGAGGGATAAATTAGGAGTTTGGGATGAATAGATACATAATATTGTACATATGCTCGAGATCCTGCCTGCTAGGCTTCAGCATTCCACGACCGAGAGCGTCCAGATGTCTGAGCTGGAAAAGGCAGGGGAACCAGAAATCAAATTGCCAACATATCTCTGGATCACAGAGAAACCAAGGGAATTTCAGAAAAGCATCTACCTCTGTTTCACTGACTACACTGAAACTTTTGACTGTGTGGATGATAACAAATTGTGGAAAACTCTTAAAGAGATGGGAATATCAGATGATCTTACCTGTCTCCTGAGAAACCTGTATGCAGGTCAAGGAGCAACAGCTAGACCCTCGTATGGAGCAACTGACTGGCTCAGGATTGAGAAAGGAGTACGACAGGCTGTTTTCGTCACCCTGTTTATTTAACTTATACCCAGAGCACATCATGCGAAATGCCAGGCTGGATGAGTTACAAACTGGAGTCAAGATTGCCAGCAGAAATATCAACAACCTTATATATGCAAATGATACCACTTTAATGGCAGAAAGTGAAGATGAATTCAAGAACCTCTTGATGAGAGTGAAAGAGCAGAGTGAATAAGTGGGCTTAAAACAATAGTGAAAAAGCTAAGATACGGCATCCTGTCCCATTACTTCATGGCAAATACGTGAGGAAGCAATGGTAACAGTGACAGATTTCCTCTTCTTGGCTCTAAAATCACTGCAGATGGTGACTGCAGCCATGAAATTAAAAGGCACTTGCTTCTTGGTAGGAAAGTTATGACAAACCTAGCCAATGTGTTAAAAAGCAGAGACATCACTGTGTCAACAAAGGTCCATCTAGTCGAGGCGATGGCCTTTCCAGTGGTCACGTATGGATGTGAGAGCTTGACCATAAAGAAAGCTGAGCACCAATGAATCGATGCTTTTCAACTGTGGTGCTGGAGAGGACTCTTGGACAGCAAAGAGATCCAACCAGTCCATCCTAAAGGAAATCAGTCCTGAATATTCACTGGAAGGACTGATGCTGAAGCTGAAGCTACAATACTCTGGCCACCTGATGTGAAGAACTGACTCATTGGAAAAGACCATGATGCTGGGAAAAATTGAAGGCAGAAGGAGAAGAGGGTAACAGAGGATGAGATGGTTGGATGGCATCACTGATTCAATGGTCATGAGTTTGAGCAAACTCTGGGAGATGGTGAAGGACAGGGAAGCCTGGTGTGCTGCAATCCATGGGTCACAAAGAGTTGGACATGACTTAGTGACTGAACAGCAACTATATATATATATATATGTATATACACATTACTATGCCACATTTTAAAATATATGTATGTGCACAAAGTGAATCTTAGAAGGGAATGTAAAGATGATAAGAGTGGAGGGGGCTAGGGCAAGTTCCAGTAACTGGAATTCTGGAGTTCAATTTTTTAGAATTTGAATTATCTGTATTAGTTCAGCTGAGCCATCTTAAGCAATTGACTTCTTCTTTTTTTTTTTTTTTCAGTTTCCTAACATACAAGTGAGGTATATAATAGTTACTTAATGCTCATGAGTTTACTGGAAGAATTAAATGAGATAATCCATGGAGAATATGTGAACCAGGGCCTGGTGGTGTTAAGTGATCAATAAATTATTAGTGGTATCATTAATAATGGTATTAGAATGATGGCAAATTTTCACATTCTTCTCAGTACATTTCTGTATTCCCAGTTTTTTGAAATGATAAACAATTAATATTTATCTTAACAACATTACAACTCTATATTTTATTGAAGACATTCAACTTCCAATGATAAACCACTTGGACCCAAAAGAACAACAACAGTTTACAATCAGTTATTGCAAACATCTTTAAGTCATTTGAGAAGTACACTTGGTCATTCCATCTGAATAATTTAATTTTCCTGTTGTCATCATCTCCTCTGCTCAAAGTTTCATGGTTTAGTATATTCAATCTTACATACATTTCACATGCCTTTACTTTTCTCTGCATTAAAAAGAAAAAAGCTACTAGATTTACTTTCCATGCCCTGAGATGAAGAAATATAACAAGGAAAGCACCAAACATCAACACTTACATATAGTAAAGGAGAAGCAGCAGAAGGATGTTTCAAAACAAGAGAAAACAGCCTGACTCACAACAGCTAAGTTTTTAAGGACCCTTTAAGTTTTGCTCACTAGATAATTTTGTTCTGTTTCAAAATTTTAGATTGTGCATCAAATACACACAGACACATCACACACACATTTATCAGCAAGAAGTACAAGGAAGACTGACCCAAGGTGGGGGCGGGGGAACGGAGCTTGAACAATGATGTCTGGTCC
This sequence comes from Bubalus bubalis, assembly GCF_019923935.1. Lineage (NCBI taxonomy): Eukaryota > Metazoa > Chordata > Mammalia > Artiodactyla > Bovidae > Bubalus > Bubalus bubalis. The sequence goes on from NC_059157.1 coordinate 2,011,505, forward strand.
AAATTACACAGCATTAAGCATTTGGCAAACTTCCTGATTTTCAAATGTACTAAGTGATTTGTAGAATGCCACTTACTTCGTCCAGTTTCAGGCTCTCTCAAGTCCAAAGTGGAAACATTTATTGCCTTTTAATTTCTCTGTCAACACTAGTCCTTTAGAGAGGAATTTTAACAGCCATTCAAATCATATTGCATCATTTGTATATCTTTAACTCTCTTAAATTATGGTCTCTAATTTAGTAAGTATTTCAATCGATCAAAAAATTCTATCGTCTCCCTCACCACGAAAATGAAGTTGAGGGTTGGCATAGCTGTGACGTTCACAGCTGCATGTGTAACCGCAGAGTTCTTGCATGTGAGTCTATGATTTTTTGAGGAACTATAACCATGCCAACTGCCTGGTTGCTGCTAGACTCCAGAAATTCTCCATGATCCATCCTAAGAATAAGCATTCTCCTTTGCTCTGCTCTCTTAAAAGGATTCAGCTGCCTTTTCTCACTTTTATGGGTGAAACTTTAAAGAAATTACTTTTAGTATTTTCCCAATTCAAAAATAAATATATACATTAGCAGAAAAATGGAAAAAGAAATATAGAAAAGTATGAAGAAGAGATTAACATCTTCCACACTCCAGAAACTCAGAGTTGGGTTATCCAAAAAGTTCGTTCTGGTTTTTCCATAGCCTCTTATGGAAAAACCAGAATGAACTTCTGGCAAATCCAATATTTTCCAAATTGCAATGTATTTCTTTCCATTTAGGGCTTCCCTGATTGCTCAGTTGGTAAAGAATCTGCCTGCAATTCAGGAGAGCCTGGTTCAAATCCTGGGCCAGAAAGATCCTCTGGAGAAGGGATAGCCTACCCACTCCAGTGTTCTTGGGCTTCCCTGGGGGCTCATCCTGGTAAAGAAACTGCCTGTAATGCGGGAGACCTGGGTTTGATCCCTGGGTTGGGAAGATCCCCTGGAAAAGGGAAAAGTTATCCACTCCAGTATTCTGGCCTGGAAAATTCCATGCACTGTATAGTCTATGAGGTTGCAAAGAGTCGGACACTTTGCAGATTAAATGTCCACAAAAAAAAAAGGAAAAAAAAAAAGTTGGATGAAGTGAGTGACTTTCACTTTTCTTTTTGTTCATTCCCTTGTTTTCCCCTTGTTTTCTCTGCCTCTTTCTTTCCTTACCTCCTTCCTTCTCTTCCTTCTTTCCCCTATCCTTCTGAATTTCCATTCATTTCCTGAGGATCCTGCTTGAACCACACCTAAGCAGGAAATACTAGATGTCCATCTCCAGACTGAGGCTGTAGGGAGAATTCTATCAACTATCAGCACACCTGCCACCTCCTCCCAGAAGCCTTCCTTGACCACCACCCCCCATAGATGGGGGCCTCCATAGATTGGCCTTGTCTGTAATACTTCCATTTTAAGTGCATGCTTCCATCATATATCAAAGTGAAGCATAATTACTTTGCTTCCTCAACCACTGTTTCTATTAGGTTATAAATACATTCCACCAATCCTATACAGAAATTATGTCATCTGTGAATGCCTGTTCAGTTAAGTAAATGTATGCACTTTGAACCCTGAGCATCCAATGAGGAGTTTATAGGCAGCAGATATGCAGTATGTGTTTAGTGGATGATTAAATGAATACACTCACATTGCTATAATCTGAGACACTCAACTAGCCTAAATGCTCATTCCTCAAAGTAAGTGCCAAATAATGGGCTCAGAACATCAGCCACAACTTGGAAAGTGAAAGGAAGTGTAGTATGGTGCGCATGTTGGCAGGGCCTTGGTGTTCTGGTGGTGCTGTGCTCGGTCACGTCCGATTCTGCAGCCCCATGGACTGTAGCTTGACAGGCTCCTCTGACCATGGGATTTTTCAGGTGAGAATACTGGAGTGGGGCGCCATTTCCTACTGCAGGGGATCTTCCTGACCCAAAGATGGAATCTGCATTTCTCGGGCCTCCTGCATCAGCAGGTGAATGCTTCATGCCTCTCCATGTTCTAGAGGGCACTGTCCCCACTCGCTCATCCTTCCTGAAGCCAATTTTTTTTCTCATATCTCATCTCCTTGTCTGTTCTTTCTTGACGTTAGTCTCAGCTACTCTGTCTGCAGTCTCTTTGTTCATCTTTTTACTTGGACTTATCTGTTGTCTGAATGATTCAGTTTTGGCCCATCCCCAAAGAATTTTCAAAACCATGGACAAGATTTATTTTGCATGCTGTGTTTACACACTTGCATACATTTGGATGTTCCAGCTTCAGGTCTGGGATTTATTATTTCTAAGCCTGCAGCCCTTTGGCCCTTAATGAATTCATTTGGCTTCTTTGGCTTAGGAAAGGATATTACATTCAACATCCATCCTTTTCTGGAAGGGAGGCAAAAATTCATTCCTATTGTTTTACCTTAATTGAGGCTGAAGTGAGGAATACTTAGGACAACTTTTTTCTCAAAAAAAACTACATAGTGGTTGCTACATATTTTACAAGGCAATGCCCATCATTTGCAGTCTCAGACACAACAGACAGATAACTCTTGAATATGCTGAATATAAGACTTATTCTCATATTTTATCACAGTAATATTTATTGTAAAAATGCTTCTTCTGAGAAGAGAGACAAATATTCTAAATATTTCCATCCTGAGAAGTAGAATATTGTTTATGGACAGCAGTAAGGGACAATTTTAAATTTAGGATGGAAACCACTACAATTTGCTCTGTCATTAAGAGACTGTTTCTGAGTTAACAAAGCATAGCTATAATTCAATGGAGAAAGGACAGTCTATTCCATAGACAGTCCTGGAGCAATGGGATATCCACAGGTAAGAAAGTGTATCCTGACACATTTCATGTATCTTATTTTAAAAACTAGCTGAAAATTAATCATAGACTTACATGTCAAATGTAAAAATATAAAACTTTGAGAAGGCAATAGAAAGTCTTTGTGACCTTGAGCTTTTAGATAAGACATCAAAAAAAGCCTGATCCATAATAAAAAATAATAAATTGGACTCTGTCAGAATTAAACACTTTTTGTGAAAGCTCTATGAGTGATACTGCTAAGAGAATGGAAAATAAGCTACAGACTTCAAGAAAATATTTGCAAATTATATACAGGTAAAGGATTGGTATCCAGAATATATAAAGAACATTTAAAATTCAGTAGGCAACACGGGAGCACCGCAGTATGTAAGACAAATGCTAACAAGTATGAAAGGAGAAATTAACAATAACACAATAATAGTGGGAGACTTTAATACCCCACTCACACCTATGGATAGATCAACTAAACAGAAAATTAACAAGGAAACACAAACTTTAAATGATACAATAGACCAGTTAGACCTAATTGATATCTATAGGACATTTCATCCCAAAACAATGAATTTCACCTTCTTCTCAAGCGCACATGAAACCTTCTCCAGGATAGATCACATCCTGGGCCATAAAGCTAGCCTTGGTAAATTCAAAAAAATAGAAATCATTCCAAGCATCTTTTCTGACCACAATGCAGTAAGATTAGATCTCAATTACAGGAGAAAAACTATTAAAAATTCCAACATATGGAGGCTGAACAACACGCTGCTGAATAACCAACAAATCACAGAAGAAATCAAAAAAGAAATCAAAATTTGCATAGAAACGAATGAAAATGAAAACACAACAACCCAAAACCTGTGGGACACTGTAAAAGCAGTCCTAAGGGGAAAGTTCATAGCAACACAGGCACACCTCAAGAAACAAGAAAAAAGTCAAATAAATAACCTAACTCTACACCTAAAGCAACTAGAAAAGGAAGAAATGAAGAACCCCAGGGTTAGTAGAAGGAAAGAAATCTTAAAACTTAGAGCAGAAATAAATGCAAAAGAAACAAAAGAGACCATAGCAAAAATCAACAAAGCCAAAAGCTGGTTCTTTGAAAGGATAAATAAAATTGACAAACCATTAGCCAGACTCATCAAGAAACAAAGGGATAAAAATCAAATCAATAAAATTAGAAATGAAAATGGAGAGATCACAACAGACAACACAGAAATACAAAGGATCATAAGAGACTACTATCAACAATTATATGCCAATAAAATGGACAATGAGGAAGAAATGGACAAATTCTTAGAAAAGTACAACTTTCCAAAACTCGACCAGGAAGAAATAGAAAATCTTAACAGACCCATCACAAGCACGGAAATTGAAACTGTAATCAAAAATCTTCCAGCAAACAAAAGCCCAGGTCCAGATGGCTTCACAGCTGAATTCTACCAAAAATTTAGAGAAGAGCTAACACCTATCCTGCTCAAACTCTTCCAGAAAATTGCAGAGGATGGTAAACTTCCAAACTCATTCTATGAGGCCACCATCACCCTAATACCAAAACCTGACAAAGATCCCACAAAAAAAGAAAACTACAGGCCAATATCACTGATGAACATAGATGCAAAAATCCTTAACAAAATCCTAGCAATCAGAATCCAACAACACATTAAAAAGATCATACACCATGACCAAGTGGGCTTTATCCCAGGGATGCAAGGATTCTTCAATATCAGCAAATCAATCAATGTAATACACCACATTAACAAATTGAAAAATAAAAACCATATGATTATCTCAATAGATGCAGAGAAAGCCTTTGACAAAATTCAACACCCATTTATGATAAAAACTCTCCAGAAAGCAGGAATAGAAGGAACATACCTCAACATAATCAAAGCTATATATGACAAACCCACAGCAAACATTATCCTCAATGGTGAAAAATTGAAAGCATTTCCTCTAAAGTCAGGAACAAGACAAGGGTGCCCACTTTCACCATTACTATTCAACATAGTTTTGGAAGTTTTGGCCACAGCAATCAGAACAGAAAAAGAAATAAAAGGAATCCAAATTGGAAAAGAAGAAGTAAAGCTCTCACTGTTTGCAGATGACATGATCCTCTACATAGAAAACCCTAAAGACTCCACCAGAAAATTACTAGAACTAATCAATGACTATAGTAAAGTTGCAGGATATAAAATCAACACACAGAAATCCCTTGCATTCCTATACGCTAATAATGAGAAAACAGAAAGAGAAATTAAGGAAACAATTCCATTCACCATTGCAATGGAAAGAATAAAATACTTAGGAATATATCTACCTAAAGAAACTAAAGACCTATATATAGAAAACTATAAAACACTGGTGAAAGAAATCAAAGAGGACACTAATAGATGGAGAAATATACCATGTTCATGGATTGGAAGAATCAATATAGTGAAAATGAGTATACTACCCAAAGCAATCTATAGATTCAATGCAATCCCTATCAAGCTACCAACAGCATTCTTCACAGAGCTAGAACAAATAATTTCACAATTTGTATGGAAATACAAAAAACCTTGAATAGCCAAAGCGATCTTGAGAAAGAAGAATGGAACTGGAGGAATCAACCTACCTGACTTCAGGCTCTACTACAAAGCCACAGTTATCAAGACAGTATGGTACTGGCACAAAGACAGAAATATAGATCAATGGAACAAAATAGAAAGCCCAGAGATAAATCCACGCACATATGGACACCTTATCTTTGACAAAGGAGGCAAGAATATACAATGGATTAAAGACAATCTCTTTAACAAGTGGTGCTGGGAAATCTGGTCAACCACTTGTAAAAGAATGAAACTAGAACACTTTCTAACACCATACACAAAAATAAACTCAAAATGGATTAAAGATCTAAACGTAAGACCAGAAACTATAAAACTCCTAGAGGAGAACATAGGCAAAACACTCTCTGACATACATCACAGCAGGATCCTCTATGACCCACCTCCCAGAATATTGGAAATAAAAGCAAAAATAAACAAATGGGACCTAATTAACCTTAAAAGCTTCTGCACATCAAAGGAAACTATTAGCAAGGTGAAAAGACAGCCTTCAGAATGGGAGAAGATAATAGCAAATGAAGCAACTGACAAACAACTAATCTCGAGAATATACAAGCAACTCCTACAGCTCAACTCCAGAAAAATAAATGACCCAATCAAAAAATGGGCCAAAGAACTAAATAGATATTTCTCCAAAGAAGACATACAGATGGCTAACAAACACATGAAAAGATGCTCAACATCACTCATTATCAGAGAAATGCAAATCAAAACCACTATGAGGTACCATTTCACACCAGTCAGAATGGCTGCGATTCAAAAGTCTACAAGTAATAAATGCTGGAGAGGGTGTGGAGAAAAGGGAACCCTCTTACACTGTTGGTGGGAATGCAAACTAGTACAGCCACTATGGAGAACAGTGTGGAGATTCCTTAAAAAACTGGAAATAGACCTGCCTTATGATCCAGCAATCCCACTGCTGGGCATACACACTGAGGAAACCAGAAGGGAAAGAGACACGTGTACCCCAATGTTCATCGCAGCACTGTTTATAATAGCCAGGACATGGAAGCAACCTAGATGTCCATCAGCAGATGAATGGATAAGAAAGCAGTGGTACATATACACAATGGAGTATTATTCAGCCATTAAAAAGAATACATTTGAATCAGTTCTAATGAGGTGGATGAAACTGGAGCCTATTATACAGAGTGAAGTAAGCCAGAAAGAAAAACACCAATACAGTATACTAACGCATATATATGGAATTTAGAAAGATGGTAACAATAACCCTGTGTACGAGACAGCAAAAGAGACACTGATGTATAGAACAGTCTTATGGACTCTGTTGGAGAGGGAGAGGGCGGGAAGATTTGGGAGAATGGCATTGAAACATGTAAAATATCATGTATGAAACGAGTTGCCAGTCCAGGTTCGATGCACAATACTGGATGCTTGGGGCTGGTGCACTGGGACGACCCAGAGGGATGGTATGGGGAGGGAGGAGGGAGGAGGGTTCAGGATGGGGAACACATGTATACCTGTGGTGGATTCATTTTGATATTTGGCAAAACTAATACAGTTATGTAAAGTTTAAAAATAAAATAAAATAAAAAAAAAATAAAATTCAGTAGGTTTTCAGTAACAAAACAGACCACTTACATTAAAAAAAAAAATGCAACAATCTGAACAGACACTTAATCAAAGATGATAAATTAATGACAAATTAGAATAAAATTAACATAGTGTCATTAGTTCTTAGAAAAATGCAAATTTAAACTACAATGCGATACAATTGCACACCTGTTAGAATGGCTAAAAACAACCAAGCAAAAACTGACAGTATAACATCTTGTTTTTGTTGTTGTTGTTCAGTCGCTCAGTTGTGTCTGACTCTTTGCGACCCCATGGACTGCAGCTCACCAGGCTTCCCTGTCCTTCACCATCTCCCAGAGGTTGCTCAAACTCATGTCCATTGAGTTGGTGATGCCATCCAACCATCTCAGCCTCTGGCATCCCCTTCCTCTCCTACTTTCAATCATTCCCAGAATCAGGGTCTTTTCCAATGAGTTGACTCTTCACATCAGGTGGTCAAAGTGTTGGAGCTTCAGCTTCAGCATCAGTCCTTCCAGTGAATATTCAGAACTGATTTCCTTTACGATTGACTGGTTTGATCTCTTGCAGTCCAAGGGACTCTCAAGAATCTTCTCCAACACCACAGTTCAAAAGCATCAATTCTTCAGTGCTCAGCCTTCTTTATGGTCCAACTCTCACATCCATACATGACTACTGGAAAAACCATAGCTTTGACTATATACACAGCTTTGTTGGCAAAATTATGCCTCTGCTTTTTAATATGCTGTCTAGGTCTGTTATAGTGTTTTCTTCCAAGGAGCAAGTGTCTTTTAATTCATGTCTGCGGCCACCATCTGCAGTGATTTTGGAGCCCAAGAAAATAAAGTCCACTGTTTTCCCCTCTACCTGCCATGAGGTGGGGACCGGACGACAACCCTGCAAAGACTAGACCTCTCACTCATGCCTGACGGGATGCAAAGTAGTACAGCTGCTTTCAGAGCCAATTTGTGATTTTTATTTTTGATAAAGTTAGACATACATTTACCGTGTGTGCGTGCATGCTCAGTTGCTCAAAGGTGCCAATTCTTTGCAACCCCACGGACTGTAGCCCATCAGGCTCCTCTGTCCATGGAGTATTCCAGACAAGAGTACTGGAGGAAGTTGCCACTTCCTACTCCAAGGGGTCTTACTGACCCAGGGATCAAATCCACATCTCCGATGTCTCCTACATTTTGGCAGCGGATTCCTTACCACTGAGCCCCCTAGCGATCCTACTCTTATTTATTCATCTAACAACATGGGTGCATATGAAACGCATTTTGTTGAGTAAAAGAAGACAAACCCAAAGGGGTACTGCATGTCATCATTTATAGGGCATTCTAAAAAGGCAAAATTACAGTGAAAACAGATTAGGAGTTCACAGCAGTTGAGAGAGGGGTGTCAACAATATAATGGCCACACCAAGGAATTTTTAAGGTGATGGAAATATTCTATATGTGATCCCAGTGGTAGATACATGACTACGAATTTGCCAAACCCCATGCAACTGTATGCCACAAAGAGGGAACCTGATATGCAATTTAAAAAAGCAAAATGAACTGACCACAGTCAATCCTAGGACAGAATGCAAGTCATTAAAACGAATCTAGATATGCTGCAGTCCTTTAACCTGAGCGCCCAGTAGGGGCTAGGGAGTAAAGAGCAGACCTCAGTCATTCTGGGAAATGGTGTTTTGAGTAAACACTGCAAGGCTAAACGTAAAATGAACTGCACGTAATTACTATATGGATTCATAATCCTGAAACTTCTTTTCACCTGATGAACTATGGATGGAGGTGTGTGACACTGTACCGAAGACTGTGATCAAGACCATCCGCAAGAAAAAGAAATGCAAAAAAAGCAAAATGGTTGTCTGAGGAGGCCTTACAAATAGCTGTGAAAAGGAGAGAAGTGAAAGGCAAAGGAGAAAAGGAAAGATATACCCACTTGAATGCAGAGTTCCAAAGAATAGCAAGGAGAGATAAGAGGGCCTTCCTCAGTGATCAGTGCAAAGAAATAGAGGAAAACAATAGAATGGGAAAGACTAGAGATATATTCAAGAAAATTGGAGATACCAGGGAACATTTCATGCAAAGATGGGCTCAATAAAGAATAGAAATGGTACGGACCTAACAGAAGCAGAAGATATTAAGAAGAGGTGGCAAGAATACACAGAACTGCACAAAAAAGAGCTTCACGACCCAGATAATCACAATGGTGTGATCACTCACCTAGAGCCAGACATCCTGGAATGTGAGGTCAAGTGGGCCTTAGAAAGCATCACTATGAACAAAGCTAGTGGAGGTGATGGAATTCCAGTTGAGCTATTTCAAATCCTGAAAGATGATGTTGTTAAAGCACTTCATGCAATATGTCACCAAATCTGGAAAACTCAGCAGTGGCCACAGGACTGGAAAAGGTCAGTTTTCATTCCAATCCCAAAGAAAGGCAATGTCAAAGAATGTTCAAACTACTGCACAATTGCAGTCATCTCACACACTAGAAAAGTAATGCTCAAAATTCTGCAAGCCAGGCTTCAGCAATACGTGAAACGTGAACTTCCACATGTTCAAGCTGGATTTAGAAAAGGCAGAGGAACCAGAAATCAAATTGCCAAGATCCGCTGGATCATTGAAAAATCAAGAGAGTTCCAGAAAAGCATCTATTTCTGCTTTATTGACTATGCCAAAGCCTTTGACTGTGTGGTTCACAATAACCTGTGGAAAATTTTTCAAGAGATGGGAATACCAGACCACCTGACCTGCCTCCTGAAAAATTGGTATGCAGGTCAGGAAGCAACAGTTAGAACTGGACATGGAACAACAGACTGGTTCCAAATAGGAAAAGGAGTACAACAAGGCTGTATATCGTCACCCTGCTTATTTAACTTCTATGCAGAGTACACCATGAGAAACGCTGGGCTGGAAGAAGCACAAGCTGGAATCAAGATTGCCAGGAGAAATATCAATAACCTCAGATATGCAGATGACACCACCCTTATGGCAGAAAGTGAAGAAGAACTAAAGAGCCTCTTGATGAAAGTGAAAGAGGAAAGTTAAAAAGTTGGCTTAAAGCTCAACATTCAGAAACCTAAGATCAAGGCATCTGGTCCCATCACTTCATGGCAAATAGATGGGGAAACAGTGGCTGGCTTTATTTGGGGGGGCTCCAAAATCATTGCAGATGGTGACTGCAGCCATGAAATTAAAAGATGCTTGCTCCTTGGAAGGAAACTTATGACCAACCTAGACAGCATATTAAAAAGCAGAGACATTACTTTGCCAACAAAGGTCCATCTAGTCAAGTCTGTTGTTTTTCCAGTGGTCATGTATGGATGCAAGAGTTGGACTATAAAGAAAGTTGAGCACTGAAGAATTGATGCTTTTGAACCGTGGTGTTGGAGAAGACTCTTGAAAGTCCCTTGGACTGCAAGGAGATCCAACCAATCCATCCTAAAGAAGATCAGTCCTGGGTGTTCATTGGAAGGACTGATGCTGAAGCTGAAATTCCAATACTTTGACCACCTGATGTGAAGAGCTGACTCATTTGAAAAGCCCCTGATGCTGGGAAAGATTGAGGGCTGGAGGAGAAGGGGATGACAGAGGATGAGATGGTTGGATGGCATCACCGACTCAATGGACATGAGTTTGGGTAAACTCTGGGAGTCAGTGATGGGCAGGGAAGCCTGGTGTGCTACAGTCCATGGGGTCACAGAGAGTCGGATACAACTGAGCAACTGAACTGAACTGAACTGAGGGCTAAATACATACATACATTGTTGTTAGTGGAGCCATGTTTCACATAGTCAGATGGAAAACTCACAAGTAAGCAAAGAAGGAAGGTTGGAACGAACCCTGTGCTGCTAAACTGACTCAGATATATAAATATAAAAATCCTGCTTATTACAATAGATAAATAGTGATGTTACACACATGTGGGCATTAGTATGTGTGCTCAGTCATCAGTCATGCCTGACTCTTTGCGCCATCATGGACTGTAGCCCGCCAGGCTCCTCTGTCCTTGGGATTGTCCAGGCAAGAATACTGGAGTGGGTTGCCATTTCCTTCTCCAGGGGCTCTTCCCTATCCAGGGATTGTACCCAAGTCTCCTATGTTAGCAGGTGGTTTTATTTACCATTGAGTCACCAGGGAAGCCCCCAAATGCCCATACATATCTTAATAAGTGATTGAATTCATAAGTAAATGCAGAAGGACTGGATCTTTCCTAAAGAAAAATTTAAAACGAAAAGTGTAAAAGGAAGGAGAGAAGTAGAAAAATCACATGATTGGAACATCTTAGGAGTAATTGATGCAGGCAAAATCCATGCATAGATGATAAAAATAGTGATAAAACTCGAAGGAGGAACAAAATATTTGCTTATCCTTAAAGTATATGAAGTACTGCGGTGTCTTTAACACTTTAACATTGTTAATTTGCTGTTTCTCTGCAGGTAGGGGTTAATATTCCTGTCCTGGAGTGCGAGCTAGACTTAGTGATGCACTTCCAAACAACCGAGCACAGAAGTGGGGAGGAAAAGGGAACCTTAAAGTAGCGAACTGGCAGACTCCACCTTAACCTGATGACCAAGATTCATCCCCGGTAAGAAGCTATGCTGACGTTACATAAACCCTGCATTGAAGGGAACAAAGGGCAACGGGGCTTCTGCAGCATTCTTCCCCCAAATCAATAATGCCAGTGTGATCGGGAGAAAGAACCAAATGCAAATCAAGGGACAGTCTACAATATTCATGACCAGTCCTCTTGAAAAATGTTAAGGTCATGAGGAGAAGAAAAGACAGAAGAACTTGTGCAGATTGGAAGAGATTAAAGACACATCACAACGAAATGCAACACAGTATCTTGAACCAGATCCTGGGACATAAAAGGATATCTTTGGGAAAAAAAGATAAGTAAGACCTGAATAAAGTCTATGATTTAGTTAGTAGTACTATACCAATTTTTGATGTCTTAGAAAAGCATTTGATTTGAAAGATATGATTTGAAACACATATCATTATGTAAAATGTTCACATTTTTCAGGTGGGTGGAGCCTACATAGAAACTTTCTGTTTTGACTACACAACTCTTCTGTAAATCTAAACTTATTTCAAAATTATGTTTAAAAGAGCAGAAATCCAGAATTTCTCCCAGAAGCCATGTGTGTTAACAATAATGTCAGGAAATCACTTCATGTAGCTGATTGAAAGTTTAGCTATATACTGTATAAGTGTATTTTGAAATATAGGTCATAAGGTGATCATGCAGACCAGGGCAAGTAATCACTAAACAGAGTAATAAAATGTCCTGAAGCTGTGGGCTAGTCCCCTGCACTGAGAGAGAACCAGGCTGTTCCCGCTTAGAAAATAAACATTTTGTGTTTCCATGATACGAATCTATTATACAAACAGTTAAATTCTAATTTTCCCCAACCTCCAGATTCTGCCAACTCCTATAAAAATGAGTTGCTCCCTCAGCCAAAGGAATAAATCATGGGTCATTAGCAGAGGAAGAAACAATTTACAGCATAGGAAATTTTTCAAGTCAAAGTTCAAAAACATAAGAGAAGCCATAGAGTTATAGAGTCATAAGTAATTGGCTTGCATTGCTGGAGTCAGTGAGAGATTTGGAAGGAAAAAGGAACTCTCCGTATATAACTGGACTCTCTATTCTAATACAGACAAGGGGACAGTTACCCTGAGACTAGGCAATTTAAAAGGAGTGAAAACTATCCCAGGTTATACCTAGATGAGTACTCGCTTGCTTAAGAAGCCTCATTTATATATACCTTCTAGCCTTCAAAACACGGCTCTAAGTTAGCAAGCTCAGGGATGACACTGAAACAGCAGGAACTATTACAAACAGAGGAAAATGACAGAAAGACGTGACCATTCGTGATGTTGTGTCCTGTTTGCTCTGAGAGCAAATGTGAAGCTGAGCGGTGAACACAAACACAGCTTCCCTGTCACAACTGCAGCCTTGAGAGAGAACTCAAACTCACAAGCGGGGAAGCAGGTTCCATTACGTACAAAAAACAAGTCATGGTGGGAAATCACACTGCAAGACATTGAAACCCTGGCTGCGGTAATGATGCAAGTCCCACTGGCGATCCGCCGACGTGGCCTTCTGGGGGAGGCGGTCCACGGCCCTGGTGTCCCCAAAAGAAAAACTGACACTTACACCTCCTGAAGATGGTTTCTTTAGGGACGCAAGAGTCCTTGGGGAATATATATGTACGGAAAGTACCATAAAACCAGCACTAAAAAGAAAGGGAGAAAGTGTATATTATCAGCATCATTAAGCAGTTTTGTCTCTCCCTTAAAGCTAGAATCTAGAGTTTAAGAACTATTTTATTCCATTAAGTAGCTATATTTGTATGCATGCAATCAATATGTTTAAAAAAGTCATTTTACTAACAGTCATATATTGCATCCTGGTTGCAGGAAGAGCAGGGCATTTAAAGCAGTGCTGCTCAGAGGAGGACAGCTAGCACGCCTGGCCTGGGTACTGTACTTTAGGTGTGATATAATTAGCAACGTATTTCACCTTCAAGACAGCCTAGCAGGGCTCTTATGTTTACTTTACAGATGAGGATACAAGCTAAAGTTTACAAAAGTCAAGGTCCCTCTTGACTCCACATTTCTCTAACAGCCTAAATAAATATTCTTCTCCTGCGGAGGCAGGAAACAATCCAGAATACCAAAAATAACCCAAAGGGCTGTTATGTTTTATCTGCACAGTTTCAAGTGTGTTATATGTTCTTCAGAGTTGATTGGTTTTTTTGCTTAATCAAAACAAATAAATGACTCTTAGCAGTTATGGAAGATGCAGCACTAGAAAATGTGGGAAATGCAAAGAAAAATAAAATTTACTGTCTAACCCCAAGAACCTTAAGATCATTGTGGTGGGGGGTGGGCGGTGGGTGGAAATAAAGCAAAACCAGAGAAGAATAAAGATTAATATCTTTAAGTAATTTTGAAGACCATAATATGATAAATATCCTAGGAAGACATTAATTCACGATTAGGTATTACCTGAGTTGCCCATTAATTCATGATTAAAGATTGTATATTGTCACCCTGGTTATTTAACTTATATGCAGAGTACATCATGAGAAATGCTGGGCTGGAAGAAGCACAAGCTGGATTCAAGACTGCCGGGAGAAATGTCAATAACCTCAGATATGCAGATGACACCACCCTTATGGCAGAAAGTGAAGAGGAACTAAAAAGCCTCTTGATGAAAGTGAAAGAGGAGAGTTAAAAAGTTGGCTTAAAGCTCAACATTTAGAAAACTGAGATCATGGCATCTGGTCCCATCACTTCATGGCAAATAGATGGGGAAACAGTGGAAACAGTGGCTGACTTTATTTTTGGGGGCTCCAAAATCACTGCAGATGGTGATTGCAGCCATGAAATTAAAAGATGTTTACTCCTTGGAAGGAAAGTTATGGCCAACCTAGACAGCATATTGAAAAGCAGAGACATTACTTTGACAACAAAGGTCCATCTAGTCAAGGCTATGGTTTTTCCAGTGGTCATGTATGGATGTGAAAGTTGGACTGTGAAGAAAGCTGAGCGCCGAAGAATTGATGCTTTCGAACTGTGGTGTTGGAGAAGACTCTTGAGAGTCCCTTGGACTGCAAGGAGATCCAACCAGTCCATTCTAAAGGAGATCAGCCCTGGATGTTCTTTGGAAGGAATGATGCTAAAGCTGAAACTCCAGTACTTTGGCCACCTCATGCGAAGAGGTAACTCATTGGAAAAGACTCTGATGCTGGAAGGGATTGGGGGCAGGAGAAGGGCACGACAGAGGATGAGATGGCTGGATGGCATCACCGACTCGATGGACATGAGTTTGAGTGAACTCTGGAAGATGGTGATGTCAGGGAGGCCTGGCGTGCTGAGATTCATGGGGTCGCAAAGAGTTGTACACGACTGAGAGACTGAACTGAACTGAAGGATTGAATGAATGAGCAGAGCACTTGCTGGATCACTCACTGCTCCAGGCGGGGTGAACACCAGCATGGGGGCACCCATCCCTGCGGAGACAATGACTCGTCAGAGGACAGCTTCTTGGTCCTCCACACCCGCTCCACACTGGACCACATGGACCACCTGGAACAACGTGGTCCACAGAAGAATGCTGGTTTGGACACTAATTGTCAAGATGAAGTTAGTTCAGACACTGCAAGTGACTGTTCTGAAGCTTCTACCGTGGTGCGGGGCTGCGCAGGGGGCCGTGGAGTCCGTGTTTGATGGACAGGTCTCAGTTTAGGAAGGTGAACAGTTCAGAGACGGGTGATGCGGCGCCGCACCGCGCTGTCAACATGCGATTGCCGCCGGAGTGTGCGCTGAATTACCGTAAAGTAGTTTCACGTTATGAGGCTTTGCTTTCTGCTCAGAAAGAGTGGCAGTAGTGGTATCATAATGTGGTCTCTTTTTTAAAAAAAATATTTTATTTTATATTGGAGTATAGCCAATTAACAATGTTGTGATGGTTTCAGGTGGAAACCAAAGACTCAGTCATACATGTACATGTATCCATAAAATAGTATGTTTTATATTATGTGACTTTTCCCACAATGTTAAAAATATTTTTAAAAACCATAAAAATAAATAAAGACTTCTCTAGTAATTCAACAGGATAATATTATGACTACTGATTCTTGGAAGATGTTGGACTCAACTTTTTAGTACTTTGGTATTATTTCTTTCATTTTATAGCCATTCATTTTTATGCTGTTTTACAAAAGTATCAATCTACAGCCAGTTGGAAATAAAAACTTAAAAAACATACATAACTGGTCCTTTGCTATTGACAGTTTGAAACAGATCCTACTAAAGTACTTGGTCATTGGAAGAGAGCTGTCCTCAAAGAAGGCTGATGAGAAAAATCTCAAGGCACAGGTCAGCCTCACATGTCCTTATGGGCACAAGGTAACAAGCCAGCTACCTTCAAAGGAGAGTCAGCCGTGAGGGAAAACTTGAGCGGAGTTTCTAATTATTGTCTTGTCTACGTGATCCCTCTCCTTCCCTTCTCCAGTCCGTGGATTATCAGCCAGACTGAAAAAAGGAAAATTTAGGTTCCAAATGTCTACCCATTTCTTTCTGTCTTACACCCAAACCATCAACATTCATACTTAAGTGCTAAGAATATACTTAAGTGCTTTAAAGTCTGTCCCTCTACAGTGATTTTTGACCAGACATATACTTGGAGACTTTTGTTGAATTCTTTAAGCAGGGTGCAGGGGCGGGGCATGTCTGGGGTTGCAAATAAAGAAAATTCTTTCAGCTGATAGGAAGGACCTCACTTTTATTAATTAATACTTAGAAATACCCCACTACAAACAAATGATAATGTGTGTGTGTAGCATCAGCAAATTATTCCAGTCTGAGTTACCAAGAAAGATTCCATAGAAGAAACCAACTTGGAGATGGAGGAAAAAATAGAAGAAACTTGGTAATTGTGTAAGAAGAGAAAGAACACTCTACAGGGTAGCCTGAATATCAGGAGAACTAAGAAAAAACATGTAAAAGTCAAGTATCTCTGCCACCTGACAATATGTACTCAATTCATACTGAGACAGGTTGGGACCTGAGACCCTGGCCTGCGGTGATTGCACCTAGACCAGCAGCAGAATACAAAGAATCCATAAGGGACTGAAAAGAAGTGCATGCACGCACAGTTGGGACAAATGACAGACAACGAGATACAAAAAGACCAATGAGCCACTTCTGAAGGGCCGAGAGCAAAAACAGAAGTCAGGAGCAAAAGCAGGATATCACGCATGCCCCTTGAACTCAGCACAACCAAAGGGGCAGACCACCTAAGGCGCACGCCTCTGCCTGACCCCTGGACAGGGCCCTGCACATGCTCCGTGTAAGGACCCAGCCCTCCACATCTTGAGGAACAAGAAAGCAAGATCGCCCAGTACCTGCTCTCCCCCCGCCCCGGGCAGCAGGAGCCCCAGGAGAACCTTGCCTGAGCTTTGTGTCTGGCCTCTTACCAATACCTATTGATTAAGGAAGCCAAGAACCCCATCAGTAACAATAGCAAAGTCAATAGTCAATTGCTGGGCAATGAAAGACTGCAGCAACGGGTGTCTGTCCACCTCCATCAGTCTTAAGATACGCATCTGTGACGTGAATTTCTCCAGTGGATAAACTTGGGGCTGCAGCATTACAGCATAGAAATACACAGAAGGCTTCCTTCAGATCCGACTAACCGCAGCCTCCTCTGCAAGTCTGCACCATCCGGTCAAAATCATCCAGTCCTGGAGATTATCATCCAAAGGGCTCCTCGCCACTGGAAATATTGGAAGGTGTGTCAGCCTGTTTCGGTTAATGGAGGTGACCTGCGCCTCCCTAGACCATCAAGGAGAAGTTAACGTGGTTTGGGTTAACACGCCAAACGCTGCCTGTGGCTCTCAACCCCACGGCCACACTAATACCGAAGCCCTGAAGCTCAACATTTCAGTGGGAGGAACAGGGAGTTGTCAAGGGTTAGTTGTGAATATTTTGATGTTATGGTAAGAAAGCAAGCAGGCCCTGAATTCCAAACTAAGAATATACTTAGTTCTCTCCTTACCAATAGGGAGTCACTGAAGATTTCTGAGCTAAAGAATGCGGTGTTAAAAGGTGTGTATTGAAAGGTAGGTTGAGTCAGCAAACAGGGAGAGGAATCAGTCTACTATTATGACACTGGAAATGACATGAATCCCTGCCACCACCACTTCGGAGCATGGGGATGGAAGACAACATGTTGCAGTGCTTGAAAGGCAAGAACAGGCCTAAGCACAGTGGCTAACTTGACAGTTTTAAAGGGAAGAGGAAAGGCGACTGTCAGGTTTGGAACCTGGCAAAATAATTACATAACAGCCAAGAACAAGCCTGACTCCATATTCGATCTAGTCCCTTTCTTGAGCTTAGTCATGCTAGCTTTACATCTTTTATAAAAGACAGTAGCTTATAGCCCAGAATATACAGGATAGCATATTCTCAGGACTCTAACAGTTCAGTCATGTAGAGATAAAAAGTTGCAGAAGAGAGAATAGCATTTGTTTCATTGGAGATTTGCAGGAAGGGTGATCTATGTGGAAAGCTGCAAGAACAAGGGATTCCAACACCGAGACATTTGCAGCTATCAACCATGCCCCTTCCTCGCCTTGCCTTTAAAATTGCTTTGCTGACACCCTTTGAGGAGTTTGGGGTTCTCTGGGGCATGAGCCACCCAACTTCTTGCGTGGCCCTGCAACAAACCTTTTTCTGCTCCAAACTTTGACCTGTCCTTCTTGCTTGCCCTCGCTGTGTCCAGAGCAAAAACTTCCATTGCAAAACAATGGGGCAGGTGAAGAGTATGGTCTGGGTTTAACAGAAGACGTTCAAACTTTGACCAGGCAAGCCTGGAGTTCAGCACCCCATCCAGTAAGAGCACCTTTGGAATTTATCCATTATTTATTTCTAACAATGATAATGAGAAATTTACAGTCCATGACTACAGCCAGTCTTTCATTTAGTAAATCTCCTCCTTGACTTAGCACTCTTCCACCAGAAGAAAGTTACTGAAAAATCTCTTGAGATTTTTTTTTTTTTCCTTTAGCAAATGAACCTTTACAAAATCTACAGTTCCAAAAAGTGTTAGTACCTGGGCAAGCACCTCCCTAAGGGAAAAAATTGAAAAAGTAAGCCATTATTAAACTTTTTGCCCCAGGGTTCAGAATACCCACAGTTTGCCTGTATGTGTTACTTTGCTATAACCGCCTAAGATTTGTGAAGCCATTTATCTTGAAATTGTGTTAGTATTTGAAGACTTTCAAGAGATATTTCTTATTTAGCTTTGAAGAAAAGTAATACCAGGCGACTGAACATGAAAAGACACTGAAAATACAAAAAAAACTGGAAAGTAGAGTGTAATAAATATGAAGTATATTCTCATTATCAATCCAGGATGTAGAATTTCTTCTTTATCTTTTGCCTCTTAACAAATACTCCAATCAAAGTGAACCTCTTAAGTACCCTGAATCAGGATCATCACATCTAAAAAGAGAGGTTTAGAATGATTAATATTTCATGTCCCTTCCAGGCACATCAGTTCTCAAAGTACAATTGATAAGTTTAAAATAGGGTTTCAAACTGTGTTTAATATCCTTTAAATACAAATGGCTTGACTCTGTAACTTCACAGTCTATACACTGAATTTAATATTTCATGGAACTTTCCAATGCAAGTATTTCATGCCTCGCAGGTATAGTTAAAAGTAATAGAAGGTACTAGGAACATTCTATTTGCAGCTGTTTCTTCTTTTTTGGTAAAAATTTTTTTGGGATAAATGTTTTCGCTCTTCTGCTATACAACTTGGCCTGGCATGTACCCAGATGAATAAACATCAGATCATCGAGTCTTCCAAGGTCTCAATACCAGCTGTGATTTCTAAAATTTATGCTTGAGGAACTGTGACCTTGGCATATCCCAGATGCAAAATGGTCTGCCTTATTTTTTTTTTAAGTTGTCTACATTTGCATCAAAATTGCCAAAGCAATGAGGAAATGATTTCCAAGTGAATAGTTCTATGTTCTATAAGTTTGAATTCAATGGCAAGCTAGAAATACTGTGTTATGGACTAACGGTTTCCATTCCTGCTGAGATTCTCCCCCCTCCCACAGTGACGGTATGAGGAGGGGGTCCTCGGGGAGTCAGTGAGGTCATAAGGACGGGGCTCTCATGATGGGATGAAGAAGACAACGAAGACTTCCTCGACTGCTCTCCGAATGTGGGACACACAAAGGAGCCGGCATCTACAACCCAGGAAGCAGGCGGCACAGATACCAGGTATGCCAGCGCCTTAACCTTGGCCTTGCCAGCCTTCAAAGTGTGAGAAGTTAATATCTGTGATTTCACTGCTGAGCTGACTCCAGCTCTCCTGTATACCGCATTCAAGAACTGTGAGGCTCCAGAGGTTGAGAGGAAGGCAAAATAATCAATAGATTAATTTTAGTCACTTTTAGGTTATTCTCGGGTTTTGTTTTAGGTTATTCTTAACGTAAAATTTTGATTAAAAGAGGTGTCACAGTAAAAAGAGAGATGGTATTTATATCCTGATTTTTTTTTCACCAGCATCCTGGCTTCAACATTCCTTCCACATGACACAAGAGTCCTGGGGCTGCTCCAGCTGTGATTTCTGTTTTCCGAGGCAAGTAGGCTGTTGGTTTCATCGCAGCAAATTCCACATAAACCAGTGTGTTCCCTCGTATTTTGAAGCAGTGTGATATGACTCAGCTTTTTGACTTTGCAAGGACAGAATAAGAAAAAAATCAGAAAAAAATCAGAGAGCTGGAGAGCACGTTTGCTCCTATTCTCCTTACTCAGCATTTTAAAGTCACCTGGTGAAAGCATTTCAATTTTTAAATGGCAAATTTAAGATTTAGCTGCTGTCCACAATATACAATAGTTGGATAGGCACTGTACAGAAACTTTGAAGGGCTTAGTGAAAACTCCAGAGAAGAAAGCAATTTAACAAACTGATCAGTTTCTCTCTTTTTTTTTTTTTTTTGAGTCTGTGGGGAAAATATTTGGATGCACCTGCCTTACCAGAAGGATGATAAACTTTCCAAGTCTGCCACAAATTGGGAGGAAATGTGATTGAAGTTGTCACGATGAACCACTCTAATCAAGTAATAATCACTCTGAATCATTTTCAGGAAAATCTGCAAAGTGGTTTGGATTTAAGTGCCATGGCTCAATCTGGGCTCCTTATGAAGGGCAAAGTCTCCATTCCAACCAATCTCAGGGACAGTGACATGTTAGAGGTGGCCCACCCCTGCTTTTACTCCCTGATGCAATATTTGGCCAGTGAATTTCAACATCATAATAGATGCTGGGATCAGATCCATGAAACCCTGGATAATGAAAGAATGTTTTAAATGTAAAGTTTTATTCATGCATCTGATGACAATTATTTTAATGGTTCACACAAAACAAAATATATTTCTTTTCAAATCTCTGTCCTTCTCCAGAATATCTCTTATTAGAATTTATGACTGTCTAGAGATAATGGCAAACTTATTTTTCAGTTCTTGATTTCCATACAAAAGGGCTATTTTGTTTTCCTTCCTTTATCCACCCCTAAACATGTTGCCTACCTTGGGTGTTAAAAAATCACCTTTCTAAATACTGGAAAACAGGGATTAAATGACTAACTTGTAGGTGGCCACCCAAAACACACAGCCAAGCTTGCCAAAGGAAACAATTCACAGCTGAGCACCATACTCCGAACCACACTGATGAACTTGAAGGATAGGTTTTCTTTAAAGCCAAATCCCAGTACTGATTTTGTTATGAAACCAACTGAAAAGCGCAGGACCACTGTTAACTTCGTGATATTAAGGTTTGAGGTTAGTATCTGTACAGCTTGACATGCAAGCTCAACTATTCAAACTTATAGGAGCTTTTCTTTTCCTAGCCTCAGATGAAAGGGGGGGCGGGTAAGAGAATCGAATGCTTTTAGTTCCACCGTGAAGACCTGAAAAATGGACATCCTTTCAGAAACGACTTTGAGAGATACTCGACCGATTAATTCATTCAATTTGTTTTAGCACTCCTATTCCCCAGCCTTTTTTCACTTTTTCTGATACATCATGTGTGTGCTTCTTTAGAAATCTTGGGATTCTAATTATTAGGCTTAACTCCTCAAAACTGTTTTCAGAACTAACATTATCTGAGTAAATGTGTTTGGAGCATATATCATGGCTGTTTTCTGTCAATTACATGCACATACACAACACTCATTGTTCAATTTTTAAACATATCCCACTTCACGCACACACACACACAATTTCATTTATATGCTTATATTCTTAAAGTTTTATTTAATACACACCCAGAATTTCATTTGTCTTTTCTATTAGATTTTAAATTTCTAAGTATCAGGAAATTAAACTCTGTTGGTTACTCCATTCAATTATTTTGGGTCATAAAATACAGCTCTATTTCCTATTTTATTAACTGTGTCCTTTAGAGTGCTAATTTTTTAAATATATTAAGCTGACTGATTACTGGAAAAATATATTTTTGGTCAGTAGTAAAACCAGAAACATTTTTCCTAAATTAAGACTAAACACATAAGCCTGTATGTTCAACATAAATACAACAAAACTTAAGTTAGATTTTTAATTAACTGAAAAAGCTGCTGATGACTCATTTAAGCTCCATGCAGCCTACACCTACAATTATGTCGATGGAAAACATGAGATCTTGAAAACGCATATTTTGATAAGACTGGTTAGAGATGTTTTAGAAACCACTGCTGTTCCTGAAAGTCACCCAAATTAAGCTGACTTGTTTGGTTTTCAATTTTTATACAATTTGAAATTCAGTTTGTGCACAATTTGTATAAAATTTGTATGCAAATTTCATTTGTACATGAAAATTCTCACTGTGTTCTGATAGGATAACTTGTAAGGCAGAATTCCCACGTATTTAAGAGTATATGCATCAAAAGAAGCATTTCACTCTAGTCTCTATATAAATAAGTTAACAAAACCATATAATAAAGTTTTAAGTCTTCAAAAAATGTGACAACAGTTTGGTAGTCCTGTATTAAGCTGATGCAATGGTTCATTAACTACACAAACTTGTTCTCTGAAGACTCTGTTTTCCAGAATCAGGCAGGTCTCAGCATTTAGCATTCCAATGTAATCAAGGTGACTCTAGTCAATCATTCGCTTTGCTAATGGAAGAGAAATCTAACAATCACCAATCACTTGGAAAAGGCATAATGACCACACATCGTCTACAGGACCAATCAGTGTAGGTTCCAACCAAGCTTGATGACATTAAAATTCCACTCCTTCCTGTGTTCAATAAATATTTATTGAGCTCTTAATCTCAGCTTTGGGGAGATAAGGAAGAAAAAGAACACAGTCCTTGCCTTTCATGAAGTGCCAAAGAGGGAGGCAGAAAATTAAAATGACACGAGGAACTGCAAACAATCAAGACTAGGATGTGTAACAGAAATAGAAGGCCCTAATTAAAACAAGGATTGAGGAGTACATTTGCTTTACAGTGTTGCGTTAGGTTCCTGGGTACAGCGAAGTGAATCAGTGACACATTTACATATACGGCCTCTTTTTTGGGTCTTCTTCCCACTGAGGCCACCACCGAGCAGTAAGCAGCGTCCCTAAGCTTCACCGTGGGTGCTCGCTAGTTCCCTAGTTCCCTAGCACCATATGTTAACACGCATATGCGTCAGCCCAGCTCACCAATCCATGCACCCTCCTTTCCTCCCCTGGCGTCCACATGTTTGTGCTCCCTGCTTATGCCCCTGTTTCTGCTTTACAAATAGGGTCATCTGCACCACTTTTCTAGATTCCACATGCATTGTGCTAAGTTGCTTCAGTCATGGCCGACTCTATGGACTGCAGCCCGCCAGGCTCCTCTGTCCATGGGATTCTTCAGGCGAGAATGCTGGAGTGGGCTGCCACGCCCTCCTCCGGGGATCTTCCTGACCCAGGTTTTGAACCCATGTCTCTTGTGTCTCTTGTACTGGTATGTGAATTCTGTACCAGGAGAGCCACCTGGGACACCCCAGGTTCCACATATCTGCATTAATACACAAGATCTGCTTTTCTCTTCCTGACTTATCTCCCTCTGTATGACAGAGAAGTCTCTGTAAACTGGCTGGCATTGCGCTTCAGGAAACCCAAGCTTTGGGGTTTAGATCCTGGTCTTCTCACTTACTTGCACTGTGAACTTGGGCAAATTATTCCACCTCCTTAATCTCCACTTCTTCAGCTCTACAATGGGAATAAATTCCTTGCTCTGGAGGTTTTCAAGGGAGACTGCAGACTCTTCGTCAGACCTTCCATGAAGATGGGCAGTGAGGTCCCCTCAGCTGAAGTGAGGCCTTGAGTGCTGGGAGCCCTTCACCTCAGAAGTGACGCCTGTCTCTCCAGGAGACGTAAGCAGAGTTGCAAAGCCACACCTGTCTCTCTTGGGCGACCCTTCTTGGAAGGGATCCATCAGCCAGAGAGAGCCTCGGCCTAGAGGGGAGGTTGTATGTGAGTTCCCTGATGTCCCAGCACAGCTCTGTCTCCTGTGAGCGGTGAAGCCACTTAGGAGCCCCCCCGACACACACATCATTGCTAAAAAGCTGCCTTCTTTGTTTCCTTCTAGAGGTTTGATGCTTTCAGGCCTTTTATTTAACTCTTTAATCCACCTTAATTTCTGTCTATAGGGTGAGATAAGGCTCCAATTTCATTGCTTTGCATCTGGGTATGCAGTTTTCCAAGAACCCTTTAGTTTCTACTTTTTTTTGGAGTATACTTGCTTTACAGTGTTGGTCAGTTTCTGCTGTACAGCAAGGTGGGTCAGCTCTACGTGCACATAAATCTCCCTCTGTTTTGGATTTCCTTCCCATTCAGGTCACCAGAGAGCATTGCCTAGAGTTCCCTGTGCTGCACAGCAGGTTCTCATTAGTTTCGTATTTTAAATGTCGTGTCGCTATTACATATATGTCAATCCCGATTTCCCACGCCCCCTCCCCGGCCCCTTGGCAATCATGCCTTTGTTCTCTACATCTGTGTCTCCATTTCTGCTCTTTATTAAAGAAACAATCATTTCCCCTTTCTGTATGCTGGATACCCTTACCAAAGATGAGTTGACCACAGATGTGTGGGTTTATTCAGGGCTTTGTTCCTTGAATGTACATGTCCGTTTTATGCCAGGGCCCCACTGCTTTGGTTACTGCTTTGTGACGTACTGAGACCAGGGAGTGTTATGCCTCCAGGTCTATTCTTCTGTCTCAAGATCACTAGCCCTGTTAGTTCTACTCCAGACATTCAACGTGCTCCCAGACACCTGAGTCTCCCAGTTGTGACCCCAGACGTGTGGAACAGACAAGCCACCCCCATTCTGAAGCCCCGTCTTAGTCCGTCACCTTCCAATCCATAGGTAGAATACAGCGGCTGCTGCCTCCTGCCAGGAAGTGCGGGGCTGACCGTCCAAAAACCAGAGTCCCGTCCTCCACAGCAGCAGCTGTGATAATATAGCTCAGGCAGTCGGTACCGCATCCGAAAAATAACAGATACTAAGTAAAGGGAAACGTTTTCATTGTGCGGCTTTTCCGAAACTCAAAAGCAGTCCCATCACCATGACAGCAGGAGAGTCTCCTAAGCACTGAGCTGGTACTTTTCTACCCCCAGGACATTCCACCATTGAAATTCCGACCTGTCGTTACGGGATCTAATAATGTGAAATATTGTCTTAAAGTGTGCGAATAGAAGAGCACAGTGCACACCTTACCTTGCATTGTTCTTTCCTGAGGGTGAGGTCAGCTCGCTGATTTTTTGTGCTGGGAATTACTAAGGAGAGATTGATGCACTATTGATAAATTCATAAATAACTGAAGAGCAACAGCAATAGTTTTTGACAAACACTTTCAAAGCTCCACAAAATGTTCAGATGTGCACTATTTGAGATTATGCTGAGCTTTAAACTTTTCAATGTTGGAAGCTGAAATAGCATCATCTGGATTTCTCTTTAGGTCCACGAGAGTCCCCGTGAAACGTGGGAGGGCTGCACACGCCATGTCAGCACTTCCCTTCTGCAGAGAAGCCTCTCCAGCACGTGCCAACGAGGGTATTGATCACCCCACCCCTGCCCCAGGGTAACTGGGCACATTTTTTTCTCATAAAGATATCAGCCAAACTACCCAAAACAAGTATATAAAATGGAAACTTATATAAAATGGAAACTTACTTCTGCCAAAAAACAAAACTCTGTCTTCATACAGCACAGTTAAATAAAGCCTATTTTCTAAGTGCTTACAGTTATTCACTCTTGAATTTGTCATTTGGGAAGGAACAAGGCAAGGATGCAATCAAGTTATTTCCCCGAATTTTATTTACATATAGCAAATCACAGTGCTGTCCAATCATATAAGATACAAGAAAAAATTGAAAATATCTTAATAGAGAAAGGTCAAATATTCCCTGAGTGGCTTCTATCCTTGTTTTTTTAATTTTAACTGCAAAAAGCCTTGAAAATGTTTTATTCTTGTTTTAAAAGTGTTGTTAAAACAGATTTATCAAAAAAGATTTCAGCAAACGGAGTGATGGCTTTTTAATTGAAGTTTAGTTGATTTTCAATATCGTATTAGTTTCGGGTGTATATCATAGAGATTCTCTTCCCTTACAGATTGTTACAAGACATGAGTGTCGCTCCCTGTTATGAAATAGGCCCTTGCTGGTTATCTACTTACACACAGTAGTGTGCACAGTACACGCAGTATCTGTTTAACCCCAACCTCCTAATGTATCCCTCTCCCCAGCTTCTCCCCTTCAGTAACTGTAAGTTTGGTCTATGTATATCAGACTCTTTCTGTTTTGGAAACAAATTCATTTGCATCTTTTTATTTTAGATCCCACATACAAGTGGTATCACATGGTACATGTCTTCCTCTGTTTGACTTATCATTTCGTATGATCATCTCTGGATCCATCCACACTGCTGCAAATGGCATTATGAGATGATGATCTTTTGCAGGCAGGTATATTCCTGATCACTGCCCTCCCTAGGCTACCCTTCTCTTATTTTTTCTAGAAAAAAAAAATGTGTCATTTTCTCAGATTGGAATGATTCTGCTTTTAACTGATTCATTAGGAGAGTGTGTGAATATGGCCCTTAATACTCTGCTTACTCAACTAGACAAATATAAACAAACTGTATGTGCTGCAGAAGAATCGCCTATATAAATTGGAGACCCAGCACAAAATGAAAACATGGTCCCATGGTTCCAAAGTTAAGATTGTAAAGACTGTGAGAACAGACTTAAACAAAGCAGAGAGCCCTGTGCTGCTGGACAGGTCATGCATGCATGAAACCAGCCTTGGCTGCAAAATAAAGACCACTGCATAGCTGTAAGCTATTACACAGAGAATGCATGAACAACAAGGTCCTACTGTGTAGCACAGAGAACTATGTGCAATATCCTGTAATAAACCATCATGGAAAGGAATATTTTAAAAAGGATGTATATCTGTTCCCATCACTTCATGGCAGATAGATGGGGAAACAACGGGAACAGCGACAGACTTTATTTTCTTGAGCTCCAAAATCACAGCAGATGATGACTGCAACCATGAAATTAAGAGACGCTTGCTCCTTGGAAGAAAAGCTATGACCCACCTAGATAGCATATTAAAAAGCAGAGACATTACTTTACCAACAAACTTATGGTTTGTTGTCTAGTCAAAGCTATGGTTTTCCCAGTAGTCATGTATGGATGTGAGAGTTGAACTGTAAAGAAAACTGAGCCCCGAAGAATTGATACTTTTGAACTGTGATGTTGGAGAAGACTCTTGAGAGTCCCTTTGACTGCAAGGAGATCCACCCAGTCCATCCTAAAGGAAATCAGTCCCGGATATTCATTAGAAGGATTGATGCTAAAGCTGAAACTCCAATACTTTGGCCACCTGATGCGAAGAACTGACTCATTTGAAAAGACCCTGATGCTGGGAAGATTGAAGGTTGGAAGAGAAGGGAATGGCAGAGGATGAGATGGTTGGATGGCATCAACGACATGATGGGCATGAGTTTGAGTAAGCTCCGGGAGTTGGTGATGGACAGGGAAGCCTGGCGTGCTGCAGTCCATGGGGTCCCAAAGAGTCAGACATGGCTGAGCAACTAAACTGAATTGATGCAATGTATGTATAACTGAATCATGTTGTTGTCCAGCAGGAATTAACACAACACCGTAGATCAACTATACTTGGAAAAAGTCTAAAAACTACAGCAAGAACACTGACCAACTTAGCATAGGGCAAATATTCTGGCAATGCAGAGTGAGTAAGACTGAACCTGTGGGTATCCCAATGCTTTTTTATTTTTTTTATTTATTAATTTAGCATTTTAACTGATGTGCAGTTTATGTATATGTTACAAGTGTACAATATAGTGAGTGATTCACAATTTAAAAGGTTATACTCCATTTACAGGTATTATAAAATATTTGCTATATTCCTCATGTACAGTATATCCTAGTAGTTTATTTTATTTTATTTATTTTTTAAATTTTATTTTATTTTTAAACTTTACATAATTGTATTAGTTTTGCCAAATATCAAAATGAATCTGCCACAGGTATACATGTGTTCCCATCCTGAACCCTCCTCCCTCCTCCCTCCCCATACCATCCCTCTGGGTCATCCCAGTGCACCAGCCCCAAGCATCCAGTCTTGCTAAGAAAACTTTTATCAGTTCAGTTCACTTCAGTTCAGTTTAGTCGCTCAGTCATGTCTGACTCTTTGCAACCCCGTGAACCACAGCATGCCAGGTCTCCCTATTCATCACCAAGTCCCAGAGTCTACCCAAACCCATTTCCATCGAGTTGGTGATGCCATCCAACCATCTCATCCTCTGTTGTCCCCTTCTCCTCCTGCCCTCAATCTTTCCCAGCATCAGGGTCTTTTCAAATGAGTCAGCTCTTTGCATCAGGTGGCCAAAGTATTGGGGTTTCAGCTTCAACATCAGTCCTTCCAATGAACACCCAGGACTGATCTCCTTTAGGATGGACTGGGTAGATCTCCTTGCAGTCCAAGGGACTCTCAAGAGTCTTCTCCAACACCACAGTTCAAAAGCATCAATTCTTTGGCACTCAGCTTTTTTATAGTCCAACTCTCACATCCATACATGACCACTGGAAAAACCATAGCCTTGACTAGATGGACCTTTGTTGGCAAAGTAATGTCTCTGCTTTTTAATATGCTATTTAATAAACTTTCATCAGGGGAATCCAAAACCTCATCAAGAACTTTACTGGAGTTTGAGAATCTACCGAGCATGTCAGCACAATGGGTTTCCACACTCATCTGCCCATCTGAAGACCCTCAGTGCCCAAATCTTGAGATCAGGGCAAGGCCAAGTAATCACTCTTATCTCAGCAAACTGCAAACATTCAGCCACAAAATGCATTAGACTACTGATCTACTTGTGATTTCAATGTTAATTTGAATGAAGAAAAATTAACCAAAGATAAAAAATTTTCGCTGAAATAATCAAGACCACAGTTAATTACCCCAGAAAGTGTGAAAACTTGAAGTAGATATGTAAAATTAGCATCCCTGCTTAACTACCATCCTTACAGAAATGTCAACTGTAATTGTTCTTCACTGACTGATTTAAGATGACCACATCTTGTTTTAAGTTTTATAAGAGAAATAAGAACCCTACCATCAACAATTCCTTGTTATTACTGTATGCAAAATCACTGCAGATGGTGGCTGCAGTCATGAAATTAGAAAACACTTGCTCTTTGGAAGAAAAGTTATGACCAACCTCAGTTCAGTTCAGTTCAGTCACTCAGTCATGTCCGACTCTTCGTGACCCCATGGACTTCAGCACGCCAGGCCTTCCTGTCCATCACCAACTCCCAAAACCTACTAAAACTCATATCCAATGAGTCAGTGATGACATCCAACCATCTCATCCTCTTTCATCCACTTCTCCTCCTGCCTTCAATCTTTCCTAGCATCAGGGTCTTTTCCAATAACTCAGTTCTTTGTATCAGGTGGCCAAAGTATTGGAATTTCGGCTTCAGCATCAGTCCTTCCAATGAATATTCAGGGTTGATTTCCTTTAGGATGGACTGGTTGGATCTCCTTGCAGTCCAAGGGACTCTCAAGAGTCTTCTACAACACCAAAATTCAAAAGCATCAATTCTTCAGCTTTCAGCTTTCTTTATAGTCCAACTCTCACATCCATACATAACTACTGGAAAAACCATAGGTTTGACTAGATGGACCTTTGTTGGCAAAGTGGTGTCTCTGCTTTTTAATATGCTGTCTAGGTTGGTCATAACTTTCCTTCCAAGGAGCAAGCATCTTTTAATTTCATGGCAGCAGTCACCATCTGCAGTGATTTTGGAGCCCCCAAAAATAAAGTCAGCCACTGTTACCACTGTTTCTCCATCTATTTCCCATGAAGTGATGGGACTGGATGCTATGATCTTAGCTTCCTGTATGTTGAGTTTTAAGCGAACTTTTTCACTCTCCTCTTTCACACTCATCAAGAGGCTCTTTAATTCTTCTTCGCTTTCTGCCATAAGGGTGGTATCATCTGCATATATGAGGTTATTTATATTTCTCCTGGCAATCTTGATTTCAGCATGTGCTTCATCCAGTCCAGCATTTCTCATGATGTACTCTGCATATAGGTTAAATAAACAGGGTGACGATTTATAGCTTGATGTACTCCTTTCTCGATTTGGAACCAGTCTGTTTTTCCATGTCCAGTTCTAACTGTTGCTTCTTGACCTGCATACAGAGTTCTCAGGAGGCAGGTTAGGTGGTCTGGTATTTCCATCTCTTGAAGCATTTTCCACAGTTTGTTGTGATCCACACAGTCAAAGGCTTTGGCATAGACAATAAAGCAGAAATAGATGTTTTTCTGGAACTCTCTTGCTTTTTCAATGATCCAACAGATGTTGGCAATTTGATCTGTGGTTCTTCTGCCTTTTCTAAATCCAGCTTGAGCATCTGGAAGTTCACGGTTCATGTATTGCTGAAGCCTGGCTTGGGGAATTTTGAGCATTACTTTACTAGCGTGTGAGATGAGTACAATTGTGTGGTAGTTTGAGCATTCTTTGGCATTGCCTTTCTTTGGGATTGGAATGAAAACTGACCTTTTCCTGTCCTGTGGCCACTGCTGAGTTTTCCAAATTTGCTGACATATTGAGTACAGTACTTTCACAGCATCATCTTTCAGGATTTGAAATAGCTCAACTGGAATTCCATCATCTCTACTAGCTTTGATGGTTCCTAATGCCCACTTGACTTCACATTCCAGTGTATCTGATTCTAGGTGACTGATCACTCCATTGTGGTTATTTGAGTCATGAAGATCTTTTTTGTTAGTTATTCTGTGTATTCTTGCCACCTCTTCTTAATGTCTTCTGCTTCTGTTAGGAAGCAAGGGCACATTTCATACAAGGATGGGCACCATAGAGGACAGACATGGTGTGGACCTGACCAACCTGCAAGCATGTTAAAAGGCAGAGTCATCACTGTGCCAAAAAATGTCCATCTAGTCAAAGCTATGGTTTTTCCTGTAGTCATGTATGGATGTGAGAGTTGGACCATAAAGAAGGCTGAGCACTGAAGAATTGTTGCTTTTGAACTGTGGTGTTGAAGAAGATTCTTGAGAGTCCCTTGAATCGCAAGGAGATCCAACCAGTCCATCCTAAAGGAAATCAACCCTGAATATTCACTGGAAGGACTGATGCTGAGGTAGAAGTGCCAAGACTTTGTCCATCTGATGAGAAGATCCGACTCACTGGAAAAGATTCTGATGCTGGGAAAGATGGAAGACAAAAGGAGAAGGGAGAGGCAGAGGATGAGATGGTTAGATAGCATCAGTGACTCAGTGGACATGAATCTGAGCAAATTCTGGGAGATGGTGAAAGACAGGGGAACCCGACACAATGCAGTCCATGAGGTCATAAAGAACTCGACCCGACTCAGCAATTGAAAAACAAAGAGCTGTATTCCACAAAAAACAAACAAACAAACAAAAAACAAAGCAACTACTACATACATCAAGCCTTGATTGTGTGCAACACTTTCTCTAACCATTTCTTTATTTGGGAATCTCTGAGTGAGTCTCTGCCCCATTTTTAGAAGTTTCTCTGCCTTTAGTTTAGACCAAGGTTTGTAGACTTAGGTACAAGTCTTTGGACAAGATGATATCTGGTTGTGGAGGGCTCTCTGGATCCTGTCCCTGATCAGGACCTCTGGCCTCTACCCACGAGCTGTAAGCAGCAACCCCTCTCCATTGTAGGAACTGAAAATATGCCCAGACGCTGCCAAATGTCCCGCCAAGGGCAAGATCGCCTGCTGTCTCCTTTGAGAACCAGGGCCTTGGACCTCCTTCTACAGGGAAGTGAACAGAACAGTGCCTCAGAGTTTGGGCTGAGATTCCACGGGTACCATCTTTAGATCCATGTCTGTCACTCGGATATCGTATGAACCTGGGAAATTCGCACGGCCACTTTAAAGTTCAGTATCTTTCTTGCAAAATAGAGTTTGTGAGATTTACTTCATCGGATTGTGGCCAATGCTGAATGGACAATGCTTGCAAAGTGCTGAGCTTAGTATCTGGCACCTATTAAATATTCAATAAACGCTATTTAAAAACTGCAATGGAAATGCAACCTAATTCAAATCAATGAAATGAGAATAAAGAACTCAGGGAAAAAGAGAGATTGATACATTTCCAAAACTAAAGACTTTTGTTTTTCTAGATTTGAACGTGAACTTTAGATTGTGATATTCTTTGCTTCAGAACCAAAAAAAAAAAATTGAGGAAGTTTTAAGCAATTGTAAGCACATGTTTTAGTCTACCCTTGTGAAGGTAAATTAGAAGGAAGAACACTGATAATTAGATTTCATAACAAAATGAGTTTTCCTCAATTTTGATATTGTTTGATATTCATTTATTTAATCATAAAAAAGTAAGTAGTCACCAGGCTGTGGGGAAATAAACTCAAAGGTAAGAAACTTAAGATGCGGATGGTACCTTCTTATAAATCCAAGTCTTGAGGCCGGATAGATGTGATTAAGTGTCTCATTGTATCACAAACTGATATGATACAGGTGTAAACAGAATCCATGGAGCAGAGATAAGAAAACCGATGTTATCAAAAGTAGTTACACAGAAAACAAACTTATGGTTAACAAAGGGAAGGGGAGGGAGAAGGGAAAAAATTAGGAGTTCAGGATTAAAATACATATACAGCTACACAAAAACAGATAACCAACAAGGATCTACAGTATTGCACAGGGAATTACACTCAATATCTTGTAATAACCTATAATGGAAGAAAATGTAAAAAAAGACTCACACTCACACTCTCTCTCTCTATATATACAATGTGTATATATTGGAGAAGGAAATGGCAGCCCACTCCAGTACTCTTGCCTGAGAATTCCTTGGACAGAGGAGCCTGATAGGCCACAGTCCATGGAGTTGGACATGACTAAGCAACTAAACTACCTACTAACTACAAATGTGCGTGTATACACAGACACACACACACACGTAGTTGCTATTGTTTAGTCGTTCAGTCAAATCTGAGTCTTTAAAACCCCATGGACTATAACCCACCAGACTCCTCTGTCCATGGGATTTCCCAGGCAAGAGTACTGGAGTGGGCTGCCATATCCTTCTCCAGAGGATATTCCTGACCCAGGGAGCCAATGTGATAAATATAACTGAATCACTTAACTATACACCTGAAACTAACACAATATTGTAAATCAAAAATCAATTATATTTTACTTTTTAAACAAATTTTAAGTAATTGCCATTTATTGAGTGGTTATTAGGAACTAAGATTGTGATAAGTGCTTTGCCCATTAGCTCGTTTAACTGACACTGTCTGGGCAGCCGAGCAGACAGCAGAAGCTGGCCCCTCCATACTGAAGAATGGCTCCAGTGCATCCAGTAGAGACAGAAAGATTAGAGAAGGGCATCACGGGAAAAAGAAACAGCCTCTGCACGCAGGCACTAAAATGCTGGCATGCTTGATGAAGTTGAACAAGTTAGTGTGGTTGAAGCACAGGTGCATTTCTGAGCTGAAAAGATAGAAATGAAAACCGGAAGTTTTGGCTGGCTAATAAGAAAGTGCTTTTATAATTTACAGTTGCTATGATGCTGAAGTCAAAGTTGAAACCCAAACTCGGTGCACTAGCCAACCCAATGGCTCTCCTGATTACCTCTAACTGAGCAGTTTCAATGACAACAAACCAGCTTTCATTTACTATATAAACTTAAAAATATTAATAAGCAAAAAAAAAAATTTTTGTAATCACCAACACCTTTAGACAAAATCAGTCTGACATTGATCAAAATTGTACCAATGTCTCTTACTCTAGGCTTTAATTATTGTTGTTGTTGTTTAATTGCTCAGTCGTGTCCTACTCTTTGCGACCCCATGGACTGCAGCACACCGGGTCTCCCTGTCTCTCACCATGTCCCGGAGTTTGCTCAAACTCACATCCCTTGAGTCAGTGACGCCATCCAATCACCTCATCTTCCCCCAAGCTTTAATAATAGGTTATTTTTTATCTCTAGGCATCAGAAGTAACAAGTGATTGTTTTAAATCCCAGCATGACACCATAAACTCTTAGTCTTAAGAGCATGTTGGTGGTCCAGTGTGAAACTGGACTGACTGGTGGGGTGTTAGAGAAAAATAAGAAAGGCCTCCTGGACCAACATTCATCTTCTGAACCAGGACAGAATGGAGAGACTGTGATGACAATAACCGAAGCAGAACACACATCACAAAAAGCACATTTGAGGATAGGAAAATGTTACGTTTTGGTGTTGGGGAGACACCTGCGAAGGGCTGTCTGTTAAGCTGTTGGACACAATTTTTTATTCTTGATGATGGAGTAGGAAGAAATTAGGACAAAGACATCGGTGTATGAACTCTTGTAGAATTTATTGTCACTGAAACCGTGCATGTTGCAGGTAATCCAGAGAGTAAGTAGGCTGGCAAGTTCACCAGGTTTGAGTTTCAGCTTTGACTTCAAAATCACAGCAATTGTAAACAATAAAAGCATTTTCTTATTATCCAACATACCTTCAGTAAACGAGTCGCCAGTCCAGGTTCGATGCACGATCCTGGATGCTTGGGGCTGGTGCACTGGGACGACCCAGAGGGATGGTATGGGGAGGGAGGAGGGAGGAGGGTTCGGGATGGGGAACACATGTATACCTGTGGCGGATTCATTTTGATATATGGCAAAACCAATACAATATTGTAAAGTTAAAAAATAAAATAGAAATAAAAAAAAAACTGAAGAGTTTTCCATCAGTACATTAATAATAGATCTCTCGATAATGGCGAGGGTGGTAAACAAAGTCCTGCCTAAAGGTGAGACCGTTCACCGCCTCAGGATACGAAGAGACTCACTGATGACAAAATTCCAGTTTTCTGGGATGAAATCTTACAGGTTTAATGAAACTTAATTTGAAATCTCAAGTGAAGATAGTTACTTAGGGATTTCTGTCATTCATTCAAAGTTTGGTCTAAAAGAGTAACTGGGAAACAATAGCCAAGAAAATACCGCATCAGGACTCCTTAGAAGTGTGATTACTGAAACAGCGCAGCGCGGGCGCAGGAGAGCCCGGAGGCCAGGACAGAGACGCAATCTGGAGACAAGCACCGCTCGGCAAGAGCAGCGCTCCAGGTGGGCGGGCAAAGAAGACATCATTCAGCCTGTGGGGCCCTGCCTATAAGGAAATTAAAGCAAAATGAGTTCCCCTCTTACCCAATACACCAAATTTTAAAAAATCTTTTCCTAAAGTTAAAAAAAAAAGAAATTTGGTAGTTATGGCTACCTAAAAGCTATCTTTTCTATATGTTTTTTCAAAACACCATAAACAAAAAGCACATAACGGGGGGAAATATTGACATATATAATCTACAAAACATTTGAGGACCTGAACACACACATTTCCCTTATGATCACTTACAGAGAGAATCTCTCATAGAGGCAATGCAGTGCAAAACATGCCTAAACAATTTATTAGGAAAGAAATGGAAATGAGTAATAAATATTTTAAAACTTCTGAGTCTTACTAACAATCATAATTATGCAAATTAAAAAGAAATGAATAATCTGCTTATTAAACTGGCCAATCTATATGCACATATTTAATTTTACTTCTCAGTGCAGACAGAAGACATCTGTGTCAGACTGGTTGCCCCTTCCACTGACAGCTGTCTCCTGGAGCGTTTGATGATCTCCAACAGGACTATCGAATCTACGTGTTTTCTTTGACCTAGCAAGTCCCTTCTGGGCTTGTATTAAGGTTATTTATTTTTCCATTTCTTTATACATTTCACTGTAAAGTATGTTTTATTTCCTGAATATACAAGTAAATTTCATTTATTGCATAAACTTTAAAAAATTTGATAATCAAAAACAAACTTTATAATCTCCAGCACCATTAGGCAAGTCAATGCTCACAGTAATTTTATATTCATGTAAGATTTTCACCCACACATGGGATATTAAAATGATGGTTTTTTAAACTTATACTTTCTCCTTTTATGTAATGTGGACATCAATAAACAGCAATGTATATCACTGTTTCCCATTCTGGGTGTGTTTCATCCTTTAGATAGAAAATAATCTGTCTAAATACTTTAGCATTTGAGGCATTTCTTTTTTCTACTGTTTGCATAAATATTACTGGATATATCCCTTTGTAAACTTTTCAATAACGTAAGATAAAATTTTAGCAGAATTGTTCTGTCAAAGGTGGTTACTGGGCTCATATTGTGCTATGTAGCAAAAGTACTGCATGCATACTTCCTATTTTGCCACTAGGATAATAAAAAGATGTACATACTTAAGGTTTGAGATTTAATAAAAGTACTAAGCTTTACTGCTGCATAGGAAGAATTCTTCAATGGAATCAGAGGAATTTTAGAGCCCTG
Organism: Bubalus bubalis; assembly: GCF_019923935.1. Classification (NCBI taxonomy): domain Eukaryota; kingdom Metazoa; phylum Chordata; class Mammalia; order Artiodactyla; family Bovidae; genus Bubalus; species Bubalus bubalis. Next base: position 2,047,985 of record NC_059157.1, read on the forward strand.
AAACACTCGACATGGTATCATAATAATGCATACATGTCCTTATACATTTGTCTGAACCCATGCATGTCCGCACTAAGAATGAGCCACGATGAAAACCACGGACTTGGGTGGCTGTGATGTGTCAGTGCCGGTTCACTGGTCCTAACCAGTCACTCAGCCTGGGCATGTTGATGATGAAGGAAGCTATGCATACGGGGGGCTGGCAGGAGGTTCACTGGTCCCAACCAGTCACTCAGCCTGGGCATGTTGATGATGAAGGAAGCTATGCATACGGGGGGCTAGCAGGAGGTATGTGGGAAACCTCTGAATCTCCTCTTCAATTTTTCTGTAAACTTAAAACTGCTCATAAAAACGAAGTCATAATAAAAAAATGATTTGCACTCGGTATGAAGAACCCAATAACCACTAGCAGAATTGGTGCCATGGCCTTGATCTGTGCTAAGTCCTGCCACGTTTACCACCATTGCTTTGTTGACTATCCCTGGAAATGTCAACACAGTAAAAACAAAAAATGAAAATCATAGTTTTATTACAAAAGCAGTTTTCCTCTCTCAGGCTCTGTAAAAGAGAATTACCAACCTTGTGCTTCCCTACTTTCAAGAACCTCAAAATCCACATAAAAGAGAAAAGGATTGTTGGGATAGAAATCAGTACTAAAGAAAACAAAAACTCAATGTATGAAAGAGGTACCTAGTATGTGCAATTAATAACATCAAAATCCAATTAATCAGATTATTTTGAATATGTTCCCCTCTCAGTTGTAAGTTAGTCAAACACATTTGACTCAGGCTTTCTGGGCTAATACTGAATTTAAGAAAAATTCAATATATTCTAATAAAAGCTGTAATTATTATATTCAGTAAAATTACAGTAAAATTGGTTTTGATTGGCTGTAAATCACTTTGCAATCTCCTCTAAGATGAATAAAATAGGTAGGAATTGGATAGTTAGATATTTTAAGGTTTCTACTTAATATTGAACAAGCCTTCATTAATAAAATGATTATAAATCTGTATGTTCTCAAAAAGGAAGCATTTTTACTCTAACATAAGAAGTATCTTCTCTTTTATCCCATATAAAAATGCTAATCCAACTATAAATTTTTGGTTATGGTTTTAATTTTAAACACTGAATGCTTAATTTATCAAAATCAAAAATTATAGCTCCATTTTCAATTTGGAAGAATGTTTTTATCAGTTTTTCTCTGAAAATAAGTTTTAGTCAGGCAATATGTTTAAGAAAACTAGTTATTATGCTATTACTTTATAATCATATTAAATATATTTTTCATGGAATCCTTCAGAAACTTAAAATTTTAAATGGCATTTTTATATAATTTAGATGAAGATAATCATTTGACTGATATGGATGAGGAACACACTGAAATTAATTTAACTAACAGAGTTTCTCCCAGAATCATTATTTATCTACTTACCTATTTTTCGATTCATTGGAAAAGATGCTAATGCTAGAAAAGATTGAATGCAAAAGAAAGGGGTGGCAAGGGATGAGATGATTAGGTGGCATCACTGACTCAGTGGACATGAATTTAAGCAAACTCCAGGAGTTGGTGATGGACAGGGAGCCTGGCGTGCTGCAGTCCATGGAATCACAAAGAGTTGGACACGACTCAGTCTCTGAACAACAGCAAGAACAACCTACCTACCTACTTACACTTATATTATCCCTAACTCCCTGTTGTTCTACATTCCTCGAAAAGCAAAGTATAGAAAAGGGGTAAGATAAGACTGTGATATAATTAGGTAGTTGGAGAAGACAGAGAAAACAGCCAGAGAGACCACAAGAGCCCAGTTAAAGGCTGGAAGGAGAGGGGTGCAGTATCTTACCAGGATTCCCACCATTTATATGCCCTGTATATCAGAAATTCACGGCATTGTAAGTCAACTGTACTTCAACAACATTAAAACACGTTATCCATCTCAGAAGTTGGCCTCAAGTGTCACGTCAGTTCAGTTCAGTTCAGTTCAGTCGCTCAGTCATGTCCGACTCTTTGCGACCCCATGAATGGCAGCACACCAGGCCTCCTTGTCCATCACCAACTCCCGGAGTTCACCCAGATTCATGTCCATCGAGTCAGTGATGCCATCCAGCCATCTCATCCTCTGTCGTGCCCTTCTCCTCCTGCCCCCAATCCCTCCCAGCATCAGAGATTTTTCCAATGAGTCAACTCTTCGCATGAGGTGGCCAAAGTCTTGGAGTTTCAGCTTTAGCATCATTCCTTCCAAAGAAATCCCAGAGCTGATCTCCTTCAGAATGGACTGGTTGGATCTCCTTGCAGTCCAAGGGACTCTCAAGAGTCTTCTCCAACACCACAGTTCAAAGGCATCAATTTGGCGCTCAGCTTTCTTCACAGTCCAACTCTCACATCCATACATGACCACTGGAAAAACCATAGCCTTGACTAGATGAACCTTTGTTGGCAAAGTAATGTCTCTGCTTTTCAATATGCTGTCTAGGTTGGTCATAACTTTTCTTCCAAGGAGTAAGCGTCTTTTAATTTCATGGCTGCAATCACCATCTGCAGTGATTTTGGAGCCCCAAAAAATAAAGTCTGACACTGTTTCCACTGCTTCCCCATCTATTTCCCATGAAGTGATGGGACCAGATACCATGATCTTCGTTTTCTGAATGTTGAGTTTTAAGCCAACTTTTTCACTCTCTTCTTTCACCTTCATCAAAAGGCTTTTTAGTTCCTCTTCACTTTCTGCCATAAGGGTGGTATCATCTGCATATCTGAGGTTATTGATATTTCTCCCAGCAATCTTGATTCCAGCTTGTGCTTCTTCCAGTCCAGGGTTTCTCATGATGTACTCTGCATAGAAGTTAAATAAGCAGGGTGACAATATACAGCCTTCACGTACTCCTTTTCCTATTTGGAACCAGTCTGTTATTCCATGTCCAGTTCTAACTATTGCTTCCTGACCTGCATACAAATTTCTCAAGAGGCAGGTCAGGTGGTCTGGTATTCCCATCTCTTTCAGAATTTTCCACAGTTTATTGTGATCCACACAGTCAAAGGCTTTGGCATAGTCAAGATGACCATTACATCTACTACTCCAGGCAGGAATCCCTCAGAAGAAATGGAGTAGCCATCATGGTCAACAAAAGAGTCAAAATGCAGTACTTGGATGCAATCTCAAAATGACAGAATGATCTCTGTTCGTTTCCAAGGCAAACCATTCAATATCACAGTAATCCAAGTCTATGCCCCAACCAGTAATGCTGAAGAAGCTGAAGTTGAATGGTTCTATGAAGAGCTATAAGACCTTTTAGAACACCCAAAAAAGATGTCCTTTTCATTATAGGGGATTGGAATGCTAAAGTAGGAAGTCAAGAAACACCTGGAGTAACAGGCAAATTTGGCCTTGGAATACGGACTGAAGCAGGGCAAAGACTAATAGAGTTTTGCCAAGAAAATGCACTGGTCATAGCAAACACCCTCTTCCAACAACACAAGAGAAGACTCTACACATGGACATCACCAGATGGTCAACACCGAAATCATATTGATTATATTCTTTGCAGCCAAAGATGGAGAAGCTCTATACAGTCAACAAAAACAAGACCAGGAGCTGACTGTGGCTCAGACCATGAACTCCTTATTACCAAATTCAGACTTAAACTGAAGAAAGTATGGAAAACCACTAGACCATTCAGGTATGACCTAAATCAGATCCCTTATGATTATACAGTGGAAGTGAGAAATAGATTTAAGGGACTAGATCTGATAGAGTGCCTGATGAACTATGGAATGAGGTTCGTGACATTGTACAGGAGACAGGGATCAAGACCATCCCCATGGAAAAGAAATGCAAAAAAGCAAAATGGCTGTCTGGGGAGGCCTTACAAATAGCTGTGAAAAGAGGAGAAGCGAAAAGCAAAGGAGAAAAAGAAAGATATAAGCATCTGAATGCAGAGTTCCAAAGAATAGCAAGAAGAGATAAGAAAGCCTTCCTCAGCAATCAATGCAAAGAAATAGAGGAAAACAACAGAATGGGAAAGACTAGAGATCTCTTCAAGTGTCACCTGGGTTCTTGAAACCTTATGGTTGCCAGGGTCGGGGATGGGATAGTTAGGGAGATTAGGATGGATGTGCACACACGGCTATATCTAAAGTGGATAACAAGTAAGGGCCTTCTGTTTAGCACGGGAATTCTGCTTAATGTTACATGGCAGCCTGGATGGGAGTGGATTTGGGGGAGAACAGATACATGGACATGTATGGTTGAGTCCCTTTGCTGTCCACCTGAAACTATCACAACAGTGTTAATCAGCTATACTCCAACACACACACACACACACACAAAGTTGTTGCATGTGTGTGTGTGTGTGTGTGTGTGTGTGTGTGTGTGTTTTTAATGTCACCTAGGTTCTCATACCTGTGAGTCACTCTTGGGCCTTTCTTTCACTTACATCCAACCTCCAGTCCATCAACAGGTTCAGCCGGGCCTTCCTCAAGCAGCATCTCTAAATGCAACACCACCTCACCTCCTCTGGTATCAGTATTCATCTTCCAGCAGGACCTTCTCTCGTCCTCCACGGGAACCTCCTAATGGGCCTGTTCCAGGCTGGCCATGACTGCATTATCACCGTCAGTCTGTCCCGAGAATTCAGAACGCCTCTTCCTGATGAGAAGCCGCATCCCCTCTTGCCTGGCTCAATGCTCTCCCATGGCCGCCCGTCACAGCCAGCTGCCCTTCCCCACGGCCCAGCACGCCGCCACCCCTCGGTCTGTCAACCCCAGCATACTCGTTCCCACTCAGGGGCTTCCCACTTTCTGCTCCCCACTTTCTACAGTGATTTTGTCCAAGATCATCACAAAACTCTCAACTTTTCTAATCAATCTGCTCAAAAGTTCTCTCTTCAGACACTCTGTCTTCAACCACAGTCTTTAAAAAGTGTTCTATCTCCTAGATTTACTGTACTTCTCACTTCATGAAAAGTACATATTGCTTTCATGTTGATTCTATTTTCCCACTTGAAAAAAAAATGTGAGCTTGAGGCAAAAAGTTTTGTCTGGGTTCACTACAACCATATTCCCACTGCCTTGAATAGCTTCTGACACCAATTAGGTACTCAGGAACTATGAATGAGTGAAGGAAAGAGTACAGGCATAAGCAACATAACCCTTGGCTACTTGAAAGCTTGGTTGCTTGGTTCTCAGCTGGGAAATGTTGGTCACCAGAGGACATCTGACAACATGTGGACACATTTTTGATTGCCGCAGCTGGGTGAGGGGTACCCCTGGAACCTAGGGTATAGGCAAGGGATGCTGCTTAATATCCAACAGTGCTCAGGGCAGCCTAATAACACAGAATGATCAGACATCAAATGTCAAAAATGCTGAAGTTGAGAAACTATGATTGAAGAGTCAAAAAAAAAAAAAAAATCTAAGTATGTCCAGCTGCCATATTCCACAATCATCAATCATCTGAAAGGTGAATACAGCAGTATGGAACCCAGAGGGGCATGAATGGAGTGAGAAGGGAGACAGAAAGGGAGACAGACTCAAAGGGGAAGAAGGGGACTTTCCTGATGGTCCAGGGGTAAAGAATCTACCTTCCAATGAAGGGGCCATGGGTTCAATCCCTGGTTGGGGAACTAAGATCCCAAATGACCCATGGCTACTAAATCTGTCCACCACAACTAACAAGCCTGTAGGCCTTAAGGAGGAGCCCACAGCACAGCCAGAGAAAGAAAGAAAGAAACAGAGGAGAAGGCTGGAGACATGGAAATCAACTCCAGTCAAAAGTCAAGTCACATGCAAGGTAAAAGAGGGCCACGCCCTGACAGGAATCCATGAGTGTGCTAGAACATGAGTGGGAAGGAGTGTGAACGTGTGCATCAGTGAATCTGGAACAGGCAGTGAGCCAGGAGCTGCTAGGCAGGAAACTCTGAGCTTCCCCTCGGCTAAAGGGTCGGCAGGGAGGAGGGTGGCCAGGCCTCAGGGAAGAGGAGCGGGTGTCAGGGAGGACAGCAGTCCCACCGGGAGAGGGGAACACAGTGAGTCAGTGACAGAGCCCTGCTCACGCAGAAGGGACCAGGGACACGTGTGTGCAAGGGTGTCAGGACCCCCAGGGTCGGAGCAGAGCAGCTGGCAGGTCTCAGGCCCTACGGTCTCTTCCTAAAGGAAGAGCTTTGGAGAAACTTTTCTCTCCACGGTTTAAATTAGGTTTTCTGTTTGCTTTCTTCATTATAGGGGCTTCCCTGGTGGCTCAGATGATAAAGAATCCACCTGCCAATGCAGGAGACCCAGGTTTGATCCTTGGGTCAGGAAGATCCCCTGGATAAGGGAATAGCAACCCACTCCAGTGTTCTCGCCTGGAGAATCCCATGGACAGAGGAGCCTGGTGGGCTACAGTCCATGGGGTCGCAAAGAGTCAGACATGACTGAGCAACTAACACTCACTTTTCACTTTTCTTCATTATATTTATCACTAGGTGTAGTAATATATTCATGTATATGTTTACTTGATGGATGTTCATTTCCCCATTGCTTTCTTAGGTCTACTGATCTGTGTGATGAATATATGCTGGATGACCTAGTGAATAAAGGTACACCCAGCAATGAATTGCACTGCAAGGGGAAAAAAAAAAAAGTTTCAGTATCCGAAATGAACATTCAGCTCTCTAAAATTCCACTCTCTATCCCAGGAGAAGGGAAAAGGATTCAAATAACTGCACTGAGCTCCTTCCAGACCAGGGTCTGCAGTTGCCTCGGGTTGTCCTTGTTACCTTCTATTCCAGACTTCTCAGAAAATGGGCAGTTTTTTTATTTCAACATGGATTTTTATATGCCATGAATAAAACTAGGTGCTTTGGAGAGAATAATGAGTGAAATAGACCTGACCCCAATTCTCATGAAATTTTACAGACTACTGAAGGAAGAAGGTGTTGACGAGTGAAAGTGAAAGTCACTCAGTCATGTCCGACTCTTTGCAATTCCATGGACTATCCAGTCCATGGAATTCTCCAGGCCAGAATACTGGAGTGGGGAGCTTTCCCTTCTCCAGGGAATCTTCCCAACCCAAGGATAGAACCCAGGTCTCCCACATTGCAGGTGGATTCTTTACCAGCTGAGCCACAAGGGAAGCCCAAGAATACTGGAGTGGGTAGCCTATCCCTTCTCCAGCGGATCTTCCTGACCCAGGAATCAAATCGGTGTCTCCTGCATTGCAGGTGGATTCTTTACCAGCTGAGCTATGAGGGAAGCCCCAGTGTTGACAAATGAAGCTGCAAAATACGGTGTTCACCATGGAACGAGAAACACTACAGTCCAAGGCGATCTAGTTAGATAAGGTGATTAGCAAAGACTTGTTGGAAGAGGAGATATTCAGGCTTAGCACATTTAAGGATTAAAAAGCCAATGGTAGAATCACTTTTAAATGAATCAGAACACTTAAGCTTTCATCATGAAATTACAAAATCTTTTTGTGAAATATTACTGCCAAATGAGTTTAAATGAACTGTTCTATATCTGAATAATAAACATTTGTACAGTAGAAGCATTTAAAACTCTCCAGTTCTCTTAAGGTCTCCACATACCAGAGGAATAGAGTTGATTAGAGAGGAAAGCAAATAGAACTCAATTGACCTTGTCACCATCAACCTAACACATCACCATCAAATCAATTTTTGTCATGGAAGGATTATGGCATGAGGCCTGTGAGTCAGCAGTCTAAACTCACCAAGTGACAGAATTATGGCCATAAATAGAAGAGACAATCAAAAGCGAATGACTTGTTCATCAACATTCCGGGACCTCATCACGAGGGGAAAACGCCACTGACTCAATGCCTGCTGCGTGTTAGGCTCTGCACTGTTCCCACCTGTGCCTTCCCATTTTAGCCTCTGTGTAGTAGGTACCACTTGGACAGGTGGAGAAGAAGGTCACAGAGGTGAGGCCATTTGCTTCGGCATCAAATAAGTAATAAGTAAGTTATGATTTGAATCCAGACCTATACAGCTCCAAAACTTGTTTCTTTCAATCTTGATATGCTATCTCCTCTGTTTCAGAACAAAGCTAATTAGCCCAGTCTGGCCTCTGTTTCCCATCTGTAAAATGACTAAGCTAGCTTAAATTCACTCGAATAAATCTTACAGCTCTGGATTTTGTCAACACCTGAGGCTTCCCTCCACACATTTGTTATCTTCAGAATTCAGCAATTTACAAAAATGTTCTGTCCACTTGGTCCTTAATACCTGTCACTGCCTCTTTTATTTGGAAGAGAGCTGGGTCTGGGAGTTCACAGCAGTCATGATACTTACCATTCTCATCTCCCCAAAATGGCATGCCTTACAGGAAACAACAAGAAAAGCAAGATACTCATCTTCACTCAAACTCATAATACTTCTTAATGTCCTCCCCTTAATTAGAATGATTTGTTAATAACAGTAACTCCTTTTCCCCCTGGGAACTAGAGCTTAAACAAAACCAGGAGGTAGAAGAAGAGGTGTGTGGATTAGAATTGTTCACAAGTATTGGCTTGCAGACTGCCATCTGGCATTGAACCATCACACTGATGAGGCTACTAGGGTGAGTCTAATTAATAATAATACCTGGGAAATAACTGAGAAGCCTGAGAAACCACAATTAGAAATTAGACAGGTCATGTTAAGAGTCTTAGGAGAGTTTGCCGGTCAAAGACTCAACTGAACAGTTAGGACAGGGAAGCAGAGGTGTGAGATGGAAATTTTCTAGTCCAGCTGCAAAAGTGCTATTTATATAATCTGATATGTATTTATATTTCACATCCCAAAGGAACACTCTCCTTGGCCACTGCTCCCAACTTTATCATTATGAGATAGAGGCTGCTCAAATTTTATCCGGGAGTAAGCATTTGAGCACATGCCAAAGCACAGATACCTGAGTGGAGTGAGTTTATCTTTTCTGGGAAAGGCAGTATCATCCTTTTCACAAAACTAAACAAAACAAACACACCTTTCTACCAGAGTTACATAATAACAGCTACAACGCCAATGCTCTGACACAATATTCTAAACATCCAGAGTTTACATGCATCATTTAAAGCAATAAGCTACTTCTGAGTTTTAATTTGTAAAACATAAAGAAGACAATGCTGCTACTGCTGCTAAGTCACTTTAGTCCTCCGACACTGTGTGACCCCATGGACTGCGGCCTACCAGGCTTCTCCGTCCCTGGGATTCTCTAGGCAAGAGTACTGGAGCGGGGTGCCGTTGCCTTCTCCAATGCATGAAAGTGAAAAGTGAAAGTGAAGTCGCTCCGTCATGTCCGACTCTTAGTGACCCCATGGACTACAGCCCACCAGGCCCTCCATCCATGGGGTTTTCCAGGCAAGAGTACTGGAGTGGGGTGCCATTGCCTTCTCCAAAGAAGACAATGTTCTTATTCAAATACTTTCATAAATGAACTAAGCTAAGTCATGGGTTTCTTCAGAGGACTCAAAACAAGAGTTGAACTTACAACAAACGTCCATGGAAAAAGTATTTGGGAAGTAGCTACCATGTGTCCCAACTAACTTGATGGTTCAAATTTAAAGGGTGAATAGCACCCGTGGTCTGTACGACTCTAAGCAGAAGTTCTGTCTGCTTATATCCTCAGTCATTGTCATGATCTACAAGAATCAATGTCTTAATTCCTAATCCTAACTGACGTCTGTTTTTCAATATATTTTACCACAGAATATGATTTTTAAAACTGTGTATTTAGATACCATTTTTATTTTAAGAAACAAAAGGTCAAGAAGAATTTTCAAAGTTAACGGTAATTATAAATCTGTCTTATTTTAAAAGGTTTGATTTTCCTACTTTCAAAAATTAGAGTTTCATTGAAAATAAGATCAATATTCAAACCAACACCTCTCAGTAAGAAAGACAGGCTCACAACCCCGGATGAACAATTACTGAATGATTAAGAAAAAATTCCTTTTAACTTTATTAAAACACCATTACTTTTATTTTAATTACACTTTCCTTTAATTTATTTGTCACATTAGAAGATTCTGTGCAAATGATTAATTGCTTTCCCTAATGCACTCCCAGATTAGGGAACATGTACAATCAAATGCTCTATTTTGATTTCATTTATTAAATTATTAAAAACAAACTAAGCTCTAAGTAATTAAACTGATAAAAAAAATACTTGTGTTAAACATACTTTTCATATTTTATGTGAAACAAAGTAAAGGCAGTAAAAAGCATTGATGGAACAGGATAAATATTGAATGTATACCCACTTGCAGTGAAAAAATAAAACAAACATGATTTCTTAATATTTTGGATTTTTGAGTCTTGGAATCCCAATAAGTGAAATAAAGCTAATATTGTTTCTCCGCCTTTTCAATTATAGTGGGGATATGCACTACAAGAGACAAATAATTATGTAAATTTATTTTGCCGTTTCAGGGTATGCTAAATAATTACTAACAAAAGTGCATTATTCAGCTTGGGGACATGAAACAACAACAAAATGGAAATAGTAGCCACTGTGACTTCAGGAATGTCAGCCTCAGCTTCCAGCACTAGGACCAGCATGCAGCCCAGGGTGCTGAGCGATGGCGCAAGCCAGCCGCGCCTTGTGATGAAGAGCCATCTACCTTCTGAGCTGACTCAGACCACTTCAAAATTATAGGACTGAAATAACTGATTTATTTTCTTCCATTCATTTCATCTGCAAATGATTATATTCAGTACATGAAAGCATTACTGCATAAATCTTTGTATGTAACATGCAAGCTAGTGTTGCTGTCTATGCTTTGAACAGACACTGGCATTTTTTTTTTAATTTTTATTCATTTTTTATTTTTTAGTATAAATTTATTTATTTTAATTGGAAGCTAATCACTGCAGATGGTGACTGCAGCCATGAAATTAAAAGATGCTTACTTCTTGGAAGGAAAGTTATGACCAACCTAGATAGCATATTGAAAAGCAGAGACATTACTTTGCCAACAAAGGTCCATCTAGTCAAGGCTATGGTTTTTCCTGTGGTCATGTATGGATGTGAGAGTTGGACTGTGAAGAAGGCTGAGTGCCGAAGAATTGATGCTTTTGAACTGTGGTGTTGGAGAAGACTCTTGAGAGTCCCTTGGACTGCAAGGAGATCCAACCAGTCCATTCTGAAGGAGATCAGCCCTGGGATTTCTTTGGAGGGAATGATGCTGAAGCTGAAACTCCAGTACTTTGGCCACCTCATGGGAAGAGTTGACTCATTGGAAAAGACTCTGATGCTGGGAGGGATTGGGGGCAGGAGGAGAAGGGGATGCCAGAGGATGAGATGGCTGGATGGCATCATTGACTTGATGGGCTTGAGTCTGAGTGAACTCCGAGAGTTTGTGATGGACAGGGAGGCCTGGCGTGCTGCGATTCATGGGGTCGCAAAGAGTCGGACACGACTGAGCGACTGAACTGAACTGAACTGAACTGAATTACTTCACAATATTGTATTGGTTTTGCCATACATCAACATGAATCCACCACGGGTGTACATGTGTTCCCCATCCTGAGCCCCTCTCCCACCTCCCTCCCCATACCATCCCTCTGGGTCATCCCAGTACACCAGCCCCGAGCATCCTGTATCATGCATCAAACCTGGGCTGGTGGTTCATTTCACATATGATATTATACATGTTTCAATGACATTCTCCCAAATCATCCCACCCTCACCCCCTCCCACAGAGTCCAAGAGACTGTTCTATACATCTGAGATACTGGCATATTTTACATCAAAGAGCTAAATAAGAAATATTTTATGCTTTTCAGGTCAGAAGATCCCTGTTGTAAGGATTCACCCCATGCCATTTTAGCACAAAAGAAAGTGGGCAACATGCAAACAAATGGGCAGAACTGTGTTCGGATACATTTTATTGTAGAATATAAAATACATCTGGCATGGGCTATAGCTTGTAGTCCACCCACAGGGGACAGCACAGGTGAAATGTGCCAGGTTGGCCAAATACGTGGCTGAGGTTTTCCTGCAAGATGTTATGGGGAAACCTGAACGAACATTTTGGCCAACCTAATAAAATGGTTAATTCATTTTGATATCTGGCAAAACTAATACAATTATATAAAGTTTAAAAATAAAAAAAAAAAAAAAAGAATTGATGCTTCTGAACGGTGGTGTTAGAGAAGACTCTGGAGAGTCCCTTGGACAGCAAGGTGATCCAACCAGTCCATCCTAAAGATCAGTCCTGAGTGTTCATTGGAAGGACTGATGTTAAAGCTGAAACTCCAATACTTTGGCCACCTCATGAGAAGAGCTGACTCATTTGCAAACTCACTGATGCTGGGAAAGACTGAAGGCGGGAGGACAGAGGATGAGATGGTTGGATGCATCACTGACTCAATGGACATGAATTTGAGTAAGCTCTGGGAGTTGGTGATGGACAGGGAGGCCTGGTGGGCTGCAGTCCACGGGGTTGCAAAGAGTCAGACATGACTGAGCGACTGAACTGACCATTCTTAGATGTCCTTACTGCAGTACCTCCCCTTGACATCCCTCCCCACACACCTTCTCTGTCTTGAACCAGAGATCCTGCCATCTATTCATCTGATCAGTCTCCTGCTCATTCATTTCTTTATATCCACTGATATTAAGTATTAGAAACACACTTTGTAACATACTCGGTGTTTTATTTTGGGCTATTATCATCAAGGAACCATAATAATAGTTTCCTTTTACAAGAGGGAAGGATGATTGAGGAGGAAAGAGAGAAAGAAAGGGAAGAGGTAAAATTTTTTAAAGATATTGGAGAAGACTAATTTGGGTTCATTTTCTACACAATCCTTCTATCTGGCCATTTCTTTTTATTCAAAAATGCCTTCCTGTCACGCAAGCATTTCCTTTAAAATGTTCAGACTTCCTCAGACAATTTGAAGATAAAAACAAGAAAAATAAAGCTGATTGCACAGAGAAAAAATAAATTATCCTTACAACAAAACAAAAATTTCCAGCCATGCCTTTCAAGACCCCACCTTGCTGGTCCCAGCCTATATCTCTGAATCCATCACCACTTTCCCCCAAAGCCCTTGAGATGCTTCTGGCCACACACTCGGTTTGCATTTCCTGAAACACAACAACTTCATTCCCATCTCAAAACCATGCCCTTAGCCTTTCATCTTCCAACGCTTTTCCCTCAGACCTTCCCAAGTCTGCTTCCTCTTCAACATTTAAGCTTTTTTTCACATTTGTCCTCCCCAGCCCTACCCATCAAGCCACCAGTCAGGCTGAACCATTTTACCATATTTTACATTTTCAGTAAATGAAACTATCTTATTTTTCATCTCATAACTTTCTTTCTTTCCCTCTGGGGATGTAAGGTCCTTGAGGGAAGGGTCTCTGTCTTAGAGTTTAATTCTATAATCCTCATCTCCTAGGACAGCACTCAAAACGCACTCAGTAAATGCACACCACGGACCAAGACTTAATGATTACACCACCCTCACTGCCATCCTTGCCTACGTGTGTTTCCTGGGCACTCAGGAAGCAGTGGCCAGTGTTCTTTATGGACAGAAGCAGTCTTCTGAAGCCTGTGGCTGAACTTAGATCGGGTATTCTGATACCTACCACCATGCCACCACCATGATTCCCTACTCACAAAACTTTGCTTCATATTTCCTTTTTGGAGAATCGTCAAAAGACTCACTGTTTTGAGGATCTGGTGTATTTGCTCTCTATGGACCACAGGTGAACTTCTTTTTTACTCATCTGGCTTTGTCAGGAGTAGGCTCATCTATGACATCTTGAGCACCTCTTAAATATCTGTATCTTTGCTAACACCAGTAACATACTACCTGAATCTCTCTTGAATCAGCAGAGCTTATCTACAATTTACAGAATTGGAGAACAGCTCCCACCGAGTCAGAATCAGGTAAGATGGAAGGATGTGTTATGGACAATGCAGTTTTTCACTTAAGTACATGTTTTTTTCCTACAGAAAGGAGAGAGAGAGACCTTAGTCACCATCAAATGCTACCACTGGCCAAACATATTCTTTGCTTTTAGATAATATTCCCTGGAGAATGAGCTTAGTCAGCATATACATGATATTTTTATTACCTAGCATTTCAAATTCACTTATTCTAACTTGAGAATCTCCTCAACTGTATCCCTTTACCCTGGAATGTGCATATCTAAAATAGATTTTTTTAATTCAATTTTATCTTCTTCTTCTCAACCAAACTTGTGCTCCATCAGGCCACAGCACACAGGAAAAAGAAAAAGAATACATGAGAAAGATATTCCTGTCTTTGTCTTCCCAGACACCAACATCAGAATCAAATATTTTTGTCTTTTTAAATGGATATTATGGAGAAGATACCAGTTTTCATCATAATAGAACCATGAGGACACTGTAATATCTCATAAAACTTTATACAGAGGACAAATTAATGATTCATAGAAAACCATAGGACTGGAAATAATGATTGAGACAATAAGTTTATTAAAGACCATTTCGAATGTCCAGTATAGGCCCCTAAGGAAACATGGATAATTCAACCTCCTATAAATCACTTATGATTTTTAATGCCTCACCATCTTAACTTCATTTATGTGTGAACTGTTTCACCAAGGTTGACCAAGAGTGCATTGCAATCAAGCTGTCAAGTCCCTTTGGCTTTCTAACAGTTTGACTGAACATGAAAATATCTCCAGTTAATGATAGCAAAGGTTTTCTAATTTGGAAAAAAGATGGAAGTAAAGTATGTATGAATGAAACTCTCTGCACTTAATCTTTTCTGTTTAATCATCTAGTAGAAATAAAAATGTGGCCTGGGATTCCAACAAAGTTCTCTTCAAATTTTTTAAAGTCTTCTTATAGTATTCTGTAATAACCTAAATGGGAAAGGAACTTGAAAGAGAATAGATACATGTATGCTGCTGCTGCTAAGTCGCTTCAGTCATGCCCGACTCTTAGTGACCCCATGGACTGCAGTCCACCAGGCTCCGCCATCCCTGGGATTCTCCAGGCAAGAACACTGGAGTGGGGTGCCCTCGCCTTCTCCGAGATACATGTATATGTATAACTGGATCACTTTGCCATACACCTGAAACTAACACATTACTAATTAACTATACTCCAATAAAAAATAAAAACCTTATTAAAGCTTTTTTTCTTATTCTCCTTCATTAAAATACTGAAATAGTCAAGTATATTTTAACTAGACTTCAAAATGACAAAGCTACTGAAAATCTAAAAAGAATTGAAAACATTTATGATCATCAAAATAAACTACAACCAAATCTGACTGGGTAAGGAAGCAGATAAGGGTATATACCAGAGATCAACTGATTAGAGAACAAGACAAACCCAGTCCTGCTTATGGAAAGGTCCTTTAATTGAGCCCGAATCCCATGAACCCTTGGTCACCACAATCTAAATATCAAATCAAATATGCCACGTTTGTCAGTTGGGTTTATTATCACCCCATTGTCATTTCTCACTTCCTTGAGAATATTCCTTCTCACAAATACCTAATGAGACTATCTAGAAAAGATAAACGCTTCATCTATAGCAGTGAAAACATACTTTCAGTGAGGGACATTTAACATTGTATTCTATTTCCTTAAATAATTACTACAGCATTAATTAAAAAAAAAACAGCTGATTAGAAAATTACAGATGCGATTAGCTCTTGCAGAATGAAAAGCAGATATTAATCAAAGACTGTCAGGAGGGCACAACTAGTCCTGTACTTCACCCCACACCTGCAGACCAGGCGTAGGGAGACAGGCTGGCGACAGAGTCTCAGAGCCCTCTGACTGCAGTGGAACCCTTCTTATTCTTCTTTAATCAAGGTAATTGCAGAGCGCAATGGTTCTTGGAGGTTTACACTGTATTTATCAAGGTAAGAGTGAGGTGTTTTAAAGACACAGTTCACTTGTGCTGAGGTTCAAAACGCAACATCTCTCTACAAATCCTAGGACTGAGACTTTGTTGCTTCAAAAACTTGAAAGCCAGATGAATACTCTTATCTAAGAAAATATCCTATTTCACCTTGGATAGTATGAATGTTTGAAGTTGGGAAAAGGCAATAATCATATTTTGATCAACTTTAAAAATAACAAAAAATTCACAGCTTTATGTGATATCAAAAGATTCTCCAGGCAGAAGGCCAATGTGGACAATATTCCCTAAATTTGCATATTACTTTTTTTTTTTAAATTAGGAAAATGGAAATGGCGACAGTCATGATGGGCACTGGCAAAACTAAGATGGAAATTTGTTTCTTCATGAATGAATTCAATATTGTTCATACCGAGCATTTCCATGCTTCTGGGATATCGGGGAAGAAACGCTAGGATTCAATGCTTTGCATCAGTTCAAAATTAACCTGGGAAGAGTCACCTTCCCAGAAGTATGTACTTTAATTGTCCTGCTACTGCTGCTGCTGCTAAGTCGCTTCAGTCGTGTCCAACTCTGTGTGACCCCATAGACGGCAGCCCACCAGGCTCCCCCATCCCTGGGATTGTCCAGGCAAGAACACTGGAGTGGGTTGCCATTTCCTTCTCCAGTGCATGAAAGGGAAAGTGAAAGTGAAGTCGCTCAGTCGTGTCTGATTCTTAGCGACCTCATGGACTGCAGCCCACCAGGCTCCTCCGTCCATGGGATTTTCCAGGCAGGAGTACTGGAGTGGGGTGCCACTGCCTTCTCCTAGACACTATAATTTATGACAGCCACTCTTACAATTTATACGTCAGTAAATGCTTTGACAATGCTCTTCTTGGCGTAGGGATCCTACACAGACATAGAAGATTTTACCAGACACCTAGTTGAACCAAGAATCATAAGACCAACATTTGAGACCCAGTTCTACCAACCCTTCAGGCATGGAAGGTCAACTGAACCATTCAAAGATACCAAGACAAATATTGTTTTTAAAAACTAACGATGATGGCACAGCCCTTGCTTATATCAGTGCTATTTTATGGATTAAATAAGAAAATGCATTTGGGAAATGTTGGGGGGAAAAATCACAGTCAAGACATGTGATTTCTCCTTACCATGTATTTTACAATTGGTGACGCATGCATCTTCATCTTTTGTTCATTAAATGAGATAATTCCCTTTGCTAATTATGGAGGGAACTCTCATGGAAACCAAAAATTATCACTATGTCAGGGCAAGAAATATACAATGTCACCATAAAATAAAGGGTAAAACCTTAGCTCTTTTCCTGTTCTAACATTTCAGACTTGAAAATAGATGGTGTGAGTCAATGGTTAGAAATAACAAGAGATCACAGTTATTCCAACCACGTGTTCACTTTAGTTTACATAGCTGATAAAAATAAAAAATATAAGCACAAATTATTTAAACATAATATCATATATCATTGCATTAAAATTACATGTGCTTATTTTTTCTATCCTTACAAAGCATGAGACAGCTCAAAATTCTAATTCTCGGCACCAGATTTTGTTTTTTTCCCCCACACCAAAACTGTCTTAAAACTGCCCAAAACAGAAGTAAAAAATAAAATGAAAACAGAACTGGGGGAAGAAGGGCATGTGAAGGTAGGAAAATTAGTACTGACGAGAGCAAAGGTAGGGCTATGGATCCAAGAACATCAGAGGAGAAAGAGAAATTAACATAAAGAGAAGAATGGGATATGACCCAGCAATCCCACGCCTGGGCATGTACCTGGAGAAAAATATTCTTCAAAAAGGTGCCTGCACCCCAAAGTTCCCTGCAGCACTATTTACAACAGCCAGGACATGGAGACCACCTAAGCGCTCATCAGCTGATGAGTGGATAAAGAAGACGTGGTGAATATACAACGGAATAGCCATTAAAATGAATGAAACAATGCCATTTGCAGCAATATGGTTCACCTAGAGATTGTCGTACTAAGTGATGCAAGTCAGATACAGAAAGACAAATATCATATGATATCACTTACATATAGAATCTAAAAAAATGATACAAAAGAATTCATTTAAAAAACAGAAACAGACTTAGAGAAAAAAATATATTCGTTACCAAAGGGGAAAGTAGTGGGAAGGGATAAATTAGAAGTTTAGAATTGACACACACACGCTATGTTTAAAAGAGATAATCAACAAAGACCTGCTGTACAACACAGGGAAGTCTGCTCAGTATTCTGTAATAACCTAAGCAGGAAAAGAATCTGAAAAAGAATAATACATGGAACAGTTCAGTTCGGTTCAGTCGCTCAGTCGTGTCCAACTCTCTGCGACCCCATGGACTGCATCGCGCCAGGCCTCCCTGTCCATCACCAACTCCCAGAGTTCACTCACACTCATGTCCATCCAGTCAGTGGTGCCATCCAACCACCTCATCCTCTGTCGTCCCCTTCTTCTCCCACCTTCGATCTTTCCCAGCATCAGGGTATTTTCAAATGAGTCAGCCCTTCACATCAGGCGGCCAAAGTATAACTTAACCACTTTGCTGTATGCTTGAAAGTAACACAGCGCTGTGAAACAACTATTTTGTTGTTGTTGTTTAGTGGCTGAGTTGTGTCTGACTCTTGCAATCCCACGGACTGTATTCCAATACAAAATAAAACTTTTAATAAGATTAACCTTAAAAAAAGTTTAAATGAAGATGCAGTTAGAATCTTTTCTTGGTTCACAGTTCTCTCCTCTAACCAAGTGTCCCTTTCCTGCGAGGTCGTGGTTCCCTGGGAAGCCCTGTAGGGTCCACCCTTCCCCCAAGCTAGGCATGGCAATGGCCGGGGAGTGAAATTTTGCACATGCTTCCTCCACCCACGCCCTGCCCAGGCATCAGCCCACGACGATGACTTTGTGGGCCCCTTGCCCGAGAGGCGCCGCTGGCTAGGTTATTACAAATACCAACCTGGACTCTGGACTTACTACGGTGTGCATTTAATGCCCAAGAACTCTGTGCAAGCCACTGGAACAAACAGCGGAGATGCACTCCATCCATCTGAGTTTCCTTCTAATTCTTTTATTCCTCTCTACATAAGCACAGAGCTCATACCTACAAGTGCGATGTAAAAGCAGATTCCAATCAGGGAACAGAGTCCTAGTCTTTCTTTCTCACCGTAATCCCTAGGAGTGAAGGGCCATATAACTTCTAATATGTAAATTATCTGGATCCAGAAAAGGTGGGGTTGAAGCCAGAATCTGACAAGTGATAGTTGTGTATATCATTGAGCAAAATATTTGTCTGTTCCTCGACTTCCTCATCTGTAAATATGAGGTAACAGCAGTTTCTGCCTTAGAGGACTTTGCAGTAAGTGTGATGTACTTACTCCACCCCCTGGCATGGAGTGTATAAACGCTCAATAAATGTTAGCTGCTATTAAATTTCTCCTGGAGTCCCTGGATTTGGTAGGCAGGTACCATCTTCCATCCATTTTTCCTCACAAAAAAAAAAAAAGGAAGAGAAATCTCTTAACAGGAATAATATATTTCCAGTCACGTCTGACCCTTGAATTAATCTGGATATGTGGGAAGCAGGCAGGGAGTGAAGGTCGGGCTCCTATCACGGGGTCTAATGCCCTTCAATGAGTCCATTCATGATGTGTCTGCTCTCTCTTTTTATTATGGGTGGATACTTAGCTATCCTTTCAAGACAACAGGAAAATTAACATCAGACCTCCTCTTACACTAACATACTACAGCATCCCTCAGTAAAAAGGAATAGTGCCTATTAAGGATTATCAATAGGCACAGGTATCTTTTAAGGGTCCCAAACCTTTTGTATGCCATGCGTGGATTCTAAATTGTACGATGGACCACAAAGAAGAGTGGCCCTTCCAGAGCCTTTAGACACTATGACCGATTTGAATCTCACAGGCACAACCAAAACACTGAAAGTAAGAAAAGGGACTTCCCTGGTGGCTCAGTCAGGAAAGCATCTGCAGTGCTGGAGACCTGGGTTTGACCCCTGGGTGGGGACGATCCCCTAGAGAAGGAAATGGCAACCCACTCTAGTATTCTTGCCCAGAGAATCCCATGGACAGAGGAGCCTGGTGGGCTACAGTTCATGGGGTCGCAAAGCATCGGGCATGACTTAGCGACTAAACCATCACCAAAATAAGAAAAAAGCAAACAGGAACCAACCACACCAGGCATACGTAGCCACTTCCCACTCATTCTTGCTCTGTGTATGAGTCTTTCATTCTTATGGAGAGAAATGGGAGAAGATTCAGTCATAATTTAAGAATGTCAGGGCTGAGGAGAAGCATATGAATCTGGCAGGCTTAAAAAAGAAAATCTTGTTTCTGAGAGAGTCTATTTTGACAGAGCAAAATCAGTTTCGATAAAAGAATATTTTATTGTGTTAAAAGGGCAGACAGAAAAAAATGGGACAAAGAAGTGAAGGTGGGAGGAAGAAGACGCAGAGCAAAGCAAGCAGAAAGGAGAAAAGGTTATGGAGAAAATGTTTAGACTGCTGAATAATGAATTAAATGTTGCTGAATAATCCATTGGAAACTGGCCTCACGCAAACTCAAAAGATAGAAAAAGTAAGTTTTCAACAGTGATTAGAGGCGGTGTGTCCTTGGCAAACCAACTGAATCATCAGCTTGATGATCGTGTAAGATGAGTGTCTTTAGAGGAGGTATCTTCCAATAGACTACCCTGTGCCTGCTGTGTGCGCTTCAGTCGTGTCCGACTCTGTGTGACCCCACGGACTGTAGCCCCCAGGCTCCTCTGTCCATGGGATTCTCCAAGGCAAGAACTCTGGAGTGAGTTGCCATGCCCTCCTCCAGGGGATCCTCCCAACCCAGGGATGGAACTCGCATTTTGTACTTCCCCTGCATTGGCTAGCAAGCTCTTAAGACTTCCTTGTGAGTGCTTCTAAATAAGCAGAAATGTTTTTGGTGATAAGAGACTCAGCCAGACTTCATCCTCCAACCCACCCCTCTCTATATTCAGTTTCACATAGCTAAGCAGAGACACTTGACTACCACAAATGAAAGATATTTATTTTCCATTTAGCTGGTGGAAAAATACTGGCTAGATCTGAAATTTGATAGTTTATTTTGTATCATTGTTTCCCCTACAGAGAAACTGAGAATAAAAAAGGGAGAAATTTTCTAATTGGAAAGTGATATCTGCTTTGCTTTCATGCAAAGATTGGTTGTCAGTTTATGGTAATTTGTTCTCATCCAAATGACAAAGCATCCTGAAAATGCATATTCAGTGGTGGTGTTTTTGTTGTTTAGTTCCTAAGTGGTGTCCAACTCTTTTGCGAGACCCCCATGGACTGTAGCCCATCAGGTTCCTCTGTCCATAGGATTCTCCAGGCAAGAGTACTGGAGTGGGTTGCCATTTCCTTCTCCAGGGGATCTTCCCAACTTGGGATGGAACCCACATCCCCTGTATTGCCAGGCAGATTTCTTACCACTGAGCTACCTGGGAAGCCCGTCTAGAATTACTGGCATCGTTTAATCTTTGAAGAGGTATTTGCTGTAAATCTTCTCGCAAATGATATTGCAGCAAACAGAAGCTATGCATGAATTGAAGTGACCGGATCATCTAGAAATCAAAGAGGTGTCAATACTTCCCGGAGGCCTTGCTTTTTAAATTCATTTCCTTTGTAAACAGACAAAGTAAGGCCACACTGAGAAGGCTTGAAATAAGAAACTACAGGAGTGTAGAGGTAACATTCTAATCTTTCTTGATTCACTGTATTGATTTTTTTTTAATAATGTGTAAGGCACTTTCAGCATTATTATCAACTTACATATAAAACCTGGCAAACACATTTTGGGTCTAACTGTAAGATCAGGTAATTGATTTTTTTCCCTGATTCTTCTATGATGTGTAATATACTAACGCCTCTGCTCTTGTACAAAACATAATGAACAAAACAACAAATCTTGTTTCTAAAAAATACTCATAGTAAGAGGAGTACGAATTCTTAAATTATCTGGAAATGCTCATTTTGTTTCAATCATCCCAATCAATATCATTTAAAAATTGAATAATAGACTCTCATGCACAAAAAGAATACATTTACTATAAATGAAGTTTTTTTGCTGGTATTATTATTAATACCCCTGCCTCATCACAAAAGTATACATCAGTGATCATTGAAAATGCGGATCTAATGGGTACAGAAACTCAATATCAATAAACTGTTCCAGAACGTCCCCTGAAAAGCTGAGCCTCTCCGCCTCACTATCTCACACACACACACATACACACACTGTAAGCATATAGGCGTGTGATTTTAAATATGTACTTATTTTCTCATCATTTACCTCTGTCATAAAAGAGGACAACAGAAAAATTCTTGTTAACGGAAGGTTCCAAGCAATCTGTCGTTTTATTAGGGAACACAACTGAATTTTCAGGGGGACCATGAAGCTTAAAGGAAGAATTAAAAGGCAACTCTTTTTTCAGGTTTTCAACCTTGGATGCACTGAGACCACCTTACCAGTCCATCAAAAAAGTTCTCATCAAAGGAATTCAAAAGGAAAGGGCCTTCATTTTCTTTCTTTCCTGACAGCCATTGCCTATTCAAAAATACACAGAAAAATCTTTTAAAATATATTCATCATCTATTGTACAAGGAATTTGTATTATAACAACAAAACATGCAATTTAAAAAATAATAATATTCCTTCTTATTAATTTAATAAAAGTGAATATCCGTTGTTTCTATTTTAGGAAACTTTAAATAAAGTTCTCTAAGGGATCTGTTAAAATCCCTGTTTAAAGTGCTCGTGCTGAATGTTGGATATTTAAGCGGCCATGAGACTAGACTCCACAGCTTCCCCCATCCCCCACACAGGGGCTTTCTAAGTTCGGAACTGTTTCTGAAGGCTCTTAGGAAAACAGTTTTAAGACCATATAGATTGTCAGCGCGGAGAAGGCAATGGCAACCCACTCCAGTACTCTTGCCTGGAAAATCCCATGGATGGAGGAGCCTGGTAGACTGCAGTCCATGGGGTCGCGAAGACGCGAAGAGTCGGACACGACTGAGCAACTTCACTTTCATTTTTCACTTTCATGCATTGGAGAAGGAAATGGCAACTCACTCCAGTGTTGTTGTGCCTGGAAAATCCCAGGGACAGGGGAGCCTGGTGGGCTGCCGTCTATGGGGTCACACAGAGTCAGACACGACTGAAGCGACTTAGCACTTAGCACCAGATTGTCAGCAAAGGACATGTCGAGGAGTCACAGCCAGGTTCCTGTGCAGGACTAGCACCCTGGTCAGGGCAGCTGATCGGATGCTCGGGGGAGAACGTGTGCCAACAGCCACTTAGTCCCTGCCAGGAGCGAGGGGCCCGCGGCCCACTCCTGGTCTGCACCACTCTCGTCCCCAGCGCCGACGGGAATGCAGGGAGAGGTAGCAGGAGACAGAGAGGCAAAAACAGGACATGGGAGAATCACCGCGTTTGAGAGGCAGCGAGAGCCTTAGAGATAAGCACAGTGACGTTTTAAACATGCAGTCGTAACACATGCTCTTCAGACAGGCTGGGACCTGGGGCCCTTTGCTGCAGTGCTTGCACCTGGACCAACGCCTCCTCCAGCAGCAAATGCAAAGAAACTATCAGGGGCTAAAAATTGCTATGTACAGTTGGCACAAATTATAGACAAGATACAGAAAAATCACAAAAAAGTCAACTGACATTTCTGAAGAGCCAGGAGCAA
This sequence comes from Bubalus bubalis, assembly GCF_019923935.1. NCBI lineage: Eukaryota > Metazoa > Chordata > Mammalia > Artiodactyla > Bovidae > Bubalus > Bubalus bubalis. Next base: position 2,071,584 of record NC_059157.1, read on the forward strand.
AAGCCCCCTGCACTGCACTCAACACCCCCAGAGGGGCGGGCAGACCACCTAAGACACCCCTCCGGCCTGCCCCTGGACACACCCTACCCTCACCCCAGGCAAGGAGCCAGCTCGGCCCCCTGCCCCCCACCCACGGAAGCTTGCTGTCTGTTCTTACCTCCCCGAGCTGCAGCGGGGGCCCCCACAAAGCCTTGCCTGGATTCCTCCTCTGGCTTCTTCTCAGTTCCTACTGGTTAAGGAGTCCAAGAGCCCTGGTCAGTAACACTACCATTACCCGCACGCACACACGTCTAAGCCCGTCTTTGCCTCAGACACCAGCAGGCTTTCCAGCAGCCTCAGGCCAGCCCCAGACGCCCACCACGACAGCCCCAGCGGGACAAGTGGCTGCATTAGCTTTGAGAAGATTTGTCAAAGATGCATCAGACTAAAAAAGAAGCAAAGTTAATTAAAGCTCCATCAGTGAAAAAGCTTCTAAGGTGTATTCTTAAATAAAAATAGCAATGTACAGAATACTAAGTAAAGCTGTAGCATATACCTGTGTGAAAGCTTTAAATTTACTTCCAAACTCTTTATAAATATGTTCTGGGCATAAGTCTTGCAAACTATGAGAGCTTTTAATGGTTCTATAGTATTGCCCTGGATGGATTTGTCAAGATTTTTTAAATCATTTCCACTAACCAATATATATTTTTTTGCATGCACTTGTAATTATGGCCTTTGGATACTTTCCTAAAAGAGAAATAACATCAAAGCAAAGCATATACACATACTTCCCAACTGCCTTCTAGAAATACAACAATAGCAAGAATGCATGAAAGCCCTTTTCCTTGCATCCTTACCAAAATTGGTGAGTATTTCTGTATGCATTCGTCCTATTGAAATCTGACTTAACAAATGATCACTCATGTATGCTTCATTATGTATTTCTTTATTGCTACTAAGCGTAAATATCTTTCATGTATGTGAATACTGACTATATCTATATTTCACAAGTCACATACTAATGTCCTTTGCCCACTTTTTCTATTGGGTGTTTTAATCTTTTCCCTTTAATTTATAAGATGACTTCAAATACTCAAAGTTTTTATTTTTGTCACTTATTTTGCAAACTTTCAAATGTTTTACACTTTGTGCAATTTGATATAGTAACCAAATGCCATCTCCCACATATTAACTAATTTTTGTTGTTATTCAATCACTCAGCCATGTCTGACTCTTTGAGACCCTATGGACGGCAGCAGGCCAGGCTTCCCTGTCCTTCCAATCTCCTGGAGCTTACTCAAACTCATGTCCATCGAGTCAGTGATGCCATCCAACCATCTCATCCTCTGTCATCCCCTTTTCCTCCAGCATTCAATCTTTCCCAGCATCAGGGTCTTTTCCAATGACTCAGTTCTTCGCATCAGGTGGCCAAAGTATTGGAGCTTCAGCTTCAGCATCCATCCTTCCAATGAATATTCAGGACTGATTTCCTTTAGGATGGACTGGTTGCATCTCTTTGCAGTCCAAGGGACTCTGAAGAGTCTTCTCCAGCACCACAGTTCAAAAGCATCAGTTCTTTGGTGCTCAGCCTTCTATCTGGTCCAGTTCTCACATCTGTACATGAGTACTGGAAAGGCAATAGCTTTGACTCTATGGGCTTTCGTAGGCAAAGTGATGCTTTGCTAATTAACTGCTCACACAGCATCCGTGTCATGTTCTAAACTCTGAGTTTCTGGGGTCTTTTTTCTATTATTCATCTGCACCATTCTCTCCATACTGACAGGTTATTTCTTCAGCTTCTTCCCTCCATCACTTCTGCTCCTGTTTCCTCCGGCTCCCTCCTCTTTTTCCTCCTCTCCCTTTCTCTGTCCCCTCCTCATTCTGTTCTGCACTTCCCCCTCCTGTCTTTCTTTTAGCTTTCCTCTCCTTCTTATGCTTCTTTCAGGAATCTGCTAGTAACTCTGGGCGCTATTCTTAGCATTCCTCTGGTGGTCCTGATCAGGGCAAAGCCTACAGAGATTTGCTGCTGCATCAACAATGTCTGATCGTGATACCAGCCTGCAAACCCCAATCAATCTCCAGTGACTAAGCTGGAAGGGGGAAGGGCAAAAGCAAGATGCAACTGTGTTTGCTGGTGGCAATGGTCCATCCATATTAAATATCAGATCCTGGCAAGCTGAACTCAGTCTGATGTCTAACCTTTATATATGCTCAATATTTAGTTGCTGAATCCAAGTCATCAGTGTTTTGATGATTTTAACTTTATTTCATGTTTTGTTAATTCAATTCTTACTTTTGCCCGTCCTTCCCTCATCCTTATGCTTCTTTGTCAGAATGGTCTTCACTATTCTCTGATTTCTTTTTCCAAACAAACTTAAGTTAATTTTGAAAAGAATCTCCCCAAATTGAAATATTCATTGTGATTTGCTAAACATGTACATAGATTTGGAGAAAAATGTTCTACTGTTCTATAAAATTTTCATCAAAGTTTATTACCTGCCCCTTTGTCTGTTTTTAAAATCATTGGGGTCCTACATATTTCTTGATAATCTTATTTCAAGGTACATTAATTTCATAGTAAATTATTAAATGAATAATTTTCTATTCAATTTTATATCCTACCATCTGTAAACTTTAATATCATCCCTCTCAAGCTTTTATAATTAAGTACACTGCTGAACTTCATTACCAACAGATTTTAGTTGATTAAGTATGTTATTTGCAAATAATGGTGATTTTATGTTATTCATTATAATAGCCAAAATGATTCTACTTTTTTACTGTCTTATTGCATTATCAAGAACATTTTGAGCTGTTTTAAGTATTGGAGAGCTTGTGATAATGGGATCTTTGCTCTTTTTAAACTTTATTAGGAATACTTTGTACTGAATGATAGAATGCTTTGTAAGATTTTGTAATACTGAAAGTTTTATGCATTCTTAGAATAAACCCTATTGCTTGTACACTGTTCTCTTAATGTGGAAAATTAAATTTTAATATTTTGTTTACACACATATTTACTTCAACTTTCACATGTAACACTGGCCAGGAAATTTATTTCCCTCCATTATCATTCTCAGATTTGGGTATATAAACCATGATGGATCTATGAAATTGATTAAAGATGGATTAATCTTCACACAAGATAATCATACTATGTTGTATTATCTCCATTATAATATTGGATATTGGAATTTTCCTTGAGTTTTGGATGAACTCATAATGTCAGTTTCTGCTTTAGATTGAATATTTGTGTCCCCCCAGATTCATAGACTGAAAGCTTAGCCTCCACTATGATGGTATCAGGAGGTGGGGCCTTTGAGAGGGGATTAGGTCGTGCAGGTGGAGCCCGGATGATTGGGATGCATGCCCTAGCAAAGACTCAGAACGCTCTCTCACCCCTTCTGCTGCATGAGGTTACAGAGAGAAGCCAGCCTCTCCAGAAAAAGGAAGCAGGCTCTCATCAGACGCTGCATCTGGCAGTGCCATGAACTGAGACTTCTCAGCCTCTGAAACTGAGAAATAAATGTTAATTAAACCACCCATCCCATGGTATTTTTGTTACAGCAGCTCAAATGGATTAAGACAGTTTCAAACAGACTGATTCTGGGACTTCCCTAGCAGTCCAGTGACTCAGATTCGGTACTTCCCATGCAGGGGTGGGAGTTTTCTCCCTGGTAGGGAACTAAGGTGCCTACTGCTGTACCACACTGTCGGCCAAAAAAAAAAAATCATGGACTAATTCTGCAGTACAGTTACAATGTGCTTTGAATGGATAAAAAAAGAGGTGGTACATATATACAATGGAATATTACTCAGCCATAAAAAAGAACAAGATAATGCCATCTGCAGCAATGTGGATGGACTTAGAGACTATCCTAGTAAGTGAAGTAAGCCAGACAAAGAAAGACAAATACCATGTGATATCTCTTACATGGGATAAACTGAAGTTTGTGATTAACATATACATGCTGCTGCTGCTGCTGCTAAGTCACCTCAGTCATGTCCGACTCTGTGCGATGCCATAGAGGGCAGCCCATCAGGCTCCCCCGTCCCTGGGATTCTCCAGGCAAGAACACTGCAGTGGGTTGCCATTTCCTTCTCTATACATGCTCAGTCAGGTTCAGTTCAGTTGCTCAATCATGTCCAACTCTTTGCAACCCCATGAATCACAGCAGGCCAGGCCTCCCTGTCCATCACCAACTCCTGGAGTTCACTCAGACTCACATCCATCGAGTCAGTGATGCCATCCAGCCATCTCATCCTCTGGTGTCCCCTTCTCCTCCTGCCCACAATCCCTCCTAGCATCAGAGTCTTTTCCAGTGAGTCAACTCTTCGCATGAGGTGGCCAAAGTACTGGAGTTTCAGCTTTAGCATCATTCCTTCCAAAGAAATCCCAGGGCTGATCTCCTTCAGAATGGACTGGTTGGATCTCCTTGCAGTCCAAGGGAATCTCGAGAGTCTTCTCCAACACCACAGTTCAAAAGCATCAATTCTTCGGCACTCAGCCTTCTTCACAGTCCAACTCTCACATCCATACATGACCAGAGGAAAAACCATAGCCTTGACTAGATGGACCTTTGTTGGCAAAGTAATGTCTCTGCTTTTGAATATGCTATCTAGGTTGGACATAAATTTCCTTCCAAGGAGTAAGTGTCTTTTAATTTCATGGCTGCAGTCACTATCTGTAGTGATTTTGGAGCCCAAAAAAATAAAGTCTGACACTGTTTCCACTGTTTCCCCATATATTTCCCATGAAGTGATGGGACCAGATGCCATGACCTTAGTTTTCTGAATGCTGAGCTTTAAGCCAACTTTTTCACTCTCCTCTTTCACTTTCATCAAGAGGCCTTTTAGTTCCTCTTCACTTTCTGCCAGAAGGGTGGTATCATCTGCATATCTGAGGTTAGTGATATTTCTCCCAGCAATCTTGATTCCAGCTTGTGGTTCTTCCAGCCCAGTGTTTCTCATGATGTACTCTGCATAGAAGTTAAATAAGCAGGGTGACAATATACAGCCTTGTTGTACTCCTTTTCCTATTTGGAACCAGTCTGTTGTTCCATGTCCAGTTCTAACTGTTGCTTCCTGACTCGCATATAGGTTTCTCAAGAGGCAGGTCAGGTGGTCTGGTATTTCCATCTCTTTCAGAATTTTCCAGTTTATTGTGATCCACACAGTCAAAGGCTTTGGCATAGTGAATAAAGCAGAAATAGATGTTTTTCTGGAACTGCCTTGATTTTTCAATGATCCAGTGGATGTTGGCAATTTTATCTCTGGTTCCTCTGCCTTTTCTAAAACCAGCTTGAATATCTGGAAGTTCATGGTTCACATATTGCTGAAGCCTGGCTTGGAGAATTTTAAGCATTACTTTACTAGCATGTGAGATGAGTGCAATTGTGCAGTAGTTTGAGCATTCTTTGGCATTGCCTTTCTTTGGGATTGGAATGAAAACTGACCTTTTCCAGTCCTGTGGCCACTGCTGAGTTTTCCAAATTTTCTGGCATATTGAGTGTAGCACTTCCACAGCATCATCTTTCAGGATTTGAAATAGCTCAACTGGAATTCCATCACCTCCAGTAGCTTTGTTCATAGTGATGCTTTCTAAGGCCACTTGACTTCACATTCCAAGAGAAAATTACAAAGTTACTAATACTAAATCTTTAGTCTATTACCACTGCTAGATATCTTTTGTGTTTGAAAGAAGCATTCAATGTAGTAAACAAAAGAAATGGGAAAATTAGGTAGCTCTGAGTTCAGTTATCTGACCAGAGGACTAACTGTCTATCTCTGTCTAACTATTATATTTATATACACACTTACATATATCTTCACTATAGGGCAATAATTGGTTTGAAAATGTTTGCTTATGGCCCATTAATTTCTGTTATTATTAGTGGGGAAACTCCAGTGTTCCTATTAAAGGAAAAGTCATCATGCTGGTAATAACAGTAACATGTGTTTGGATTCACACACCATCAGATCAGATCAGATCAGATCAGATCAGTTGCTCAGTCGTGCCCGACTCTTTGCGACCCCATGAATCGCAGCACGCCAGGCCTCCCTGCCCATCACCAACTCCCGGAGTTCACTCAGACTCACATCCATCGAGTTAGCAATGCCATCCAGCCATCTCATCCTCTGGCGTCCCCTTCTCCTCCTGCCCACAATCCCTCCCAGCATCAGAGTCTTTTCCAATGAGTCAACACTTCGCATGAGGTAGCCAAAGTACTGGAGTTTCAGCCTCAGCATCATTCCCTCCAAAGAAATCCCAGGGCTGATCTCCTTCAGAATGGACTGGTTGGATCTCCTTGCAGTCCAAGGGACTCTCAAGAGTCTTCTCCAACACCACAGTTCAAAAGCATCAATTCTTCAGCACTCACCCTTCTTCAACCATAAGTTCCTTCTCTACTCTTGAATAATAAGGTGTAAAAATTCCTAGCCTAAAATTGGCAGTCTTTTTCACAGGTTGGGTAAATTAGAGCAGAATTGTTTTGAAAACATCCCCAATATGTTTGGGTGTGAGATTCTCATGGTGGTCAGACCCTGCCTCCCAACTCTGCTCGACCAGGGCTGGAGGCGGGAAGATGGAAACACGGGCTCGCCTTGAACATGGAGGTGGAGCCCAAGGAAGCTTCAGCGAGAGGCCCTCAGCTCCCTGCTCTCCTGACTGGGGGCGGACCCCTTCCCAGTGGGAGTGCCCCTCCATCGCTGCCACAGAAGGCCCATGTGACCTCCTCCTACACGCTGGCCCGAGTCATGGTGAGCGACTCCCCGGAGGGCCCCTCTGTATGTTCTATCGGTGAAAGCAAGCCAGAGAGTTTAAGGAGAGGAGTTGATCCAGAAACAAAAATCTCAGGGCAGAGTCCATGGAGGGTCTCCAGAGTCCCCAGGCACAGGAAAGCAAAGACAGCAGCATCCTCACATGGGCAGAGCCTGGGAGACAAGTAATGGGGGCTCCTTATCCCCCCCCCATTATTTATGTCATAGATCGTATTTCTGTTCCATCATGAACTAGTGAACTATTTAACTGCTTGGATTCTCCCATCTTGACAAATAGAAACTGCTAAGGGCCTGAAGGGAGAGCTTCAGACTTAGACTCCTTGCACATCGGCATTTGCTCTAGAACACCGTGCCTGGGTAGACCGCTGGTCTCCGGCTCCCGGTCTAGGCTCATCCACCTTTACCCCCAGCCCGAGCCCCCTCTGGTCAGGCCTGTTACACACATGTCTAGATGCCGGGATGACACAGCCCTGAGCATTCGCCTCCTCCACCCTCCGCTAGCAAGGAAAGCGGTCTCTTGGCTGCCCTCTTTGGGAGGGCAGTCTGGGGCAGAGGCACACACAGACCCTGGAGGGACCCCAAGCAAAGTCTAGAGGGACAGATATGGGCTCTAAAGGGCAGCTTCCTTAATCTGCAAACTTCCTAACCAGAGGAGGGCTCTGCAAAGGGCTAATGAACTTGTAGTTGCCAAGTGGACTGGGGCACTGGGTGACCTAACGCTCCCTTCCCCTTCTCACATCCTTCTTTGAAACAGGAAACACACGTAGGAGAGCATACAAGAGGACATATTCTGTATAAAATTAAAAAGAACATCTATGCATACATACAATCACATACGTATACTTCAGTACAGATATACCCCTGGTGTGTGGGTGTATGTATACAGTTCCATCCTTGTTGCTTTACATCTTTACTGACATCTTTTCAAACAGTTCAAATATTTTGTCCATAAAAGCCTCATGTGTCTTTCATTAAACTTGCTCTTAGTTACTTAATATTTCTATTTTTATTTTAAATGGAATATTTACACTTTTTTCTTATTTCTCTGGCTAAGGCAACTAGTTTGTCTCATAGTAGCTATGATGGCAAGTTTTCTTCTATTCTTAATTTTATGAGTTTTCATATCGGTCTAGAAGGGCATGACACACAATTGCCTTTGCATTTCAAAAGCATGTTTAAATGTGCAATGTATGTTTTTGTCCAATATTTGTAAATAGTGACACCAAACCAAAACATGATCTGTGATCTGTGCATCTACAAATATATTTCGATAGCTTTGAGCACAGAGAACATTAAGCAGTTTTCAGCCTATTGATATTGACCACTTTTGGGGGATGGGTTGGTGGAGGTACAGAATTGGAAAGAAGAAATTTCTGAGCTTCTTCCCAGCTGTGTCTCTATCACTTGATTTATTAAAATAGGCACATACTTTTCTATGCTTTAAAAAATTTAAGTCAAATAATTTCAAGTTAAGGAACATAGAAGCTATTAAAGATGGGCTATTTTAAAGGTTGTTCAGAATTTCAGACACAGTAGTCAAAGAGAATAAAGACTTGGGAAAGGTCACCCGATTTGGTGACTTAAAGGTCACTATGCAAGGAGCCATTAAATAGGGTATTGGAGGAGGGAAGCTGACAGGGACTTAAAGCAGCACCTGCAGAGCGAGGAGAAGGGGGCCCTCTCTTCTCTCAGGGCGCCACGTCAGTGGTCTCCAGCTGAATTCTGGAACCTGTGCTAATGTGCATGCGTAAATATTTTTTAAAAATGCAAAACAAAATGAAAGATCGTAAATGATCACATTTCCATTGGGGGGATTCAATTTACATAGCATCAAAACAAGACAAGGCTCCAAGAAACAGGAAATCCATTTTAAACTCTATTTAAAAGTTTCCTGAAGGTACTTGGGCATGGACTCAGGATCTTTTATTTTATTTTTCTACCAAACTCTGGCAATTAAAACTGTATTACATTAAACTGTTCTCAAATAAAGACTAGCAACATACTTTTGATTCCATTTAATTTTAAGACAACGTGATTTGGTGGAGGGGACAGAGACCTCAGAGCCAAGGCCCTTTTAAGATTAAAATGTGTCACAAAGCAGTTTCCATCATAATTCAAATTTTGTGAGCTTGTGTCAGGAGAAGAATATGCTTCTATCAATAATGAACTGGCATCTCTTCTTAAATTGCTTTCAGGGTTCACTGGGTCTGTGGAAATTAAAGAGGCTGATGGTGACTTTAATAACCAATAAAATGAATAACACCTACACAATTTGCTGTGGAAATGACCATGCATTCTCTTAAGAGTATAATTCACGTGATGATTATAATTTAGAATATATCGACAATAACTGACAAAAAACAAAAAAAGCAAAATTGAAGAAGTCCATTGCCAAAATAACTTTTTTTATTTAAATTGAAGTATAGTTGAAATATAGTTGATTTCAATTTAAAAAAGCTATTTTGACGGTGGACTTCAATTGATTTACAATGTTGTGTTAATCTCTGCTGTACAGCAAATGACTCAGTTATACATATGCACATACTTCTTACATCTTTTCCCATTATGGTTTATCACATGATACTGCATGCAGCCCCCTGGGCTACACATTAGGGCCCTGCTGTCTAACCATCCCTCATATAAGAATTCGCAGCTGTTAATCCCAAACTCTCAGTCCTTGCCTCCCCCCCCCCCCCCCCGCAACCACACGCGTGCTCTCCCCCCCCCCGCAACCACACGCGTGCTCTCCCCCCCCCCCCCGCAACCACACGCGTGCTCTCCCCCCCCCCCGCAACCACACGCGTGCTCTCCGTCTGTAAGCCGCTTTCCGCTTCATGTGTAATCGCTTGTGTCATAGTTTAGATTCCACATATAAGTGATATCATGTGATACCATATAATATTTGTCTTTGTCTGACTTAGTATGATCATCTCAAGGCCCATCCTTTTTGCTTCAAATGGCATTATTTCACTCATTTTAATTCCTGAATAACTCTTTAAGTGAAAGTGAAGTCGCTCAGTCGTGTCCAACTCTTTGCGACCCCGTGGACTGTAGCCCGCCAGGCTCCTCCGTCCATAGGATTCTCCAGGCAAGAATACTGGAGTGTGGGTTGCCATTTCCTTCTCCAGGGGATCTTCTCCACCCAGGGATCGAACCCAGGTCTCCCGCATTGCAGGCAGACACTTTAACCTCTGAGCCACCAGGGAAGCCCTAGAATAACTCTTTAGGGCTCTATATTACCATAGGACTTGAGGAACTTGAATGATGGGAGTATTTCCTACCCAAAGGAGGGCTCTACTCCAGACATGGCATAGACGTTACGAGTAGGAACAAACCATACTCTGAAAAACAACACAAGGAAAGCATTCTATTAGAATACATATAAAAAGAAATTATTATTTGTTGTATAAAGAAATGTAGACATAAAAAGGTAGAGAAAAAACCTATGCATTTACCAGTGTGCTTAATAAGTGAAATACAGAAAATATAGATGAATCCTCTCCACTAAGCACTCTTTACCCTTGTTTCCAGAGCTTGCCGTTAATATGAATTTAGGGTTTCTCATCGCAAGGCACTGCATATGAACTCAGCATTGTGTTCTGGGCCAGTGTATAAAGGAATACACTTTATTTAGCAGATATACCATTTTCTTGCACTTTTTTTTTCTTTCTTGCACTTTTTAAAACTTAGATAATGTGTATCATGCCACAAGTATTCTCTGCTGTTTTTCTTTGCTCTATATGGTGCTTTTGAGATTCCTTCTATGCGGATGCAAGCAGACCCTTCAATTTGTTTCAGTACTGTATGTACCATTATTTGTCCAGGGTGCACACTTTACTAAATACTCACTCTCCTGCATGTGGACATTTATGCTGTTCACATGCTTACATTTTACAGACAACACTGATATGAACAATGTTGCTCTTGTCTGCTTACCTGTGTAGGAGGAGAGCTTTAATAAACTGCAATCGATTCACAGTCCCAGACCATGGGGAATGTAGAGTTTCAATTTTACTGTATCTTGACAAATTCAAGTAAATTGTTTTAAATTTAGAATTTTTCAACAATTTTCCTCCCCAAAAGTGCTTTACCGATTTTCACTACTGCCGTGTGTCTGGGGAAAGGTCCGTGTACTCACCAACACTTAACACTGTCAAAGGTTTTTAATTTCCAATTCCAGTTTCTGTGTGGGAATTGGTTTCTCACTGGGATTTTAATTTGCATTTCTATCAATCAGTAGTACAATTCTAGAACACACCACTCATGCCTGACTCCTGGGACGGCTCTGCTCACACTCATTCCCCTGAATGTTCCTCTGTGGTATATACAGTTTACATGTGTGCTTAGATCTGTTCCCAGAGTAAACACTAGCTTTATGATAATAGTCTGGATTTCTAAATGGTTCTGGATAGTTGTTTTTTTTTTTTTGTTTTTTTTTTTTTTATCCTTTGCTCTCCCATTAACATTCAGAATAAAATTTTCAATTCAGACAGCACATCTCTGTTGGACTTTTGGTTGGAATACACTGAGGGTGTAGATTAATTTGGAGAGTTATACAGTTCTTATCATTTTAGCCTTGCTCGTGGATCTAAGCCTGTTGGTTTACATTTTTCTAACATCTTCCCAGGTGCTTCAGTGGTAAAGAACCCGCCTGCCAATGCAGGAGACACAGGAGACACAGATTCGATCCCTGGGTTGGGAAGATCCCCTGGAAGAAGAAATGGCAATCCACTCCAGTATTCTCGTCAGGAAAAATCCATGGATGCAAAGCATGTGTGTGCTGAGCACACACACAACCTCTTTCCAAATACTGGGTGTGCTGTGCTTAGTTGCTCAGTCGTGTCCAACTCTTTGCAACCCCATGGACTGCAGCCCCCAGCCTCCTCTGTCCATGGGATTCTCCAGGCAAGAACACTGGAGTGGGTTGCCATGCCCTCCTCCAGGGAATCTTCCCCACCCAGGGATTAAACTAGGTGCCCTGCATTGCAGGTGGATTCTTTCCTATCTGAGCTATAGAAATTCAAATATTTTGTCCACAAAGGCTTCACATGTCTTCCATTAAATCATTTTTACTTAATATTTGTTTTATTTTAAGTGGAATATTTACATATTTGTCTTATTTCTATAGCTAAGGGAACTAGCTAAATGTCTCGTGGCAGCTATGATAGGAAGTTTTCTTCTACTCCTAATTTTATAAGTTTTCACAAAAAGGTGTGCAATTTTAATGAATTCTCTGATTTTCAAACGTGAAAGGCGACAGTTAACCTTTTTTGTTAACATTGTTAGTTGAACTGCATCCTGAGAGAACATGATTAATGCATACTAATAGTTCTTTGATAGTTGTCAGGATTTGTTCCACCAGCCAAAGCCTCCATATCCATTCCCTTCTGCAGCAGTGATAAGATCACAGACCACACCTGTTGCTAGGGCAAAGCCCACTTTTCCCACCCTTCCTTACAGCTGCTAAATGCACTCCCTGCAGCAGCCTGCTGTATGTGGACTACCAGTGGGATCTCCCGACCTCCCAGTGAGATGAGCGGGACCCTGTGGGGCTCCGTGGAAGACTTTCACACAGCAGCAGCTGATCAGGGAAGGAGAGGAGGCCAAAACAAGGGAAGGGCAGTCAGGAAACAGTCGTGCAGCCTTGAGGCCGGTCCTGTTCCACCTCAAGGGATGGGGGCGTACGAAACAGTATTGTGGAGCTCTTTACAAAACTAAAACCCCAACAAAGGGAAGATGTCAGCATTTTTTATTCCAAAGAAGGTCACAGTTTGATAAATGGCTCCCCATTCCAGTATTCTTGCATGGAGAATTCCATGGACTGAGGAGCCTGGCAGGCTACAGTCCATGGGGTTGCAAAGAGTTGGACACCACTGAGCAACTCACTTAGCTCATCAGGAGAGCACGAGAGGCCAGGTTAAAGGAGTGGAGCCTCTGCGCACACCCTCATCCTCATCAGCAACCTGACCTCTGAACCGCTGCCATAAAACTCCTCATCAAACCTTTCCTGGTTGGGACACGGGTTTTCAGGCACAGGCCTCTTGTGTGTGTCCCTCTTTGATGGACAAAGCAATAGAGCTATTCTTTTCCACTTCACCCAAAGCTTTGTCTCTGAGATTCAATTCAGCCCCAGGGCACAGAGGCTGAGTTTTGGGCATCACTGCCTTGCACATGATCGGGTTTTGTCCCCTGCCCCGCCTCCCTGTTCACACACATATGACCAATTAAATGCAAAGGTCCTAACCACCGCAGATCTGCTGGTGTGCCCAGGACAGCTGTTGGCTCTACGGCTTTTTCAATCATTGACTCATCCCTTACAGTTTATGAAGATTTGCTTTGACTTTGATCAATAGAGTAATCTTAAAAGCAGAGTTTATGTGGTATTTTTATCTTTTCTGTGACCAAAGAGTTTACAGTTTACCTACTAAACCATGGGGTTATAATTAAATTCAACCATTGATTTTATTTTTTAGATTATATATAATTTAATGGTACACTTTTAATGTTGAAAACTATATAACTTCCATTAAAAATCAGTTTGTTTCCTTTTCAAAAGCTTTATTTATTTATTCTGTGTTTGGCTGTGCTGGGTCTTCACTGCTGCGGGCGGGTTTCTCCAGCTGCTGTGGGTGGGGGCTCCTCATCCTGATGGTGTGTGGGCTTTTCATGGCAGTGGCTTCTTTGTTGCAGAGCACAAGCTCTAAGCATGTGGGATTCGGGAGCTGCAGTGCTTTGGCTCAGTAGCTGCGGTTTGTGGGCGTAGAGCACTGGTCAGTAGTTGCCCCACATGGGCTTAGTTGCTCCGCAGCATGTGGGACTTTCCCAGATCAGGGACTGAACTTGTGCCCCCTGCATCGGCAGGATGATTCTTAACCACTGGACCACCAGGGAAGCCCTGTTTCCTTTTTGACTTTTTTTTTTTTTTTTTGCCATTTGCCCCCATTTCCTTTTTGTTGCATAGATCTTCCAATATACTTTCCAATAAAAATGCCAAGAGCAGACTTTTCTTTTCAAATGAACATTTCTATCATGCATTTTTCTACTAAGCATGACTTTTTATCAGAAATGTGTTTTGAATGTAACAAATATTATACTCTGTGATTTAATAGATACAATATTTTAAAAGTCAAATTCACTTTGTTCCTCATTTATTTCCTGCTGAATTCAAGTTATTTGCATCTTATTTAAGATTCCTGAATACACTTATTTTAGCAGACATTGATGTGCAATGTTCTTTTTTGTTAGTTTTCTGCTATTAATTTCAGTGCTGTATGAACACTCTAAAGTGCACTCAAGACTTTACTCTTTATATGCAAGAAATTTTTTGAAATAACCTTTGAATCTATCTGAGGCCAGGGCTCTCATGGAGATAATCCTATGATGAATTTTTAGTACCTCTCAAGGTTAATTATACAAACATGCTTATTACTTCTTCAGCACCAGTTTTGATAATGTATCTTTTCTTAAACAATAATTACCACAATGAGGTTTCCAATCACATTTAAGTCTTCTTTTCAAATTTTTCACATTTATGTATAAAATATTTTTATTATTGTTATTTTGAACATTTCCTATTCTCTCTTCACATAGTCAGGCATGTAAGAACTATGATTTATTTTTAAGTAGCCAGGTATACTATTTGCCATTGCTACTGTGTTACCCTGCTTTTCAATTAAATCTGCCCCAAGAGTCATCGAATTTAAGTCATCTCTGTTTTAGTAAAATCATTAATTTATGCTATTTATTTTTATAATGAAAATATTGTCATTGGTTCAATATCTTTCTCTTTTTCTATAGTGTCAGCTTTGTTCATTAGTATATCCAATAAAGATTTCCATTTGACTTTTGCATTTTTAATCTCCAAATATTTTTTCCAATCTCATCCAGCTCTCTTTTAATCTCAGCTCTCCTCTCTGGAAGCTTCTGTTCACCTTTTTTTAACCATTTATTCTTTATTTTTAATAGAAATTTATTTATTTTAATTGGAGGTTAATTACTTTACAATATTGTATTGGTTTTGCCATACATCAACATGCATGTGTAACCACTTATTCTTTACAACCTCTCTATTCATGAATTACTGGGTTTATTAGATTTTATTAAGGAAAAAATCATATGTTTTCTAAATATGCATATGATTATATTCTTTTCTCCTGAACTGTTATCATTTATCTGCTCCTAGAGTATTGTGCTACTCACTGCCCTGGTGTTTCAGATACTGTCTCATATGCTCTACTCATACTCGCAATGTTTTTCTCTTTTATAAAGACATTCAATTTCTGCTTGAATATTGGACTTGACAGTTCTTGGTTTACCCACTAGCTCAGGTTTTGACTGCAAGCCTTTTGCTCATACCACGTGATCACGTTACAGTAAGCACCAGGCTCTACTTCCTGCCAAGGAAGGCCCATCTAGTCACGGCTATGCTTTTTCCAGGGGTTAGTACTCTTGCCTGGAAAATCCCATGGAAGGAGGAGCCTGGTGGGCTGCAGTCCATAGGGTCGCTAAGAGTCGGACATGACTGAGCGACTTCACTTTCATTTTTCACTTTCATTCATTGGAGAAGGAAATGGCAACCCACTCCAGTGTTCTTGCCTGGAGAATCCCAGGGACGGGGGAGCCTGGTGGGCTGCCGTCTATGGGGTCGCACAGAGTCAGACACGACTGAAGCAGTTTAGCAGCAGCAGTAGCAGCATGTATGGATGTGAGAGTTGAACTGTGAAGAAAGCTGAGAGCCGAAGAATCGATACTTTTGAACTGTGGTGCTGGAGAAGACTCTTGAGAGTCCCTTGGCCTGCAAAGAGAACCAACCAGTCTATCCTAAAGGAGACCAGTCCTGGGTTTTCATTGGAAGTGAAGTGAAGTGAAGTGAAGTGAAGTCTCTCAGTCGTGTCCAACTCTTTGTGACCCCATGGATGGTAGCCTACCAGGCACCATGGTCCATGGGATTTTCCAGGCAAGAATACTGGAGTGGGCTGCCATTTCCTTCTCCAGGGGATCTTCCCAACCCAGGGATTGAACTCGGGTCTCCTGCATTGCAGACAGACGCTTTACCATCTGAGCCACTAAGTTCTGAGCCACTGAGTTCATTGGAAGGACTGATGCTAAAGCTGAAACTCCAATACTTTGGCCACCTAATGTGAAGAGCTGACTCATCTGAAAAGACTCTGATGCCGGGAAAGATTGAAGGCGGGAGGAGAAGGGGACTACAGAGGATGAGATGGCTGGATGGCATCACTGACTCAATGAACATGAGTTTGAGTAAACTCTGGGAGTTGGTGATGGACAGGGAGGCCTGGCATGCTGCAGTCTATGGGGTCACAGAGTCGGACACAACTGAGCAACTGAATGAACTACCTCCTGTCATCATCACAGGGAATTTCAGGTGGAGAGAACCTCTTCCCCCTGGAGTGTCACCAGGCATCATCCCACAGGGAGGAAACTACTGTGAGTGGACACACCAGCTCTTAGATTCTTGTGCCTGGAAGCAATGCATGTATGTTGCTGATATGTCATTGGACAAAGCAAGTCATGTGACCACAACTAACTTCAAGGGGGTTTAGAAGTACATTTCTACCACCTGTGTGGAAAAAGAGCAGAAAATATCCAAGAAAAACCAATGACTAACCACCACACCAGGAGGTAGGTACGGGCCCTCTCTTTGGTTTTGTCATGGTCCCCTTTTGTACTGTTTGTTACAATCTTTTTATCGAATCTTAAAAGGAGGGGAAATTTCCAAACACCATTTCTAAACAATATATTTAGTACTCATTTCCTACCTAGCAGTAATTTTTCTAGCATGGTTCTGTTAAAATGAATAACGATTTCTAACTTATTTGTTGTTAGCTAGCTCTCTTACTAGAGGAGACCAATTCTCTGCCAAATATTTTGAAAAAGCCTGCAGTCTTTTCCCTTGTAAAAGGAGACTAAGGAAACCATAACAGTCAGAGCTCCCCACGACTTCTTCATATTTTCTCATTCTTAATCCGAGTCATTCTTATTTAGTGAGGAGGGTGAGGATGAGGTAGAAGTATGGCTATATTACCTGTGGTTACTTCATTAAGGACTTTTTTAAGACATCATTTTTTTTTAAGCCATTTTAGGTTCACAGTAAAATTGAGGAGAAGGTACGAAAATTTCCTACATGCTCCCTGCCCCAACACATGTACAGTTTCCCCTATGATCAAAATCCCTCACCAGAGCAGGACATCAGTTGCAACTGATGAACCCACACTGACAACATGATCACCCAAAGTCCACAGTTTACCTTAGGGCTCACTCTTGGTGTTGATAATCTACGGATTCGGACAAAGGCATTATGACATGTATCCATCATCTCAGTATCAAAGTATTATTTTTTTTTTTTGCTACCTTAAAAGTCCTCTTTGGTCTGCCTGTTCTCCACGCCCTTCTCCAACTGTGCTAACCACTGGACTTTTTACCATTCCCACAGCTTTGCCGTTTTCCAGAATGTCACCAATTGGAGTCAGACATGATACAGACTTTCCAGAGTGGCCTCTTTCACTTGTTGTGCATTTAAGTTTCTCCATGTTTCAGGTTTCCCTGGGGCTCAGTTGATAAGGAATCCACTTAGTTTTATACAAAACTGTCAGACTTTGTCTTCCAAAGAGGATCCAGCATCTTGCGTTCCCACCAACGGAGAGTTCCTGATACTCGGCATCCTCACCAGCATCTGATGCTGCCAGAGGTCCGGATTCTCGCCAGCCTAATAGTGTGCAGTGACATCTCGTTGTTGTTGTTTTTTAATATAAATTTATTTATTTTAATTGGAGGCTAATTACTTTACAATATTGTATTGGTTTTGCCATACATCAACATGAATCCACCACGGGTATACACGTGTTCCCAATCCTGAACCCCCCTCCCACCTCCCTCCCCATACCATCCCTCTGGGTCATCCCAGTGCACCAGCCCCGAGCATCCTGTGTCCTGCATCGAACCTGGACTGGCGATTTGTTTCATATATGATATTATACACGTTTCAATGCCATTCTCCCAAATCATCCCACCCTCTCCCTCTCCCACAGAGTCCAAAAGACTGTTCTATACATCTTGGTCTCTTTTGCTGTCTCACATACAGGGTTATCATTAGCATCTTTCTAAATTCCATATATATGCATTAGTATACTGTATTGGTGTTTTTCTTTCTGGCTTACTTCACTCTGTATAATAGGCTCCAGTTTCATCCACCTCATTAGAACAGATTCAAATGTATTCTTTTTAATGGCTGAGTAATACTCCATTGTGTATATGTACCACAGCTTTCTTATTGTTGTTTTAATTTGCATCTCCCTGATGACATAATATGAGGAGCTGCTTTCAATATGTTTGTCATCCATTCTTTGGCGTGGTGTCTGTTGAGGTCTTTGGACCATTTTTTTAATTGGATTATTTTCTTGTTGTTGAGTCTTTAGAGTTATTTGTATGCTTTGGATAGGGGTTCTTGATCAGACATGTATTTTGCAAATGTTTTCTCGCAGTCTGTGTTTTGTCTTCACTTCCTCTTTACATTGACTCTTGCAGAATACACATTTCAGTTTTAATGAAGTCCAGCTTCTCAATTATTTCTTAAAAAATCGTGCCTTTGGTATGGTATCTACAATTTTAAAGCAGTTTTCATGTATGTGAATTTGGCAGAGAGTAGTCTGCTTTCCCAGTTTCCTGGCAAGTGATAAGTCTGAATATTTTATTTATGGATATAAAGTATAGCCAACTTTTCTCCTTGTGAGTAAAAAAACTTTCTTCAGTGCCTGCTGTCCTGTCTCAGGACTGGAACACATTCTATATATCAAAGTTCCTCCAGGAGGACAGCATGTTATTAATTTGATATTCTTATTTACCAAGACTGATCTGTCTTCAAATCTTCAGTTTTATCTCTCCATTAAGGTCTCTATGATAACAGAAAAGAAACTATAGCTCCATTAAATAACTACCCTCTGAACCAAGTAAAGAAGAAACTGCTCATCTGTATGGAGGGAGCAGGAGGAAGGTACCGATGCTGCGCTGATCGGGATGCTGCTGCTTCAGCAGGTGGAGGACAGCATCTCACTGAGGTGGGGGAACAGCATCTTGACCTCAGCATGTCTCTGGGCTGCTATGGCTGCCATGTAAGTTGACTGGGCATGTAATATTTCAGATGATCAGAGAGATGAGATTTGTTAGTAAGTGCTTGTAGGGGTGTGGGAAGAATGGACTTCAGTTTTCTAAGATGGACTTACTGGATTTATGAAACTAGAGAAGAGCAAGTTAACATTTAAAGATAATGGTCAAAATGTTAGATATTTTACTGTGGAAGAACTACATCTGAAATCAAGGTATGTTCACTTTGATCAAGGAAAAACACAACTCCAAAAATAAATACAAGTCTGTTTGAAGTGTCTTCAGAGGTTCTGTATAAATATGCATTAGAGCTCCAAGGAGGAAAGATGATAATCCCATGGGTGGCTGAAAGTCAAATAAAAGAACTGAACCAACCCCATTTACTCCTCTAGAGCCCAGGGTTTAAAATACAGGGACAGACCTATGGTTTCTGAGCATGGGAGTTGAGCCCTGACAGGGAAGTAAGTGAGAGATAAATTAAGTGCCTGAGAAGGTCCTTCTGGGGCAGCAAGCTGTGTTTGAGAGTCAGTTTAATTCAATAAGGCTGAAGAAGAATGAAGATGAATCTATAATGATGGATTGGAGTTACAATGCAGAAAAAGCTTCAATGCCACAGTAAAGACATTAAACTTAGTGATGTAGCTAATAAAGAGCTTTTGATCACAGCACTGAATCTGGGGAGCCCAAATGGACTGAAGATGTAGATTTGGGAAGCCTTCATGACACCAGTAGTCGAAGGGCAATCATCTGGAGATGAGAGCTGAAGATATGGGAAAAGATGTGGTTATTTGCAAAATATACAAGCTCTGTGAATGTATGTGTGTGTCTGCGTGACTGTGGACATGCGCTTTCTTCCAGCCACATGCGTGTGACACATGCAGTATGTCGACAGAAGTCATGACACACAGGCTGTGCAGACTCTTCAGCATCTCACGGAATAGGTGTGTATGTGCGTGTGTGTGTGTGTTGACCTAGAGGTCAAAAGTACTTATTTGTTTGCTTAAAAGTCATGTTCTCAGCATATCTAGAAGTACTCTCTGCTTTTTTAAAAAATTTGTTGGCTTAAGGTAATTTAAACTAGGCAAGTTTTAAGGAAAATACATAAGACACATGCAAAGAAGTTACACAGCTTTTTTGCATGAAAGGTTCATAACATCACCCAACTAGAAATATGTTTCTAAGGGGAAAATTATGAAAGATAAATGAGGCCCTTTAAAGCCGAATAAAATTGAAATAACTCTTAATTTTTTAAATAGTTGAATCAGATTTTCTTCCATGTATAATCAAATTCCATACCATACTATAGCTCTGAACTCATTAAAGCTTCATTTACTTTTAGGTCAGGAGAACAGAACAGGAGGGAACATAGTTTAAAGCTCTGTAATAGTAATTAAAGAGCTCTCTAGTGATCTTAAGACTTCCTGCAACTTCCAAAAGAGTGCACATTATTTAAAGAACAAAGAAAATCTACTTTTAGGTATAAAAAAACTCTGAATCAAATATTGTATTAGAAAGGAATTTATTCCAAATTGTCTTATTCCCTATTTTAGGTTATTTAGTCACCTCTCTGGATGAAACTTCACAATTCAAGAAAAAAAAAAAAAAGAGATCAGCTTTTCTTTCCTTCATATAAATGCCATATTTTCTTCATATAAATTCCCAAACATAGAGAGCTTAAGTTGCCATCCTTGCTAAATAAATTACTTTTTAACACTACATCCTTAAACAAAAATGATTAGAAGTTATTTTAAAATACAACTTGCCTAAGATGGCACCATTGCCTTGAATCCCATTAATCCTAATTAATTAAATGATTTCTAGTGAGCGAAGAAGGAAGCTTAGCAATGGGAAAGGTAGAAAGGTCCCTGACCTTTGATTACTGCTCACTGGGCGCTGTTCAGACAGGGCAGGAAGACACTCGGGGGCCCAGCAGAGGCAGCGTGGTGAAAGGCCCGGAGACTGGAATTCACGGGTTCCGGGAGTTTATTAAGCGGAAAACTCACGTCAGACCAGAAATGTTCTAAACAACCAAAGTAGTGACAAAAAGAGGCCATGCTGGAGGACCAAAACGTGGGGGTTTAACAGGGCTCACAAAAGTGCCACCACACAGAATATGAGCTTGGGGGGTCCACTCTTCATGTAAGTCTCCAGTTTTCTCTCAGCAACAGAGAGAACAAAGATAGCCACAATCCTCCTGCGAATTAATACATTTTAAAAGTTTGCTTAATAATTTAGGGAATTTTTTCCAGCTGAAAATTGATTAATCCCTGCATTGCTTCTGCAATAAAATGGAGGCTATGAAGATAATTTTTCCATTTTCTGTACTTGTATTAAAATACTGCCAGAAAGGAAATAATAACCCAGAAATCCACTCTGTGCAGCTCTAAGGGTGCCAAAATATTCCACTAATGGATTTGAAACAAAGAAGGAACAGCAGCCCTTCTGCTGAATCCCCAGGCTGCTCAGCATTTTGAGTAAGTGACTAAGAGGCACCAGGGCACCTGTCCTTTCTTGAGAAAGTCAGCGCTGTCTTCAATTCTCCTCTGCAGCGGCTTTTACTTTAAATAAAAATGAGTTTTTGCTTGTAATTATTTGCTTATCTCTGCCCTGTACATTTAAAACTTTAATTATTCATGTGGTAATCCTTCCTGTAATAAAACATCCAAAGGAAGGAGAAAAGCAAGTATAAATAAAACACTTCTTGGATTTGAGAGGGCGTGACCTTGTCCCAGTCTCTCACTTCTAAAGGTGAAGATAAGGACAGGGAACTATTTTGGTCTAGGCTCTTTATAGAAGGAGTATTAATGTAATCACAAGGGCAAACGTATGTTTTATTTAAGAGTAAAGATATACAAGTAATGTTTAATGTAAAAAACAGGCTCCCAGATAAACCGTGGCAAGATATAAAATAAACTAAAATGCATCCAGATAGCTTTCTTGCATTTTCAAATAACAAAAAGGTCAGTGGCAAGAGTTGACAATTGTGTTGACCAAAGTCTCAGGACATAATTAAATGTCCTTTTTTTTGGTAAATCTCAAGGTTAGTCAGTCTTCGGAAATAGTACTGTTTCTCTCTTAATGATAATCGATTAATCTATTTTATCCTTTCCAAAGTGACTCTCGTCACACTTCAGTTTTCCATTCTCCCTGCCACCCATCTCGGCACCTTATTCTAAACCAGTCTTGATATCCACAAGGGAAAGGTACCATTGCCCACAGGGTGGGATCTTACATCCCCAGCAGCAACAGACGATACAAGACCCAAAATAGGTAGGAGAACACCGGCCAATCCCTATAAAGGCATGCAGGCTTGAAGCCCTATTCCAGTAGAGAGACAGTGTCTCCCCTGAGAGGTCAGAGTTAACTGCACCAGAAGAGGCTCTGATCAAGGAGAGCTAAGATCCCCAGTAAGCATGTCAGCTCGTTGGGGTTTAACACAATATTAAGCATAGTATCATACTTGCTTTCACCTTTTTGGACTATGATCATTGTCCGTTCTGGTGACAGTCTAGTACGGAAGTTAAAAGTAGTCACTAAAAGTAGCCTCTAGACACAAATTCGGAGAAGGCAATGGCATCCCACTCCAGTACTCTTGCCTGGAAAATCTCATGGACGGAGGAGCCTGGTAGGCCACAGTCCATGGGGTTGGTAAGGGTCAGACACAACTGAGCAACTTCACTTTCACTTTTCACTTTCATGCATTGGAGAAGGAAATGGCAACCCGCTCCAGTGTTCTTGCCTGGAGAATGCCAGGGACGGGGGAGCCTGGTGGGCTGCCGTCTGTGGGGTCGCACAGAGTCGGACACAACTGAAGCAACTTAACAGCAGCAGCAGCAGCGGACACAATTTCCTGGATTTATATCCAGGCTTCATAATTACTAGCTTGTGAACAAAGGCAAGTAATTTAACTTCTCTGAGCTTTGTTTTGGGCTTCGAAGGTGGCGCTAGAGGTAAAGAACCCACCTGCCAAGGCAGGAGACATTAGAGTAGCGAGTTTGATCCCTGGGTCGGGAAGATCCCCTGGTCGAGGGCATGGCAACCCATTCCAGTATTCTTACCTGGAAAATCCCATGGACAAAGGAGCCTGGCAGATTATAGTCCTTGGAGTCTCAAAGAGTCAGAAACGACTGAAGTAACTTAGCACGCATGAGTTTTATTTTACTATGCTTAAAACAGAAAAACTCCTTCCTGGATGGCAGTGAAAATGCTATGAGGTATTACACCAAAGTCTAACCTAGTATAGGGCCTGGCACATAATAAGTGATTTAACATGGTAACTTTTCATCACTGTTCCACAACTAACATTTTGGAAAGCATAATTTAATGTTTATATTTTGTGATAATGTGTTTGTTTCATTATTAAATTTCTGAACATCTGTGCTATCCCATGCTTTCACTGATACATATGTATATATTTATATATATTTATGTATATATATATGTATATATTTATATACATATATATATTACTGCAATTAACACATAGCTGCATCAATGATTAGTGCTTACAGCAAATTGCTAGAAGCCAAATCACTGACTCAAAGAAAGTGAAAATAAACACCTTTAAATATTTTGATATTTATTATCAAATTCTTACTTGAGAGGAAACAAGATCGTATGCTTCTACCAGTCATTTATCTTTTAATGTCACCATCAGGAGCATTTTTCCTAATGCTCTCAAAATTTGCAAGTGAAGATTATATATGCTATTTTCTTTTGTTTCACTTTTTTAAATATAAATTTATTTTAATTGGAGGTTAATTACTTTTAAGATTGTTGAGTTCAACAATTCTTTCATAGTTTCACTTCCATTTTGTATTAATGTAAATGTTGTTCATCTTCTTTTAATTAATAGCTTTCTTATTGATTTATAAGTACATTTATTCTCTTTTTCATACTAGTTAAACACAATCATTTATTGTAAAACTTTTAACGCTGAAGAGCTGTTAACTTTCGTGAAGTTAAAACTATCAGTCTTCCTAGTATCACACAATGATTTTATGCTCAGAAAATCCTTACTGTATCCAGATATAAGTGATTACATGAATATTAATACTTTCCTTTTATATTAAATATTTAGGTCAACTTGAAGAAAATTACACATAGTGAAAAACAAAAAGATAACTTGCTTTTATGTGAGTGTGATCTTTTTCCTCTCTTTGACATCAGGTATTAAAAAACTCTGTATTATGTTGCTGTCTATGTTAATATTTCTAACATTCTGTCACTTTAAGAGTAAATATAAGTTCATAATACGTTTTTACTTCTGGCAAGACAAGTTTTCCTTTGTTTTTGTTTTTATTTTTAAGAATAGTAAATATATATAGAACTATTCTTTCACCTAAATTTTAAGTCCAACCTAGGCAAAGGCAGAGACAGATGTAAAATCAAAGGGAAAAAACCCCAAGTGTATAAACTCCACAGAATGTGTACTCACTGTGCATGTACAAACTTGCAATATTAATTCTGATTGAAAAAGAGTAGATTTATACAGTGCTTGCCACACCGGAAAAAACTGTGTGAGGTGATAGATGTGTTAACTAGCCTTATTGTGGTACATTCTGCAATGAATACATATACGAAATCACTACATCCTACACCTTAAACCTACAAATGTTATATATCAATTAATCTTAATAAAGCTGGAAAAAAAGTCTGGTTAAAGATACGATGAAAAGAGAGGAGGAGAAAAGACAATATCAAAGCTTTGCTGTCCTGTAATATGGTACAAATCTAGTATTTTTTAAAGCTTCAGAAAATCAGCTTTGCTACAGTGAAACAAGTCAGTTTTTCCTATTATAAGCCAGTCAGGCCAGGAAATCAGTATTCCCTGCCGCTCTGCTATACACCTGCAATTCTGTCAACTGGCATATTCACCTTTCATCTGATGAAGGATGTTAGTAGCTCCAACACAAATTAGCCTCTATTTATGCATTTTGCAACAGGGCATCCCTGGGGGACCACGGAGCTCGATGATGACCCTCTTCCCAGTACCAACCACCCCGTCTTGGACCACTGTGCCTTCCCAGCCCCCCTCACACCCCACTCACTCGAGTGGCAAAACTGCCTAAATGTGTAGGAACTCAGTTAATTCACCACTGAATGGAAACCTGAGTCTCTTCCCTTTGGGCTAGGTTTTAATTCTTAGATTTGTATAGATATTATTCTGATCATTGGCTTCTCTCTTCGCTTCAGAAATGTTGAGGAAAAATTAGGTATGCACATTAATTTGCTGGTGAAAATGCAAACAAATCCATCATCTTGAGCATTTCTTACTTTGAAAGCACTCTACGAGAAATTGGAGATACAAAACTGAGTAAGTGTTCACGGATGTCCAAAACCTCACCATCTCACTAAGATATAAACAGATGAACATTTCAAAAATATAGCATAGAAATACTAAGATTAACTTGTGGATAAATTTCTATTATAGTAAGATGCGGGAAAGATTCACTGAAGACTGTGGTATATATGTCATATTTAACATGTCTTTAAAAAGTTTATAATGTAGAAACTCAAGAACATTATGGCTAAGAAAAAAACTCAAGCAAAGATGGCAAGGTATGAATGCATAATTTATGATAAAATTGAAAGAGAAGATGGATAGTAGAGAAGTATGTATAAATACCGACAGAGTCAGAATATAGTTCAGGGTTGTTACAGCGGACAGTGATTAAAAATTAAAATAACAGACTCACAGACATGGAAGACAAACTTATGGTTACCAAAAGGGAACTGAGAGGGATAAATTTAGGAACTTGGGATTAACCTCTACACATTATTATATAAAATAAACAAGGACGTACTATACAGCATAGGGAACTCCACTCAGTATTGTGTAATAACCTAGAAGGGAAAAGAAGCTGACAAAAATAGATTTAAATGGAAGGAATGATGCTGAAGCTGAAACTCCAGCACTTTGGCCACCTCATGCAAAGAGTTGACTCATTGGAAAAGACTCTGATGCTGGGAGGGATTGGGGGCAGGAGGAGAAGGGGACGACAGAGGATGAGATGGCTGGATGGCATCACTGACTCGATGGACATGAGTCTGAGTGAACTCCAGGAGTTGGTGATGGACAGGGAGGCCTGGCGTGCTGCGATTCATGGGGTTGCAAAGAGTTGGACACGACTGAGCGACTGAACTGAACTGAAGCTGAATCACTTTGCTGTTCACCTGAACTAACACAATACTGTAAATCAACTAAACTTCAATGAAAAAATAAAGTTAAATAAAAACAACCCAATGGCTTAAGCAAAAATAGAAATGTGCATACACAATTCAGAAGCCTATCATTGGTTTCTCCTTGAGCAATCACCGGATTTGGAAGCCCAGAGGATGCGGTCAGGACCCTGCCTGCTGCATCCATCCTCAGGTCTGCATCCTCACTCTGGCTCTGCTGTCGGACACGCTGTTGCTTGTGGCATTACAGGGATGCAGAGATTCAAACCTAGGTCTTTTTTTCAGATCCTACTCCTGCAGAAAAGCAAATGCTTCTCTCTTTCAATCACTGTAACTCTATGTTTCTCAAGCTTCTTTCATGATCCTCTCCCTAAAGAAACTTTTTAAATCCTTTTTCCTATGTCCTCCCTTGTCAGGAAATAAGGACCAAGATCTTTGTCAGGTCATGTTGCAAGAGAGTTGAGCTCTGGAGGGCCACAAACCACGGTCCCAGTGAGGACTTTCCCATCCTGCAATGCCGATTTTCCCCTCCTGGGGGCGCTATCACCCCCATGGAGAACACATGCTCTAGTTAAGTCTGAGTGGCTCCAACTCTAAACCAACAGTCACGGCCATCTGATGACGGACCAGGCCTGGATCACCTGCTCTCCTCCAGGCGAGAATAGAGTCAGTGCCGCATAAACAGACAGGTGTGGGAAGGCCTGGGTAACAGAGGAAAATGCACAAAGCTACGATCACGAGAAAGGTAAGGACTGGGGCAAAGGGAAGCAGACAAAATTGGACTGAGTGCCCAAGTGGAAAGCAAGCTCAAAGTGGGATGAAAACTCTCTATCAAACATAAGATGCAAGACTGAGAAAATGGATGAAGATGTAGGGAAAATTTGATGTGGAAAGGAGAAGCAGGAAGAACACAAACCTCAGACAACCTTGATAAATTAATCAAGAGTCAGACAAGTTGTCTCCAGAGCAAAGAGAGTTAGGTCAGAAACTTGAGGTAAATGGGAAATGATGGAGCTAGAGCTGGGAAGAATAAACCAGGACATGAATTCAAGTTGAATGCAAGTGTTTCTGATGGAGAGAGGCGCCAGGGTGGATTAGCACTAAGTGAGTTGGTAGGTGAATAAATTGGCCCTCTGCCTGATATTTTCAGCAAAATTTTGGAGACAGCTGGCAGAGAAACAAATATTCAGTGGAGGGAATTATCCAAGATTGAGTATTAGCAACACAAATATGGGATTTTTTAGGCAAGAATACTGGAGTGAGTTGCCATTTTCTCCTCCAGGGTAGCTTCCAGACCCAAGGATCGAACCTGCATCTCCTGTGAATCCTGCATTGGGAGGCAGGTTCTTTACCACTGAGCTATCTGGGAAGCCCTACACAACACAAAATGAAAAGGGGTGATTCCAGGAAGTTCTGCATTTTTGAAAGAGAGGAATCATAGCCTACTGGACTGAACGTCATGGAAGTAGTTGTCTACTGCCTGTGAACTGAAGAAGCACTGTGCAAAAAGACGATGAGCAGGAACTGGCAGTGACAGTGAGGATAAAGAGGAATAGCATTAGGAGTGAGGGGATGGGAATTCAGCAGCTGTAGTCAGAGAAGAAATATGCAGAGGTTAAGTCCTCTAGAATACATTTTAAAAAAAAAGAATACTTTGCTTTTTAAAAGCACGAATATTTTCCCTATTAATGAGTGAAGAGGTTACCTAAAATGCCTGCACTGCAGGCTTTTAGAAATTGTTCCATTTCAGAAAATATGTCAAAAATTAGCACAAAGAAAAAAGCTAAATTTATAACTTTTACGTGCTGCCTTCTATAAATGCAATAGAGAACAAGAGATGATAAACCAGTTCTGAAAGTGATATGGATGATATAAAAGGCTCAAACTACCTTTTAATCTCATCTTTACTAGACGTAAAGGCCTGAACACAGTTTTGTTGAGTACTATCTGGAACATTCATCAATTAAATTAACATTCATTAAATAAGTATAAATTCAAAAAGCTCTTTTGAATGGTTATTCATATCTAAGAAGGTCACAGCAAGTAACAGCTAGACGGGCTTCCCTGGTGGCTCAGTGGTAAAGAATCTACCTGCTAATGCAGGGGACACAGGTTTGATCCCTGGGCCGGGAAGACCCCACAGACGCAGAGCAACTAAGCCTGAAAGCTGCAACTATTGAGCCTGTGCTCTAGAGTCTGGAGCCACAACTATGAGGCCCACACACCCTAGGCCCTTACTCAGCAACGAGAATCCACTGCAAGGAGAAGCCCATGCTCCCCAACTAGACAGGGGTCCCACTCGCCGCGACGAGGGGAAAGCCTGTATGCCAGTAAAGACCCCACTTGGTGTAAATAAATGAACAAAACAAAAGAAAAAACAAACAACAGCAACAAAAATAACATCTAGAGAATAACAGGCAATATTAAAGTGGGTTTATATAAAAGGAACTTGCTAGAAATCCTAAAATTTGGATAAAATTAGGATAAATGATGTTAATAAAAGAAAACAATGCCAAAAATATTGGGGGGTGGGGAAGCTGACAAATGACTGTCGTGGACAAGAGGAAAGAGATACTTCAAATGGCATGAACAAGGAACACCTCGACAGATGCAGTCAAGGGCTGGAAGTAGCATTTTCTTCTGTAGATCTCTTTGAGAGTACCATAAAAGCCCCAAGTATTCCACTCAAAGAAAATTAGTAATTAAGCACAAATGCACATTTTTTTATTACAACATCAAGGAACCCCAGATTTCAGTAAGCTCATAGCTCTGGTTTCTGAATCCCTGACCCCTGACTCACAATCTCCTTCTATGCAAAGCTGTGCTCCCAAATAAGTCATGGGATGCCGTCCTCTGCAAAATCCTCTAATCCAAAAGGACAACGACAAAATGGGAATGAAAAGGCCATGACAAGCACAGAGCTGACATTGCAGACATCTTTCCTTAACGTGGACATCAAGGATTTGGCCTTAAACTGATTTAAATTTCTAGCAGATTTTTTAAACGATAGTGTTTTAGTCATATGTTTTCCTTTGAGGGCATCTCTTGCTGGTCCCACAAATTTTAACAGAAAACATTTATCTTACTGTTTATCATTTCAAGATATTTTATCATCAAAACTGCCTTTAACACAGGCAAAGGAATGCCCACCCAGGGTACTGTTGCGGGGACTTTGACAGTACACTCAAATGTTTTTTGCAAGAGTATGCGTGTGCTTCACGTGGGGTCCAATGATGGCCTACACACCAACATCCCAGGGAAAACATTTCTGCCCACCTCCTAACTTATGTGCTAAAAACTAAAGAGCACTCTTAAAAATTAATAACAATCATGAATTAAAAAGATAAAACATAGTCTTTCCTGTTGGATGTATGTCCATACTTAGAGGCTGCTGGACAAGCCCAAAGCTGCCAAAGTTCCACAGTAGAGTGTACTTGCTGTTTTGCTCATCAGTTCTAAACACCACTTCACATTGTGAAATAAAATTCATATTTTAAGGCAAGAGAAAATAAAATAAAAATGTATGAGTAAAGTAGTCCATCCTAAAGGAGATCATTCCTAGGTGTTCATTGGAAGGACTGATGTTGAAGCTAAAACTCCAATACTTTGGCCACCTGATGGGAAGAGCTGACTCATTGGAAAAGACCCTGATGCTGGGAAAGATTGAGGGCGGGAGGAGAAGGGGACGACAGAGGATGAGATGGTTGGATGGCATCACCGACTCGATGGACATGAGTTTGAGCAAGCTCCAGGAGTTGGTGATGGACTGGGAGGCCTGGTGTGATGCAGTCCATGGGGTCACAAGAGTTGGACACGACTGAGCGACTGAACTGAACTGAAAGTTAGACTTGAAAGACAGTTAATCTTTGCCTATTTTTTCCAAAAGTTACCCTTTCTTGGTTAAGCAGACAATGTCCTGGGCTTCCCTGGTAGCTCAGCTGGTAAAGAATCTGCCTGAAATGCAGGAGACCCCGGTTTGATTCCTGGGATGGGAAGATCCTGGGATGGGAAGAAGGGATAGGCTACCCACTCCAGTATTCTTGGGCTTCCGTGGTGGGTCACATGGTAAAGAATCCGTCTGCAATGTGGGAAAACTGGGTTTGAGCGCTGGATTGGGAAGATAACCTGCAGAAGGATCACTCTCCACTATTCTTCCCTGGAGAATTCTGTGCATACAGGAGCCCGGCAGGCTACAGTCCATGGGGTCACAAAGAGTCAGATGGGACTGAGCAACTGTTACTTTCAGTTCCAGACAATGTCTATGGTAGAAAAATTATAGTATTAAAAAAAGCAAAACCAAAATAAAACCCTCAAAAGCCAACCAAGCAATCATAATCTTTGTTGATATCTTGATTTGTTTTTCAGAAATACATATGTGCTCCCTGGAGGCACAGCAGTAAAGAATCTGCCTGCTATGCAGGAGACCCGTGTGGGAATCCTGGGTTGGACACCTGGGTTGGAAATATCCCTTGGAGAAGGAAATAGCAGCCCACTCCATTATTCTTGCCTGGGAAATCCCATGGACATAAGGGTCTGACGGGCTACAGTCCATGAGGTCACAAAAGAGTCAGACAAGACTTAGCAACTAAATAACACAAATAACCTTGACTGAATATAGTCATGTTACACTGGAGGAGGTTTCCCTCTGAAATCTGGACACTATTTCAGTTCAGTTCAGTTCACTCACTCAGTCGTGTCTGACTCTTTGCGACCCCATGAATCACAGCATGCCAGGCCTCCCTGTCCATCACCAACTCCTGGAGTTCACTCAGACTCACGTCCATCGAGTCAGTAATGCCATCCAGCCATCTCATCCTCTGTCGTCCCCTTCTACTCCTGCTCACAATCCCTCTCAGCATCAGAGTCTTTTCCAATGAGTCAACTCTTTGCATGAGGTGGCCAAAGGACTGGAGTTTCAGCTTTAGCATCATTCCTTCCAAAGAAATCCCAGGGCTGATCTCCTTCACAATGGACTGGTTGGATCTCCTTGCAGTCCAAGGGACTCTCAAGAGTCTTCTCCAACACCACAGTTCAAAAGTATCAGTTCTTCGGCACTCAGCTTTCTTCACAGTCCAACTCTCACATCCATACATGACCACAGGAAAAACCATAGCCTTGACTAGATGGACCTTTGTTGGCAAAGTAATGTCTCTGCTTTTGAATACGCTATCTAGGTTGGTCATAACTTTCCTTCCAAGGAGTAAACGTCTTTTAATTCATGGCTGCAGTCACCATCTGCAGTGATTTTGGAGCCCAAAAAAATACAGTTTGACACTGTTTCCACTGTTTTGCCATCTATTTGCCATGAGGTGATGGGACCAAACGCCATGATCTTCATTTTCTGAATGTTGAGCTTTAAGCCAACTTCTTCACTCTCCTCTTTCACTTTCATCAAGAGGCTCTTTAGTTCCTCTTCACTTTCTGCCATAAGGGTGGTGTCATCTGCATATCTGAGGTGATTGATATTTCTCCCGGCAATCTTGATTCCAGCTTGTGCTTCTTCCAGCCCAATCTTTCTCATGATGTACTCTGCATATAAGTTAAATAAGCAGGGTGACAATATACAGCCTTGACATACTCCTTTTCCTATTTGGAACCAGTCTGTTGTTCCATGTCCAGTTCTAACTGTTGCTTCCTGACCTGCATACAAATTTCTCAAGAGGCAGGTCAGGTGGTCTGGTATTCCCATCTCTTTCAGAATTTTCCACAGTTTATTGTGATCCACACAGTCAAAGGCTTTGGCATAGTCAATAAAGCAGAAATAGATGCATTTCTGGAACTTTCTTGCTTTTTCCATGATCCAGCAGATGTTGGCAATTTGATCTCTGGTTCATCTGCCTTTTCTAAAACCAGCTTGAACATCAGGAAGTTCACAGTTCACATATTGCTGAAGCCTAGCTTGGAGAATTTTGAGCATTACTTTACTAGCATGTGAGATGAGTGCAATTGTGTGGTAGTTTGAGCATTCTTTGGCATTGCCTTTCTTTGGGATTGGAATGAAAACTGACCTTTTCCAGTTCTGTGGCCACTGCTGAGTTTTCCAAATTTGCTGGCATATTGAGTGCAACACTTTCACAGCATCATCTTTCAGGATTTGAAATAGCTCAACTGGAATTCCATCACCTCCACTAGCTATGTTTGTGCGATGCTTACTAGGGCCCACTTGACTTCACATTCCAGGATGTCTGGCTCTAGGTGAGTGATCACACCATCCTGATTATCTGGGTTGTGAAGATATTTTTGTACAGTTCTTCTGTGTATTCTTGCCACCTCTTCTTTGTTCACACTATTTCACTCTTCTTTATATCTCAGTGCTGTACAGAAGCACCACAGTGAGTCTGACTTTGGGGGAAAACTTCAATGGACTTTGCAGAATTTTATAAGGTTTCTTCCTTAATTTCAGACATGAGCAACTTTACAGCCTATCCCAGGCTTTTTCACCAATGCAGCCCTTTCAACCTGTTCTTTTCTGTCCCCCTGGAAACAAAGAATACCATCCTTTGCATAAAATACCTACTTCATGACCCTCCAGGTTTCTTACAAATACTTCCTGACATATTATCTTGTGTTTGGCTATTCCGTTTCCCCAACCATTCAGTGATATTCTTCTTCAGTGTTTCTCCTGAATTATTAAGCTTGAAAATATTCTTTAAGTTCCAGACAGTCTTCACAGAAGCACTTTTGATTCCTTTTAATCAGGTTGTCGCCTGCCTCCTCCAGCAGCCCTGTCTTGCCTTCTCATCACTGGAGCACCTTAATGGACTTTCTTCTCTGATGGGACCTGTGGGGCAATCCTCCTGAGGATGGTGGACATCACAGTTTCTACCCGCAGGGCCAGGAAATGTGTAAGAGGCCTTGGCAGGGGAATCCTTTGGACCCCCACATCCTCCCACACCGTTAGGGCAGGAGAAAGCTGCCCAGCCTCCATGTGGCTTACAGGAAAGCCGGCACAAACATCTGGCATCAATACCAATCATCCCACCCCGGGGCCTTCATTTTCTGCCCTCCCTGGGATGCTCCCCTTTCTGCCCCTTGCTTGGGCTTCTGTTGCTGGTTACAAGGCTCAGAACCGAGAAAAGCTCTTCCATTATCTCTGGTGCTCACAAGGCCCCACACGGTTCAAGGGAACAAGAAGATCAGAGTGGAGAACAGAGCAGACAGTGGGTGACAAGCTGGATCAGGCAGGACCCCAGTACTGCCCTTGGCTTCTGCTGACTTCCTGACCACTGAAAATGCTCACTCCTTTAGTTACAACAACCATCTAGACCTGAAACCTCAAGATACAAAACTGGGGGTGGGGGGGACTGAATGTGGAATTTAGCTATTAATAAATATGATTCATGTCTTCTTTTCAAGGGAGGAAGCACTAAGTGGTGCTTTATTCTTAAAGACGCTCAAAAACAGATTTTTAAAGAAATGCTAATGCAAACATCTACAAAAATAGCACTTATGGATAGAGATACAAAATCATACACAAAATAATCAGCTGAATCTGTTGCTTAATCATAGAAAGTATAACAGGTAACCTTTGCTGTGTCCTTATGTAGTGAATCAGGCAACGCACTAAGTGATGGACACGAATCATTGCCCCCAACTATCTGGAGCTAATAAGATATTTCAGCAAGGTGTCCCCCTGTGAAATAAATGCACCCGATGCAAAGACTCTTCTGTATACCAAGAATAGGATTTATAGCATAACGGAAGTCCATTCATAGTAGCAACACAAATAAAACCAGGAATAAATAACAGAAATGTGCACGACTTAGGTGAAGAAATATATCAATCTGCTGACTAAGAAAAGAGATGAAAATAAAATGGAAAAACATTTCATGATCCTATGAGTAGTCTCGATATTCTAAAGATTTCTGTTCTCCAATATTATCTATATATTAAGTACAATCCCAATCAAAACCCCAACAGCATGTTTTAATGGAATTTGACTAGCTGACACCATAGTTCACTTGGAAAAGGAAATATAAGATATGGCAGCAGCATTTTGGTTTTTTTGCTTCTTTTAAATTAATTTTTATTGGAGTTTAGTTGCTTTGGGGCTTCTCTGGTGTTTCAGTGGTAAAGAATCTGCCTGCCAAGCAAGAGACGTTGAGTTCTTTCCCTGGGTCAGGAAGATCCCCTGGAGGAAGACACGACAACCCACTCCAGTATCCTTGCCTGGAGAATCCCACAGACAGAGGAGCCTGGCAGGCTGCAGTCCATGGGGGTCACAAAGAGTTGGACATGACTGAGCAACTGAACAAGAACAGCATAGTTGCTTTACAATGTTGTAGCAGAAGCATTTTGTAACAGAGACCTCTTCCTGTCCTCTGCACCCCTTAATCTCCACTCATCATAAGCTCCTCCTCTTCAATAATGCCTCCCGTTTGATTTCTTATCACCATTATCTATTCTGAGCATGCAATTGACAAAGTGGTCTTTATCCAGACTGTAAAACACAGTGAGTTAAAGCAGAAATTTCCTGGGTTGGAATCTGACCTCTACCATGTACCAGCTGTGTGTTCCTGGGCGAGTCACTCAATCTCTCCGTGCTCCTTCTACAGTAAAATGAAGATCAGAGCTGTAAGGCTGATAGCACATTGTAGATTTCTTGTGAGGATTAACTAAATGAAAATGCAAGGTTCTTAGTACAATGCATGCCACAGAGGGCTTCACAATTGCTAATTATAATTGCTACTATAATAAATTCTGAAGGAAAAGAAGCCCAGGATTTTTGACCTTGAGGTTTTTTTTTTATACAATTTTTCGAGAATCTTTTAAATTTTGGGATGAAAAATGAACAATTTAGAAACTCTAGCTCAGAGCACTTTTAAATATGGTTAGGATGTTGGGGGGTCAAATGCGCCTTGGTTCTACTTTTAGTGGGAAACGGGGCAAGTGGAAGAGGCCCTTGAATCCTTTAGCTACACAACAAAGTAAAAAAAAAAAAAATCTCTCCTAAATGACAAGCTCTGGAAAATTGCACTGTGAATCTTTTTATATAGATCAATACATGAACTCTAATAGAATCTTTATATATAGATTGATAGATGTAATCTAATAAAAGTGGACCACCTTGCCCTCTCTTAAGGCCAGTCTTCATATCATGAGGGATCA
This sequence comes from Bubalus bubalis, assembly GCF_019923935.1. NCBI lineage: Eukaryota > Metazoa > Chordata > Mammalia > Artiodactyla > Bovidae > Bubalus > Bubalus bubalis. The sequence continues at coordinate 2,106,756 of NC_059157.1, forward strand.
AAAAAGAATCCCTTTCTTTTTTTTCCTCTAAAACCTAGTCGTTCTTAACTGAAAATGCGGTTGATGATACAGATCAGGTCGCTATGGGGCTCCTGAGCACAAAGGCTTTCCGTGCCCCTTACTCCTCTGACCACAGGAAACAGCCTTCACTCAGCCTCCATGACCTTCCCTGAATTCCAGATTCTAGCAGCTGCTGGTCGGGTAAGGGAGGGGCTGCGAGACCACCAGGGAGAAACAGCCAGAGAAGCGAGCGTGCAGACTCGGGGCAGGGCCCCGGCTCCGCTTCCAGGGACACACACAAGGCCTGTGAGCTGTCCTGCAGATACCGGAACCCGCTGCAAGCGGAAGCCGTTAACAGCGCGCTGCCCAGGAGCGCGTAGACCCAGACTGGGTGGAACCAGAGGGCTGACGACGCTGACCCCCTCACCCCGTCAGAAGAACGCCCATGAGCTGATCACGCCCTCTTTGAGCCTTTACAGGGTCCTCTCCAAGTGGAGACTCGCAGTTTTGAGGGTATTACCCTACTGTGTCCCCCTTTGCCTGGCAAAGTAATAAAGCTACCCCTTCTTACTTCACCCTAAACTCTGTCTCCGAGACTCGATTCGGCATTGGTGTACAAAGAAACAGCATTTGGCATCACTGAGAGGCGGCCCAGAGGACATGCCCCACGCAGCAAAGGCGGAGTTCCCAGTGACCATCCTCCCCCACCTCTCTACCCAAAGCTCCCCACCTCCCAGCGGTTTAGCGACCCCCCAACAGCCCACCCGTCGGGTCCCCTCCCCTCAGCGCTGGCTGCCCGGCTCCAAGGAAGGCCCTGCGCATCTTTCCTCTCCTCTGTTCTCCCCTCCCCACTTAGTTCTGAACACGCGCCTCCGCGAGGCTGGATCTCCCCTCGGCTGGATCTCCCCTCATCACATGACAAGGATGGACACTCAGACCCTAACGGTCCTGTCTCTGTCTTATACAAGTGGGCACGTCTATCACGAGCAAATTTCCTGCCTGCATTGGTAATGCTGATTGGGGGGGATGAACTTGAACCTGAGACTGAGAGGGTCTCTCCCTTTCCCAAGCCCTGGAGAAATCAGGAGGCCCAGAATCCTGGCTGGAGGAGCGAGGCATGGCCAGAGACACGCCTGTGCTCCGGGGAAGGGGCGGGGCTCCAGGTGGGGTCGCTCCAGTGGCCAGAACCTGCCAGGAGCCACGTGCAGGGCCTGCAGCCGGGGGCCCAGCTCCCACCTGTCTCCTAGGCGTTCTGTGCCTGCGGTTTCATTCCTTCTTGTTTCTCATGAGGAATTAAAATTCTGTCCCCCTCTATGCTTTGGACAGTAAAAGGAGTGGTCTGAACCTACATGCAGGGCAAGATAGAAGAGGGTGAAGCAGAGGGTAGGGGCAAGGGAAAAAATCAAGCAGAAACAAGCCAAGAATGAGGTGTGAGTGCCAAGTGGTACTGATCCATCCGAGTGGATTGGGTTTTACAAACAAGAGACAGCATCAGGACCTTAGGATTAAAACACACACACTATATACATAATATAACCAACAAGGACTGAGTGTGTAGAACATGGAACTCTCCTCAACATTCTGTGGTAGCCTGTGTGGGGAAAGAATCTGAAAGAGAATGAACATATGTATATGCAAAACTGAATCTCTCTGCTGCACACCTGAAACTAACACCACACTGTAAATCAACTATCCTCCTATGCTGCTGCTGCTGCTAAGTCGCTCAGTCGTGTCCGACTCTGTGCGACCCCACAGACGGCAGCCCACCAGGCTCCCCCGTCCCTGGGATTCTCCAGGCAAGAACACTGGAGTGGGTTGCCATTTCCTTCTCCAGTGCATGACAGTGAAAAGTGAAAGTGAAGTCGATCAGTTGTGTCCAACTCTTAGCGACCCATGGATTGCAGCCCACCAGGCTCCTCCATCCATGGGATTTTCCAGGCAAGAGTACTGGAGTGGGATGCCATTGCCTTCTCCTATAAATCTTTGTAAAAACAAACAATAAAAATGAAAGACAGCATCTCTGTTTCAAGCCTTTTTCATGAATAAATCCCCCTACAGAAGTGTATGGACTGGTGTGTAAGTGGTCAGCTTGGTAAGTCTGTGCAGACTGAAGACAGCCAAGGAAGGAACACCCAGTTTAAGAGATAGAACATTCTCCGCACCTCAGAAGGTCCATTTCTGCTCCCTTCCAATCACTGTCTGTCCCACCCCAGAGACAAACAGGATCAGACTGTGTGTGATCTTCTGGGTCTGTCTCTGAACCAGTATTTGAGATTCTTTCCTAGTTTGTATGCAGTTTTCAACGGCACATGCTTCTTGCTTTATAGGATCAAGAAAAATTCCTTAGGGATACTCAGAAGTATTTAGGAATACTGAGAAGAGGAAAGTGACTATTGTATTTGCTACAATAAAGTGGCAAAAAGGAAGGACTGATGTTACTTGGCTACTTAAGAGGAAATATCTTTTATTAAACATTTCTTTCCTGAAAAAGGGCAAGTTAACTATGTTAACTGTGCTACAAGAATTATCTCATTTTGTCCTCACAGTGACTATAAACCATGATGATGTTGACGGGGCTGATGATGCTGATGAGGTTGCTACCATCCATTTCAGCAACTGGAAAATTAAGGTTAAGGAAGGTCAAGTAAATTGCCCCAAATCACACTAGTTACAAGGAGTAGTAGAGCTGAGATTCAAAGTTTGGTAGTCTCTTCTGAGAGTCCTCACTAAAAGACACTCTGTAATCGATGGCATTGTACTCTAAAACGTTGTTGTTGTTGTTGTTGTTCAGTCGCTAAGTAGTGGCAGACTTTGCAACCCCACAAGCTGCAGCCACGTCAGGCTCCTGGGTCCTCCACCATCTCCCAGAGTTTGCCCAGATTCATGTCCAGTGAGTCAGTGATGCTATCTAACCATCTCTTCCTCTGCCTCTGGAACATAATCTGAAATTACTCCTCAGTGTTGAGGATGGGCTGGTTTAGTCTTAGTGACTAAACACAAAAGGACCACCTGAAATTAAGGTTTGGGCTTGTTGTAAAAGCAGCCACAGAGTGATACAATTTTATCACATCACATAAACATATAAAATTTAAATGAAACATCGCACATGGGTTTTTATTATTTAACTTTTATGGAGATTTTGCCTGAGGGAAAAAAGGAGAACAATACATATGAAGTATTTTATACTATGTATTCACACCTATGTCTGCATTTATCATAAGGCTGAAAGTAACTGATAAAAGCAGTTGGGGTGTCAGAAAATAGAAAATCACCTCATGGTAAACTCCTGAGCCATTTACAAGGTTCCAGGTCTTTGCTTTGGGTCATTAACACCTTCCCTAGAGAGACAGGAGATGGAAGTGAGATCCAGATGGCTTATTTTTGAAACCTATTTTAACTTCTTTAAAAAAAAAAAAAGAATGAGGAAAATGCAGAAATCATTGGCTAAATGAGGTTTGGAGAATATCTGAGAGTTTCTTTTTATCACTCATCCACCCTAATTTGCAAGTCTAATGACAATGGGCCGCAAAAGTCAATTTGCAAACTGGTTGTCAGAGTGTTAAATCTCACAAGTTGAATAATATAAGGACAGTTTTACCAGCAAAGAGATGGTGAGAGAAGAGTCTTTCAGATGACAATTACTGGAAAAAGAGAAACCTAATTTCCAAAGTGAAATTATCAGTAGGGAAAACCAAAAAAAAAAAATCAAAGCTTGCCTCTTGGTTTTCTCTCAGAGCTCTACAGGTCCCGTGAGTTCATCACCTTTGGCATGCAGGCACAGACCTTCCAGAAAATGGAGACAATGAGGGACCAGCATGCTGACAGACACATGGAGCCACATTTCTGCGCTTCGGGTCAGCATCTCCAAGAATCCCCTCAAGCCCAACATGAATCTGCACAGAAACCCAGCTACCCGGTGAAGAATGTCTTCCCCCCACGGAGATCTCCATGCCTTCTTCTTTTGCGCGCCCGAGGCAGACTGCCCACTGCCTGGCAGATGGGGAGAGCCTGATGGATTTTGTCGTGCTGATTAAAGAGTGCTTGGTGTACAATGCTGTGCTGGTCTCATGGGTGCAGCAGAGTGATTCAGTTCCTCATACACATATGCCCGTTCTTTTCCAAATTCTTCATCCATATAGGTTATTCGAGAATATTGACTATATTCCTTTTACTATACAGTAAGTTCTTGTTAACTATTTTATACATAGTGGTGTGCGTATGTTAATCCCAAACTCCTGATGGATCCCCCCACCCTTCAGGGTCCCCCTTTGGTAACTACAGATTAGTTTCTGAAATCGGTGAGTCTGTTTCTGTTTTCTGCGTACATTCATTTGTACCCCTAGATTTGACACATAAGTGGCATCACATGATCCTGGCCTTTCTCTGTCTGAATTGCTTCACTTGGCATGATGGCGTCTGGGTCCACCCATGCTGCTGTGTGTTTAAACTGGCTCTCGGCCGGGGTACAGGAGCTGGTTCAGTGAGGCTGTGCAGAAGTGATGGGCCGCCTCTGCCCCTATGCCTTGCAAGTGCTGTCCTTGGACAGAAAAGAACATTGCTGTCTTCAGGCATTTCTCTTCATTTTGTCTCTGTTTCAACAGGTTACAGGATAAAATAAAGAACCTAATCATTTTAATATGAAAGCATCCACCATCTGGGAGAAAACTCTGAAAAGACAAGGAACACTTATTGAATTGCTAGTGTGTGGTAAGCACTGTTCTCAATACATTTCTTTTCTATTCCTTTTCATTTGTTTGTTTTCCATTATCTGTGTCTTTTACCCCTTTTCATCTGATAATTTCTGACTTCTAATAAGTGTTTAATAGACTTACATACTAGGTGATTAACAATCCACTTGGACTTTAAAATATGTGCATTATATTTTTCATGTTTCTTGCTAACTATATCCATTTTCCCTTTTTTTTTTTCCCCTCTCACTTCATGCTTCTGTTGGAATGATACATTTCTATAGAATCCTTTTTTTTTATTATTTTCTACTTTGGAAGCTCTATTACATGTCTACTTTTTAGGGATTATCGTTTATTTCATAATTCATATCCTTGGTTATAAATGAGTCCAATGCAGTTAAATAATTCAGTATTTCTATACTCTGGGTGTTACATACACAAACTCTACACATTGAACATCTATCTGACTCATTTTATTACTCTTACTCAACTTTACCTGCCTTTAATTTTCTTTTTAATTGAATAAAAAAGAAGAAATGCAACTTCCAGTTTGGACATAAATGCCCCGGAAACGTCTTTGGAGCAAGTGGCTATGGCTGACAACACTGGGTTTTATATCTGAAAGCCGCTCAGAGAGGAGATCTGAGCCCATCACAAGGAAAAGTGTAGCTATGTGCGGTGATGGGTCTCATCTCAGAGAGGAGATCTGAACCCATCACAAGGAAAAGTGTAGCATGTGCGGTGATGGGTCTTATCCAGACTTTTAAAAAACTTGTACTTGGCTGCGCTGGGTCTTGGGTAGCCTACAGGATCTCATTCCCTGATGGAACTCAGGGCCCCTGCATTGGGAGCTCGGAGTCTTAGCCACCGCCACCAGACTGCCAGGGAAGGCCCTCGCTAGAGTTATTATGGTGCTCACTTCGCAATATGTACAAAAAGTTGAATCATCATGAAATGAATATAATGTCATAGGTCAATTATATCTCAATTAAAATGAATTAAAGGCATTAATATTTTATCACTTTCTATGCTCCCTGTTTCTCACAAACCATGTCTTCCTCTGGCCCATTATCCATGTTGACTGCATGTCCCTCAGAAATGCTTAGCGAGGATCTCTGGATGGGAAAGTTATTTGATGTTTTCATGTTATTTATTTGACAATATCTTTTTTCCTTATGCGTTTCCCCTTATACTTGAATAATAGTTAAATCTGGTATAACATTTTTAGATTGACAATATTATTTTTGGTTATGAATTTGTTACTCCATCATCCGTGTCCTCCAGAGAAATGTACTGTTAATCCAGCTGTTCCTTCCTAGGTAACCTGTGTTTAGCAGGTTTCAGATTATTCTCTCTATACCTGAGGCTCTTCAGTGTCACAGACTCCCTGAATATGCCCTTACTTTGTTTATCCTGAGTGTGGCCTGATGTACATTTTGATGTGTCAACCCCAATCTTTTTCCAATTGTAGAAAAATAATTTTCCACCAGCTCTTCAAATATTTTCTCCACCATTCCCTGTAATCTTGTCTCCTGAAACTGTTGCTATGAGTTTCAGTATTATATCGACCAACACTGTGCATGAAAATGTAATGCAAGCCATAATTTAATATTTTTCTCATGCGGTAACATTAAATAGTAAAAAAGAAACAGATGATGTTAATTTTAACAATATGCTTTAAGCCAATATGCCCAAAATATTATAATTTCAACATATAATCAATATAAAGATTATTAACAATATTTTACATTATGTTTTGGAATCTGGTATGTATTTTATAATATTTATATCACATCACAATTTGGACTAGATACATTTCAATTTTTTATTGAAGTATAGTCGATTTACAATGTTGTGCCAATCTCTGCTGCACAGCAGTGACTTGGTTAAACACACACGCACATTCTTTATTTTGTGTTATTTTCCACCATGGTTCACCGCAGGGTATCGAATATAGTCCCCGGTGCTACAGCGGGGCCTCGTGTCTATGCGTCCTGTATGTGATAGTTTACATCTGCTAATCTTAGGTGCCCAGGCCTCCTCTCCCCGAATGCCCTGCCGCTTGGCAGCAAGTCTGTGCGTCTGTTTCTGTTCTGTAGATGGGTTCGTTTGTGCTAGGTGGCGCTAGTGGTCAAGAATCCACCTGCCAATTCAGGAGACAGCAGAGACACGGGTTTGATCCCTGGGTGGGGAAGGTGCCCTGGAGCAGAAAGTGGCAACCCACCCTGGTATTCTCGCCTGGAGAATTCCAGAGGAGCCTGGCGGACCAACAGTCCAGGGGCCACAAGTAGGACATGACTGAGCACAAAAATAAGTGATAATATACGGTATTCACGGACTAGACACATTTCAAATGCTCACGAGTGGCCACTAGCTGTAACGTTGGTCAGCATGGATTATAAACCATAAACTATCCCCTGTGTCTCTTAACTGCTTTTTTGTGCTTGTCTCCCTGTCTGTCTGTATGGTAAATTGGCTGATTCTCCTTTAAATTAAACTTAGGCTAGTATTTATTCCACCTTATTGAGTTTTTTTTCAGTGACAGTATGTTTTACTTCCCAAACTTATTGATTCATTTTTATAGGAACTATTCTTATATTGCTTCTGCCTGACTTTATGCTTATTATTTTTTTAAATTTATTTTCTAATTGAAGGATAATTGCTTAGAATTGTGTTGTTTTCTGTCAAACATCAGCACGAATCAGCCATAGGTATGTCCCTTCACTCTTATTCTTTTAACACTTTTGACCTTGTCCCCATCCCTGAGATTCTTAGTTGAAATCCTAGCCTCAGAACACTGGCCACAGCTCCTTTCTGCTGCGATACAACAGAACAGCTGGTGAGACGTCTCAACTGTCTTTGGGAGGCTCTCTTTTCCATCTCCCACCCACCCTGGTTCTCCTAGCTAGCCTGTGGGCATCTTTTCACTATAACGCGTCTGCACAAACACAAGCCCCACACGAGAATGATGCCTGATGCGTGCCAGGGGCTCGCATCTTTGCTGAATGAATCACTGAGTAAATGCAGAGCCCAACCAAGGTCTTGCTTTGGATAGCAAGCCTGCCTCCACTGACACATTTCGTCCCTAAAACCCCAAAGGTTCAACTCTAGACAACCACTCTCATATTCAGATGCAGAGGCCAGACCACCCAATGTTTGCCCAATGTCTGTCTCTTTTCTGATCTGTAGCCATAACTACCTTACTGTGTTGCCACACATGTCATATTTATATGTCTTATCTCTATATATAGCATTTCTTCGGTTTACTGTGTTTATCATTGCCTTGTGTTTGCATCAGAGATTTATTGAAGCTTAAACTCTGTGTACCAGCTTAACTATAAGCTGATTTAAGAGCAAACTATTCATTAAGTATTCCTATGACAAATAATTCAATGTCTTTATTCTGGACTTCAGTAATGCTGGCCATTTATTAGTTTTTATTTCATGCCATCCTTTATAATGAAAGAGCTCGCTTGGTTATGTAGCATGGGTGACATTCAAGTCCTGGCTATGTAGGACTGTCCATGAAAACTCACTAATCAAAATCAATAATTTATAAGAAGTATTTCTTTCTCAAACGCTCTTATAATTACCTAGGTTTATTTTAGGAATTTATCTAAACAGCTTACTGAAATTCTGACTAGTGTTCTGCATATAATATGAATGAAGCAAAAAAAAAAATCTTTAAAAATGTCATTTACTTTAATAACAACACACAATTATAACATGAACGAGAGCTTACTACTCTTATTTCATGAAATTAAGTTATAAACATATACCTATAAAGCCCTGTCATTAATGCTCATGGGAATTTTAATCATATCACAAAATTTCAAACACAGTTCTTTCCACAACAGCATAGAAGATGCCTTCTAGAAAGGGAAAAAATATGCAAATGAGATAAGAGCTTTGGATAAGAGCTTGCTATTAAGAATAACTGGAGCTTCCCTGATGGCTCAGCTGGTAAAGAATCTGCCTACAATGCAGGAGAATCAGGAGACCCGGGTTCAATCTCTAGGTTGGGAAGATCCCCTGGAGAAGGAAATGGCAACCCACTCCAGTATTCTTGCCTGGAAAATCCCATGGACAGAGGAGTCTGTAGGGTCGAAAAGAGTTGAACATGACTGAGCCCCTGAGCATGCAAATATCTTCACTGGTGCTGTGTCTATCAGGGCTTTGACTCATTTTTTAACAGAATGATTTGCTTTTGTTTTTATTGTTGAATTTTAAGAGTTCTTTGCATGTTTTGGAGACCTGCCCTTTATCAGACATGTCTTTTGCAAATATTTTGGATGTTTTCATTCTCTTGAGAATCATACTTTAAAGTATGTGTTATATTTTGAAATCCTAAATACATTATTGCTTCAAAAAGTCAACTGAATTTACTCACACTTTTACTATTGCTGCCCATTTCTCCTTTAACTCATGTGTATTTCTCACGTATCTCCAATAATTCTGTACCCAGTATCATTTTACTCCTGCTTGAAAAACACTCCCTCATATTTTTTAAGTGTGAGTGTTCTGGTGATAAAATCTCTCAACATGCTTATCTAAAAATGTCACTATTTGACAATAATGGAAAAATGTTCTCAGGAATATCATTCTAGGTTGGGTTTTTTTACATTAAAGATATTTCATTGCTTTCGATTTCACTGCTGAGAAGTCAGCTGAATATTTATTATTGCTCCTTTAAAAACAGTCTTTTAACTCTGCTTGATTTTAAGATATTTCTGCTTCTATTCACTTTTTAGCAGGTTTATTACAATGTGTATCCATGAGTCTTCCTTTGTGCTTCTTAGTTAGTTTTTATAGTGCTGCTTAAATCTGTGGCTTAATGTATTTCATAAATTTGGGGAGATTCTGAGCTAATATTTCTTCAAGTACTGCTTCTGCTGTATTCTGTCACACCTATCCCACTGAGACCTCCAACTACAGGGATATTTGTAGATCCATTTTCTGTGTTCACATGTTGATTATTCTCTTTTCTCTCTTCGGTATCTATTTTTTCTCCTGTGCTTCATTCTGGATACATTCTAAACAACGTTCCAAGTGTCCTTTAGATGTCCTTAAGCAGGCTGAATTGTTTCAGGGCTGTTCTGGACGACACTTTATCTGGACTTCCATTGGCTCTGCTTCCTTTGGGCTGTTGATCACACTGTCTGTGAGTTCATACATCCAGCTATTTTTAGGATGGATGAAGGTTATGGAAAATTATAACCGTTATTTGAAGTCTAATAGGATGTTGCCATTCTACAGAGAGAGTTCACTTTATATCTGGCCAGTGGCAGCAATACTAGCCATCCTAGATCAGCTTAGTCCCATCCGAGACTGAGAGGATTCCACTCTGGTCTTAGCACGTGCAGGGACTAGTCCATTTGGGGTTTGCCTTTACTTCTAGGAACCAGTCCTGAGGACTCAAATCAAGTCCTGGGACTCCAATTTTTGTTACCATAACCGTGTCTTTTTGTTTAAAGCTGTGTTTGCCTCTCATCTCTTTATCTTCCTCTTTGGGGGTCATCAGGTGTTTCTGAGAAAAGGGGCTCCCAAGGGCTAAACTCGCCCCTCTGCCCTTCCTGGGCTCTAGGCTTCTAGTTTCCTAATTCTTTCATTCTCTGATTATTCTTTAATCCCTCAGATTTCTTCCAGTTTTATATTTGTCCTAGGAAGATGTATCTCAACGATCTAGTCCAGCATATGGGAATTCGAATTTTCATACATTTTATTTCCTGCATAATTATTTTCTGCATTAATCAATCAAACTTTCTATAATGACCACACATTTTTTGTTAAATAACCATTCAGCAAATATTAGGCTGCTTCTATGAGTCAAGCAGATTTCTAGATACTGGAAAGGGCAACAATAACTGTTAAAAGTTTCCCACATATTTTCACTTTGGGCTTTTCTAAATTTTCTACAATGCATATGTACTCAATATTCAGAGTCAACTAAAACAATTCACTTCTATTTTAAAAACTATCTGGCATTGCTATGGATTAAAAATGCTAAATTACTGGTCTAAATTAAGTAATATGAATGAAGATGACTAACATTCATCTCCAAAGGAACCCAGACGAAGTGTCTCCTCACTGGATAAGGTTTACCCAGTAAAATTGTTAACATGAAGTATAAAGCTACAACAAGGAATAAAATCCAGAAACTAAACTTTTTCTAAAAGGTAGAGGCCACTATAAAATAATACAGGATTCTAAGTAAACTGTCTGCAGTGGCGTTGTCCTCCTAGCGCAATAAGTGAAACAGTATTGAAAGTTGCCCAACAGCAAACCTGATTTTATCTGTTGGAAGTCAAAAGCTACTCAACTGTATCCAAGTTTTATGGTGCTGACTTATTTTAGCTCCAAATCAGTGCATGCCTTACTTTTTTTTGGTCTTAATTACACACAAACTTTTTATATTTGCCGTGACTTTTGCTGAGGAAATCTCTAAGTTACTATTTTCAAAAGTTAAGGTGGCGTCCTACAGAGGAAATTAGGTATTTTTATCTCATCATGTAAGATGGCTATTTCCACAGCATATCATCACGTATTTCACTACCTATCAAAGGTCATGTGTAAAACTGGTAAGGTTAAATTCCAAACTAGACTAAAATTGCTTCTGTATTATTCTTATTATGAAAAAGACACTCCTTTATTACAGAATTCCTAAAAACAGAGCCATGTTTTAGCCAAAATCTTAACACAATGTGGTTTGTAATCTTGAAACACTGAGCTTGAATATGTAAGACCCGCGTGCTCAGGGGAAGGGCCACATGTGCCTGAGATGGTTTATTACGGACGTTAACGGTGCTGAGTGGCAGCCCTGAAGCCATTGCGTGAACAGTGCTTTATTTTCCTGTGGGAAAACCTCCGTGTGAGTGGGGAGGGCATATTTTATGCACCTTTAATGAACAACCCTAGTAGCTTTCTTTGCCTATAATAATTCAAATAAAGAGTCTTAAAAGCCCATTCATTTGCCTGCTGCTAAAGAATGGAAAGTTATTAAGAATGAAACATTTAGGAACACTTTATAAATCATTCTAACGATGCTTTCTGAATGCCTTCAACATTTGGAAATAAAGCTTAACTTTTTCTGTGACATTTTTTTTTTTTTCTATTGTGGCTGTGCCCATAGAAAGAATGGATAGTTTCACAGTTGATCAGAACAAATACAGTTCAGACGCTTGCTTGGTTACAAGCCTCCCCCACATGACCGATTCACTCAGTGGTTACAGAAAAACGGCCAGACCTGAAGTGGACATAAAATGTTTCTTCATTTGGGGACTTCCTCGGCAGTTCAGTGGTCAGCACTCTGTGCCTCCATCGCAGGGTGAGTGGGTTTGGTCCCTGGTTGGGGAACTTAAGATCCTGCATGTTGAGTGGTGTAGGTGTAGCCAAAAGGAAAAAAGATGTATAAATATTCATCGATTTTAAGATGAGACTGATGCTGATGGGAATTAAGTAGCAGAAATAATGAAGAGATTCTCTCTTCTCAGCCTTCTTCATCCCTTTTCCTTTTACTGATCTACCTGTAGGGTCCACAGCATTTCAAAGGGTGGGCAAGGAAGGACCCCGCACTAGCTTCACATCTGTGAAGACGCCAGCAGGGCCCTGGAGGTGACCAGTGCCCCCCAGGCTTACACCCAGGGAATAAAGAACATTAGTTGAGAGATGGCCTGCCGTCCCAGGATTAAACAGAGCAGCGCCTCTGACTTTCCGATAACTAACTTTCTGTACAGTGAGTGGACTGCATAAAGAAGAGACACAGCCTCTTTCTGAACATGAGCCGGACTAGTCACAGGGTAGGAATTCTGTCTCAGCCACACATTGTTTATCTCAGAGCCTCCAATAAAACGTTGAAAGCCTGGAAACTTATTGAAATTTGGTTGAAATACTTTCCTAGTACGTTGGAAACCTGGAGAAGGTAGGCAAAAGTTCACTATTAACACCAAAGAGAATGTCGCAGGTTCTTTTTAAGTAATTATCTTAATTACCACTTAGTGCATGCCTAATTTTACTGACAGTATAAAACATGATTAAAGCAAATGACAGTTTGAACATTCTATTTTCTGCAAAAAAAAAAAAAAGGTACATATATGGTTTCTATAGAAAAATAAATGCTTTAGGCTGTGCTATGGGGTCCTTCTTCCCAACCAGGGATTAAGCCCATGGCCTCTGCATTAGGAGCATGGAGTCTCAACACTGGGCCACTAGGGAAGCTCCTCTGCAGAAATTTCTAGTTTAGTAATCAAGAGAGAAAAATAAATGGGGAAAAAATCTTAATTTTGATGACACAGAATTATAATTGCTTTAGTGATTCAACACCTGTGTTCAGTTCAGTTCAGTCACTCAGTTGTGTCTGACTCTTTGTGACCCCATGGACTGCAGCAACCAGGCCTCCCTGTCCATCACCAACTCCCAGAATTTACCCAATCTCATGTCCATTGAGTTGGTGATGCCATTCAGCTCATCCTCTGTTGTCCCCTTCTCCTCCTACCTTCAATCTTTCCCAGCATCAGGGCTTTTCAAATGAGTCAGCTCTTCGTATCAGGTGGCCAAAGTATTGGAGCTTCAGCTTCAGCATCAGTCCTTCCAATGAACACCCAGGACTGATCTCCTTTAGGATGGACTGGTTGGATCTCCTTGCAGTCCCAGGGATTCTCAAGAGTCTTCTCCAACACCACAGTTCAAAAGCATCAATTCTTTGGTGCTCAGCTTTCTTTATAGTCCAAATCTCACATCCATACATGACTACTGGAAAAACCATAGCCTTGACTAGACAGACATTTGATGGCAAAGTAATGTCTCTGCTTTTTAATATGCTGTCTGGGTTGGTCATAATTTTCTTCCAAGGAGAAAGCGTCTTTTTATTTCATGGCTGCAGTCACCATCTGCAGTGATTTTGGAGCCCACAAAAATAAAATCTGACACTGTTTTCACTGTTCCCCCATCTATTTCCCATGAAGTGATGGACCAGATGCCATGATCTTCATTTTCTGAATGTTGAGCTTTAAGCCAACTTTTTCACTCTCCTCTTTCACTTTCATCAAGAGGCTCTTTAGTTCTTCACTTTCTGCCATAAGGGTGGTGTCATCTGCATATCTAAGGTTAGTGATTTCTCCTGGCAATCTTGATTTCAGCTTCTGCTTCATCCAGTCCACCCTTTATCATGATGTACTCTGCATATAAGTTAAATAAGTAGGGTGACAATATACAGCCTTGACGTACTCCTTTCCTGATTTGGAACCAGTCTATTTGTTGTTCCATGTCCAGTTCTAACTGTTGCTTCCTGACCTGCATACAAATTTCTCAAGAGGCAGATCAGGTGGTCTGGTATTCCCATCTCTTTCAGAATTTTCCACAGTTTATTGTGATCCACACAGTCAAAGGCTTTGGCATAGTCAATAAAGCAGAAATCGATGTTTTTCTGGAACTCTCTTGCTTTTTCGATGATCCAGCAAATGTTGGCAATTTGATCTCTGGTTCCTCTGCCTTTTCTAAAACCAGCTTGAACATTTGGAAATTCACGGTTCACATATTGCTAAAGCCTGGCTTGGAGAATTTTGAGTATTACTTTACTAGCGTGTGAGATGAGTGCAATTGTGTGGTAGTTCGAGCATTCTTTTGCATTGCCTTTCTTTAGGATTGGAATGAAAACTGACCTTTTCCAGTCCTGTGGCCACTGCTGAGTTTTCCAAATTTGCTGGCATATTGAGTGCAGCACTTTCACAGCATCATCTTTCAGGATTTGAAATAGCTCAACTGGAATTCCATCACCTCCACTAGCTTTGTTCGTAGTGATGCTTCCTAAGGCCCACTTGACTTCACATTCCACGATATCTGGCTCTAGGTGAGTGATCACACCATCGTTATTATCTGGGTCATGAAGCTCTTTTTTGTACAGTTCTTCTGTGCATTCTTGCCACCTCTTCTTAATATCTTCTGCTTCTGTTAGGTCCATACCATTTCTGTAGTTTGTTGAGCCCATCTTTGCATGAAATGTTCCTTTGGTATCTCTAATTTTCTTGACAAGATCTCTAGTCTTTCCCATTCTATTATTTTCCTCTAGTTCTATGCACTGATCACTGAGGAAGGCTTTCTTATCTCTCCTTGCTATTCTTTGGAACTCTGCATTCAAGTGGGTATATCTTTCCTTTTCTCCTTTGCTTTTCGCTTCTTTTCTTTTCACAGCTATTTGTAAGGCCTCCTCAGACAGCCATTTTGTTTTTTTGCATTTCTTTTTCTTGGGGATGGTCTTGCTTCCTTTCTCCTGTACAATGTCATGAACCTCCGTCCATAGTTCATCAGGCACTCTGTTTATCAGATCTAGTCCCTTAAATCTATTTCTCACTTCCACTGTATAATCATAAGGGATTTAATTTAGGTCATACCTGAATGGTCAACATCTGTGTAGGTAGATGTTGAACTTGCACTGTATGAGAAGAAGTGTGTGATTGTGAATAAACACTAAGATTACAGAAATATCAATGTGGAGTGAATGGAAATTGATGCTAACTCAAGAATAAGTTTAATCTAAATGGCTGCAGCTGCTTTTCCTCTCTACTTTGAGAAGTCCTTTCTGAGCACAGAACATAATAATATTTTAAGTCCCAAAATTCATTATGAAGCAATACAAAAAGAATGTATAGGAAAAAAGATAGTCAGCAACAAAACAATGTTCATCGGGCTTTTAAATAAGAAAACATTGTCAATGTTTGAATATGTGTATAAATAGATATATATATAAACATATGTAGATACAAATTATACATATGTGCACTCATATATACATGCATTATATATTTATATGTGCTTTAAAATATGTGCTATAGATAAACAACAAGGACCTACTCTCTAGACAGGAATATATTCATATTTGGTAGCAACCAATATGGGAAAAAATCTGAAAAACAACATGTATGTGTCTATGTGTATATGTATTATTTTTGTTGAAGTACAGTTGATTTGCAGTGTGGCGTTAATCTCAGGTATACAGATATATATATATTCAGATATGTATATACTCAAATATGTTTATATTCAGATATGTACATATCTGAATCACTCTGCTGTATACACACAACATTGTAAATCAACTATACTTCAACTTTAAAGATAACAATGAATAAAGTACGTGCGCTGACACACTGCCTGGCTTGTTAACTGCCACTCCCTGTTTTGTTGTTTCTCTGCCATTTATAAAGCTGAGTAGTTTTTGCTGAAGCCCAGTCACTAAGTACTATAAAAGCTTGATAACACGAAACAAAGACATGAAGCAGGCAGTGCACAGAGCTAGAATATTCGGAATATTGGAAATTACTCATGATTGTATAGGCTTAGCTCACTCTTGATTATATTATTCTCTCAATTTCTTTGTAAACAGGGCCCGGTCTTTTTAGTTTAACTAACGTTTATAAAAAATACACTCTGTGCCATATATTGCACTGGCCAAAATGTTCATTCGAATTTTCCTACAAGACATTGCTTTTTGGCCCACCACACACTGTGGCATGTGCTGCATGGTGCTGCTGAGTTGCTGTTTAGTCCATGCGTTGTGTCTGACCCTTTTGCAACCCCAAGGACTGTAACCTGCCAGGCTCCTCTGTCCATGAGATTTCCCAGGCAAAAATACTGGAGTGGGTTGCCATTTCCTTCTCCAGGGGATCTTCCCAGTTCAGGAATAAAACCCATATCTCCTGCTTTGGCCGGCGGGTTCTTTACCACTGAGCCACCGGGAAAGCCCCCAATGTGCTGAACAGCAAAAGATGATTTAAGTATATCTCTACACCCAAGGGGCTACTGCAGAATAAAGACATGCAATAAAGCTTGTGGGATAGAAATTTGAGTTGAAAGATCTTAATATACTCAATACATGTATGAATATGTCACTTTTCTACTGACCTTCTCCATTTAGTGTCAGATATAAATAAATGTCTCCCTCCAAAAATGACACTGAATACACAATGCTCTTCTAAGACCCAATTTCCTTGCCAAAGTTTTGGGAATGAAAGCTCATCTGCTGTATTTGCTCACTACCTAGACATCTATACACTGGTTTCTGGACTCATCATACTCACCTGCTAGGTCTCAACTACAATAAAAATTTCTGCAGCTTTCAACACTGTTCAACACTCCCCCTCATTAATTCTCTGCTATGAATCTCCGGTTCTCTGAGTGTCTCCTCCGGGCTCTCTTACCACTTCTCCATACCATCTGTTGCTGTCTTCGATGTTCCAGGAAGAGTTTCCAAGTTTGATTCTTCAGTTACATGCTAATACTCCTTCCCTCTACTTCATCAGCCATTTTCAAAGGCTCCATTGAAAATTCTATTTAAAAAAGTGCCACCACATACGCAAAATGAACCAAAAATACATGTTCAGTATCTAGATGACAAAGTGGCATTTTTCTTCCACCTCTATTATTATTTATTTTAAGAGGTAAGTGAAACAAAAGTCAACATTATACAGAAATACAATCATATCTCTTAAAGCCTATAAAGCATGGTGATTACAAGTATCAAGCTCACAGCTGCTGATGGAAGCAAACTTCCTAAGTTATACTCTGGGCTCTTACACTTATCAGTCATTATGTCCTAAGGTATTAATACCATATAACCCTTAAAACAACACTATTTTGTGTAAAGCATATATATTGATTTCAGACACGTAATAAGTGCTCCATATATTTGAGCTATGACTCCTATTTATGGTAATAGCCCCAGCTTCTAGAATTGTAAACATTTCATAAACCTTTATTTAATTAATTAATGAATTAAAGGATTGAACAAATTACTACTGGTGATAATTTCATTTTACCAGTTTCTCGGGCTAAAACCTACCTTTAGCTTTGCTATCTCCTATAGACCCACAATCAAATTCTGTGAAGTATTTACTGGTCAATTTTATGACTCCGAGTCTCCAGACTTCTCTTCCGGCATGTAAAATTGTCTCCCTTTCCTCCCGCCTGAACAAATCCATTAGTAACTCATATATAACCCATAATTTCTGCCTTACTTCTTGACAGATTTCTATGACGTCTACCTGAAGGGTAAATCTCTGGAGCGGGACAGATTTTAACCCATATATAACAGACAGGTGCTGGAGACTTTTAAGCAAGAAAGATAAAAGAAAAGCAGTGCTCAAATTTTCTGTAGTATTCAACATGATTTACAATGAATTAATTTAGATCAATAACAAACAACAAATACAGAACACATCACACCCTGAGACTTGCAGAAACGTCTTCACTGGGTTATAATTGGGTCTTATGCTCTAAACGTTTTTGTGAAGAACTCTTCCAGGAAACACCTGTCTGCAAAGTCTCCCGAATATTCCAAATTATAATTGAAGAGACCTAGTAATCTAAAATTTCTGTCTAATAGTAGCAACTAATTCCACATACCTGTTGAGAATTTGAAATATGACTAGTACAGATTGAGAAATGCTGTTCAGTACAAAATATACACCTGATTTCAAAGACATAATAAGAACAAAAGATCATATATATCATTAACAATTTTATACTGATTACATGTTGCAATAATACAGTTTGGACATATCTGGCTAAATTAACTACTAACCATCTCTTTTTATGTCTTTATTAAATGTGGCTAATAGAAATTTTAAAATACACATAGCTTGCTTTGTATTTCTATTTGGTACAAAGATGCAATTCAATGACCCATCAATAAAATCATCAGTACAAGTCTTTCACTTCTTTATTTGTATTTTATAATTATTTTTGTAGCTATTACAAATGGGATTGTTAATTCAATTCTCTTCTGTATTTCCTTTCTGAATAGTTTGTTTGTGTATAGAAACAAAGGATTTTCATATAATAATCTGTATCTTATAACTTAACCAAATTTATTTATTGGCTTTAAGTAATTTTCTTCAGTCTTTATAGAGTTTTCTACGCCTATGATCAAGTCAGCTGAAACACAGAGGTACTTTTATATTTTCATTTAGGACTTGGACACATTTTACTTGTCAATATTTGCCTGGAGGGAGGAGGAAATGGGGAGATATCCATCAAGGATACAAAGTTTCAGTCATACAAGATGCAGAGCTCTAGAGATCTCCCTGTTTCACCAGTGAGAACAGGGTTAACAATACTGGGTTCTCTACTTCATATTTGCTAAGAGGGTAAAACTCAAGTGTTCTTACCACAAAAAGAGAGAAAAAGAATTAAAATGGTAAATATGCAAAGCAAAGAATATGTTAATTAGCTCAACTGCAATGATTACTTCCCAAGGGATATCAAAACATCAATCTGTATACCCAAAGTATACAGAATTTGTATTTGTCAATTGGAATTTAATAAAGATGGAGGGAAAAAATTAGTGTCTTTAAAACCATTCACTAAACTGTAAAACAAGACAACAATACCACCCAGCACTTATTTTGGCGTATCTGCTGTCTCCTCCCAGGGAGCTTCTCGCTGCAGAAACCAAAGGTGCCCACATGTATCCTCTCTTCTCTGGATCTAGAACAGAACACATGACTGCAGCCCTGTCCGTCCGATCGCTGCCCAGGACTTCGGCATCGCAGGGACACACGGAGGCGCAGGCACTAACACGTTACGGGGGACGCCGCTGGGGCAGCGGGACACGCCCGCTGAGCACACTGCCGGGGCGGTGCCCGGAGCACCTGACTACCTGCCCTCTGCCCTCTGCCTCCTCTGGTCACCTGCCCCGGCCAGATCCTCTGCTCCTCTGACACCTCTCCTTTCTGTTGCCGCCTTCACTGCACTGCTGGGTTACCTCATCAGTTCTCTGAGCTCTCCAATATCCATCCTTCTAATACATTCTCTCTCTCTTTTTTTTTTTGGCTTGAGGGTTGAGAGCAGCTTTCGCTGTGACCCCGTGCGGTGCTCTCCTGACCTCTCAACTGCGCTCACTGCTGTGTGACCTAAAGAACTGCTGTTGTTCAGTCGCTAAGTCGTGTCTGACTCCTCTGTGACCCCATAGACTGGAGCCGCCAGGCTCCTCTGTCCAAGGGAATTTCCAGGCAAGAAGACTGGAGAGGGTGTCATTTCTTTCTTCCAGGGGATCTCCCCAGCCCAGGGATCGAACCCACGGTCCCACCCGTGTCTCCTGCATGGCAGGCAAATTCTTCTCCACTGAACCACCAGGGAACCCTGACCTAAAGAACTAGTCGTTTTGTATTCCTGATATTTTTCTCTTCGAGCCCTTCCAATTATTTTGTAAACTTCTATTTTATTCTGTATTTATTCCCTCTGTGCTTGAAATATCTAGAGTTGTTTCTAATTTCCTAACAGGTACTTGGAGTTATTTTTTTAAGCATTCCTTTATTGTACTTCAAATCCACTTGGGAGGATGGAGGTAACCAGGCACACACAATTTCTTGCCTTGAATTGAAAAACCATTTATATTTAATTACATTTTGCTCAGTTGCTTGAAATATATATATTCTTTTTCCAAGAGAAAAGTTATGACATCTTGAAATGTATGAAAAGATAATTTCTTAATTTTGTAAAGTAACCTTAATCTGATGGACATTCTGGTAGAGAGCAGCCCTTTTATGTGGACGTGGTTTCTCTCCCTGCTTTTTGTGTCAGTTCAGAGAGGCTACAGTTCCCCAGGTATTCAAACAAACTCTACCCCTTAATAAATTCTGATCCAGCCTAACCAAAGTCAAAGTGAAGCAGAACTAAATAGCCTTTTGATGAAAATGAAAGAGGAGAATGAAAAAGTTGGCTTAAAGCTCAACGTTCAGAAAACTAAGATTATGGCATCCGGTCCCACCACTTCATGGCAAATAGATGGGGAAACAGCAGAAACAGTGACAGACTTTATTTTGGGGGAGCTCCAAAATCACTGCAGATGGTAACTGCAGCCATGAACTAAAAGACGCTTGCTCCTTGGAAGGAAAGTTATGACCAACCTAGACAGCATATTAAAAAGGAGAGATATTACTTTGCCACCAAAGGTCTGTCTAGTCAAGACTATGGTTTTTCCAGTAGTCATGTATGGATGTGAGTGTTGGACTATAAAGAAAGCTGAGCACCAAAGAATTGATGCTTTTGAACTCTTGAGAAGGCTCTTGAGAGTCCCTTGGACTGCAAGATCAAACCAGTCAGTTCTAAAGGAAATCAGTCCTGAATATTCATTGGAAGGACTGATGCTGAAGCTGAAGCTCCAATACTTTGGCCACCTGATGCAAAGAAGTGACTCATTGAAAAAGACCCTGATGCTGGGAAAGATTGAAGGTGGGAGGACAAGGGGACGACAGAGAATGAGATGGTTGGATGGCATCACCGACTTGATGGACATGAGTTTGAGTAAGCTCCGGGAGTTGGTGATGGACAGGGAGGCCTGGCGTGCTGCAGTCCATGGGGTCACAAAGAGTTGGACACGACTGAGCAACTGAACTAAAGCAAAGTCAGCGCCTATGTTTGCATATGAGGATATTAAGCAGGACACAGAATATTTTACTATTGCTCCTCTCATGAGGAAATAATGTCACATTTCATGCCCCTGGTAGAGCGGCTTTGAATGGACAGTATCAAGATCATCCAGTGAGCTTGCTGGCACCAGACCACTGGCCCCACCCCTCCAGTTTGTGACGCAGCGGGCGAGGGTGGGGCCCAGAAACGTGCGTTCTAACAAGTTCTCTGTGACGCCGCTGCTGGTCCAAGAACCACAGTCCTAGTAACTACTGTCCTTGCTGTGTCCTTTACATGGTCTTCTCAATAAACAGCATTTTCTCCCCTAACTCATTTGATTTCTGTCTTTGGGTATGATGATAGGGTATTAGACAGGTACAATTACAACACTTCAGTTTGAAGAAGAGGGACTCCATGATCTGGCTCAGATGTCTATTTGCTGACAATTCACGTACCCTTTCAGTCCAGCAATACCAATCCACTACTGTCCTTCAGACCCGCACTTCCCAAGCTGTATAATCTCGCCCAGGGGTCTGCCTGAAGTGCATATTCTGATTCAGCAGGCCAGGAGAGGGGTCTGAGACTCTGTTCTTCTACCAAAGTCACAGGCAGATGCTGACGATACAGGCCTACGGACCACACTTTGAGTTGCAAGAACACGGAGTGTGCATGACATTTAACCACCTCTAGTTTTTGTATTTTTTTTTTTTAAGTTGAACAACTGAAAGGATCCTTTCTATTTCTCTCTTGCTATACACTTCCTACCCATTTGAGATCCAACTCAGCTCTCCTCCTTCATGACGCCTTCCCTAGAGAGACTCATCTCTGCAGTGACTGTATTGCACCTACTATATTCTATTCCTGGGAAGAGGAAAACCAGAGTCCTCTATTTTGTCTACTGAGTTTTGCTGAATATCTATATGAAAAGGAGCTTTGGAGTCAGAGGTGGGTTGGAACTTCATCTCCACTCACTCCTACTAGTTCCTCTGAACTCCGTCCCATTTTTGAAGCAAGGATAATAGCATCTACCCTTCCCCCTTTTTTAGTTTGGATTGATACAAAATTAATGACGGTAACACCTAACATGGGCTTCCCAGGTGGTTCAGTAAAGAATCAGCCTGCAAATGCCAGAGACACAGGTTCAGTCTCTAGGTCCAGAAGATTCCCTGGAGAAGGACATAGCAACCCGATACAATATTCTTGCCTGGGAAACCCATGAACAGAAGAGCCTGGTGGGCTACAGTCTATGGGGTCACAGGAATCAGACACGACTCAGCAACTAAACAACAACGAGCAACAACACCTGATACAGTCCTAGTACAAAACAGGCGATGAATAAATGACGCTTCTGTTTACCTCCTTTCAGTTTTGTGGTCTAGGTATCAACTTACCTTGGAAGGACTGATGCTGAAGCTCCAATACTTTGGCCACATGATGCAAAGAGCCGACTCATTGGAAAAGACCCTGATGCTGGGAAAGATTGAGGGCAGGAGGAGAAGGGGACGACAGAGGATGAGATGGTTGGATGGCATCACCGACTCAATGGACATGAATTTGAACAAACTCTGGGAGATACTGAAGGACAGGGAAGCCTGACGTGCTGCAGTCCATGGGGTTGCAAAGAGGCAGACACGGCTGAGTGACTGACAATCAATTTACCAACTAACCAACTGATTTAAAACTTTACAGTGTATTATAGTGATCAAGGAGATTTTGGAAAATGTAGCTGTGAGATGCTTTGATTTCCATGTGATTCTGTTATGGTGGTCCAGGGACCTTATTTTGAAAAGCATTAGCTCTAAGTTCCTGCAAGGTGTTATTATTGTTTATTAATGCAATCACCACAAGTCCTGGTATAACATTTTCCAAAGGTGGTAATTCAAAAGATAGTGGCCACATAATGTGTTATTAACTACAGCAGTAATAGCAATAATCACAGTAATAAATGCAAACTATATTAATAATGATTGATGGCATTATTGTTTTTATTATAACTGTTGTTGTTCCCTATTAACCCAATTATTTCACTGTCCAGATAATTTCATTAATAGATCATGCTAGATACAGAGCAGAAAGCTCTCCTCCATTAGCCTTATAATAATGAATTTCTTTGTCTGGACTTCAAACACAAAAGCACCTACATGTCCAATGATTACAAGCTATGTAATTACCAGCTTCATAACACATGAAGTAAAATCCTTATTTTTACAATATGAAGGCTTCAAATTTGTTCATTAAACAAACATTTTGGACTCTCTTTTAATGACTTCAAGTGACCACAATGTCCCAAGCGTCATTTTAGCCAATGAAGATACACAAAACAGGCTCATTCCTATTGTCCTGTCCTAGGGTTTCAGTCTGTGAAAAGACAGACTATAACTACATAAATGATATGTAATATAATTTACTTATGGGGGAAATCAGCTGGTCACATCTAGGAGAGCAGCCCTGTTGTGAGTTCTGTGCTGTTCCATCCAGATCTCCCTGCAGGATTAAAAGACTTCAAGTCTCAGCTTCTAGAAAGGCGACTGGCTGACACGCAGCTGCCATCCCTCTCATGCTATCTTACTCAGGTAAAGAGGGTCACCTTGCCCGAGGCCAGTCCCCTCTAGGACAGCCAGTATCCAGTGACTGGTCAATGTGGGGACAGACAGTTGGAGCCCCTGCACTAACTCAGGACACGTCTATGGGCCCTTCCAGTTCTGGAGTCTGTAGCGTGGATGAGCCCTTTATATGCCTGCATCTCCTTTCCTCCCCCCACACATGCTTGTCCCCAATAAACCCCTTGAATCTTAACCCCCTCCCAAAGTCTGCTTCCCACAGAACCCAGAGGCTGTGGGCTAGAAGTGGAAACTGAATGCCTGCTGGCCTCCCCTGGCCTCCTTTTGCATACCAGAATTTATTTCAGTATTTCCCACTCCCATTAGCCTTTACGCTCACAGAATGGCTTAATTTATAAGCCAGGCTCTCTATAAATTCACGTCTACCATTTTCTTTGGCTCAAAAAATAGGATCCCATTTTTGCCTCAAAGAAATGCTCATTACTTTCTCCAAAAATATTTGTCTGAAATAGAAATAATGACTTCATTGTTAGAAGAAGACAGAACCCGGTTTATTTGAAGCACCATACTAAGAAATAGCTTCCTTCACTCTATTCTGAAGGCTCTAATACCAATCATAGCATTTTACATTTATAGAGCCTTTTCTATGAATCAAATATATTCATTATCTCCTTTTGCCCCAAGAAAACCTGTGTGAGTTACAAATTATTGTTATCCCATTATACTAAGAAGAAAACTGAGGTTTAAAGGATGTAAGCAAATGTGTCCAATGAAGAGCAGGTGATAAAACTCTAATTTAAACCCAGGCAGTGTGCACTGACACTAGCCATCATTTAGAGTCTCTCTCAGTCATTTAGGAAATCCTCTAAGAGGTGACATTTTATAAACATAGTTTAAAAATCTAATTCTTTGGATAAACAGTATGGTCCTATTGTATAGCACAGGGAACTCTATTCAATATCCTGTAATAAACCATAATAGAAAAGACTATGAAAAAGAATGTATATATGTGTGTGTGTGTGCACGTGTAAATGAATCAGCTTTGTTGTACACCTGAAATTAACATAACATTGTAAATCAACTATGCTTTGATAAATTTCTGAAAAAATCCCATTCTTTAACCCCATCCCCAAAGGAACCCAATACATTTTACACTACACATGAAGACAAACAAAATAAGGCGGTTTCCAAATATGTAAATTCTAAATACTATCCAACACTTTACACTACTTGAAAAAGAAAAGGAAAATTTTCCTTTTTTTATTCTCCAGAAGGCTCCATTCCCCTCTCATAATGCTGTTTTTCATTCTGTGCTGGTTATGATCACTCAGATGTTGTTAATATGTTCTTGGGGCCACACAAAAACCAAGTATCCACCAGACGCATTGACCATTTGAGGCTTTTAATACCACTCAGTATAATGTTGAAAGAGGAGTACAATTTCAAGTATCTAAATAAGATACTGGAAAAAGTAAAGTGATAAAAAAGAAACAGTATGTTATTTACTGCATAGCATTTTTTCATTACCCTTTCTGAAATCCATTTCATTGTCAGCTATAGAGCAAAATCATATGGCTTGATGCACAATATCTTTATTCATATCTTCAACATTACTAATGATCAGAGAAATATAAATCAAAACTACATTGAGGTATCATTTCATGCCAGTCAGAATGGCCATCATCAAAAAATCTATACACAATAAATGTTGGAGAGAGTATGGAGAAAAGGGGGCCCTCCTATACTGTTGGTAGGAAGGTAAATCGGTACAAGCATTATGGAGAACATCATGGAGGTTCCTTAAAAACCTAAAAGTAGAACTATCATACGATCCAGCAGCCCCACTCCTGAGCAAATATCTGAGGAAAACCGTAATTCAAAAGGATACACGCACCCCAGTGCTCAGTGCAGCACCGTCCACAGCAGCCAGGACGTGCAGGGGCCGAGACGCGCACCGGCAGAGGAGTGCGTGAGGACGAGGGGGAGTGCGCATGCGTGCGTGGCCTTAAAGAAGAGTGACATCGCACTGTTTGTAGCAGCACGGATGGACGTAGAGATACACTGTCATACTGTGAGTAAGCAAGCCAGACAAAGACAAATATCACAGGATATCCCTTATACGTGGAACCTAAAACATGCTACAAATAAACTTATTCACAGAACAGAAGTGGAGTCATAGATGTAGAAAACAAATGTATGATTGTCAAGGGGGAAAGGCGATGAGAGAGAAATTAGAAGTTTGATGCTGACATATGCACAATACTGTATATAAAATAGATAACTAACAAGGACCTACTGCAGAGCCCAGGGAGCTGTATTCAATGTTCTGTAATGGCCTGCACAGGAAAAGAAAAGAGTAGATATGTGTGTGTGTGTGTGTGTGTATATAAAACTCAATCACTTTGCTTTACACCTGAAGGTAACAGAACATTGCACATTAACTGTACTCCAATACATATTAAAAAAAAACACTCATATTTGAATGATGCATTTAACTAATTGTAGATTAAAATATAGATTGGGGAAAACTATTAATATAATTTATAGGAAAATATATCATTGTTAGCACTGAAACACAGTTATTTTTAGGTCAAATCACTGGAGGGAAGAAAGACTTATTTCCCCAACTTTTAATTCATGCAGTTCTGAATTGAAGTCAAAAAAGTCTCTTCTAAAATCATTATAATAAACTGTACTTGGTCAGTGGCCCTCAAAGGAGAAAAAGAAAAGCCAACTTTGAGAAAGGGTCACTGACATTAGAAAAACTACACAGTTTCAGAATAATCAGTCATAGCATAGAAGTTTAGACCTTTAACTGCTCAACAAAATCAAAAGCTGAGCTGGCAGCCAAATGAAACGAGGTTCTTCCATTCGGTAATATCATTGGCAAGGTTAGGTTAACTCGGTGGTAAGTTTACAAAATAAGACCATGGAATTTTATGTGTGCCATAACAACACAGAATTCACAAAAGGATGTGCGTGGACGTGAACTCTCAGAAACAAATATTTCTAAAACCACTTTCATATCAGAGTATATAGTCTCTCAAATGACAGACTTAAATTGTGCACAAAAGTCAAGAAGATTCTACGCTTCTGACTTTTATAAACTCACCCACCAGTCAAATACCTAGACTGGATAAAATGGAAAGTATAAA
The DNA here is from genome assembly GCF_019923935.1 of Bubalus bubalis. NCBI lineage: Eukaryota > Metazoa > Chordata > Mammalia > Artiodactyla > Bovidae > Bubalus > Bubalus bubalis. Next base: position 2,133,561 of record NC_059157.1, read on the forward strand.
TCGGGAGCTTGCCTATAACATGACCGCTGTGTCTCCTTTCAGCTGAAATAGGAGTAAATTCCAGAGGGAATGGCAGCACCTCCTCTTCTGGAGTCCCGGGGCCGGCTGCAGCGCGTGCATCTAGATACGGTCGACACCGAGAGCAGGGGTGAACACAGTATGTTCCTTACCAAGTGCAGACTTGCATGGCGCCCACATTAATGAGATAAAACAGGCAGCTGGTTATTTAATGGCTGTTTAAAAAACTAATATAAACCCACTGTCAGAAAGACATCATTAAGGGGTAAGCTACTCCCTGTCCCATTCGTCTGTTGAAGATTTAACCCCCATTGCCTCAGAAAGTGATTATATCAGGGAAAAGAGACTTTTAGAAGCAATTAAGGTAAACTGAGGTCCTGCGGGTGAGCCCTAATCCAAGGTTACCAGTGTCCTTCTAAGCAGAGGACGTCAGGACACAGACGGAAGGCCGTGTGGAGATGGGGAGAAAGCTGACATCTGCGAGCCCGGGGAAAGGGCTTCAAAGAGACCACGCCTGACAACGCCTGGGTCCTGGGCTTCTTGTTGCTATAGCAGAACTAAGAGAAAATGTATCTGCTTTATTTAAGTCACCCAGACTATGGTACTTTGCTATGGCAGCCCTAGCAAACTAACGCAGGCACATATCATACAGTCATCACACGGCACAACTACATACAACTGTTTTCTCTGGTGTTTATGGAAAGCAAATGACGCCAACTAGAGCTCACTGTTACATGCATGACTCAAGCCACTAGTCAATCTCAGTATCTTACTTAATTAATTCATCTTCTTTTAGGTTAATTCTTGCTTAAAATTCAGAAGTTTGTGACCCCTCCTCCAGATTGCAGACTTTTCAAGGGCATACAAACGGTATTTGCTAATTTTAGTCGGCAGAGAACTAGAATGGAGTCTAATGTGCATTGAAGGCTTCAAGAATGGAGGGAGTCTACACAGGAGGAAGTGACCAGTGCTCTGGGACTGAATACCAGCAACCACAGAGGAAGCTCAAGCTGCCCAGGATAATTACAGCTGGGGCTACCTAGACAGCATACTCACTGTCAGTGTGGACAAACAGTGCTACAGGGAGGCCCTGTCTGGAAAAACTGATTTATCAGAAAGACTGCTCAGCGTGAAGCCAGAAGGGTGGGGTCCCAGTGCCCTTTCCACCCTCTGAGTAATTTGTAGTAGGCTGGTGACATCTACCATTATTACCTAAGTTTACCCTGAGCATTTACCCTTCAAAATGAAGTGAAGGTCACCCAGTCGTGTCTGACTCTGTGTGACCCCATGGACTACCCAGTCCAGGGAATTCTCCAGGCCAGAACACCGGAGCGGGTAGCCTTTCCCTCCTCCAGGAGACTTTCCCAACCCAGGGATCAAACTCAGGTCTCCCGCCTTGCAGGCGGATTCTTTACCAGCTGAGCCACCAGGGGAGCCCTTCAAAGGTGAGAGACAAACAAGATAATAGAACTGAACAGATTTTGTAAAGCATCTTTTATGAGGTTTGACGTTTCTGGGACCAAACTCAGTGTTTCACTGCTTCTGGCATCCCTCATCTTAAAAAATGGAACGCACATATGATCAGGGATTGGTGAAAGATAGTAAGTGTACCAAACCATACATCAAGAGGACACTGGAGTTCTCATGCAGGTTCCAGAGTAATATTTTCAGTCTAGTATAACCACACTTACTGTGATAATGAAATGAAGAAGACAACCATGTATTCAGAACCACTAACTCCTGTAACTTTCTAGGCATGGCTACATTTTTCTATTAATTTTCTGAATTGTAGAGTAGAACATTAACTAATTCATAAGATGTAACCACCCATAACATTGTGAAAGGCAAAAGATTTCTAAACGAGTGGCAAAAATAATAATAATCCAACTGTGTAAAATGTGAAATAAAACTTGTACACTTTTTACACTAAGTAAAAAGTGAATATACTTGAGTTCAGTTCAATTATGTAGGATAAAACCATAAAATGTTCAGTAGAACCTACTAAAATTCTCTTGTCCATTGCATTCACAGTGCTTAAGATCTGGATGTCCAGTGCAAATTATTTTTTTTTACTCATGGTTGAGACAGTGAAACACACACATGTACCTGCACACACACACACAATTTCAACACATTTACGTCCATTTTTACTTATAATTGTGTCTCTACTTTACATTATTTTACATCTTTCCCCTTGAAATTCTGTTGTTTGTGTTTTAAAAAAGAAAGAGATGTGTGGTGGGGAAATATCTCAGGAATTTATGTGCCTGTGCAGCTAATACTTTAGGAGGCATTACTCATGTATTGAAGTACTCACCCTTGAACCCAAGTGTGGATAAAATCTTCATAAAATGTTGACCAATAAAAATACTCCTTATAATTAACCAAAGTCTAAACGATATGCATTCAGAGCACCAGCCCAAGACAAATCTACGTGCATAAGCTATTGATTTAGGGCTTGGCAAACCTCAATTCAACTAATATTTGTGGAGAATACACTGTGCAAAATACTCATTAGTCATTATCTTCACAGAACCTGTAAATTAGAGAAGAGAACCACATACTCAAGGAGCAATCTCCTAGAGAAATGAATTTTTCCAATATGTAATCCTTGTTGTTCAGTCACTAAGATGTGTCTGACTCTGCAACCTCATGGACCGCAGCATGCCAGGCTTCCCTGTCCTTCACTATTGCCCAGAGTTGGCTCAAACTCATGTCCATTGAGTTGGTGATGCCATCCTACCATTTCACCCTCTGTCATCCCCTTCTCCTCCTGTCTTCAATCTTTCCCAGCATCAGGGTCTTTTTCAATGAGTCAGCTTTCACAGCAGGTGGCCAAAGTACTGACGCTTCAGCATCCATACGTAATTGCAGCTTCCTTTATGGAAATGGATCCATTTCTTGAAAGAGCACCTACTTAAATGTGTGATTATTGGGTATTTTCCATTGTTTTTTGCCATGTGGGAGATGTGCTCTACTGTGGTTAAAACAAACAAACAAACAAACAAACAACCAAACCAAAAATCTGGAATTCATCACAACAACAGTTCAAAGATACTGTAATTAATAACCACTGCTTAATGAGTAGCTGATGCACTCTACACCCCGTGTGTATCTGAAATCGTGCTGAGAGCTCTAAATTATCTCTCATGTTTCATCCTCAGTGTGGCTGCATAAGAACCCATAAATAGGAGGTGTCAGATCAGGTTCAATAGACCTGTTTCTCTCTGATTCAGCTCCTACTTTACCCACAATGCTATGCTGGCACCAGCGAAAGTAATTAGTATTATTTCTTCCAAGCGCACATGCAGTGTACTTACAATTATCTCAAAGTAAAAAAGTTTAATTAAAAAAGTAATTAGCCTGATAAAATAACCACCCAGGTTATATAAAAGGAATATAAAGTATCCAGACCTGTTTAGCTGACACAAAAATAGCAACTTTACTTTTGCTAAATGAATACACCACTCTCTAAAGTCCCTGGGGGTCTACCAAACTCCTCACCTACAAAGCACAGCCATATCACACTCACCTATGCTTTATCCTTGGACTACTCTTTTTGAGAACTTTCTGGAAGATTCCATGTTTCGAAATGAGCAGGTTGTTCAAAGACAAGAAATGCTTAGACACAAGAAATATAATTACTAAAAGTTAACAAGCATAATTGCTAAATCAGTTGGCCAAACTGGCTGAAAAAATATGTTAAGGGTTATTTACTTGATGCTGTATTTCAAAATTCTAAATTGGATTTCTACATAGCAAGCTTCAGTGTAAGCAGTATGCTTGCCGTAACTAAGTTGCCTCAAATACAAATACGTCCAAGAACTCTAGAGGATGAAAGTAAGATGAAAATCCAATGTGAACAAGCCAACAGTGAACAATGATAGTAGTTTAAGAAATAAATAACAATCGGCACAAAGCCCATTTAAGGTTAATTCATAGCTTAAAAATAGATTCCAAGTAATGGTACAATTATGGAATTCACAGAATTCATAACCCAGAGATCTAAATTGCTTCCCTCTCTACCAAATAAAAAAAAAAAAAGACAATTCAAAAATCAGGTTAAGTGTGAGTGGGAAATTTAAGCTAGTTTTCCTTCCAAATATGGAATGAAAGTGGTGCCAAATGGAAGAGAAAGAATTGCTTGTCCTCTTCTCTCTGACCCTTATGAGGGGCTTCCTTTTACATATATTTTGTATCATCGCCTCATATTGTTCATGCAGCCAAAGAAAAGGAATCTGCGCGTGTTTCCTTCTCTGATCCAGCCGCAGACCTTTCCACAGAAGCAGGAAAGAAACCATTCACAGCACAATGGATATCACAGACTTGCTTTCTCCCTCCAAGGCTGAGAAATCTGTATGCAATAAGCTCAAATAGGTGGGAATTTATGATCCCTACTTTTCCTGGCATATATAAAATAACAACTGAAGTAGAAAAAATAGGACAAAAGTTACCAGTTTCCTGCTTAAAAATCCACAAATTTCCTTTTATCCCTCATTGAAAAAGTTTATGAAAATATTTAACTATATAGATGATTAGGGGCTTTCCAGGTGGCACTAGTGGTAAGAAACATGCCTGCCAAGAGACGGGGGTTCGATCCCCAGATCGGGTAGATCCCCTGGAGCAGGGCATGGCAACCCACTCCAGTATTCTTGCCTAGAGAATCCCATACACAGAGAGCCTGGCAGGCTGCAGTCCTTAGGGTCACAAAGAGTCAGATACAACCAAAGTGACTTAGCATGCATGCATGCAGATGATTAGAGTTCACCGAAGTGTTGCTAAGTGTTGGTGACAGTTTGCGTCCATTGAAGTTGGCAGAGCCCCCGTGTTCACAGTGACATGTGATCCTACCTCTGTGTGTGACATGGTTTCACCAAGGTTTGCATTTTCCAAGGGGAGAAGTGTAATTCACAGCCCAGATGGGAGCACTGTCTTAAGATTCTTGGATACCAAATTAAATGATCTTTGGACTTTTGATTCCTTCAATATAATTACTTCCTAACAAATTTTTAGAGGAGTGGCTTCATCTTGACTTTAATAGGACACAGCCATGAACCAGTTCTATACAATTTTCTGTCACCAAATATTTATAGGGACGTCCCTCACAGTCCAGTGGTTAGGATTTTGCCTTCCAATGCAGGGATGCAGGTTCAGTCCCTGGTTGGGGACATAAGATCCCACTACCTTGCAGCCAAGAAACCAAAGCATGAAACAGAAGCAATGCTGTAACAAATTCAATAAGGACTAAAATTGGTCAAGATAAAAAAAAAATCTTTAAAAAAGTTTTGTAACAATGTCTCAGATCTTAACGATGCAGTATCAAACTGTAATAAAATCTGAACCACTCATTCAGTCCAGATATCCAGTCAGTAAAAGTTCAGGGTAAACATGGTTTTCTAAAAACTGCTACCAAATATTTGCTGTTAAGTCTCCTTTTCCATAAGGTAACAGGCTTCCTGACAACATTTCAGCCTAATTCTATAATCTGTGAGTCCTTTTTAGTTATCATGAGTCTCTCATATCCATTTTCAAATTACAGCCTCATATTTGGTTAAAAGCTGTCCCCTTTTAACAGGAAGCCTCATCTGATGTCACTACTTTTGTCCCCCACCCCCACCCTAGAAAGCTTCTTATTCCATGGGAGATGAGGTAGGAAGGAAGATGAGGAAGATGCTGTGCCAGCCCATGGAGACTTGGCCGTCATCTCCTGTGATTGTTCTTTATTTGAAAAATCTCACAAATCAATAGTGAGCTTATAGATTCCTCCCTGTAATTTTCTCTGTTCAGAGAGCATCCCAGGGGACTGCCTTTGCTACACCCACTCCCACCATCTCCAGCTTTTCCCCAGTGTGGAGGTCTGGTCTTACCTCACCCACCAGCCTTCAGTCCCGCCATGGCCTCTTGCTGCTGGGGTCTCCTCAGCCAGTGAATGGGTCTCTCTCCATGTAGATGTGCTCATCTGTGCTACCCTGGTGGTGGAGACAGAGGCTCTTCTCTCCACACCCCTGGCCTGAGCGCCACCAGGCCTCCTGGACCATGCCCACGCCCAGGCAGCGTCAAGTTCTCATCCAGGTCAGTGGCTCAACCACTTACATGCAAGACACAATCACTCTTCCCTGATTTACTGCTGTGTAGTAGGGAAGAACAAATCAGACTCCATATTGAACCCATTTCTTTTACTTTAACCCTTGTATTCTATTGTCCTTGCTTGAAGTTAAGAGAGTTGCCTATAGCCTGAAATATATGGGAAAGCCCATTCTCAAGGCTCCGACCTTTAAGGGGACGTTCCATTCATGCGGAGCAGGGGTCCGCACCCACTGGGCCATGGTCCACAGCCTGTTAGGAACTGGGCCGCACAGAAGGTGTTGAGGGCCAGATATCAAGCAAAGCTTCATCTGTATTTACACCTGCTCCCCATCGCTCACATTCCCTGGTCTGTGGAAAAATGGTCTTCCAAGAAACAGGTCCCTGGTGCCAAAAAAGTTGGGGACCACTGATACAGAGATAAAAAGTTGCAGAACAGAGAATCGCATTTGTCTTCTTAGAGATTTATAGGAACATGGTGAACTGACCTACAAGGTCAGCTGCAGGACAAAGGATTCCTGCACCAAGAAGTCTGCAATAACCACCCACACCGCCAATCCTTTCACTGCACAGGAAACCTGAACTCTAACTCGGGGAAGATGCCTCTATGGACCCCAGGCCTCCATCTTCTAGGCCTACCTGCTTTCCAAATAAGGTCACTATTCCTTGCTCCAACAACTCATTGCTCATCTTATTGGCCTTTTGAATGTTCAAACTCCTACACAATTGCATTCATAGTTATGCAGCAAGCAGTACAGGCTTGGACTCAGTTGCAATCTCTGTACTGTTTGACCCAAGAGACAGAGGCATATCATTTGGAAAAATTCAATTATTTCTGAAATATGACAGAAATGTTGATATTAAGGAAATGAGCATTTTAATATATTATTAAAATCTTAAATAACGATCTAGATGCTATGGTTTTGATAATAGGACAATATCCATCAGACATGTTTTCGTCAAAATAAAACTTCCTTTATTGTTTTCATTATAAATATCACTTAAAAACTATAGATGAGAACAAAAAAACAAGGAAAACCTATAATCAATGATTTTCTGAAAGAAACAATCACCATTAACATCTTGCAATATAATAGTCTTCTATAGCTATGCAGTTATATGTGGTATTGTGCTTATTGAAATGAATGAAGTTAAAAATTAAGTTCCTGGGTCACACCAACCTCATTTCAGATGTTCAGTAGCCATATGTGACTAATGGCTACCATACTGAACAAAAATCAGAAAAATAGAAAATCACCCACATGACACAAAGTTGTACTGAACGGCACTGTCTATACCCCTTTTATTACACACACACAAGCATAAAATTGAAAAGAAGCTGTAATCTACTCATTTGTGATTCCTTTTATTTCCTTACAATACAGTCAGTGTAGTTAAAGGTCAACAAATACATTTGGGTGACTTTATGAACCTATCATGTTGCATGTTGAGGTTTTTTATGTAGTCTCCAATTGTCCTGCAAAAAAAGTTCCATCTATGAATATATGATTAAGTATGTCTATATATACTGTAATACTTCCATTAAGTAAATGTATTTTAGGAAAAAAATGTACATTTGTTATTGCTAATGACATATATATTTTGTTTCATTTTTTTAAAAACTGAAGTAGAATTCTAACAACACAGTTTTAAATTTAGATATATAGTCAAGGCTTGCAAAGACTCAGGTGTATTTTACTTCATATACATCATTTCTAGGTTGTTAAGTATTCCAATAAAATGATAGTAAGAAGCAGGGAAATGATGATACAGGATATAAGGAATAGAAAATAGAGCATACAAAAAAGAAAATCTCAGAGTGGCAGCTCTTTAAGAGGTCTAGAAAGCAACTAAGACCAAGAAGTGAGTGAGTCTCATGAAAACTTACAGATGGAATAGGAAATGGATTATAAGAAATTAGGAAAAGGCTAGAAGGTGTTAGTAATCTGATGAAGAAAAATATCCTTCATTTAAAAAATTTCCAGGAAAAAATTTCAAAACCCTCAAGAATGTCAAAATCAAATATAAAGCAAGCTAAAACATATTATGTATTCATTCCAACCTCACAGAAAGGTAAAATGTATTATGTATTCATTAGAATCCCAAAGAAAGGCAATGCCAAAGAATGTTCAGACTACTGCATAATTGCACTCATTTCACATGCTAGCAAAGTAATGCTCAAAATTCACTAAGCTAGGCTTCACGAGTATGTGAACAAGAACTTAAAAATGTTCAAGCTGGATTTAGAAAAGGCATCAAATTGTCAATGTCCGCTGGATCATAGAAGAGACAAGAGAATTCCAGAAAAACATCACATCTGCTTCATTGACTATGCCAAAACTTTTGTGTGGATCACAGCGATCTGTGAAAAATTCTTAAAGAGACTGGAATACCAGACCACCTGACCTGCCTCCTGAGAAATATGTATGTAGGTCAGGAAGCAATAGTTAGAACTGGACATGGAACAACAGACTGGTTCCAAATAGGAAAAGGAGTACATCAAGGCTGTATATTGTCACCCTGCTTATTTAACTTATATGCAGAGTACATCATGAGAAATGCTGGACTGGATGAAGCAGAAGTAGAAATCAAGACTGCTGGAAGAAATATCAATAACCTCAGATATGCAGATGACACCACCCTTATGGCAGAAAATGAAGAGGAACTAAAGAGCCTCTTGATGAAAGTGAAAGTGGAGGGTGAAAAAGCTGGCTTAAAACTCAACATTCAGAAAACTAAGATCATGGCATCCGGTCCCATTACTTCATGGCATATAGGCAGGGAAACAATGGTAACAGTGAGAGACTTGATTTTCTTGGGCTCCAAAATCACTGAGGATAGTGAGTGCAGCCATGAAATTAAAAGACGCTTGCTCCTTGGAAGAAAAGCTACGATCAACCTAGACAGCATATTAAAAAGCAGAGACATGACTTTGCTGACAAAGGTCTGTGTAGTCAAAGCTATGGATTGACCGACCAGTAGTCATGTATGGATGTGAGAGCTGGACCATAATGAAGGCTGAGCACTGAAGTTTTGATGCTTTTGAACTGTGATGTTGGAGAAGACTCTTGACTAACCCTTGGCCTGCAAGGAGATCCAACCAGTCCATCCTAAAGGAGATCAGTCATGAATATTCATTGGAAGGACTGATGCTGAAGCTGAAACTCCAATACTTTGGCCACCTGATGTGAAGAACTGACCCATTAGAAAAGACTCTGATGATGGGAAAGACTGAAAGCAGGAGGAGAAGGGGACAACAGAGAACAAAATGGTTGGATGACATCACTGACTCAATGGACATGAATTTGAGCAAAATCTAGGAGATGGTGAAGGACAGGGAAGCCTGGCGTGCTGCAGTCCATGGGAACCACAAAGAGTCGAACACAACTGTGACTAAACGATGAACAAAATGTATTATGACTGCATCATTTGTAGAGTATGAGAAAAGATCATTCATTAGTCCTCAACCCAAGGAACAAATAAAAACTGTTTAGTACACTCTGTATATGACCATATATCACAAATTTAAGCATAAAGCCTGTTAAAAAATATATTTCAAAATCACAAAGTACAGAAACTATGACATATGAAAAACTATACTACCACAAATGGACACATATCTGAGTAAATGCTCTGTGTTATCCTTTCAATATTATTTATATTTTCTACCTGTAGGCTACTTCTTTTCCAAGAACAAACATGTAATAAAAATGTAGTGGAAAAATTAAAAGTTTTAATCTGTGGATATCTATGCATCTGTGTAGAGCCCACGTGCATGTTCTAATCAGTCTGAGATTGAATTACTCTGCATTCAAAGAGCTAGCTGAAGGTGGAAATTGAGAGATGGAATCAGGAAAATGCTGTGTAACAGAAATATCTGTTGTATACATCACAGATATCCTGTTTTTCTTGATTATTGAGCATTTGTAAGATGGTCTATGCACGAAATAGCGACTGCACAGGAGGTATAGTTTGATAAATATGGCATGCAAAAGTTCACATACATTGCTGTTTTGAGTGTTATATTTGTGTGATTTTTCTTACAGAATCAGCTTTATTTCTTAAAGAACGAGTTTCATATGGGGCACTTGGAGGTGGAGCAGTACATAGGTAAGGCAGAAGAGACGATCAGAAAAGAGGCCGAACACAAGAGTGTACCTTCCTTGTGGCCACAGAGACTCCTGTCATAATAATTATCCACTATGGATGTGAGAGTAGGACCATAAAGAAGGCTGAGCACCGAAGAATTGATGCTTTTGAACTGGGGTTTTGGAGAAGACTCTTGAGAGTCCCTTGGACTGCAAGGAGATCCAACCAGTCAATTCTAAAGGAAACCAACCCTGAATATTCATTGGAAGGACTGATGCTGAAGCTCCAATACTTTGGCCACCTGATGCAAAGAGCCAACTCATTAGAAAAGACCCTGATGCTGGGAAAGACTAAAGGCAGGAGGAGAAGGGGACGACAGAGGATGAGATGGTTGGAAGGCATCACCAACTAAATGGACATGAGTTTGACAAGCTCCAGGAGATGGTGAAGGGCAGGGAAGCCTGGTATGCTGCCGTCCATGAGATCACAGAACCAGGCACGACTGAATGGCTGAACAACAACAGAAAGGCCTTCTATGCTAGAATTCTGTTTCCCAATCAATTATAAAGCCAAGAGCTCAGAAAAATGTAAAGATATGGTTGCAAGAATCAAAATGAGATTAAACAAATAGGTGCATAGATAGATGGATAAATACATTGTTGTTTATTCACTACACCATGTCTAACTTCTTTGGATGGATACATGGATGAATGGATATACAGACAAAAAAGATGGCTGGATGGATAGACAGACAGACAGAGGACTGTTATAGCTTAATTCCTTAATATATAAGGACAGAGGAATATATAACATCTACAGGCACAAATCAAAGATAAGGCTATTCCATTGGGATATTACTTCTGTGTCTAGTCAATTCAAGGTTATCCTAAATTACATATAATTATACATATTACAAAGTAAGTCTTTGGTAAAATATTTAAAAGAGAGGAAAAATGATATAAAATATCAAGAACAAGAAACAAGAGTGGTAACAAAATCAGAGTCTACCATTAAGTGAGCAAAACATTTACTCTCCAGACAAGGTCCTCTTTGGTATGTACAAGAAGTGAGGCAGTGAGTCAGAATAGGACCCATATTATTGTGAGAATATTAATTATATGAAAAGTGCAGGAATAAGCACTAGCACATAAAAAGAAAATTCCATCATTGAGATTATCAAGAAGTTCACACACATAATTACACAGTCCTTTTCCAGTCTTAACACAATGAAGCCTGCAGATAGGAAGAAAAATAGACCAAAGCATATCATTATCCCCAAATTGCTAAATGAACTCAAAATGTTTTATAAGTTTCGAGAAGTTTTATAAAGGAGGAAATACCAACTTCAGAGCAGCCCTGAATTACAATAAAAGTATGTTAAGAAATATATGTAGTTGGTTATGGATGACTTTTCTCACTGACCCTCTACTACCTTTTATTTAGATGCAAATCAAACTAAATTCACTTTCTGCCTGAAAATTACTTTCATGTTCTTAATAACTTTTTTTAATATGGTCAGTTTTAAGGCGACTCTGGGCCATCGAGTAAAGCTGTATTTTCTTAGTACTTATATTACCACACAGCACAGTATCAGTTAGAACATGCTGTGGTGCGCTGCAGTAACAAAAATCCCCAAATCTCAGTGACTCAAAGAAGCAAAGACTGACTTCTTGCTCATAAAACATGTTGATCCTAGGTCAGCAAGCCTCCATTTCAATGCATCCTGGCTCGGGATCACAGCTACCAAAGCCTCCACCACCCGAAACACCTTTGGTCTCCATGAACCTAACAAACCACCTACCAGCTTTTAATGTCTTCTGCCAAAGAGTGACACATGACTTCCACTCACATGTTCTCAGCCACAGCAAACAACATATCATAATCTAACTTCAAGGGGGTGGAGAATTGTAATCCTTCCAGACATTTGGAAAGAAAAAACAAAATACTAGGAAATCAATTAAACCACGATTGCATTGGATATGCCATATTCTAAGTGGTTTCTTGCCTCCTTTTTCAGTTAGCTTTGAGTTCCTGGAAATAAAATGTTGAATCTCATCTATATTTCTAAGATTTGTAATTCACAACCTTATACAGTATTGGGTACTCAATCAGCACTGCTGAATGAAAAACAGAGACAGCCAGTAGCATCAAATATTTCAGCATGTTCAAGAAGAAATGATACTGAGAAGACCTTTGGATTTGACACAAAGTTCATGCGTGATCATTAAAAAGTGTCTCAGAAGCATGACAAATCAAGGTGAGAAAATGAAGGGAACGCATGGAGGTTGCCCTTTCAAAGTCTGACCATGATGCCAAATAGAGATTTAGGGCAGCTGCTCAAAGGAAGCTATTCTTCATAAAAAGAAGAGGTGATCAGCTCTGGAGGCAGGGGCAGATGGAAAGAGAGTAAGGTTTAAGAGAGTGAGGGATGGACGAAGGGTCTCAGAGGCACCGGAAGGAAGTGTGACATGAAACAGGTGAGCAAGGGTCGGGGTGGAAATCCTTCTGTGATAGAGACGTGATCTGGATGATTGCAAGCCAAGTTGCAATGGGAAATGAGAGAAAGAACATTGGAAGATGTACCTAAATGGTCTCTATTTCATCTGAGAAGCTGAACCCAGATCACATTCTGAATATGGGAGCAGGTGCTGGATAGAAGACGTGACATGGAGAACCAGATCGACAGGCCCTGTGTGAAAGGGGAGTGGGAGAACAGATGAACAGCAGTGGAAACAGATGTCCAGTTGGAGTGAAATTTTAAAAGGCAAAGCAAACACTCATCTCTTCAGTTACTAGAATCATCTATATGACTTAATGACTCAATGGCATGACCCTCCAAACCAGCTGGTTAAAATTCAGGCCCACACTCCAAAAAAATGCAAGCAAATGACCGCTTTCTATCATTCAACAAAAATAAATGTGATGCTTTGACTCCCTGGATGAGAAAAGTCTAAAACTATGGTTGGCCATTTTGACTTAGCAATTGGGAACAACATAAAAATATAATTGTGGAATGACTTCTCAAAGTCATTTTTAGTCTACTCTTATTGGGCAATGTTACAAGGAGACTGCAACTGATTCAACTCACTTAAATATACACAGAAATGTTAACATGCAACTTCCAAGATTTTTTTCTTCCAATATGTTGTTTAAAATGAGCTGGTATTAGCCTTTTAAAGGAAAGAAAAATAAAATAGACAGCTTTTGTATTTTCCTCAAAAATAAAGCTAAATTTTCCTGAATATTGGCAGATATTCTGCTACCCTGGGCATATTTATGGAATTTAGTTTTAGTCTTAGCAATCATGAGGTATGAAAAATAAATGTAACAATACTAATTAACTTCAGGACCTTGGCTTGGTTCCCATGATTCTTAACATATGTCAATAATAAAGCAATCATTGCAAAGCATCCTAAGTCAAGGTTGATATCTGCTGTTTAAATGCACAGAAATAGTTAAACTCTGAGAAAACAGTGCTGGTATTGAAAGAGTCAGGTCAAAAAGAAGTGAAGCTAAATTCTGGAAGGAAGCGATCAACTCAGTATGAGATGGCAGTGGGAATTCCAGGAGAAATGACAGGAGATGACGCCCTAGAGAGACGGCAAGTCTCTCCCTGCTGTGGAAGTTAGTCACGAGTCATGTGTAAGCAAACCAATGTATCATATCACTTATGATGCTTGGCCATGTGACTTATTTGTTTTCATGGGTTATAAGGGACGATTAGCTTCAGTATTAAAGTTTTCATGTATTATAGTTTTCAAGAAAAGGGCATTTTTAAGGTAGGTTTCAGTTCTCAAAATTGTTAATGGAACCACTTTTTTACTTGACTGGAAGGCAAAAGAAGGACAGACACAATGACAAAAGAGAGTCTGGGATTACCGTGATTATTAAAGTCACAGCACCTGACCTCCTTCAAGAATGTCTCCTTGGCGGGGCTACTCCCAGTGCTATCATGGGAAGTCTTCACAGCTGAACTCCCACAGCTTGTTTCACTTCCTGAAAAGTTCCCCAACTAACAAAGCAAGGCTCAAATAAACCTTTGCTCTGCGTGCATGTGTGTGTGTGTTAGTCACTGTCGTGTCCGACTCTTTGCTACCCATGGACTGTAGCCCACCAGGCTCCTCTGTCCATGGGATTTCCCAGGCAAGAATACCGGAATGGGTGGCCATTTCCTTCTCCAGGGGATCTTCCCAGCCCAGGGATCGAACCCAGGTCACCTGCATTGCAGGCGGATTCTTCACCACTGAGCTACTTGGGAAGCCCAGACTTTGCCTATTTTAAAAGCATGATTTCTTTCTTCATAACCCATGCCTGATGACTGTATTATTTTGGACCAAACCTCTTTTACTATTTTCCACAAAAGAATGCCAAGCCATCCTCAAATTAACCTTTCAATGACTTCTAAACTACTTTAGTTTGTAGACACACACACACACACACACACACACACGCAGCCATATTCACGGAATCAGTACCACAAGTCTAGTTTCAGACACAGGAAGTGCTGCACAGCACACGGCAGCCTCCTGGACAGCACACTTCCCCACATTCTCTATCCACATTACGGCAATCAACCAAGTTTCTATAACTTATTACCATCCTCCTTTACTAGACTCTATTTATTGACCCCTCAAGTGAAAGCCAGCTCCCCAGATTTATTGCTATTTATTCTAATGACAAAGCAATGACATGAAATCTCAAACATTATTTCACAATGGAACAGATACCAATGCGCTGCCTGCCCTGTTTCCCGGCGGGCGTTGTGGGGGGCACGCTGTACTCAATGCGCTGCCGGCCCTGTTTCCCGGAGGGCATGTGGGGGGCACGCTGCGCTGGGATGTAGGGTCTAGATGGCGGCGTGTCCCTCTATTAACTCGGCACTTTCACTGTTAAGAGCGCTTCCACTTTAACATCTGACTGTCTTTGAATGGGAGTTCCTGAAAGAGAAACAAGTAATCGTGCATTCCTAGGACACTCTGCCAAGCAGGGGGATCACTGACTCGGCCCACTTCTGTTTCCTTCAGATTAGAAAAACTGAGGCCTTCTAATATTATTTGATTATGTCACACCTCTAGAGATCACCAGCTCTTCTTACCTTAAATCTTTTATTATTCTGAAACATTCGATGTCTATGATTAAAATAGTGCATTTGATGTAGAAAGATAAAAACAATCTTTTGCTGCTCTAAACAAAACTACTTTTTTGTGTTGTTTTTTTAATCACAAACACATTTGGGAAAGTAGTTAAATTGCTAGGTTTCAAACTATTACAGGGATGGGGTTAAAACAAATTCACTGAGTAACACAGACTTTCCAGACTCGGCTAGTGGACAAGATGATTCACCGTTCTCACGTGGCAAGACCAAAGGGAAAGCCGGTGGTAGGGAAAGCACAAGAATGCAGAAACACAACCTTCAAACTTGGGCATGGCAAGCAAGCAGCTTGCTGTAATCAGAATGTAACAGGCAGCATTAATTTATAGAAAGATGCCTTTTGGAGTACCAAATTAGCTTAGTCAATTGAGAAACTTATTAATGGGCCTGACAATTTTCCTTAAGGATCACATCAAGGTACAGCAAATGACTCTCAAAGTCGCTTTAGCATTTGCATAAAATTAGTTTATCTCTGCACTGAAACAGTATGGTTATACAGCCCATCGTGGAGTCCATTTTGGAGCAATTTTCAAATTAGAGTTTCATTAGTGCTCCTTTAGTATGTCGTTTATTGATTGTTCTTGTCTCTATTCCATCCCTACACAATCGCTGCCCCAGTAAATCATCCCAGTGCACGACAGACTCCACAGAGGCCATGTCCCTGTGCATGTGACAAGGGAAGGAAGCTTTTCCGGGTGGCACCAGCAAGCTCCTGTGCTTCCAGGCTCCACGCCTGTGGAGGCAGACACAGCTAGCTCGAAACCCAGCCTTACCACCTCTGAGTTATTTGGCCCTGCATAATCACACGGCCTTTCTTTCGTGTTCTCATCTTTTAAAAAATGGTAAACAGGGCTAATGGTAACACCTACCCAATTATGGGAAGAAACCAATGAGAAATTTCACAGGTCATCTTTGTACCTTGTGAAACATTATTTCAATGTTTTAATATGTGCATTAGAAAAAAAAGATGATAAAACTTGCTCTAAATGGACATCGCAATGTGAACCCCATCATTTGTAATGATGACCTTTCTTGTCCTGAATATTATTTCCTTTTTCTTAAATTTTCTTAAGCATGCTAAAATATCCTAATTGGGAAAATTTTACTCTTGTTAAAGTAGGCAATCTTTTAAGAAAGGAATTATTTCTTCTAACTTCTTCAGAATTCTGAATAGTTTCTCTTTAACTTTGAAAATTTAAATTAAGAAGACATGTTCTAATTTATGATACAAAAAAAGAAAATTTTTTTTCCAGTATCATCTCTTCAGGTTAACTTGCCCTGGTTTTTTATTTATGAAGAATCAAAAAGGATACATTGGCATCAGACATAATTTATAATTAATAAATAATTAAGAATCATACCACTAATTAAAAAGGAATTTTTATAAGTACGAAGTGCTCATCAAAGTTCATGGGAATTGAAAAAATGGTCTTTTGAAAGCAATTTCCTCAGGTCAAACTCTTCTTTATGAAATGCTAAAAACTTCAGTCAACCTACTAAAAAGTCATCAATTAGATAGTAACTGAGCTGTGTCTCCTTTATTTAAGAGAGAGACATTGATAAAACATATCAAAATCTGAGAAATCACACTGTTGTATTTAAGGCATTTTTTAGGGTGTCTTTAGGCTATTTAGCTCAATTTTCTACAAGTTCTATATCTACCATGTGTGTGAGTGTGTGTGTTTGTGTGTGTGTGTGTTCACTCTTAGTCATGTCCACTCTGCGACCCCATAGACTGACCCTCTAGGCCCCTCTGTCCATGGATTCCAGGCCAGACTGCTGGAGTGGGCTGCCACTTCGTTCTCTAGAGCTATCACATGCTTCTGCTGCTGCTAAGTCGCTTCAGTCGTGTCCGACTCTGTGCGACCCCATAGATGGCAGCCCACCAGGCTCCTCTGTCCCTGGGATTCTCCAGGCCAGACTGCTGCAGTGGGTGGCCATTCCTTCTCCGAGCTATCACATGGCAGGATGTAGTTGTTTACTCATTCAACAAATGTTTGGGGACACCTACTTTGCTCAAGACACTGACAAACGTTTCCGGAGGTAGAA
The DNA here is from genome assembly GCF_019923935.1 of Bubalus bubalis. NCBI lineage: Eukaryota > Metazoa > Chordata > Mammalia > Artiodactyla > Bovidae > Bubalus > Bubalus bubalis. The sequence goes on from NC_059157.1 coordinate 2,150,953, forward strand.
AGATTAATAACACAGCCGCCACCATAATGGGATTATATTTATTATATATCATATTTATTATTATCTCAATTTCTGATGCTCAGGGTGATCTATAAAGAACTGAATTATCAAGAGGAATCCAAGCTCACTCACTGCACCTGACTTACTAATTCTTTAGGCAAATATGGACTTGCCACAACTCCTACCCCAGAGAAACCCTTACCATTTCTCAAAGGGATCCATTTTCTCAGGTTCCCTAAAGAGTCCAGCTGACTCCAGCTTTCAACTCATCACAAAGAATATGGGCATAGGGAATTTGTCAAAGGAAGTGGGCTCAACTCACTGGCAAGCAAGCACAGTCAGAGGGTCGTTAAAAGGGCAAAATTTATAAAGCATTGTCTAAGGGGTATATGGACCTCCCATCCTGCTGGAAATTGAAAAGTCTGAAGTTAAGCCAGACCAGAAGGCATCCCAGTAACTACACTGCTCAGTGTTTTGTAAGAAAGGCTCCTATGAGAGTCTCTGCTAGGTAAAGAACAAGAATGTAGTTCACCGCACCATTCAGTTCACTCCAACAGGACTCAAGGCAAAACCCATCTTCAGCCTCAGTAAGAGGAATGGTCTGTCTTTCCCAAACAGCAGAATTCTGACAATATACTTCCATGGGTCTGAGGGTTGTGTAAAAACATGGGTCAAATTTATGAACCATTTCCTCCCAGTAGGTACTCTGAGCATGGGTTGGAGTATCCTTACATAGCTTTCCTCTTCTTAAGGAAATTTCTTATCAGGAGCTTGCAAATGATTAATTGATTTCTGAACTCTTTGAAGTATAACTCAAATACAGACAAGTGCATAAACTGTATATTCAAACTGATGAATTTTCACAGGTGAATAGACCCATGTAATCGTCACCCAAATCAGGAAACAACATTTCCAGCACCGCGCCCCCTCCCTCGCCGATGACCATGACGCGTCATTGAGTCTGATTTGCTCCATTTGAAGGTTACATGATGGAACCTTTCGGGAGGGTTTCCGGCCTTTGTTAGTCAACACCATGTTTGGAAGATCACTCACATTTCCATCTATAATTGCACTTTATTCATTCTCATCCTAGTCTCTTTTAAATTTAACAACATTGACTGAGCAACTTCACTTTCACTTTTCCCTTTCATGCGTTGGAGAAGGAAATGGCAACCCACTCCAGTCTTCTTGCCTGGAGAGTCCCAGGGACGGCGGAGCCTGGTGGGCTGCCGTCGATGGGGTCGCACAGAGTCGGACACGACTGAAGTGACTTAGCAGTGGCAGTAGCACGTTGTTTTTAAAACATCTTAAGCCCGTTAACAAAAAAGGTAAAAAAAAAAAAAAAAAAGACAATGGTTTCTTCACTATGACATCAAACACAGGCAACAATCCAAAAGAAAAAAAATAGATAAATTGGACTTCTTGAATTTTTTTTAATTGTCCATCAAAAGACACTATCACCAGAGTATAAAGGCAACATACAGAATGGGGAATGTTTGCAGATTATATGCCTATTTATGAGTTAGGTTCTAGCATGTATTGCTATTCAGTCACTTAATCGTGTCCAGCTTTTTATGACCCCATGGACTGTAGCCCACCAGGCTCCTGTCCATGGGATTTCCCAGACAAGGATACTGGAGTGGGCTGCCATTTATTTCCTTCTCCAGGGGATCTTCCTGACCCATGGATAGAAACTACTCAGGCATTGGCAGGCAGATTCTTTACCACTGAACCACCAACCAGAAAACCAAACGACTCAATTCAAATATAAGCAAATGACTTGAACAGACATTTCGCCAAAGAAGATATGTATATGGTCAGCAAGGACATAAAAAGATGTTCCACCTACTAGTCAACAGAGAAATGCAAATTAAAACTACCATGAGACACCACCTCATGCCTTAATGGGCTTTAATACAAGCTTCTGGATAAGCCGGTTACAGAACATGAGTGATGGCAGGGCTTGGAGAAATTGGAACCCTTGTGTATTCAGAATGTAAAATGGTAGAGCCACTGAGGAAAATATTACGGTGGTCCCTCAAAAAATTTAAAATAGGATGACCACATGACCCCGCAATCCCACCTCACGATATACTCCAAAGGCAGCGAATGCAGTCTCAAAAAGATGTTTACACATCGTTGTGAGCAGCAGCACCGCTCACAGTAAGCCAAGCGTGGAAGCCACACAAGCACCCGTCAACAGAGGACTGGATAAGCAAAATGTGGTACAGAGAAATGATGGGCTGTTTCCTGCAAAATGCAGTCTATACATGCAATGGAATGTTTGCTTCCTTAAAAGGAAGATAATTCCGACATGTGCTACCACCTGGATGAGCGTTGAGGACACTATGCTAAGTGAAATAAGCCAGTTACAAATAGACAAACCCAGCATCATCCCACGTAAAGTATTTAGAGTAGTTGAAATCACAGACAGAATGGTGGTTACTAGAGGCGGGAGGGAAAGAGGAATGAGGAGCTGTTGTTTAATGGGTATAGAGAGAGTTTTAGTTTTACTACAAGAAAAGAACTCTGGAGACGTGCGTGTTGGCGGGGGTTGGGGGCACAGATTGCACAATGATGTGGATGTACTCAGTACTGCAGCTCTGCACGCTAAAAATAGCTAAGCTGGTCATTTTCTTATTGTATGGATTTCGCTACTAAAAAACTGGGGAAAAGCTAAAGAATAATTATAGGACTTCCCTGGTGGTCTGGTAGATAAGAATCCGCACCTCCACTGCAGACATGTGATCTCTGGTTAGGGAACTAAGGTCGAAAATCCCCCAGGCTGTGACGCACAGCAAAAAAATAATAATTAAAACCAGTGTCTATTCACTAAGGCCTAAAATTAACTAATGCCTGTTAGAAAAAGAAATGTGGAAAGTAAACAAGTCCAAAGAAAAGTTCTTAATTCTCAGTTAAACCAAAAGTCCAATTCACCACAACATTTTAGTAATTGATATTTCTAATTAATTATGTTATGTGACTGGAGAAGGCAATGGCACCCCACTCCAGTACTCTTTGAGCCTGGAGAATCCCAGGGATGGGAGAGCCTGGCGGGCTGCCATCTATGGGGTCGCACAGAGTGGGACACGACTGAAGTGACTTAGCAGCAGCATGTTATGTGACTGATGAAATTCTGTTTCTTTCTCTAAAATTTTACTTTTGTCTCTTTTGTTAAATTTGCTCCTGATTCTCTATTTTATTTCAAGGCGTATATAACACAACCAGAAGGAACAGGGTGCAGAAGCTCTCCCTTCCTGGCTGGGCGTATGCTAGTCCTTGGCTCAGGTTCTTATCTCCAAAGTGACTTTAGTAGTAATTCTTTGCTCCCAAAAATTCAAGGTCTAACATAAAGAGCCAACTATACTTAATAAAAGTACCCACTAAAAGGTAGTATCTGTTTAGAAAGCGTGAAGTCAAAGTGAAGTCGCTCAGTCACTGGACTTCTTGCGACCCATGGACGGTAGCCCTCCAGGCTCCTCTCTTCATGGAATTCTCCAGGCAAGAAAAGAATACTAGAGTGGGCTGCCATCCCCTTCTCCAGGGGATCTTCCTGACCCAGAGATTGAACCTGGGTCTCCCGCATAGCAGGCAGATTCTTTACTATCTGACCCACCAGGGAAGCCCAGTTGTGTAGAATCAGTTCAGTTCAGTTCAGCCACTCAGTCGTGTCTGACTGACTCTTGGCGACCCCATGGACTGCAGCATGCCAGGCCTCCCTGTCCATCACCAACTCCCAGAGCTTGCTCAAACGCGTGTCCATCGCATCAGTGATGCCATCAAACCATCTCATCCTCTGTCGTCTCCTCCTCCTGCCCTCAATCTTTCCCAGCATGGGGGTCTTTTCCAATGAGTCAGTTCTTTGCATCAGCTGGCCAAAGTACTGGAGTTTCAGCTTCAGCATCAGTCCTTCCAATGAATATTCAGGACTGATTTTGTAGAATAATGTTGTGTAGTGTTGTGTAGTTGAATAGTTGTGTAGAATAGTGTTATTTATACACTAGACATGCTACCAAATGCAAGTTCCTGTGCGCAAGGAACTTTGAGACAAAACAAATGGAAATGTGGGAGTTTGGAGCAGAGAAAGATTTACTGCAGGGCCAGGCAAGGAGAATGGGGGGCTGTGCCCCACTAAATCCCCTCTGAACTCCTCGGAGGGTTTTGGCAAAGCATTTTTAAAAGCCAGATGAGGGGAGCATCCCAGAGTTGATGCTAGGTTCCAGCACAGTTCTCTCACTGGTTGATGGTGAGCAATCCTTAGGTACCAGAAGGTTTGGGGACCATGTGCTCAAGATCATCAAGCAGCTCATTTCTTCCATTTGGTTGTGGCTTTTAGCATCTGAAAACGTCTTTGAGATACCGTTATCTGGGTACTTCAGACAAGAGCAACAGCAGAGGATACAGTGGAGGGGTCTGTACCTGGAAGGTTCCAGGGGGTCCCGCTCAGCTACAGACATCCCATGAGCCCAGTCTCTTGCTTTTCCTGCTGCTGTTGGCTATAGCCCCAGCACAAGCATCCTATAAACACACAGGGATCACTCGTTAGATAGTTACTGACTGCATTATGTGAAAATGCAATGAACAGAAAAGAATCAAATGCCCTGAACTCTGTGGTCAAAATTAGGTCTAAATTTAAACATAAGACAATATACTTTATTTTCATTTTTAACTTTTTATTTTGTATTGGGGTATAGCTGACTATATATAGTTGATGCTTTTGAACTGTGGTGTTGGAGAAGACTCTGGAGAGTCCCTTGGACTTTGAGGAGATCCAACCAGTCCATCCTAAAGGAAATCAGTCCTGAATATTCATTGGAAGGACTGATGCTGAAGCTGAAACTCCAATACTTTGGCCAGCTGATGTGAAGAACGGACTCATTTGAAAAGACCCTGATGCTGGGAAAGATTGAGGGCAGGAGGAGAAGGGGACCACAGAGGATGAGATGGCTGGATGGCATCACTGACTCAATGCACATGAGTTTGAATAAATTCCAGGAGTTGGTGATGGAAAGGGAGGCCTGGCATGCTGCAGTCCATGGGGTCACCAAGAGTCGGACACGACTGAGAGGCTGAACTGAACTGAAGTGATAGCCCATTAACAATGCCGTGAGAGTTTCAGGTGAACAGCAAAGGGACTCAGCCATCCATATACACGTATCCATTCTCCCCCAAACTCCCCTCCCATCCACATTGCCACATGACACTGAGCAGAGTTCCCTGTGCTATTCAATAGGTCCTTGTTGGTGATGCGATTCAAATACAGCAGTGTGTACATGTCCGTCGCAGTATGAAATTTCTGGTCCTTTCTGCACTTTCTACAATTTAGTTATGTCAGTTCTGCTATCTTATCATACATCTACCACCATAGAAAAATAGGAGGAAGACTATTGTTGGAGGCAAAATACTGTGTACTCCTCTCGGTTACTTTAAACCCTAATCCTTGAAACTGGCAAATATCATGTTTTTTGGGGGAAAGGGTCTTTGCAGATGTGATTAAGCTAAGGATCTTAAAATGGGAAATCATCCTGGCTATCACCGTAGGCCCTACATGCAGTCCTGAGCTTCCTTAGAGAAAAGCAGAGAGAGGCCAGACTCCCAGAGGAGAAGGTGGTGGGAAGGCAGAGGCCGAGGGGGGCGAGGGGACCACAGATGATGGAGTGCCTGCAGCCATGGGAGATGCAGGAGGCAAGGCACAGCTTCCCCCCTCGAGCATCCTTACAGCCTTGCTGACACCTTGATCTGGACCCAGAGACACAGATTCCTGGCTTCTGACCTCCGGAACTGGGAGAGAATACATTTCTGATGTTTTAAGCTACCAAGTTGGTGGACATTTGGTTCAGGAGTCACAGGAAACATATATGAAGATGATTAAAAACAATTGACATCAATGGCAAATTCACTTTGTACTGGACACTATTTGAAGCACTTTATATGTGCTTCAAATATTAAAGCACCATACACACACACACACACACACACATATATATATCTATCTATCTTATTAAGCCTTCAATCCACCTATGTGATAGACTGTTTATTATCACCATTTTATAGATGAGGACGTCGAGTCCAAGAGCTGTACAAAAAGCTCATGAAATTCTCACAGCTTTTAAGGAACAGACAAGGAGATGAACCCAGGCATTCTATTTCTTGAGTTCACGCCCTTAAATGTTACACCTTGTTAACCGACTATTTGGTCTCTATGAGTTTAATGTCATATTTTACTATGAGTGTAAAATATGTAACCACCTGAGAATCAATCTAGCAGCTTAAATCTCTGTTCTTTAAATTCTTGTTGCTCTGGATAGATTTGGTACCCAGGCTAAACTCTCAGAACTTGTTCTCAACAAAATGCAATTTAAAATCTCAATTTTTCAAGATGCCTTCTAGAGTTTTCTGTGTATTCCTCTGTTTAAGTGGAAGTAAAGATATAATAAGAACATTCACTCACTTTTCTTTCATTTCTTGAGGGTAGATGAAAGATTGTTAAAGGAGAAAGAAATCTCTAATAATTTTAATAATACATTATAAAATAATGGTGAACACCTCTTTAGATATAAAAACAGAATACATGACAAGGTCACAAAAAACCTAAATTGAGAACATTTGACCCCATGTTATGAGAAACCCTTAGGAAAATCCTCAAATAGACTTCTCTAATACTAAACTGTAATAATATTTTTTTTCTTCTCATGGAGACAGATTGGGTTAAACTCAGGATATTCCAAGATGGGTACTGTTTGAAGATGGGCTACATGACTGCATGGAAGGAAAATAAGGACTCCTTCATGGCAAACGTCTCACTTAAATCCCCTGCATAGAAGTGCTGCCTGCTTGCTTGTTTGGACGGCCCTCCAAACTGAGCCCTCCAGTTGTCTAGACGGCCTTCTTCCAATCTAGGACTGTGTTATAGCATCCTATCTCAGTCCATCAGCAGGTTAGGAGTACGAGAGTCTTCAGCCTAGGCAGAATCCTAAAAGTGGCCTAGAATTACCCAGGTGGGATTAAAAATCACATTTAAAATGGACTAAAGACGGTGAGTCATCTCAGCCTCTCAGTGTCTTCAGACTTCTTTCTCATTGCAATTTTTCTCTTAAAGTTAAGGCTAGGTTATTCCAGAAAGGGGAGCGATTGCTAATTTTAGTAGGCCCTAGAAGATATAAATTAACACATTTTTAATGTACTGGAATTTTTAAAACTGATCTACAATGCGTTATTCACTGGTTCAAAAGATTAATTATATCTAAGGATTCTCAGCCTGCACTCGACTTGAGCTGCTCTAGGTTTCCTAAGAGGTTATTTAAGTGCTTGCTTGGTTGTCAACCTACGGGCCTCATTCTATTCAAACTCGCACTTTAGAGCCCTTGTCAAAAAACTAGGAAGTGTCATCCACCTTGAGTTCTCAGCTCTTGAAACATTCAAAATTACATATCCTTCCCCAATATTAGTTTCTTCAAACTGTGATGTCAGCGTGATTCTAATGCTTATGGAGTTTAAGTCACTTTTCAGAGATCTGATTGTTCAAATCACCAGATAATATAAAAACCAATTAGTCTTACTATGCAAATATTGAATTTTAAAAACACAGGAGGACATGTTCATGTAATTATAAGATTAACTCATTTATAAGACTCCCACTGTCATAAAATATTTTTCAATTCAAGTTTATAATTAGTTTCAATACTTTACTTCTAAGGTTAAATATACTAGCCTCTATAACAACCTCATTATTTCAAAAACAAACAGAACCTCTAGGCAAGTTATTACGGTGCTATTTTTATACTCCTGATAAAACGCTTACATATTCAGAAATGTATTCTTTTCAGTAGGCAAAATATGTGTTTCAGACTTCAACTATATCAAAAGACAACAATGTATATATCATGTGATGTTAAGTTACTACTAGAAAATACGATTTAACTCTGAAACAATAGAGAAGCTATGGCAATAACCACTAGTTTACTGGTTCACTGCGATGTCAGTTTATTTGAAAATATTAAGATACCATGCAAATGCAGTGAAACATAGTAAAAGATCTTCCTCAAAGATCCTCTACTTCCCAAAGCTGCTCCCACTTCTGAAATATTAATAGCAGAGTGTCCCAATGGATTTATACACTTTTGTTTGAAAATTCCATATGTACAGTCAAATCAGATCTGTGATTTATCACTATTCCCCAAAGAAGCATAACAACAGCTTGTGAAGAAACATGACAAACACATCTTATTTGATGCTCTTGCTCTTAGTTTAAAAAACAAAACAAAACTCAAAATCTTTAGACAGGCACTGACATAACTGATCTGAGGAACTCACAAGCAATGAGTTTATAAAGTTGGAGATGACAAGAAAATAATGGAAGATGTGTACTCAGCTACCTGCATACACTTTGCAGTGCAATAAGAAACTCAACGTCTTAATTAAATTTCAAATAAAATAACCCTAAATTAGACGTGAATCTTTAGCCAGAGTTGTTATTACAGATGAAACACTGTGTTTTGTTGAATTACAAACATGTTTCATTATTAAAGTTTTGATACACCTAGTAAATAGCAAATCACAGCAGGGGGTGTAATTGTTTTGGAAATACTGCTGGAAATAAAGATGAAACTTTAAAACAAGCTGTTAGTGTCTCTTAACAGAAATTCAACATCCTGTTAGGATCTGAGCATTAATTATAAGCTGGCTGAAATATGAGAATGTCCAGGTAGACCACAGGATAATGCTACAGATTCATTCAAAGATATGCTTAATGTTATATTAAATCACACACTTCTAATAGAAGGGCTATAATCTAGTTCTATAACTGATTGATAAGAACAGGGCTCAAGGAGGGACTGTCATCAAGGTAAATACCAAGAGCTCATCATTTAGACCTCTCTGGAGCTGGCAGGTGCAATTAAATAAATGCCACACAATTGTCATTCTGTGATTTCAAGTTACAAGCTCCACACCTGTTACAATAAAAATACATTTGAAATAGCTGTGAATGAATCAATCCATGAGAGTGTCATCACCTGAGGAACCTTTCAGGGGATTTGGAATGTAGAGGTTGTCCCCCCACTTTTCAAAAGAGTCTCACAGAGATGCTGGTCATGGAACTACTCTGGAGTCCAGCGGCCTAGGGCTCCCAAACACTGACTCTCGACTTTTCCCAAATGGATCTCTGAAGCCTGCCTTTCCTTACCCACAACGTGAGGATGGAAAAGGTGCTGCCTTCTTGGGGTATTTGCAGCTGCAATAAAGCCTTGAATCCACTTGCTGATGTGCAGTGAATGGGGCACTTGTTAGACGTCATTACTACTGCTATTAAGGTTGACGTCACTATTACTATTAAGTGACCCCGAAGGGCTTTAGGCCACTTTGTCACAGAGCAAAAATAGTCCAGAAGTCCTAACTTTTGGCTCAAGTCACTTTCTCCTATGCCAGAGAGTTTCCAAACTCCAGTTATTTAAATCTAAGATGATACATTAACTCAAGATATGTGTTCATCCCCCAGTCTATATTCGAGCTGCATTCCAAGAGGCTGCAAGTTCATTTCTGAGGAACTTCAAGGAAAGGAGAAGAAGCTGCAGCAAAACCCAGCCATGCTGGGCTGCATCAATCTCCATAATTCGAAATGACCCACATTTGCCTTTCATGCTTGGAGACCAGAGACCAGGGCCTGAATTATCCAGGACAAGTCAGGGGGTGACACGAAAACCCAGAGGAATGGACACCGTCCACGGGATCGCAGGGGACACGGCGAACCGGAATGAGGCGGACATTGGAAAGTCACGTTTAACAGGCCGATTAGCAAACTGCCTCAAAAGAAGAAACATTTCCTCATCACATTTCCAAAAAGCAGCACAGGAATGCCCAAGAAAAGCGCCAGTTCGAGGGTTCATTGGTCACACCCACAAACAGAAGGACGGTCTCCCAATTCGGTTTAGGGTTCCAGGTCTTGGAGAGGCTAATGTGCAGGAAGGGCACATCCTTCCTTAGTCCAGCCGAGCTCAGGCTAAAGGAGGACACGGCCTTTCCTCCAGAAACTCGCACGATGCGGCCAGGTCTAAACGTAAGGCGCTCAGATCAGGAGCTGGGCATTTCACCGGGGGGGACTCCTTCCTGGGCACACCTCTTTTCCCTCTGGACCCCAATTTGCACGCACAAGAAAACTTCTCCCAAAGGGCAAGAAGTCGCGGGGTACCGCAGACCCCCCGCGCTCACTTCTAAGCGGGTCCGGGGGCCCCGGAGGTGGATGCCATCCAGGGGCGCCTATATGACCTCGGCCCCCCCACTCCTGCTCTGAAAGTCTAAACGGTGCCCCTGGGGAGAGGCTTCCTGCAGCTCAACAGCTTCTCGCGGGGAAAGGCGGACCACGGAGGGGCAGCCAGCCTGCTGCTCTCCTATCCCATCAAGTTCGCCGCTTGCCCGAGGAGGCAGCGCGCCCCACGCCGCGGAGACGGGCGGCGGCGTCCACCCCGGCGAGCCCGCCCGCGCCCGATGGCCGGGCCAGGCTGCCCCTCGCGCCCCTCCGCTGCCCCCGACGCCCTGGTCCTCAGCAGCCTCTGTGTCCGGAGACCCTGGAGCTCCGCACTCCCCACTCGCGCCGCCTCTCCGCGGGGCGCGGGGACAAGGGTGGCGGCGGGGGTCCCCGGCAGGCAGGCGACCGCGCGCAAATACACCCCTCGGGGGCGCACCCTCGGCGCCCGGCCGCGCACCCCCGCCAACTCCCCAGCCGCCCCTCGGGCGCTCAACTTACCGGGGCCGGGCGGCGCTGGGGGCGAGCCCAGCGGCTTCTCTCTCCTTCCTCCCGCCGAACCCTTCATCTTCCTGCCGGCCGCAGCCCGGCGCCCCGGCCCAGGCATCGGGGGTGGGGTCCCCGGGACGCACGGCGGCGGGGGACGGCCCGGCGCGCCGAGCGAGCGGCCCCGGGCGCGGGCGGCAGGTGCGGTCAGCGCGCCTCTCTCCGGCGCTGCCCGGCCCAGCCCAGGTGCGCCCCGGGGCTCGGGAGCGAGCGAGGGAGCCGCGGGGAAGCCAGGAACGGGCGGGAGGCCGGGGCTGGCTGTCAGCGAGTGAGCGGCTCGTGGAGTGGAGGCGAGCGCGGGGCGGAGGGACGCATCCAGGAGCGAGACAGTGGGGACGAGCTCCCGCGCGGCGCCGAGCGCGGCTGTCCTCCCGCGCGCTCGGGTCCTTTATCCTCGGGGGTGGCTGCAGGTACCTGCCGACCACTCCCCTCTCCCCAGCCTGCCACACTCCCCCGCTCTCTCAGTCGTTAACCTCCACCCTCCGCGCAGACACGAAGTGGAAGTGACGGGATGAAGCTACTGCAGATCTGCAGGGAACCCCGTCTCCACAAATCCTGCGTGTTCATCCCTCTGAGGGGCACGCGTCCTCCCGAGACTCTCCTCCCCTCCCATTTTCCTGGTCCTCTGCCTCCCCCTCCCTCACTCCAGGTAGAGGGTGTGAAAAGACACCCTTGGTTGTCCAGGTCGAGGACCTAGAGGGGTCCTTCCCAAACTTCACTGTGCGGGGCAATCACCCAGGGTTGGTGCTAAAGTTCATATTCAGATCCCACTGGACTGGAATGGGGCTTGAGGTTCTGCGTGTTTAATTAGGAGGCAGGGGCTGCTGATCCAAGGACCACGTTTTAAGTGACAAAACGGGGAGGAAAAAAGCGAACCCGCCTACTGATCTCAGCTGAGCACTGTTTGTAAGATGACTTGGAATGATTTTAGGATGCTGTGGAAGCCAAATGGAGCGAAAAGATAAAACGCTCTACAGGTACAAGGCTCTCGTTGTTGTCTTTAATAATTACTATTGATAAAATCCTTAGGAATGCAAGTACTGGTGAATGTGTACAGGAAGACTGTAATTTGCGACTCTTTATGTTCTCAAGAGAAGCTCTAAAAACCAGCCAGCAGTGTTGTTGTGCTTAGTTGCTCAGCTGCACCAGACTCTTCCTGACCCCGTGGGCTGTAGCCTGCCAGCCTCCTCTGTCCACGGGATGCTCCAGGCAGGAACACTGAGGTGGGTTGCCATGCCCTCCTCCAGGGGATCTTCCCAACCCAGGGACTGAACCCACGTCTCCCACATTGCAGGTGGATTCTTTACCATCTGAGCCACCAAGGAAACCAGCAGTGACCACCGCACAAACACACCATCATTTAGAAAGAAAATGCTAAGAAACATCCTTCCAGGGCTAGTCTAGAAGACTGGTAACAAGTTGATAAGACCTAGAATCAGACAACAGCAGAGCTGTAGAAAGAACGGGAGGCAGTGGAAGCCGCCGGCAAGGGGCCCTGAGGTAGGAATGGTGATAACACTGCTGGGAAGTTAAAGACAAAGGTGCCTCAAAGGAGACGTTTCTGAGACTCGCATTGTGTGATTTGTTCAAGATCCCTCTGTGGTTCTGAGTCTGGACTGAAAAATTTGGGACACTGAGCTGAGATGTCAATGGGACTTCCCTGGCAGTCCAGTGTTAACACCACCCCTTCCAATGCAGACAGTGCAGGTCCAAACCTGGTGGGGGACCTAAGAACACACGTGTCTTGCAGCCAGAAAACCAACACATGAAACAGAAGCAATACTGACACATATTCAATAATCATTTAAAAATGATCCACATTAAAAAAAATCTTAAAGAATTAATTCATCAAGAAGGGAACCTCCAGTTGTTTGGTTTTATTTTATGTTTTGTTTCTTTGGCAAAGGCTATCAGTTAAAGAATCTGTCTACAGTGCAGGAGACCCAGGTTTGATCCCTTGATTGGGAAGATCCCCTGGAGGAGGAAATGGCAACCCACTCCAGTCTTCTTGCCTGGGAAATCCCATGGACAGAGGAGCCTGGCGGGCTACGGTCCAGGGGTCATGAAGAGTCAGACACGACTGAGCAACTAAACCACTGCTGCCATCAGCTGAGTTCTCTGCGGACACTTCTGGTCAGAGCCTGGGGCAGATGTTCAGGTGGGGTGCTTACACACAGAAGCTCGAGCCTTGCTCTGGGGAAGCAGGCTGTGGACTAGAGCTTGTGCTGGCTCCCATGTCTGAGAAATGTGGGATGTGTCTAGGATGGAAAATGATTGGGAGAATGTGCAGTTTCTGAGGTAGAGGAGAGAAAGAATCAAAGTGCTCAGGACAGCAGCCTGGAGCTCTGTGACCTCCCCAGTTCTACGGGTCATCACCTGCAAAACGTGGATTTGCAGGGGATGGCTGGAGCTCTGCGTAAAGGACTTGTGAGGCCTGGGGGAGACGGCGCACTGTTTTCTCATTGATATTTTTGCTCTCTCCTGTAGGGTCTGAGAGGGCAGGAGAATACGTATCACTCTCACTGTTACAGCCCCAACACCTAACTGCTTGGTACACAGTAAGCCTTGGACTGCAAGGAGATCCAACCAGTCAGTCCTAAAGAACATCAAGCCTGAACATTCATTGGAAGGACTGATGCTAAAGCTGAAGCTCCAATACTTTGGCCACTTGATGTGAAGAGCCGACTCATTAGAAAAACCCTGATGCTGGGAAAGATTGAAGGTGAAAGGAGAAGAGGGCGGCAGGGGATGAGATGGTTAGATAGCATCACCGACTCAATGGGCATGAACTTGAGCAAACTCCAGGAGATGGTGAAGGACAGGGAAGCCTGGTGTGCTGCAATCCATGGGGTAGCAAAGAGCCGGACTTAGAGAATAACAACAACAGGCTCTAGAAATGTTTATTGAATGAATAAATTAATAATTCAGCAAGAAAAAGAGTACAACCAAATCACAATTTAAAATATGAGAAGACATGGCTATGTGGGTTCTGCTATTCAAGTGTTGTAGACACCAAGTCAGGGCAACGCTTTGTGACAGAGATGAATACAGGTAACAGATGGCCTAGATAGCTTAAAGGGGAAATATTAATACACATTGGGAAAGCTTTTGATTTTGTTTTAGGAAGGGATGGGACTTTAAAGAGTTCATTGATTACACTCAAGAGAATTTTGTATTAGAAAGGTATCTGAGTGGCAAAGGAATTAAAGAAGGATGTTAGTCCAGTTTCTTTAAAGGATACTCTATCAGGTGAAGATGAAAAAGAGAAATTTGGGGTAGAGGGCTCGTAACAGAATTGAGAAAGGCTATTCCTTTGTAGCAAAAGAAAGTCCAAACAAACTCTGTTGATGGGGTTAAGGGACCACAAGCGAGGGAGAGGAGTTCCAGGGGAGAGAAAGGAAGAATTGATTGAGCAATAGCTGGAAAGAGAAGCAGCTAGTGAGCCAGGAGTGAACCAGGAGTGAGCCAGGAGTGTCGGAAATCGATCTCAGCAGAGAAAAGGGTCACATCTTCCTCAGAAACAAGAACGAAGGTGGGAACAAGACGTATCAAGATTTTTAAAGTGCCACAGCAAGAAGTGAGAAAGGCTCTCATTATCTTGCCCCTGTGTGCCCAAGAAAACAGAGATGAGCTTTCTACTGAGACCTTGTGATCGGCCAGAAATAATGCTTCAAGCTAGGACATTGGAGAAAGCACTTGGAACAAGTTGGAGCAGGGATATTGTAGTAAGTCCATAGAGATGTAGAGAAAAACCACAAAGTGATCCCACCACAGGCATAGACTCTGGGGTAAAAATATACATTTATTATAATGAAATACAATTGGCATTTTTATTGGTTGCTCTCCCAGCAGTATTCAAAGACCTTAGTACCCAAAGAAAGCATGCATGGTTTACCTGAGTTAGTCACCAGCAGAGTAGAACTGATGGGAGGTCAGCCAAGTTGGGGTTTCGTGGAGTGGAACTGAAGAGGAGGGACTCACAAAGCTTTCAGCCCTGGGTTTCGTTTGCCGCATGCCACCTGCACCGTGTGAGGCTGTGCACAGTTATCTCTGTCAGCCTTTATTTATTTATTTTTTTTCATGGTAAAGTGGAATAAGGCTATGTAACCCACGTCTTGGGCTTCCCAGGTGGTAAGTAATCCACCTGCCAATGCAGGAAACATGAGTTCAATCCCTGAGTCAGGAAGACTCCGTGGAGAAGAAAATGGTGACCCACTCCAATATTCTTGCCTGGCGAATCCCATGGACAGAGGAGCCTGGTGGGCTACAGTCCATGGGATCGCAAAGAGGCAGATATGACTTAGCAACTAAACAACACCCTTTAGCATTGGGCTTTTGTAATAAAATAAGCTACTGTGGGTAAAGCAGTGGTTTTCAGACTAAAGCAACTACCCTCAAATCACCTGAGTATTTTTCAAAACATAGGTTACTGATTCCCACCCCCAGAGCTGTTGACTTGTTAGATCTTGGGTGGGTTTTGGGAATTTGTATTCCTAGTAACAAGTTTAGCAGTGACGCTGTTGCTCCTGGTCTGCAGAACCACCCTTTGCAAATTCCTGCTGAAAAGCATGTGATGCCTGGTACATACTTAAGTACTAGATACCGGGGAGCTAGTATTCAGGGTCAACTCACAGTATGAGAGCTGAAGATAGAGGCCGAGCTGAAAATGCTATAAATGGAAAAAGTCAGTGATGGATGGAGGTTTTGGGGGAGACACTGAGAATTTAAGGCCATCAAAATGAAGATCCTATTTAATGCAAGTTAAGTTAAAGAAATGGAGAGGGAAATGGCAACCCACTCCAATATTCTTGCCTGGGGGATTCCATGGACAGAGGAGCCTGGAGGGTTTCAGTCCATGGGGTAACAGAGAACCAGACACAACTGAGTGACTGAGCACACACACAAGTTTTAGGAAAAATTCAGGATCGGAGGTTTTTCTAAGAGTTCAGAATCTTGGAGATCAAATTACACTTAGTCCAGTTCAGTTCAGGTGCTCAGTCATGTCTGACTCCTTGTGACCCCATGGACTAGGGGTCCCTGTCCATCACCAACTCCCAGAGCTTGCTCAAACTCATGTCCACTGAGTCCAACACTTTCTAAAATGGCGGTTTATAATAATAAAGTGCATTAACAATTAAATCAGGCCATAGAAAGGGAAGGCTGGGCTCAGGCAGGCTGTGAGCAGGGCAGGCAGCACTGGTGCTGGGACTCAACTAACAGTGAGTCTCTGGGCTTTGGAAGCTGCTCAGACACAGGGGTCAGGAATGTTACATAAACATCATTGTCAGGTGAAGATTTGCAAATCCCAGGCTGCCATGCAATCTCACTCCAGGAAACACTGAGTAACTTGGAATCCATGTGGCTTCTTTAAGAGGAAACTTCAACACAAATCTAGACCTAGTGTATCAACATAATTAATAAGCAGCACATCTGGGAGGGCTTAGACTAGAGCTTCCATTGATTGAACCAGTCCTGGGCCTCCGTGCCCCACGGTCTCCTGCATTGTGTCCAATGCTGTGGTAGGGCTGTTTAAAATCAGAATAAAGTCACTCTTCAGACATGAGAAAATAGCCTCCAAGAGATTACGTCAATTCCCTGAGAGGATACCTGATAAAATCCAATATGATGATAAATCATATATGATTTCCACTCTATACATATACATCCCCAAATTCATTGTGTGAGGCCACCATCACCCTGATACCAAAACCATACAAAGATATTACAGAAAAGATATCTACAGGCTAATATCACTGATGAATACAGATGCAAAAATCTCAACAAAATTCTCAAAAACTGAATCCAACAGCATATTGAGAGGCTCACACACCAAAGTGGGCTTTCTCTCAGGGATGCAAGGACTCTTCAGTATACACAAATCAATTGAGGTGATATACCATATTAACAAATTAACACATGAAAACCACATGATCATCTCAATAGTTGTAGAAAAAGCTTTTGAAAAAAATCCAACACCCATTTATGACACACACACAAAAAAAACCTCCCCAGAAAGTGGGCATAGAGGGAACATACATCAACATAATAAAGGCCGTATATGACAAACCCACCGCAAACATCATTCCCCATGATGAAAAACTGAACACCTTCCCTCTGACATCATACCCTGCTCTTTCTGTTTTAAGTTGGGTTCTTCAGTAAGCAGACTCTGGAGACATGAAAATCCATATGCAGGAAGTTTAATGGGGGTCTCCTTAAGATCAGGATTTGAGACAGACTAAAGGAAGTTGGGTTGTCTCAAGGGAGAAGTTGAACGTCAATGCAATCCCAACAAAGGGCTCAGTCAGTTCTACAGGAGCTCTGGACCACAATGGCCCTGCAGAATCATCCTGATCTGAGGACAGAGAACCAAGTACCCTTAAATCAACTGTTATTCCTGGTAATCAGAATTTAGTTCACAGAAAAGCCTGTAGAACTAACTTTCTCAAGTATTTTAATATTTAATCATCTCTGCTTTATAGCAAACCAAAGAAGACTCTCTTGAATGCAGCAATTATTTTAATGAACTATTATTTGCAAAGTACTGTGAAGTACTTTGGGAGAACACACATGTATTTAGATCATACATTCAGTGTCATATAACTTGAGTTTAGAAGTACACTTGACCCCTAAACAACAGATATGATCTGCCCCAGTCCTCTTACATTCAGAAATTTTTCAGTAGTGAATACTGCAGGACTACGCAGTCTGTGGTTGGTTGAGTCTTTGGATCTGGAACTGTGTATGTGGACGGCCAGCTATTGGTTATATTTAGATTTTCTACTTCCTAGACAGGAGGTTTCCCTAGGCCCTAATTTGTTCAAGGCTCAACGGTACAGTGAACTATACACAGGTAAGTTGTCTGTAAAATGAATATATTGATAGTATCTATCTTATAGGGTAGGTCTGAGAATTAAAAAGACTGCCACAAAAGTAAATGCTATCAAAGTATCTGAGGGTCTTTTCCTAATTCAGTAGGTGGAAATGAAATGTTTTGCAAAATAAAAATAACGAAGTTATTTAAAAAGAAGTTTGTGATAAGTTTAGGGTAAAAAGTTATTTTATCTGAAAAAAAAATTTAATGAAGGAGAAGGAATTTAGCTGAGTCTTCAAGAACAGGCTGGACTTTGAAAGGCAAAAAGAATGAGGAGGGTAAGAATGCACTCCAGGGAGTACAAGCAGGATGAACAAATGTGTAGGAGACGGAGGCTTAGAATTTTTTGAGGGCCAGGAAATGGGCCAGCTCGTCAGGAACATAAAGGAAAGGTGGGGGCATCGCGGATGGTTTGCAATTTCCGGTTGACTGTTGTGACTATAATTAGAAGAGAAGGAAGAGTGGACTTTTTGAGCAAATTGAAAGTGTAAACAAAGTCGTGTTTTAGGAGAATCAAGGTGTGCAAGGCTGAAATCGAAGAAAGTTGCAAGGTATTTCTGAAGGAAGAGTGGACTTTTTGAGCAAATTGAAAGTGTAAACAAAGTCGTGTTTTAGGAGAATCAAGGTGTGCAAGGCTGAAATCGAAGAAAGTTGCAAGGTATTTCTGTTTCTTGTTCCTACCCCAGCGCACCCATTTTTCGGGAGGGCGGTTCTCTCTCTAAGCCGTGCTTCTCCAAGTGTTGTCGCTGGACCACAGCACCAGCATCACTGGGGCACGCCTCGCCTCTGGCCTCACCCCCACCTACCGAAGCAGAAATTAACATGTGGCCCCAGCAGTCTGTTTCAACAAGCCCTCCAGGTGACGCTGACACACGCTCAAAGTTTAGAATCCAGGCTCCCAGCGCTCCTACAGCACATGTTCTCTGGAGCAATCGTCCTCGGGAATAACCCGGAGCACGTCTCTTTCCCAGCTCTCTCGAGAACGTGATTGCTGTCTCCTAACATCTTTGCAGACTGTCTCTGACCAAATGACTCAGCACTTGAACTCTGAGGTACTGATATGTGGATCAGATTGGTTTTAAACAGGTTTTCAGGATAAATCTTTAATATAAATTCCCTTCCATTTGATTCAAATGTGAAATACCTTGGCACCAAAATGTCTATTCTAATAGAACTAGGTGATCAGGAAAAAAAAAAAAAAAATTCTCAGAGAAAACCTCATGAGATATCAGAAAGGGGTCACTGATTAGTGCATTATTTTAAAGATAAGAAACAAAGTCCTTTTCCATTACTAGTAAAACTCTGGAATGGCTAATGAAAACATTTATTAAATTATAGCAGAAAAAAATAAAGGTTCCAAATAATTAGATCTTGGATATTGAGAAGGGACTCAAGGCCAACAGAGTTTGTTTCTGAATACACGTTAAATAAGAATACATGTACATACAGAGCATATCTGTGACTGTCTGGGGGTGTTGGATCATTCATATCAATGGATCGGAATAGAAAGAAAGAGAAGGAAGTGACAATGAGGTGAACTCAGGTTGGAGGAGCTTGTGGAGAGGACCTGATCTCTAGTTGATGGGAGAACCGGAACCCTGACAATCAGAGGCACCTCCCTCCCTCCCTTGTCCTTGAAACGTACACCCTGCCGAACCTGCCCGCTGCTGCTGCTAAGTCACTTCAGTCGTGTCTGACTCTGTGTGACCCCAAAGAAGGCAGCCCACCAGGCTCCCCCGTCCCTGGGATTCTCCAGGCAAGAACACTGCAGTGGGTTGCCATTTCCCTCTCCAATGCATGAAAGTGAAAAGTGAAAGTGAAGTCGCTTAGTCGTGTCCGACCCTCAGTGACCCCATGGACTTCAGTCTTCCAGGCTCCTCCATCCATGGGATTTTCCAGGCAACAGTACTGGAGTGGGGTGCCATTGCCTTCTCCGGAACCTGCCCACAGTGGGAGCCATTTACAAGGACTCATGTAGACTGAATACCCAACTGGGCCCAGTGAATGTCTCTGTATAAACCTTTAAGATTCTGGCAGGCAGATGCAGGGATCTGTTCATTTTGTACCCAGGACAGAGGACAGGATGGCTGGATGGCATCACCGCCTCAGTGGACATGAGTTTGAGCAAGCTCCGGGAGATGGTGAAGGACAGGGAGGCCTGGCATGCTGCAGTCCATGGGGTCGCAGAGAGTCAGACACGACTGAGTGCCTGAACAGCAACACACCCCAAGACAAGCCTTGTAGGTAAGTCCCCTTGCTTATTACAGCTGCGCCCTGCCTATCTGGAGGGCGCTGCCACTTTCTTAGGTTGTTCCCCGTAAGGGGGGCAGTTTCAGCTTTCACCTGGGAAGTTCCTGAGCAAGTCTGTAAACCAGCACTTTAGCTCTCGGGCGTCCAGTCTGGTGGGGCTGACAACTTGAACTCCACAGAGCAGACTGTGGAGTGGTGTGGCTGCAAAAAAACTCAACCCAGTTTGCAGACACACACACACACTCACACACACTCACACACAAGGACGATGTGCTACACATAGAATCTGTTCATGCTTCAGGGCGTTTTTATTTTGCTATCCAAATACCAACCTCTCCCCAAATTAATGTACTGACCGCTGTGTCATTATACAAGTTACTGGAGGCCGAAGTTTGTCTTAAATACATAAGCATGTCTATTTCAGCTTGCTCATCCAGCTCTCTTCCCAGGGAGATTTACGGAAATTTCCATTTTGGGTGTTTTGAGAATGGTGCTCTCCTGGGTGCTATCCTTTCAGATGGAAGGATGAATGTGGAACCCATAGGCCGCCCCCACCCCCATCACCTCAAACTCTGTGTCTCTTTCAGCAGTGTCTGCTCCCACTGGCTCCTCTGTGCTGACAGGGGTACCCCCATTCTGTCAGACTGAGAATCTCAGAGCCGTTCTTCACCACCTTCTCCACCTCCAGCCCAGTGGAATTTCCCCCTTGCAATAAGCCTCAGATTCTTCTCTATTTCTTGCTCGCAGTTAGAATACCAGACCCTGATTTGGCTCTTATTTGGATTAATTGCCAAGATAATGTATAAACGTACACTAAGTGAATTCCCAGCCAGAAAGCTTGCTCTTCCTCTGATGGAGATTAATGTGAGATAAACCTGCCCCAGTCATGCTGGTCACCAGGTTACGCCAGCCCACCACTGCTCCACCCCAGCCTTTACCACCAAGTTCGAACCACAGCTCAATGCGTCCCCGGGGGCTCAGTGGTTCAGAATCCGCCTGCCCCTGCAGGCGACAGGGGTTCTCTCCCTGGTCCGGGAAGATCCCACGTGCCGTAGGATGGCCAAGGCCCTGCAAGAACGACTGAGGCCACGCGCCCCAGAGCCCGCCCCACGAGAGGCCACACAACGGGGGTGACACCCACCGCAGCAGCAGCGTGGGCCTGCTCCCGCAACGAGGGGAAGCCAAGCGGCCACGAAGCCCCTGCACAGCCAAGAATAAAATAAACTACAAACACCCCACAGCTCAGCATCTGAAGTCCCCGCATCTTCGTCCCAGCCTGCCGTTCCTGTTGGTCCACCGTGACTTCCCTGTGGCCAAACAGCCCCCTCACTGCGACTCGGTGTGTTGAAAGCTGTTCTCCACGTGGAGGAGTTTTGTCTTCTTTATTATATAGTGAAATTCAAGCCATCTTTCACAATAGGTTAAAAACATCAGACAAGCAGGCAGGAAGGATGTGGAGAAGGACAAGAAGGGGAGAGGGAGTGAGGAAAAGGTAGAAAGGGAAGAAGAGAAGGAAAGCTGGAAGGGAAAAAAGCAACCGGAAGGAAAACAAAGGCAGAACACTGACACCACGTTGGCCCCGGAAGGCAGGAGTCACCCCCCTAACTTCTCACGTGAGGAAAGGAAACGTCAGGGAAGCAGATAAATCACCTGCGCTCACAGCTGAAAGGCAGCAGAGCAAGGAATCAAACCAGATCTTTCCCTGTACAGCGTTTTCAAACTTCAGGGCAAACTTATGTAATTCAAAAACAAGAAGAAAACAACCAGACCACTGAGTCTCAGCTCCAGAGTTTCTGAAAAAGTGGGTCTGGGCTGAGCCTGGGAACCCACATTGCTCACAGATTCCAGGGTGCTGTGACCGCTGGTCCAGAGGTCGCGATTTGAGAGCCGCCGGCCCAGCAAGTCCCCCACTGCCGTCCGCGTTCACCGGCGCGTGGTGGTGGCTCCCCTACCATCTGTTGAGTAGATGCGTGTCTGTGAAACCACCGTCTCCGCTGCGGTCCAAAGACGGCCCGGCTCACCGCAGTGGGCAGTGGCAGCCCCGCCTAGACCCTCTAACCACGCTGAATACACCCCTCACTGTGCCCTTATCGTTCCGAGGACAGGCGCCCCAGGAGCACACCTCGAGTGGAGGGCTTGTGCACAGGAGGTTTATTAAGGGAATTCTGCAGGAGAAACACGACTTAGCAACTAAACAACAGTCCCTAATCCCTGCATTATTCAAGGGTCAACTATTTCAGTTGTGCATTTTAGTAACACACACACACACACACACAAACTAATGAAATATGAGTGTGAAAAAAACATGTTGCCCCGTGAACATTAAATGTAATGCTTTGCAAAAACAAACAAACAAACAAACACTGAATTGCTTAAAAACAAACCAAAAAAATATCGCACCTGCTTTTGAATTAGGTGTCAGTGAGACAGTTATAAAAGTAGAAAAATAATAGCGATCTGGAAAGATTGTTCTAATGGAATGTCTTAATAAATGCTGTTAAGGTCTCATTGTAAGTTAAATAAATTCAAACTAGGAATTTGGAGTTTTAAGTAAGATGTTTTTGGCCAGAAAAAACAGAAATTCTACTTGAAAGGCAAATGAATACTGGAATTATTATTCTGGTTAGCCAGAAATCCTGAGGTAGAAAAGATTCAGGACTGTTTCATATAGCAATTTAATTAAGGCATCCCATTTCATTTCCACTCTTCTGTCCAACCATTTATATATTTTATTGACAATCTTCCTTCCAGGAATCAAGATGGCAGCAACAGCTCAAGGCATCTTACCCTAGTCTATGGCCAATGGTCCAAAGGGGACTTTTGGATCCCTTGTGCATTGCCTTTTGAAAGCAAAAACAGCTTTTAAAGAAGCCCTTTAGGTTTCCTTTGTGTCTACTAGGCCAAAAACAGGTTATATGTGAGTGCTAAGTTGCTTCAGTTGTTTTCGACCCTTTGCGACCCCACGGACCGCAAGCTCCTCTGTCCATGGGATTCTCCAAGCAAGAATACTGGAGTGGGCTGCCATGCCTTCCTCCAGCGGATCTTCCCGACCCAGGATTGAACCCATGTCTCAAGTCTACCCACATTGGCAGGTTCTTTACCGCTAGTGCCACCTGGGAAGCCAACAGGCTATATACCTAACATCATGCAGAAGGGGTGGAGAATCACCAAAGCCACCCAAGGGGAGGACACTGGGGGAGAAAAGCTCTCGGCAGCGTGAGAGAGGGGAGTAGCTGCTAGGCAGGAAACCAGTCCTGTGTGTTCCAGGCAGCTTGTGCATCATGGGCTATGCAACACAGGCGGCAGTGGACACCCACACTGAAGCCCACTGCCCTACCTGAAACAGCTGGTGAATAGACATGCATTCATGTGTGCTAAGTTAAAACTAAAAATGTTTCAGTTATATACACCCTATTTGAACTAACCTTCTGAATCCCGATTGCACCAAATAAAACAGCTCCTAATATACTTATCATACTTAATTGTATTTATCACAGGCAACACAGAGTCTCATACACAGTGTATACATAGTCAATAGTTAACATTTGTGATTTTGCCTATTTGGTGTAACAGGAACTCAATCAGTGTTCATCCATAGATGAAGAAAGTCACAGATGACTAGAAAGTTCTCCCACCTGCGAATTCCTGCAAGCCAAGAAAATGTCTGTTCTACTTTAAATGTTAGAAACTTTTTTGTGTGTGTTTCAGATGGTTATTCCTATTACTAATTTTGAGAGCTAACGGTGGCAAAGAAAGGTATTATATAATTAACAAACCATGTACTTTTCCTCCTAGGGACACGGAAAAACTATTTTCCACAGCCCCTGTCTAGAAGTCTAAAGACTATTTTTGGCCAAGGAAATATAACAGAAAACGCTGGCCCCAAGTCTCAGCCTTAAAACCTTCTAGGACTTTTATGCAAACTCCTGCTCAGTCCTCTTCTCTCCATTCATCACCTGAAGATTTGAAGCAGAGGGACTTTGGAGGACTCCAGGGTTCAAGGGTCTGACGGTCACAAGTCAAACATCCTATAGGAATATGCAGTTTTATTAAGTTCATGAGATGGTACAGCCATGGCAGCAGTTGGCTCCTACACACAGAATAATAAAATAGAAATGGCTGTAGCCATAATTGTGACATATGGGACACTAACTTTGAGCGCATGTCTCTCCACTAACGTCTGAATGTTTGCTTCCTCCTCCAACTTTTAATCTCTTTGTGTGTTTCGCTCTGAACACTTAAAAAAATTTATGTTCCTATGCTGAGAAAGGGATCCATCTTGATATTCGCAACCACTCTAAACTGTGAAGAGCTCAATTTGGTTGCACTCTTCCACATGCATTTGCATTTTAAAAGGCCTACAGAAAGACCACAATGCTCGTACCTAGAGAATGAATCACTAATGGTTGAATTTCAGTAATCGAAAGAGAAAAAAATATTACTATGCAAATTATACCATATAGGCAATAGTCTACTTCAGTTACAATTCCATCTCTGAATAGAAATTGTTTACATTTTTTCCTTTTTTCTAAAATAACATAGGTTTTAAAAGGCTGTTGTTCTGTTTACATCTCTTGTCTACATGGTTCTCAATTCACACATGTTTATAGCATACTAACTAAAATTCTTTAACACTGAAAAGTTTTATTGTATTTATTGCTATAGCTCATGAATTTTAAAATGTCTAAACTAGAGAAAGATATTTAAGGAAAAGATTAAATACAATTTAATTGTGAAAATGAACACTATTCCCTGTGTAATGAATTCAGAATTGCTTTACTTAAAAAAAAAAAAGTTTTATCAAAGTCTATTTTCTCTATTTTAGATTGTAAGCAATTCCAGGGTAAGAACTTACACTTTACTCTGCACTTGTTGTGTGGCATCATGCATAAATCCCTACTGGGATTAATTTTTACTTTTTGGAATATGTGGCAAATTTTACATATGTGGTGAAACTGAAATTCATAACTCACAATTAAGATCTCTAAAAACAAATACAAAAAAGCAGCTCATCACTTTATCTAAAATTCCACAATTTCTTCATGAGTCCCCAACCCTGATTCGAGAATTGGGGGAAAGGAGGGCAGAAGAGAAGACGGAGGACTTAAATTTAAAATCAAAGTTAACCCAGTCTCTTCTGGTTTCAAATAATCTCTTTTGAGTAAGTATTCAGTCAGTTCAAAGTTCAAATTTTCTTGAAGATTGATAACCTTCTCAAATGGTCTGCCTGCTCCATATTTCTTTCCAAATGGAGTTCCAAGGGGACGTTTTGATATTTTCATGGCACTCTGAGTAGCCAGGATGTTCTGGTTCCCTCTCCCCTGAGGTTGACAAAAAATACCCTCCTTCATGTGGATGGAGGTCGTCTTGCCTGTGGTGGGGCAGGGAAATGTCTGGGATGTCAGTCTTCTCTGACCACCTTTGTGCAAATTTGCAATGATACCTAGCAGTCCTGAACATCTCTCATCATTTGAAAAGTTACTTTTTAAAAGAGGTTCTTAGAGATAATTGTCCAAGTTTCAGTTGTCACTTATGCTGAGTGAAAGGCAATTTATGACCACAAAGTGTTAGAAGACAGTAAAGTTCACTTTCTTTTTTTATTGTCCTGAAAGGGGAGGAGACGGAAATGGTAAATGTTCCCCAAGCATTGGCCTGATGGCTTGTGCCTTGAGCTAGGAGTTAAAATCCCTAGGTCTGATTTTGTTCTTTATTAGTTTTGGCTTTCTTTAGATTCATACCTTAACCAGTTGGACTTTAGTTTTTCTGTCAAACGGGTGATAAAGTGGCTCCTTTACATTATCTTCAGCATTGACTATGCTGATATATTTGAAAACTCCTTGGAAAAGGCAATATCTGATACGAATGGAGAGTGGTAGCTCCTGTATATTTTCCTGCCACTTCCTATCCAGACTTTAAACTCCTTGGGAGCAGTGACAATATCTCACCTTCCTTGAATCCCGACAGTGCTCTGCACATAATGAAATTTCACTGCAAGTCCCACAGATCGATTGGTTCACTAAAGAGAAACTCGGGTAACTATGCTAGCTGCAGTGAATATGTGGATGGTCTTTAGAATGAAAAAGAGTTTTAGAAGTCCTTTCTTGAAATTTGATGAAACACTTTAAGAGCAATTCAAAATCAAATAGTGATTCTTACTTCTATTTATTAAGGAAGGTCATAAGCTGAAAAGAAAAGAAAATTAGATGAAACACAGTTTAAACTAGGAGTTCTCAAAGTCTGCTCCCACCACCCCTACCACCTGAGAACTTCCTGGAAGTACAAATTCTTAAGCCCCTTTCCAGACTTATAGAATCAGAAGCTCCAGGGTTAGGGCCCAGAAATCTGTGCTTTAACAAGATCCTGATGCATGCTAAAGTTTCAGAATCACTGGTTTCAATAATATAAATAGTTATGATCTGATGCACAAAAATACTGAAATAATTCGTTGCAAGCTGCTGAACATGGTCAAAAACTTTAGACTCCTTTGGATTATTCCACTCCTGTGGCTTTAGTTTGCTGAATTTTGCTCTTTATCTCAGCATCTCAAGGTTGCAATATGGCTGCTATAGCCCCAGTCATCATATCCTCACTCACTTCAGGAAGGAAGGAGATAAAAGGGGAAGGGACAAGGTCACTTGCAAAGATTGCTTTAATAAGAAATGCTTTCCTAGAAAGTTTCCAGTTGAGTTATTTTTACATCTCCTTGAACAGAACTGGCTACCCTTAACTGCTTTCCCAACTTTATTTTAGAAGCAAGTGAAAGAAAAAGGAGCTGAGAATTGGTATTTAGATAGCTATCCAACACTGTCCTCATAAAAATGGAGGATTGTTACACAGACCCAATAATTTATAAAAAAATTTCTGGAAATGAGAAAACACATGGAAAATGGAAAATGAAAAATGAAAATGTCTTTAAACACTGTTATTTGGAAGGTTGCCACGTGGAAGGAAACCTCAAATGTTATGTGAAACTCCACAAAGCAGAAACAATAGGTGCAAGTTAGACAGCACAGCTGCCGGCTCAACAAGAAAGAATTTTCTAACGATTAGAACTATTCAAAAGGAAATCGGAGGCTTTTAGAGCAGTGAGCACACTTTACCCTATAACCATTTCTCAAAAACGCAATGCGTCCTGCAATGAGTCTCTTCCAAGTCTAAGACTGTATATTCTAATTGACTAAAGTTAGAGTACATTCTGGGCAATAATAATGACCAGCACTTGAGGCACATTCACCCTCAAATTAAGTGCTTTGTATGTGTTACCTCATCATCTCCCACAAGGACCCTCTGAGATAAGTATAACCATTACTCCCATTTAAAGAAACTGAGACAAAAGAAGAGAAGGCGATGGCATCCCACTCCAGTCCTCTTGCCTGGAAAATCCCATGGATGGAGGAGCCTGGTGGGCTGCAGTCCATGGGGTCGCAGAGAGTCAGACACGACTAAGCGACTCCACTTTCATTTTTCACTTTCATGCATTGGAGAAGGAAATGGCAACCCACTCCAGCGTTCTTGCCTGGAGACTCCCAGGGACGGGGGAGCCTGGTGGGCTGCCGTCTCTGGGGTTGCACAGAGTCGGACACAACTGAAGTGACTTAGCAGCAGCAGCAGAGACAAAAGAACTCAGATACGTTGCTCAAGGTCATGGACTTGAGGTGTGAGCCCAGGTACTATGACTTCAGATATCATCCTCTTTATTCTTGCTACCATCTCCTGAACTTAAAGCAATTCCACCCTTTGAAAACTTAAGAAGTAAAATGCAGTTCCTCACTTCGCTGTAAGCACAGTTCTATCCCTTTCAGGGACTCAGTAATAAAGCCAAGTCTTTGAATTCTCTTTTCTGGTAAGCCAACATCCCATGGCTTCCTGTTCACAGCTCCCACTGAGATCATTTCTCTTCTAGAACCTAGTTCAAACAATTAGAGAATCTGTCCTGGGGGGTTAATTTGACTCTTCTTGGATATTTTTCTTTTAGATAACTGTCCCAAGAGAGTGATTGTCCCTAAACATTTCTGTGTACTTACTTTGGAGTAAAAATCCTGACTGCTGAGAATATTTGCAGAGAAGAATGCATCTTTATTTCTGACTCCTGGACTAATCTGAGAATAGTTTTGGCAACTTGTCTATTTCTACTCCCAGTTTTCAAAACTCATAATGGCCGACATAAGGTAGATATTGACCGAATGTTTGTTGAATGAAGGAACACATTCACAGGTCTTAATCACCACTGCTCTTTGAAACAACATGCCAATCTCACATAGAAACCTTCTGATCATTTTTCAAGGCTATTCACTAGTCTAGAAATAAGGCCAGGTCATCCTGCACACACACGTGGTAAAAACACAGCAAAACTATTTGCATTTACACACAAGGGCTAACTACATCGACAGCAAATATGAAAATATGTCTACACCAAGAGTTACAATGTTAGGATCACGAAAAATAAAGCAGATAATGTGAGATTGTGTTCCTGAAACTGACTCCAATCTGAAAGCTGGATCTGATCTTCTGGAGCCACATCCACAAAGGTTCAAGAACTCCATGTTCAGAAACTAGGAGTGAGCATAGTTGTACTAATTGCTAAATAGAGGGTAAAGGTTAAAATTAGGACAATGAAGAGCAGAACTCCTAAGCTTAACGGAAGAGATAAGCAAGAATTGAAACCTGGCAGTCCCAGGATGTAAGAGGTCGACTAGATGGCTCACACAGGGGCCACGGCAACAGTACCCCAATCATGCAATCTCTTGAACCCAGTGTATTTTGTGCTGATGAGGTCCCTCTGCTTTTTTTAACCATTATTTTAAGTATAATTAATTTACAATGTTGTGCTAGTTTCAGGTGTATGGAAAGGAGTTCAGGCATGTGTGTGTGTGTGTGTGTGTGTGTGTAGATACAGATACATATTTTTTCAGATTCTTTTCCATTATAGGAATTCAATTATTACAAATAATTGAATATAGTTCCCTGGGCTACACAATGCATCCCTGTTATTTATCTGTTCTATGTGAGTGCTCAGTCACTTCAGTCCAGTCTGCTCTCTGTGACCCCATGGACTGTAATCCCCCAGGCTCCCCAGTCCATGAAATTCTCCAGGCAAGAATACTGGAGCGGGTTGCCATTTCCTTCTCCAGGGGATCTTCCCGACTCAGGGACTGAACCTGTGTCTCTTATGTCACCATTGGGATCTTTCCGACTCAGGGACTAAACCTGTGTCTCTTATGTCTCCATTGGGATCTTCCCGACTCAGGGACTGAAACTGTGTCTCTTATGTCTCCATTGGGATCTTCCCAACTCAGGGACTGAACCTGTATCTCTTATGTCTCCATTGGGATCTTCCCGACTCAGGGACTGAACCTGTGTCTCTTATGTCTCCCGCATTGGCAGGCAGGTTCTTTACCACTTGCACCACCTGAGATGCCAAACCCACGTATGTTTTTGTTGTTCAATTGCTAAGTCATGTCTGACTCTTTTGTGACCCCATGGACTGTAGCCCGCCAGGCTCCTCTGTCCATGGGATTCCCAGGCAAGAACACTGGAGTGGGTTGCCATTTCCTTCTCTTCTGTTTTATACACTAATGTGTATATGTTAATCTCAAATTCCAAACTTGTCCCCCATCCCTTTGATAACCATGTTTGTTTTCTATGCCTGAAAGTCCGTTTCTGTTTTGTAAGTAAGTTCATTTGTGTCACGTTTTTAGATTCCACACGTAAGCCATGTCGTATGATATTTGTCTTTCTGTGTCTGACTTACTTCACTCAGTATGATCATCTCTAGGTTCATCATGTGGCTGCAGACAGCACTATCTCATTCTTTTTACCGCTGAGTAGCATTCCATTGTATATAACAACGCATAGTCTTTACCTATTTATCTGTCAGTGGACATTCAGGTGGCTTCTACGTGTTGGCTATTGTGAACAGTGCTACAGTGAACATTGCATTACCTGTTTATTTTCAAATTATGGTTTTGTCCAGATATGTGTCCAGGAATGGGATCATGTGGTAACTCTACTTTTCACTTTTTAGTGCTAGTCACTCAGTCATGTCCAGCTCTTTGTGACCCCATGGGCTCTAGCCCGTCAGGCTCCTCTGTCCATGGGATTCTCCAGGAAACAATACTGGAGTGGGTTGCCATTCCCTTCTCCAGGGACTCTTCCCGACCCAGGGACTGAACCTGGATCTCCTGCATTGAAGGCAGATTATTTACCATCTGAGTCACCAGGGAAGCTCTTTTAGTTTTTTAAAGACCTTCTATACTGTTCTCCAGGCTTCTCTTGTGGCTCAGGTGGTAAAAAAAAAAATCCGCCTGCAATGTGGGAGACCTGGGTTGGGAAGATTCCCTGGAGGAGGGCATGGCAACACACTCCAGTATTCTTGCTTGGAGAATCCCATGAACAGAGGGGTCTGTCAGGCTACAGTCCATGGAGTTGAAGAGAGATGGCCATAACTGATCGACTAAACACACACACTACTGTTCTCCATAGGGACTTCACCGGTTTACATTCCCACTGAAAGTATAGGAGGGGTTCCCTTTTCCCCACATTCTCTCTAGCATTTGTTATTTGCAGACCTTTTGGCGATGGCCATTCTGACTGGTGTAAAGTGCTATCTCATTGTGACTTTGACTTGCATTTCTCTAGTAATTAGTGACGTTGAGCATCTTTCCATGTGCCTGTTGGCCATCTGTATGTCTTTTGGAGAAATGTCCATTTAGTTCTGCCCATTTTTTGATTGGATTGTTCGTTTTTTGATATTAAGCTCTATGAGTTATTTGTATATTTTAGAAAATATTCCCTTATCCGTAGCATCATTTGATCATTTGGAAAATATTTTCTTCCGGTCCATAAGTTGTCTTTTCATTTTGTTTATGGTTTCCTTTGCAGGAGAACCCTCTTCTAACACTGATACTGCTGATCTCCCCATTAGAACCATATATTTCACTACTAAATTAGAATATTTTGAAAATAAATATGCTAAAAGAAGAAATAGCTTTGCAAGAGGAAACTTATCCTTTTGACTTCCAGCAACAATCATAGATGTCAAAATCATGTCCCTAAAACAGGTACAGTAAAAATTATGGATAGTGTTATTTAGAAATGAACACCAATGTGAATGCATAAAAATAC
The DNA here is from genome assembly GCF_019923935.1 of Bubalus bubalis. Classification (NCBI taxonomy): domain Eukaryota; kingdom Metazoa; phylum Chordata; class Mammalia; order Artiodactyla; family Bovidae; genus Bubalus; species Bubalus bubalis. The sequence continues at coordinate 2,181,987 of NC_059157.1, forward strand.
AGTTGGATCAGGCTGTCTTTTTTTTGCATCAGACAGAAACAAAATTAACTGGATCTGTAGGTTATTTCTTCAAGATACCAATAAAATGCATTTAAATAACAAATTTGCCAAATGATGATGTGGTTTAAAAGTCAATGCTTAAATGTCAACCAAACTCAAGTGCCCTAAACTCGTAAGCGGGGCTCACGCCTTCTCTGTTTCCTGTTCCATAGCAGCAAGGCACATGGAGCATTTCAAGGACATGCAGAGTCCTAGAAACATTCAGGTTGACAGCGGAGAAATTATTTCGGCAGACCCATCATTTTGATGTACAGCAGTCAGAAAAATGGTGTTTCACATAAAATAAAAACTCTCTGCCATCAGTTATGCATAAAAGACAAGCTAAGCCCAAGGGTTTCAGGCTCAGAAACAACTGTTTATGGGTGGGGAGTGGGAAGGTCTGCAGGTGAGCGGCCTTCTCTACAGTGATTCTGTGGACCTCAGAGCTTTAAAGCTGGAAGGGAAGTTTTGAAGGTCCAGACTCTTCAGTCAGCAGTTAGGGAAACTGGGTATTCAAAGAAGCTGAGTGAATTATTTAAGATGGCCATCTAAAAAGAGATCCAGCTCAATCTTCCTATGTTCTTTCTTTCCATTAGGGAGATTTTTCTCCCCGGGGATCACACAGTGGGGGAGGAGGCAGGGAGGATGGGGTGAGTAAGCCCTTTTAGCCACCGTCTTTCTCAATCACACGTATCCTGCCGGGGTCCAGCCCCGGCTGATCCAGGGTATTCGAAGGAGAGACGGTATCGGCGAGGATAAGGATACAATAGCTTCAATTAGATATTAATTAAAGATATAAAGAGTAATAGAATGAGGATAGCTCAGTAGGAAAATTCAGTGGAGAAAAGAGGCTGAGTAGCTTGGTTTATGCGGGAGACCAATAAAACTTCAAGACAAGAAGTTTGCACCACTTACGTAGGCCGCAGGCGTCCTTCCGTTCTCCCGAAGGAGAGGAGACACTGAGGCCTCCCCGGTCGGATCTTAGAAGCCCAGGCATAATTAGCAAGCATGGCGGGTTCTGCGCTCCAGATGGAGACTCAGCCAGAATTTGAGAGAGAGAGCGACATGGGGAGACCAAGTTTCGGTGAACAAGGCCCGCACTTTATTTTCCAAAGTAGTTTTTATACCTTAAGTTGTGCATAGAGGATAATGGGGGAAGGGGTGGAGTCATGCAAGGACAGCAGTTCCTGGTCCTAATCGAAGCCAGGCTTTCAAACTTATCATATGCAAAAGTTCAGGTGAATTACATCATCTTCTGGCCAGGAGGCCTATTAACATTTTAAGAAACTTATTTTTCTCTAAAGGTGATTATTCCAAAGTCAGGCACCAGCCTCCAAAAAAGCATTGGACAAAGCTGCATTCCTATAGGGCAAAGGTGAGGTGGGCTCAATCAAGAAAAGAATTAACTCAAGGGTCCAAGGTTACAAACATTGAGGCTACTACTTACATTTCTATACACCCATTATATCAATCAATACACTGCCAAGGACACAGTAGGTAAGGAGTATGGAGACTTAGCAGCAAACATTGGCTCAATAAGTGAAAAACCCCTCACCAATACAATTTCTAATCAATCTTTTAACTACTCAAAAGAATCTGTGTTTAGACAGTTTAGAACATCTCCTGCCTCTCACAGTTGGGAGGCTCTAAACAATCACATGTGGCCGGAAAAACCTATTCAGGCAGGCTAGAGGATTTCCAAAGGAGTTTGTAGGTTAAACACTGTCACACCCAGGAATTATTAACTGGAGCTGTAAGCTAACTCTTTTTTCAGAGAGAGGTAATGGGGGACAGCCCCCTGTAAAGTCAGAGGTGTAGGTGAGAGCACAAAGCAGAAAGTACGCAGACTCTGGTTTGGAGGTAGATGCTCGAGAATTTCCAGGGGGACTCCTGAGGCTCGATCCCGCCTTTGCATATGCCGAGCCTCCTTCCTCATGACCTTTGTCATGGGCGGAGTTCCTCACACTGGCTCCCGGCAGTGATAGAATTCCAGTTGAGCTATTCCAGATCCTGAAAGATGATGCTGTGGAAAGTGCTGCACTCAATATTCAATATGCAATATGCACTCAATATGCAATATGCCGGCTCCCGGCAGTATCCCAGCGCTTTGCTACCACAAGGGAGCCTGAAAGGGTGACACGGGTAGCCCCTCTCCTCAAGAGGCTTGTGTTTCAGTGGGGAAGTTTGTGACTCAGAGGGGGCGAAAGGTTGTTTGCTTATAGACTAGAGTGCTGCCAGCTGTGTGAGCATGGACTCTAAGACGCCGAGTCCCCTGTCACTCCTGGTCTTCTCTGATGCCCCTTCCTTGTCACTCCTTTCTGACCCTTCTTTATTTGCATAACTCACCTTCGTTCTGATATACCATAATCAATACAAAACAATAAGGGAAATTAGTGGAGAGCAAACATCTATGTTTCCACCATGCATCTTAAAAAACAAACAATTCTGAAGTCCTTCCTAGGTTCCTTCCTGAGGGGTTTGGATACAGGTTTTTCTTCGTAGTTACATGTATGTATATACATATCTGTACACAGCATATTGTTAAGTTTTATGTAGCTTGGACTTCAGCTGTTCTGTAAATATACTTCTGTGATTACCATGTATATATATATTTTTAGTCTCTTTTTTTGGCCCCACCCCATGGCATGCAGGATCCAGTTCCCCAACCAATGATCAAACCTAGGGGCCCTGCAGTGGAAGAACAGTCTTAACCACTGGGCTGCTAGGGAAGTCCCGATGAGGAGTATATTTATTCAGCTTCATCTTTTGAAGAGTCCATGTTTGCAGGTAAATGCCAGATCCTTTCCCCTGTGGGATGTAATCCTGTTATATGCAGATGACGCATGAATCTGTTCGTCTAAGAGCAGGCCTTTAAGTAGCTTGGGATCAGTTTGTTCTTTACCTGCTTTTAATTTACTGTTACAAATGATGGTCACTTGTACAGATCTGTTGTTTCACATACAGGAAAATCTCTGGGGCATGTGCAAAATAATACCATGATCCTTTCCTAAGCTGTTTTATCCATGTACATGCATAGAATTAGTAATTAGGAGTTTCCATTTCTCAGCAGCCTCCTTGCTCTTGGTGTCATCTGACTTCTAAAATGTGCTCAGTCTGAGGAGTGTGAATTGCATCACAGCGTGCCTTTCATTTGCATTTCCCTCGTTTACTGATATTGAGCACATTTTAATATGTTTATTAGCCATTCAGGTTTACTCTATTGTGAAATGCAAGTTCACACCTTTGGCCAATTATTTGTATCTAATTGCTTTGCATTTTTAAAAAACTGATTTGTAGCAATTCTCAAAATTAATGACTCATTGGCTGTCATGTGCTGGAACTATGGTCTCCCAGATTAGAACTTGCATTTGCAGTCTTTTTACATTGTCCTGTGAGAAACGGAATGTTCAATTTTAATGCAATTATATTTATCACCTTTTCACTTAGAATTAGTGACTTTTCTGTACTCCTAAGGACAGTAGGCCATCCATTCTTCCAGAGTCTAATTCAATTTTAATTCTTATGAAGTCCTGCCAAACGCAACAGCATTTCAGATGACCTCTGTGGCTCCACTATTTTCTCTCCTTAAATCTATATTCCAAACTGCAGGAACCATGCTGCGATCCTGCAGTGGAACCTTCCTAACTTGGAGATCCCCTCCCTGCCAGCACCAAAACCCTGCCCCACCCCTTGCCCTAATGACTCAAAAGCATCGCTGGCAGCAGCTGCAATCCTTCCCTGACAGGTCAGTTCAGTTCAGTCACTCAGTCGTGTCCAACTCTTTGAGATCCCATGGACTGCAGCACGCCAGGCCTCCCTGTCCATCACCAACTCCCAGAGTCCATCCAAACCCATGTCCATTGAGTCGGTGATGCCATCCAACCATCTTATCCTCTGCCGTCCCCTTCTCCTCATGCCTTCAATCTTTCCCAGCATCAGGGGCTTTTCCAATGAGTCAGTTCTTCATATCAGGTGGCTAGAGTATTGGAGTTTCAGCTTCAACAACAGTCCTTTCAATGAATACTCAGGACTGATCTCCTTTAGGATGGACTGGTTGGATCTCTTTTCCCTGACAGCTGAAACTCAAATGGTTCTAGATTCCACCTGGAATTCTGGGTCTTCCTTGGGGCCCCCACCCTGGGGGACTAATGACTTTCTGCTGTAATGAATATTGGGGCACAGCACTATCCCTTATTTGGCTTACAGCTCCTCCATTATCAGCAGAAATTAAGTTCCTCCTGATGGAATGCTTAGTTTATTCTGTTTTCTTTGTTTAAACCTTAACTGACACCCGCCCCAGAATCTGCATTCTAATCACACATTGCTCCTAAGCCTCAGCCCCATTTCCCAACCTAATTTTATCCCCTGCTTCTTCCTGAGCTAAAAGTGTATGCTATAGACAAGCTACACTTCATTTGCTCCCTTCTTGTTTTAAAAATCATTCCATCCATCAACAGAACAGAGGACAAAGACCATGCGGTACATGTATACAACGGAGTATTAGTCAGCCATAAAGAGGGACAAAACTGCCATTTGCAGACATGTGGATAGACCTACAGAGCAACAAACATGAGAACAAGAAAAAAACACGTATCATTTGTTGTTGTTGTTGTTCAGCTGCTCAGTCATATCCTACTGTTTGCCATCCCTTGGACTGCAGCATGACAGGCCTCCCTGTCCCTATCTCCCAAAGTTTACCCAAGTTCATGTCCATGGAGTCAGTGATGCTATCCAGTCATCTCATCCTCTGTCATCGTTTCTCATCATGCCTTCAGTCTTTCCCAGCATCAGAATCCTTTCCAGTGAGTCAGCTTTTTGCATAAGGTGGTCACAGTGTTGGAGCTTCAGCGGTAGCATCACTCCTTCCAATGGCTCTTCAGGGTTGATATCCTATAGGATCAACTGGTTTGGACTCTTTTCTGTCCAAGGGACTCTCAAGAGCCTTCTCCAACACCACAGTTCAAAGGCATCAATTCTCTGGCACTCAGCCTTCTTTGTGGTCCAACTCTCACATCAGTACATGATTACTGGAAAAACCATAGCTTTGACTATACAGACCTTTGTTGGCAAGGTGATTTCTTTGCTTTCTAGTACACTGCCTAGATTTGTCATAGCTTTTCTTCCAAAAAGCAAGCGTCTTTTAATTTCATGGCTGCAGTCACCATCCCCAGTGATTTTGGAGCCCAAGAAGAGAAAATCTGTCACTGATTCCACTTTTTCCCTATCTATTTGCCAGCAAATGATGGCACCAGATGCCATGATCTTAGTTTTTTGAATGTTGAGCTTTAAGCCAGCTTTTTCACTCTCCTCTTTCACCTTCATCAAGAGACTCTTTAGTTCCTCTTCACTTTCTGCCATAAGGGTGGTGTCATATGCATATCTGAGGTTTTTTATATTTCTCCCAGCAATCTTGATTCCACTTGTCCTTCATCCAGCTGGCATTTCCCATGATGTACTCCACATATAAGTTAAATAAACAGAGTGACAATATACAGCCTTGATGTACTCCTTTCCCCCTTTTGAACCAGTCCTTTGTTCCTTGTCTGGTTCTAACTGTTGCTACTTGACCTGCATACAGATATCTTAGGAGACAGGTAAGGTGGTCTGCTATTCCCATCTCTTTAAGAATTTTCCATTTATGGCAGAAAGTGAAAAAGTACTAAAGAGCCTCTTGATGAAAATGAAAGAGGAGAGTGAAAAATCTGACTTCAAATTCATTTAAAAAAAAATTTCATGGCATTTTGTCCCATCACTTCATGGCAAATAGATGGGGAAACAATGTAAAAACTGACAGACTTTATTTTTGGGGCTCCAAAATCCCTGCAGATGGTGAGTGCAGCCATGAAATTAAAAGACGCTTACTCCTTGCAAGAAAAGCTATGACCAACGTAGAAAGCATATTAAAAAGCAGAGACATAGCTTTGCTGACAAAAGTCCATGTAGTCAAACCTATGGTTTTTCTAGTAGTCATGTTTGGATGAGAGATTTGGACCATGAAGAAAGCTGAGTGCTGAAGAATTAATGTTTTTGAACTGTGGTTTTGGAGAAGACTCTTGAGAGTCCCTTAGACTGCCAGGAGATCCAACTAGTCCATCCTAAAGCAGATCAGTCCTGAATATTCATTGGAGGAACTGATGCTGGAGCTGAAACTCCAAAACTTTGGCCATCTGCTGTGAAAAACTGACTCATTGGAAAACACCCTGACACTAGGAGAGATTGAAGGCAGGAGGAGAAGGAGATGACAGAAGATGAGATGGTTGGATGGCATCAACGACTCGATGGACATGAGTTTGAGCAAACTCCAGGAGATAGTGATGGACAGGGAGGCCTGATGTGATGCAGCGCATGGGGTCGAAAAGAGTTGGACACAACTGAGTGACTGAACTAAATTGATGAAAAACATCTACTTCTGCTTCATTGACTAACCTAAAGCCTCTGACTGTGTGAATCACAACAAACTGAAAATTTGTTCAGTTCAGTTCAGTTGCTCAGTCATGTCTGACTCTTTTCGACCCCATGGGCTGCATCACACCAGGCCTCCCTGTCCATCACCAGCTCCCAGAGCTTGCTCAAACTCATCTCCATCGAGTCGATGATGCCATCCAGCCATCTCATCCTCTGTTGTCCCCTTCTCCTCCTGCCTTCAATCTTTACCAGCTTCAGGGTCTTTTCCAATGAGTCAGCTCTTCCCATCAGGTGGCCAAAGTATTGGAGTTTTAGCATCAGTCTTTCCAGTGAATATTCAGGACTGATTTCCTTTAGGATTGACAGGTTGGGTCTCCTTGCAGTCCCAGGGACTCTCAAGAGTCTTCTCCAGCACCATGGTTCAAAAGAATCAATTCTTCTGTGCTCAGCTTTCTTTATGGTCCAACTCTCACATCCATACATGATTACTGGAAAAATCATAACCTTGACTAAATGGGCCTTTGTTGGCAATGCAATGTCTCTACTTTTTAATATGCTATCTAGGTTGGTCATAGCTTTTCTTCCAAGGAGCAAGCATCTTTTAATTTCCTGGCTGCAGTCACCATATGCAGTGATTTTGGAGCCCAAAATAATAAAGTCTTTCACTGTTTCCATTGTTTCCCTATCTATTTGACATGAAGTGAGGGGACAGGATGCCATGATCTTAGTTTTCTGAATGTTGAGCTTTAAGCCAACTTTCTCACTCTCCTCTTTCACTTTCATCAAAAGGCTCTTTAGTTCTTCAGTTTCTGCCATAAGGGTGGTATCATCTGCATACCTGAGGTTATTGATATTTCTCCTGGCAGACTTGATTCCAGCTTGTGCTTCATCCAGACTAGCATTTCACATGATGTACTCTGCATATAAGTTAAATAAGCAGGGTGACAATATATAGCCTTGATGTACTATTTTCCTGATATTTAACCAGTATGTTGTTCCATGTCCAGTTCTAACTGTCGCTTCTTGATCTGCGTACAGATTTCTCAGGTGGTGGTTGGGTGGTCTGGTATTCCCATCTCTTGAAGAATTTTCCACAGTTTGTTGTGATCCACACACTCAAAAGGCTTTGGCATAGTCAATAAAGTAGAAATAGATATTTTTCTGGAAGTCTCTTGTTTTTTCACTGATCCAATGGATGTTGGCAATTTGATCTCTTGTTCCTCTGCCTTTTCTAAATCCAGCTTCAACATCTGGAAGTTCACAGTTCATGTACTGTTGAGGCCAGGCTTGGAGAATTTTGAGCATTCCTTTGCTAGTGTGTGAGATGAGTGCAATTGTGTGGTAGTTTGAGCATTCTTTGGCATTGCCTTTCTTTGGGATTGGAATGAAAACTGACCTTTTCCAGTCCTGTGGCCACTGCTGAGTTTTCCAAATTTGCTGGCATATTAAGTGCAGCACTTTCACAGCATCATCTTCCAGGGTTTGAAATAGCTCAACTGGAATTCCATCACCTCCACTAGCTTTGTTTGCAGTGATGCTTCCTAAGGCTCACTTGACTTCACATTCCAGGATGTCTGGCTCTAGGTGAGTGAACACACCATTGTGATTATCTGGGTCATGAAGCTCTTTTTTGTACAGTTCTCCCATGTATTCTTGCCACCTCTTCTTAATCTCTTCTGCTTCTGTTAGGTCCATACAATTTCTGTCTTTTATTGTGTCCACCTTTGCATGAAATGTTCCCTTGATATCTCTAATTTTCTTGAAGAGATCTCTAGTCTTTCCCATTCTATTGTTTTCCTCTATTTCTTTGCACTGATCACTGAGGAAGGCTTTCTTATCTCTCCTTGCTATTCTTTGGAACTCTGCATTCAAGTGGGTATATCTTTCCTTTTCTCCTTTGTCTTTCACTTCTCTTCTTTTCTCAGCTATTTGTAGGGCCTCCTCAGACAACCATTTTGCTTTTTTGTATTTCTTTTTCTTGGGGATGGTTTTGCTCCCTGTCTCCTTTACAATGTCATGAACCTCCGTCCATAGTTCTTCAGGCACTCTGTCTATCAGATCTAATTTCACTTCTACTGTATAATCATAAGAGATTTGATTTAGGTCATACCTGAATGGCCTAGTGGTTTTCCCTACTTTATTCAGTTTAAGTCTGAATTTTCCAATAGGGAGTAGCCCTTTACCTGAGCATTTTTCCTACTTCTGATAAAGTGAAATTGAAAGTGTGAGTCCCTCAGTTACCTCTGACTCTTTGTGACTCCATGGACTGTAGCCCAAATTCTCCAGGCAAGAATACTAGAGTCGGTTGCCATTCCCTTCTCCTGGGGATCTTCCTGACCCAGGCATCAAACCCACATCTCTTTTATCTCCTGCATTGGCAAGCGGATTCAAGGAATTATACTCTAATAAAATATTACTCAAACACACACACAGACAACTTGGAAACTAAGGGAGAATTTTTTTCCTCTAAGTGTTGTCAGCAGGGAATGAGAAACTCAGCAGGAGCTCACATCCCTGGTATTGCTCAGGTACAAAGGGGAGAACCAAGCTGAGCTTTTCAAGAGAAGAAAGTGATGCGTCAGGCAGAGGTTGTGTAACGGAGGTCATCTGAAGAGCAAGGCAGTGCACGGGCCTCCCAGATGACCAGCCTCTAGACATTTCTCCCCAGACCAGTATGCTGTGGAGCAAGCTTCTCTCAGTGCCACACTCCAGGGTGGGTGGTGCGCTCCAAGGTCCTCCTAGAACTGAGAGGGACTGATAACTAGAAATTCATATGCATGACATTAGGGATGACCATTCCAATGGATCAAAAACCTCTACCCTTAAAATAGGTGGGAGGTAATTCCTAAAGAGTTGGAAGCAACGATTACAACAGAGACAGAGATTAAGTTTCCAAGGCAATAGAGGTGGGCTTAGAAACATAGGGAAAGAGATGATCCCAGATAGAGTTTACCTATCTAGGTGTTGCTAGTTCTAAAACACAGTCTTGTCATTGCTGAAGCTAAGAAGAACCTCAGGGTTTCAGTCTGTGGCGCACGGGACCTCTTCCTTCCAACATTCCATGAGTCCCAAGACAAATCAAAAAGTCATCTTGCTACTAGCAAGAAAAAGCAGGGTGACTGTACTTCTATAAATCTTTGTGAAATTTAAGAGATTGTATACGAAAAATATCTGTATTCCTTCCCTTGAAGTTTTTTCAGAGTGTATACTTGGTAGAATTGATTCTGATAAAATTCATGGCAATTAGAAAGAAGAAAATGCAGCAGCCCAGCCAGCATAGGGCTTATACCAGTATTACTGACCAGTAAGTTTCCCGGCAGCAGTAAAACTTCTATGGAAAATTAATTTCATGCTTGTCTGCTCTGTAAAACCCCTTACTGAGTTGTTATAAAAAGAGAAAATTGAGATCAGCTGTGGGAATACCAAAAAGGGTTGATGCTGGGTAAAAAGAATTGTTATGTTTACATGTTTTATTGCCTTAGGGCCCATACATACCTAGAACCTTTAGTAAGATTGCTTTTCTGCTATTGGAGCTCAAAACTTTCCCCTCAGGAACCCTCACAAAAAATCTAGAAAGATGCATGTATACAAAGAATAAGTAAAGTAATAATGATGTTGATGATGATAATAATAATAATAATAATGAAATTATCAACCCATTTAAAGAACAGATGGGCAGACTTTCTATGTGAGAAACTGGCCAATCATTGGCAAATCTGTGTAGTATTTACTGTACAGAGTTCAAACCACTAGCCTCTAATAGCTGTGGTTTATTATAATTTGTTTCACAAGACAAAGTCTAGGGCATGTTCATCTATGTCGGGGAGCTACTCAACTTTTCAAATTCTGTAGAAAAAATTCTTAGCAGAAAATAAGCATATTATTTTGCTTATTTTAGGAAGTAATTTGTTTCAAGGTGAAATTTCAAAAGATTCACCTTCCAAGTGATTTCACATTTTTTGTTATTATGCATTTGAAAACAGCTTGGGCATGACACACCACACCTTCTGCTCATCTAAATAAGACTGAGGAACAGATGGCTACTGACCTTTATCTCCAATCACGTTCTGCCTGCCTGCATATCTTCTCATTTGTAAAAATTAATCATCTTACCTTCCACTATGTTTCAGATTGGAACAGTTGATTCAAGAACCTATCCATTAGCAAGGTAAGTATTAAAAGCTCGACACACATACATATAGTCCCAGGGATTCCTGTTTAGGAAATCAACTTTTTGGTATTTTTAATAATCAAAAACTCCAGTTGGAGATACAAAAACAATAAGCATATTTGCAAAACCAGTGTGTTCACCCTAAAATGCTCTGGTACATTTATCAGACAAATAGGCAAATCATTCAAATATCAACATTAAAAAACTAATTTTCAATGGTTCAGGTCACCTAGAAAAATGCATCGGTCAGAAAAACAAAGTACTATCCTCATTTGAAAACATGTAATTTTTAACCAGAGAAGGTGGGCACCATATACATGAAAGTCCTTTGTGATATATACTATTTATTCAGCAATTAAAAATGCATTTTATGAAAATAAAATTGGTGTTCTTTACAAGAAACTTTTTTTTAATTAATAAATTTATTTATTTACTTTACAATATTGTATTGGTTTTGCCATACATTGACTTGAATCTGCCATGGGTGCACATGTGTTCCCCATCCTGAAACCCCTCCCACATCCCTCCCCATCCCAACCCTCTGGGTCATCCCAGTGCACCAGCCCCAAGCATCCTGTATCATGCATCGAACCTGGACTGGCGATTTGTTTCACATATAATATTATACATGTTTCAATGCCATTCTCCCATATCATCCCACCCTCAGCCTCTTTCACAGAGTCCAAAAGACTGTTCTTTACATCTGTGTCTCTTTTGCTGTCTCGCATACAGGTTCATCATTACCTTCTTTCTAAATTCCATATATACGCATTAGTATACTGTATTGGTGTTTTTCTTTGTGGCTTACTGCACTCTGTATAATAGGCTCCAGTTTCATCCAACTCATTAAAACTGATTCAAATGTATTCTTTTTAATGGCTGAGTAATACTCCATTGTGTATATGTACCACAGCTTTCTTATCCATTCGTCTGCTGATGGACATCTAGGCTGCTTCCATGTCCTGGCTATTATAAACAGTGCTGCGATGAACACTGGGGTACACGTGTCTCTTTCAATTCTGGTTTCTTCAGTGTGTATGCCCAGCAGTGGGATTGCTGGGTCATATGGAAGTTCTATCTCCAGTTTTTTAAGGAATCCCCACACTGTTCTCCATAGTGGCTGTACTAGATTGCATTCCCACCAACAGTATAAGAGGGTTCCCTTTTCTCCACACCCTCTCCAGCATTTATTACTTGTAGACTTTTGGATTGCAGCCATTCTGACTGGCATGAAATGGTACCTCATAGTGGTTTTGATTTGCATTTCTCTGATAATGAGTGATGTTGAGCATCTTTCATGTGTTTGTTAGCCATTTGTTTGTCTTCTTTGGAGAAATGTCTGTTTAGTGAGCTGCAGGAGTTGCTTGTATATTTTTGAGATTAATTCTTTGTCTGTTGCTTTGTTTGCTATAGGAGACACTTTTAAGAACTTAAAGTTTATGTCTGTATGCCCACAGGCACACAGAAAAATAAGGTTGAGTTTTGGCAAAGATAATTACATGCTTGCTCAGCAGGTTACAAATTCTTTCATTACAAATATATTTTCTCATTTTATCTTCACCTCTTAATTGGCAGATATTATATTCTGCTAGGTAGCAATTTATAAAATTCATATTCAAAAATTTGTAGCAATAACCTATATGCTTCAGAAGACATTTTCATAGAAATGAAATATCTAAAATTACCCAAAATTGTACTTTGCATTTGAAGACCCAAGCATCAGGTGGGGTCTTCAGAGAGGGTACAAAATTGTTCATTGTTCACTTGCTCAGTTGTGTCCAACTCTTTGCAACCCCAGGGACTGCAGCACACCAGGCTTCCCTGTCCTTCAGCATCACCCAGAGCTTGCTCAAACTCTTATCCATCGAGTCGGTGATACCATCCAACCATCTCATCCTCCGCTTCCCCTTTCTCCTCCTGCCTTCAGTCTTTCCCAGTATCAGAGTCTTTTCCAATGAGTCAGCTTTTTGCATCAGATGGCAAAAGTACTTCAACCATAATATTTGAAGAAAATGATGGTTTCAGAATTTTGTGATTGCTTACTCGACAAAATTTGTTAAACAATCACAAAAATCTGAAACAGTACACACATTGGTAAGAGACTAAACTTCCACAGCAGTGTTCATGCTGTAAACTTGCTTTCTTTTCAAGTGGAAAATTGATGGATAATGATGCTAGCATCATTAAAATATAATAAACAATTATGCAAGAAGTTGTATAGATCACACTGATTCTGTTTTCAAAGAGATTAGTCTTCCAGCCTGACTTAATTGTTTTATAAAATATATACCAGATTAGAAAGAACAAATTTTAAGTCTTTTTCCGGTGGCCATTTATATTAACTGTCACTGTTAATTTGGAAAAGATTATTTTCTGATGCAAAACTTAATGTCATCATCCTGATATTTTCTATTTGAAAAGAAAGCAAATTTAGAGGGTGAGCACTACTGTGGAAGTTTACTCTCTTCCCAACGTGCCTACAGATTCAATTAAGTATGAAATTATAAATAACATGAAAATGTTTCTCACTGTATGGGAATCCATTGGAAATTTTCTTTTGATCCCAGAAGTAATTAAAATACTGAAGATGATAAGGTCAGAGTCCAAAATTCAACCTGCATGAGTTTTCGTGAGAATTGACTACAAACATACAAATACTCTGAAAAAGAAAATTATAATTGTTCACCTATCTTGGCTTATTAATAGCTTAAAGCAAAACTTGACAATTTAAGCTGCAATTATAAAAAATAATGACAGTAGCCTTTCCCTAAAGTATTAGTGAAAAATGAATACTAGCTCATCATTAAAAGCGTACAATGGTATATTCGAGATTATTATTTTTATGAGTAAATATTATGTAACCACATTTTAAAAAATCTAAAAAAAGTGGATCTTAACAAATGAAGCGACACATCCATTTAATATCACATGTTTAATGTCCTGAAATGCAAGTGCATATAATAAAATATCATAATGCTTATTTAATTTTTAAACTTTGAAATATAATTTACACTAAACCATTTTAAAGGGATATATTTTATAAATGGAGATAACAGGTAATATCATACTCAGTTGTTGATAATCAAGGATCATAAATGAAAGACATTATTGAGGATGTACAAAGACAGATAGTAATAAAAACAGGAGCTGTAAAATCAATGAATTTTAGCCCTAAAGGTTCGAGGCTTCTCAGATTTCCTCCATCAAAATATATTTAAAAGTTTAACATGTTCCCCAGCCCATCTGAGGAAGTAGTCCCAAGGAACTGAAGCATTAACTTCAATTCCTTTCAAGTTACGTATTTTGTTTTTAACCCTGATAATATCATTATCCTACTATTATTATTCAGATAATGTGTATTTCACAAAATCTTAGAGTAAAAATGTGCTCCAGAAGGGGTGCCCATATTAGTGCTGTGGGTTTGTTTAAACTCTGTAGTCATAGCACCCCAAAGTCCTTTCATAGGGGTGTACATGAATAGAATGGCATTGAAATATGTATAATATCATATATGAAATGAGTCGCCAGTCCAGGTTCAATGCATGATACTGGATGCTTGGGGCTGGTGCACTGGGACAACCCAGAGGGATGGTATGGAGAAGGAGGAGGGAGGAGGGTTCAGGATGGGGAACACGTGTATGCCTGTGGCAGATTCATTTCGATATACAGCAGAACCAATACAATATTGTAAAGTTTAAAAATAAAATTAAAAAAAAAAAGACATAGACCTTATCCAATACCCACCTGGACCCAGCCAGATTCAGACGAACCTGACCAAGGTCAGCAGCTACACAGTGGTAGCTCTAAGACAAGAACTCTGCTATATCTTTTTTACATCACACTCTGTCCCAGCAGATCAGTACCTGTGGCTACAATTCAGGAACTATGGGTTCTACTTCCAGTTTTACATGGAAATGTGTTTGTGGATTTATTAAATAAATCCAGATATTATGTAAGTTAAAATTTATCCTATCAATATCCTTCCCACAAAGAACAAAAAAAATGCATAAAAGGGAAGTCTTATTTACAGTAAATGGTTGCCTAGTGCCTTGAAACTGCTGAAACAGTTCTAAATTTAAAAAATAAACAAGAAAGAGAGAGAAGATGCTCTACAATAATTGGGAGGAAAGAAGAAGATCTTTAATAATGGAAATAAAAGCAATCATTTATTGGAACTTTACCCCATTCCAAGACACTCTGATCAATCCTTTATAAGGACAAATTTCCTCAGTTCTCACAACTCTACGCTGTTGCTCAGTTGCTAAGTCATGTCGGATTCTTTGTGACCCCATGGACTGCAGCACACCAGGCTTCCCTGTCTTTCACTACCTCCTGGAGTTTGCTCAAACTCATGTCCATTGAGTGGGTGATGCTATCTAGCCAACTCTATGAACTCTATGAAGCCATTATTACTAACACCCTCAGTTTTGCAAGTGGGGAAAATTAATATTATGAAGATTTAAATAAAAGTATGTACAAGCAAAGTAACTAGAAAATGGTAGATACGGGGCCTGAGTTCAGTTCTGCAGAGTACTCAGTCACCATGGTCGCTATTCCTTGTGTGTGTGTGTGTGCTGTGCTGCGCTGTGCTGAGTCGCTTCGGTCTCGTCTGACTCTTTGTGACCCCCTGGACTGTAGCCCGCCAGGCTCCTCTGCCCATGGGATTCTCCGGGCAAGAACACTGGCTGCTGCTGCTGCTGCTAAGTCCCTTCAGTCGTGTCCGACTCTGTGCGACCCCATAGATGGCAGCCCACCAGGCTCCCCCGTCCCTGGGATTCTCCAGGCAAGAACACTGGAGGGGTTGCCATTTCCTTCTCCAATGCATGAAAGTGAAAAGTGAAAGTGAAGTCACTCAGTCGTGTCTGACTCTTAGCGACCCCATGGACTGCAGCCTACCAGGCTCCTCCATCCTTGGGATTTTCCAGGCAAGAGTACTGGAGTGGGGTGCCGTTGCCTTCTCTGGAGTGGGTGCCATTTCCTGCTCCAGGGCATCTTCCTGACCCAGCAATCAAAGCCAGGTCTCCTGCATCTCCTGCATTGCAGGTGGATTCTTTACCTCTAGCGCCACCTGGGAAGCACTGGTAGTTATTCCTTACAAAACAAAAATGGATTGCTAAAACCATAAAGATGATCCCATGATACACCCACCATAAGTGATTCATTTACCAAGTAGAAATTATGGAAGGTTCAGAACCACTGCCACTTCCCATCACAAGGTGGTCGGCATGCGAACTCAGATGCTTGGAGGATTGAGAAGAAGCAGGAATGAAAAAGAAATGCAGACACTGGATGAGAGAAGCGAGAGAGGAGACGGACTGAGGCAGGGGCAGGGCAAGAAGTAGCAGAGTTTGGCAGAAAAAAAAATCAGAAGTCTCAGAGTGAGTGAACACAGAGAGGAGGTTAAACGCAACAAGGCCTGAGCAACACACCCTGCAGCAGGAGAACGGAGAGTGAGCGCTCAGGAAAAGACAACTATTTCTGCAGGGAAGTGATCTGTGGCAGGGAGGCAGGAGCATGTAGGTTTCCGGGCGGCAGGATGAGGGGAGGGAACACTGCACCTCACTCCCACAAAAGCAGTAAGGATGCTCAGAACCATGGGTCCGGCTCCTGCAGGGAGGCAGGCGTGTGCTGCATCCTCCCAGAAAACATTGGGAAAAGCACTGACCCCCCAAAAATGCACATTTCTGATTTTAATTTGAATTATCTTGCAATTTTATAGTTAGGAATCTCCCATTAAAAAATCTAGACTTATTTCTTTATTTTTTAATCGTAATTTTGGGCAACCTTGGGCCTGTTTAGTCTCCTGGAATACATACCAATGCCAAGTCAACAGCGATGCCAATGAGAGCTTCTAAAACACATATTCTTTGTCACCCTTATACCTGATATCATTCAAAACCCAAATTCTAGCAAAATGCTAGACTCAAAAAGGTCAATTTTCATTCCAATCCCAAAGAAAGGCAATGCCAAAGAATATTCAAACTACTGCACAATTGCACTCATCTCACATGCTAGCAAAGTAATGCTCAAAATTCTCCAAGCCTGTCTTCAACAGGATGTGAGCTGTGAACTTCCAGATGTTCAAGCTGGTTTTAGAAAATGCAGAGGAACCAGAGATCAAATTGCCAACATCCTCTGGATCATTGAAAAAGCAAGAGAATTCCAGAAAAACATATGCTTTATTGACTACACCAAAGCCTTTGACTGTGTGGCTCACAACAAACTATGGAAAATCCTTCGAGAGATGGGAATACCAGATCATCTTACCTGTCTCCTGAGAAATCTGTATGCAGGTCAAGATGCAACAGTTAGAACTGGACATGGAACAACAGACTGGTTCCAAATTGGGGAAGGAGTATGTCAAGGCTGAATATTGTTACCCTGCTTATTTAACTTTTATGTACAGTACATCATGCAAAATGCCAGGCTGGATGAAGCACAAGCTGGAATCAAGATTGCCAGGAGGAATATCAATAACCTCAGATACGCAGATAACACCATCCTTATGGCAGAAAGTGAACAGTCTCTTAATGAAAGTGAAAAAGGAGAGTGAAAAACCTGGCTTAAAAGTCAACATTCAGAAAACTAGTATCAAGACATCCAGTCCCATCACTTCATGGCAAGTAGATGAGGAAAAAATGGAAACAGTGAGAGACTCCAAAATCACTGCAGATGGTGACTGCAGCCATGAAATTTTAACAGATGCTTGCTCCTTGGGAAAAAAGTGGTGACTAACAGCACATTAAAAAGTGAAGACATCACTTTGCCAACAAAGGCCCATCTAGTCAAAGCTATGGTTTTTCCAGCAGTCGTGTATGGATGTGAGAGTTGAACTGTAAAGAAAGCTGAGCACTGAAGAATTGATGCTTTTGAACTATGGTGTTGGGGAAGAAACTCTTGAGAGTCCCTTGGACTGCAAGGAGATCTAACCAGTCCATCCTAAAGGAAATCAGTCCTGAATATTCATTGGAAGGACTGATGCTAAAGCTGAAACTTCAATACTTTGGCCACCTGATGCAAAGAACGGAATCATTTGAAAAGACCCTGATGCTGGGAAAGATTGAAGGTAGGAGGAGAAGGGGACGATGAGGATGGGATGGTTAGATGGCATCATGGACTTGATGGACATGAGTCTGAGTGAGCTCTGGGAGTTGTTGATGGACAGGGAGGCCTGGCGTGCTGCAATCCATGGGGTCTCATCACGGACTTGATGGACATGAGTCTGAGTGAGCTCTGGGAGTTGCTGATGGACAGGGAGGCCTGGCGCACTGCAGTCCATGGGGTCTCGATGAGTTGGACATGACGGCAACAGAAGTGAACTGAACTGACTGCTCAGACACGTGATTTGCAACACTTTCACATCTGTCTTTTCCTTTTTTTGATGAGAACTTTTTAGGTACAAAAGTTTTAAATTTTTATAAAGTCCAGTTTAACTGTCTTTTCTTTGTTTGTGCTTTTGTTGCTGTATTAAGAAATTGGCTCTAATCCAAGGTCAAAAAGATTTAAGCTTATGTTTTCTTATAAGAATTTTTAGACTTTATTTTGAATCAATTTCTGTATATGGTACCAGGAAAGCATCCAACTTCATTTATTTGCATGTGAATATCAAGTAACATTGACACCATTCGTTGAAAAGACTATTTTTGCCCCAACGAATTGTCTTGGCATCCTTGTCAAAAATCAAGAGATCATAAAAGGGATGGTTTATTTCTGGGCTTTTCATACTATTCTATTAATTTATATGTCCATTCTGATGCCAGTTCTACACCATCTTAATTATTATAATTTTGTATTAAGTCTTGAAATCATAAAATATGAATCCTCCAATTTTGTTCTTTAAAAAAAGAAAGTTGCTCTGGATATTCTGTGTCCCTTGAATTTCTATGCAAATTTTAGTATCAGCTTCAACTGATGCAAAGAAACTAGCTCAGATTCTAACAAGAACTAAACCTATAAATTAATTTGAGAGGTACTTCCATCTTAATTATACTGTCTCCCAATATGTAGTTATGTGATATCTTTCATTTATGTAGGCCTTTTTAAAACTTCTTTAACAATATCTTATAGTTCTTAACATAGTTTAAACTTTTTTAGTTAAATATACCCATATCTTTTGATGCTGTTAATGGAGCTATTTTCTTAATTTCAGTTTTTTAATTGTTCGTTGCTAGTGGAAATACACTTCATTTTTGTATAATGATCTTCCATAACTTTGCTGTACTCATTAGTTCTAATAAATCGTAGTGGATTTGGCCTAGACTTGTTGCGATAGCCTTTAATCTTCTCTGTAGTCACACTTCTGTCCAATCTGTGGTTCAGTGTATACAGTGACCTTTTAACATATGTGTCTGAATGTACAGCGTCTCATTTAGAAGTGCTTGGCTGCTCTGCACTGCTCCCAGGAGTCACTAGCCTGCCGTGTTCTCAGGCTGCTGGCTTTCCCAGCAGCGGCATCTCTTGCCTCCACACCTGGTCTCTCAGTCTACTGGGCTGCCATGTGTGAGCAGGGTGAGCTTGGAAGCGTTAACTCCACTCCAAGGCCTTTGGTGCATTCTAAATTCACATGAATTGCTAAGAGGGTCATCATTTATTGAGCAGATACTTCGAACGTCTGCCCATCATTCTGTTATTGTTGTTCAGTCACCAAGTCTTCTCCGACTCTTTGCGACCCCATGGACTGCAGAACGCTGGGCTTCCCTGTTTTCCACTATCTCCTGCAGTTTGATCAAATTCATGTCCATTGAGTCGATGATGTTATCCAACCATCTCATCCTCTGTCAACCTCTTCTCCTTTCCCCTTTAATCTTTCCCAATGTCAGAGTCTTTTCCAGTGAGTCAGCTCTTCGTATCAAGTGGCCAAAGTATCGGAGTCCTTCCAATGAATATTCAGGACTGATTTCCTTTAGGATGGGCTAATTGGATCTCCTTGCAGTCCAAGGGACTCACAAGAGTCTTCTCCAACACCACAGTTCAAAAGCATCAATTCTTCATAGCACCATCATATTTGCCATTTACTCTGCTCTTAGAAAGAAGGTATTTGATAGACTTGTGGGATTCTAGCTAATCTCTTCACTAACAGCACCTGCTCTCAATAAGCTTTAAATGCCACAAGGAAAACCCATAACCTGCTATGAACATCAATGTTTATTAGCACAGAAGCAGGCCAGCAAGAACTGGTATCAAGACTCAGCACTGTAGCCTCCTGGGCTAATCGATCAAGCCTGGAGCCCTTAATGATTCAGGGGCCACTTAGAGAAAGGAGAGGTCAGATAATTTACAGACACGTGGTTCATTTCTCAGCCACACACAGTCTATCAGCACTGTGAACTCAAATGAAGACATTAACGATATTAGAAGCTCCATTTTGCAAAGTAGTCTTCAGCTACCTCCCAGTTCCTTCCTTTTGACCTTATCACCACATACATAATAAAAAGGGAAGAAGCGATTTTTTAATATTTATCTCACTCAGGGGCTTTCTCCTGTCCTTTGGTTTCCATAATTTATACCACCAGAGAATCACAGCCAACATCCTCATCCCTTCAGGTGATAAATCCAAAGTCCCAACTTCCATGGATGGTATTACATGTACCCCCTGGGGAAGGCACACATCTTGTGCCTTCTCTAATCAATCCTTGTCCATGGCACACCAAAGCTGGTCCTGGGTACCCTTTGGAGGGGAACTTTGTATAAGAAAAATAATTTTTATAATCACTAAGTTTAATTTCTCTTAACATTATAAATACAATTTTTTCTTAAATCCCCAAAATTCAAATTACAAATGTTACCATTTACTCGTAAATCTAGTAATTTGAAAATTTAAATTAAAAAAGACTCATTTTTACTTTGTGTACTTGTGTTCAGCCCCTCAGTCATGTCTGACCCTTTGTGACCCCATGAACTATAGACCGCCAGGCTCCTCTGTCCACGAGATTTCCCAGGCAAGAATACTGGAGTTGGTTGCCATTTCCTTCTTCAGGGGATCTTCCAAACTCAGGGATCAAATCCACATCTCCTGCATTTTTACTTTATCTCTGATTAATTTACAAAGTTGACAGTTTTATGTTCCCTAAACATTTGTAAACAATATCATATTTACTTGATTGAATTTTTTAAAATAGGATAAATATTAATCATAATTTCCTAAACAATTCAAACACCTAAGGACAACAAATACCTTATGAAGCAGAAAAAAATCAACATAGATTATAAAATGTTCACAAATATTATTAATATAATTGTAATTAAATCAAATTACATTGGGCTCATTTGTGCATCATATACCTACCTTCATATTTTATTGGGATTGTTAAGTTATTTAATATCCATGGGGAGTAGAAACAACAGTATCAATTTCAACCAACTCTAATTAGTAGAAAATTTAAGACTAGGGTATAGTTAAAATTTTCAGCTATGAATCAGAGAGCTGTAAGTGGGACCCGGAACACTTTCCGGGATAATGTGAGTAGAACTGACAAATGACGGTTGCACACATGTGCTCAATCAGTTGTGTCCAGTTCTTTGTGGCCCCATGGACTTAGCCCTCCAGGCTCCTCTGACCATGGGGTTTTTCCAAGCAAGAATACTGGAGTGGATTGCCATTTCCTCCTCCAAGGGATCTTCCTGACCCAGGAATCAAACTTGCATCTTCTGCATTGGCCAGCAGATTTTTTACCACCAAGCCACCTGAGAAGCCTGCATGAGGGCTAGCACCCTTATAACTGGTTTTTCCAAGACCATGTGTTTTTTTCCCTCCAAATAATGCATCATATACCCCCTCAAGGCTATGGTTTTTCCAGTGGTCATGTATGGATGTGACAGTTGGACTGTGAAGAAAGCTGAGTGCCGAAGAATTGATGCTTTTGAACTGCGGTGTTGGAGAAGACTCTTGAGAGTCCCTTGGACTGCAAGGAGATCCAACCAGTTCATTCTGAAGGAGATCAGCCTTGGGTGATCTTTGGAAGGAATGATGCTAAAGCTGAAACTCCAGTACTTTGGCCACCTCATGCGAAGAGTTGACTCATTGGAAAAGACTCTGATGCTGGGAGGGATTGGGGGCAGGAGGAAAAGGGGACGACAGAGGATAAGGTGGCTGGATGGCATCACCGACTCAATGGACATGAGTTTGGGTGAACTCCAGGAGTTGGTGACAGACAGGGAGGCCTGGCCTGCTTCGATTCATGGGGTCGCAAAGAGTTGGAAATGACTGAGGGACTGAACTGAACTGATACCCGCTGGAGGGCTTCCTAGGTGGCGCTAGTGGTAAAGAACCTGCTTGCCAATGCAGGAGGCAAAAGAGATTCGGTTCGATCCCTGGGTTGGGAAAATCCTCTGGACGAGGGCATGGCAACCCACTCCAGTATTTCTTGCCTGGAGAATCCCCTGGACAGAGGAGCCTGGCAGGCTACAGTCCACGGGGTCACAAAGAGCCGTACATGACTGAGCGACTTCACTTCAATGATAATATTTACAACTTTATCTTTCAACCTGTTTCCCCGCTTAATGTGTCTTACTTTGCGTTCCGGAGGCTTTTGAACCACACCTTGTAGCTACAGCACTTTACACGGGCACGGACCACAGCTGCCTACCAACCGTCCTTTACACCTGTCCTCACGTCTAACAGCCCGATTTCCTTCAGGAATTCATTCCACGTAACTGGAGGGATCTGCTCCATCCTGGGACTCAAGGGGTTTCCTAGTGAAGTGAGCAGACACCCAGGGGCTTTTGGCCGCCCGAGGCAAGCATGGCACTAAGTGGTCCCATGAAGACTGAAGAAGGACTCCCACTTTCTGCTGAAGCTGTCATATGACCACTTGGGATCGGGAGACCTCCAGCTTGTAGGGAGGCTAACTCAGCATGTGACCTACTGGCATGGAAGGGACGTGGGTGCTGGGGTTTCGCCTGCCTCTCCCCTGGATGATCTTTTATGGGAGGCAATATTGCTTTAATAATGGGGTGCAATGGACAGCTGTGCAGTTTTGCAAAGAGATTTTAACTTCGAATGTTTAGCAAAACTTGAATGTAGAATCACAGAGTTCACAACACTTAACATAAACCTTTTCTTAATAAATTATTGGAAATTTATGGCTGCCCTCCCTTTAAAATGCTTTATATCATTTGTCCATTTTGAGTCATATTAAAGACTCAGAGCTTTGAGGAATTTTTTTTTTCTTTCTGATGCTCAAAATGGAACATCCTCATCTGTAGGGTCCATTTTAACCAGATTTCTCTGTCATTTTAACAATATCCTCCCCATTTAAAAAAAATAATATTTCTCTTTGGAAACAAGAAGGTCCTGGGTCATCCTGAATTCCTATCAAAGAAGCTCTGGTTCCTTTTTGTTAAATGACAGTATCAGAGACCAAGATCTCAATACAGATAAATTGTTTGACATGATTCGGAAGTTTTTTTAAAAAGCAACACCTCTTGTGATCGCAGTTAATAATACAGCTAGAAAATATATTAAAGGTGAAAAATTCATATTGATGTTTCTGATATAATTCTTAAAATACTAAAATCCTTTTAAAACTTTATACCAAAGTATAAACATTGACAACATGCTTCCTTAGATTTTCTTTAGCCCCTCACACAAACTGTACAAAGTGCTTTTATCACTTAGAACCCTTGTCTGTCCCACGAGCCATCAGTGTGTAGTCACTCTAATAACAGATAGTCTAAAGTGATCGTCTGCAGGAGAAAATAAGAAGAGAAACTTTATTTTGTAAGAAAGAAACTTTTAGCTTTACAAACTATCAAAGAATGGGAGAGACTATAGATTCAAGCTCTCTGGCTATGTGAGTTCATCCCAGTGTTCCAGGTGTGTTTGAATATGAAGATCTTGTGACTCATATTAGGCCTCTGTACCCACAATTCTCAACTTCCTGGCACTCAATCACACCATCTGTGCCAACCCTGAAATTGAGGGGATCCATGATAAACCGCAGGCTGGACTTGCATGTGGAATTGACAATGCAGCATTCTAGTGATGCACCTTTAAAAAAGGCACCAGGCAGTAAGGCTGTGTCTCTATATGCCAGACAAATTTTAACAGTAGCTTATACCACACACAGGTAATAAACAAGCTTGCAAACAGAGCATCTAAAGTGTGCATTATACTTGAAGGAGGGAAAGTAAAGATCAGAATAGTATAAATATGTCCTCCATAGCATCTACCAGATATACCAGCCTCAGGCTTTCCTTACAGTCTAAAAGGAAAAATATAGACTCTTCCCAAGGAAAGAATAATTCAGATATTAGACATTTCAAACTTCATTTGAAATTCTTAAAAAGCAGCAGTTTCATGTCACATTATGTGATATGATTATTTGCATGGCAAACACAGAAATTTTACAAATTCTGAAAATACAAGATTCTGGAATACATACGACTGTGTGTAATATGGTATTGGTCCATGCTGTGTTTAACACAACTTCTATATTTTCTCAGGAAAGGTCTTTGCCAGTGATTGGACACATGATGTTTTATTGCACATGTCCACAGATGAGATGAGGCCACAGCTGTGTGTTTTCAGGAACCAGAACTTCTTCACAGGCAAGATCTCACTCATCGCAGCAAGGGGGAGTGCAAAAGGAGGGAAAACGTTGCCCATATCCAGGAAAAAAGTTCAGAACACCAAGCATTTTACCATTAAGGCAGCCTCACTGAAGGAAATCGCCAATAGATGTCTTAAATTACTCTCAGAAGAACTGAGGACTTCAGTTAGACAAAGAGTTAGCATGATTCCCCCCGGATCCAGCCTTAATGCCATTTGAGCCCTAACAGTGTATGTGATGCTTAAAGTGTGAAAACTGACAACTACTGCCAGCTCCTAATGAAGAAGGGACCACTGAATCAGTTACACGTGGGAATTCACTAGGCCGTGTCTCAAGAATCCTCTCCATCTTATACTCCATTAAATACTCTGTCTTTGAATGTTTTAAGATAGGCTTTATGAAGCCGCCAAATCACCATGTCCTTGGGCAACAAATAGTTTAATATGCTTGAGAACCAGTCATCATATGGGTTAAGATCTTAACAAGTAGCTGTGTGAGTTTGAGTCTTAAGTCTCTGGACCTCCTTTTTTATGTCAAAGCAAGTGGGATAACTTACTGAAGCTGAAACTCCAATACTTTGGCCACCTGATGCAAACAGCTGACTCATTGGAAAAGCCCCTGATGCTGCGAAACATTGAAGGCGGGAGGAGAAGGGGGTGACAGAGGATGAGATGGTTGGACGGCATCACCAACTCAATGGACACGAAATTGGGAAGACTCCAAGAGATGATGGGGGACAAGAAAGCCTGGCGTGCTGCAGTCCTTGGGGTCGCAAAGAGTCAGACACGACTTGACAGCTGAACAACCAGCAGGAAAACAGTGCTCGGTTGGAGGAAATCAAAGACATAATATGCAGAAGCAAATGGCGAGTGCCTAAAGAATTGTGGTTGGTTATTTATAAAACAAATATACGTTATCTGTCCAAAAGTGATAGAAAAATTATGAATGTTTTTCAAAGATGCATTTATCATACTGCCTTAGCCATCCTTGATGGAGCATACCCAGACATGGTCAAATAAAAACTATATTCTTCAAGTTGTACCTGAGTTGGATCCTGAAAAGAAGGTCAAGGAGTGTTAGCACAAATGTGTGTATTTGGGATAATTGATAAAAGTCATCTAAATAATAGTCAAGAATTCATTCTGAATCTTATCAGTATTAAAATCAAACAATGAGGTATTCTGAGATGTCCCTTAATACATGTATTAATTACCAAGTGCTGCATAACAAATTATCCGAACATTCAGTCAGCTTCTAGAGGTCAGAAATCCAGGTATGGTTACTTTAGAACTCCCAAACACCACTTGGAATACACAGTTAGAATACGGCAAAATTCCGTAAGTCTCATAAATGCCAGCGCTGATGTCACTGTGCGTCCTACAGAGCGGATGAACATAAGAAGGGTGAGGCTTTGCACTTGGCCTCAGCTACCACTGGACACAGGACACTGATTGACCATCATGAGCCATGGGACCTGCCGCCTTGACTACTGTCCTAACACTCACTGCTCTATACTCTGGACAGCAGACACCGCCCAAGCCTAGGGGGACAGACGGACAGACCACCTGGCTGCCAGCGGCAGTTCCTAAGGAAGTGTGAGCTTCAGGCCAAAGCTGCCTCTGCAGGACACACACTTACACTCACAAATACCTACTAGAGCTGAGAGTGAGTAACTGACTTTTAGGAAATAGCTTGAACCAGGGAGTGCTGTATTTTTCTTTCCCACTCCTTGCAATATGTATATTACCCTCAGGTTTCATTATGGAAGGATGTTGTGTAACATAAAATTTAACCAATACATACCCTCTTTTAATGAAAGAAGGAGAAAAAGTAAAAATTTTCACGATGGAATTCACAGTTGATGTGGTCTGGACTTAGATATTTCAATAATTTTATATTTAGAAAATGGATAAATAGATGTTAAAAAAAAGTATAGAGAGTTTTCATTTGCAAGCGAACTTGCTTTGTGGAAATAGTTCAGATGAAAGACTACAATCTTTTTGAAAAACCACTCCTCAAAATATTTTTTTTAATTTAATTTTAATTTTATATTAGAATATAGTTGATTTACAATGTTGTATTAGTTTCAGGTGTACAGCAAAGTGATTCAGGTATATACATAGATAGATAGATAGATAGATAGATATCCATTCTTTTTCAGATTCTTTTCCCATACAAATTAGTACAGAATATTGAGTACAGCTCCCTGTGCTATACAGTAGGTCCTGCTTGATTACCTATTTTATATAGAGTAGTTATATATATAGTTTTATATATATATTTTGTATATATGTTAATCTCAGCCTCCTAATTTATCCCTCCCTCCAACCTTTTCCCTTTGGTAATCATAAGTTTGTTCTCTATGTCTGTGAGTCTGTTTCTATTTTGTAAGTTCATTTGAATTATTTTTTTAGATTTCACATATAAGTGATATATCTGAGATTTGTCTTTCTCTGATTCACTTTGCTTAGTATGATAATCTCTGGGTCTGTCCATGTTGCTGCAAGTGATATTATTGTGTTCTTTTTATGGCTGAGTAGTATTCTATTATATATATATACAGCATCTTCTTAACCCGTTCATCTGTCAATGGACATCTAGGGGGTTTCCAAGTCCAGGCTGTTATCAACAGTGCTGCCGTGAATACTGGATGTATGTAATTTTTTTGAATTACAGTTTTCCCTGGAGATATGTGCAGGAGTGGGATTGCTGGGTCATATGGTAGTTTTATTCCTAGTTTTTTTATTTTATTTATTTTTTTTTTATTCCTAGTTTTTTAAGGAACCTCCATACTGTTCTCCACAGTGGCTGTATCAATGTACATTCCCACCAATAGTGCAAGAGGGTTCCCTTTTTCCACCTCCTCTCCAGCATTTGTTTGTAGACATTTTGAAGATGGCCATTCTGACCAGTGTGTAGTGATACTCATTGTAATTTTGACTTACATATCTCAAAAGTTTTTTTTTTTTAAACAAGCCTCAGCTTGCTTTGATTTTTGCTCTATATCCCTATATCTTCAACATTGACTTAGTTGCCTTTTCCTCCTGTTTTTTTTTTTTTTTAATGATTAAGACTTTTCCTGAAAGAATGTCTTTTTCCCTAGATATAAACACTATTCTTTCATGCCTGGTTACTACCTAATACAGTCCTCAACACCTCAAGAGCCCTGCACTCATTTTGCTGACTAATTGACTATAAGAGTTTGAATTATTGCACCAGATTTTCTCATCCATAAATTATTACTCTGTCGGAAGCTGACCAATTCAAAAGCTGCGTCCAGTTGAGGAGGACACCAGAATCTCATCTGGAAAATTACTGTTCAAATTTATGTAGCTTCCAAAACGCCCAATTAATTCTCAAGATCTAATTTACTCCCTGGAAGAATCTAAATTTACATTCCTTCAAATTAAAAGATGATTTTAAAATAAGGGCTTTTGCACACTCCATATCTCTTTGTTCTCCGGATGAGACACACCAAATATGACTGTAATTAGCTTAATATTTTTCTACAGTGTTTTATAGTCTTTAAAGGACTAATGCTTTTAAAGGATTTCCACATACAAAGTCCTGGGAGCCCTTCAGATGCAGCGTATTTTCCTTTATCTGACAGTGTAAAACATGGGGACTTCGAGGGATTTTTCTAGGATCCATCACCAGTCAGAGGCGAAGCTGGCCTTTGTTCCGAGGCTCTTCGTAATTTCCCGGCAGGCCCTTCTCCCATCCGTATTTTCTATGATTTTGATACACACCGCTCAGAGAAGGCAATGGCACCCCACTCCAGTGTTCTTGCCTGGAGAATCCCAGGGACGGGGGAGCCTGGTGGGCTGCCGTCTATGGGGTCGCACAGAGTCGGACACGACTGAGCGACTTCCCTTTCACTTTTCCCTTTCATGCATTGGAGAAGGCAATGGCACCCCACTCCAGTGTTCTTGCCTGGAGAATCCCAGGGACAGGGGAGCCTGGTGGGCTGCCGTCTATGGGGTCGCACAGAGTCGGACACGACTGAAGCGACTTAGCAGCAGCAGCAGCACACGAGCCCAGGCGCCCACATGGACTTTGTCATAGCCCGATGGAATGTCGTTCCTTCACTGCTCTCTTTAGCAAGGAAGGCCACGTGTGTCTGCTGCACGCATTACTTCTAGTTCAACGTTCCCAGACTCAGTATGCCTTTAAGGGGACCCGGCTGAGCGGGCAGGAGCTGGTGGGAGGACGAAGAGGAGCCCTTCCGCCTGTTTTAGGGACACTGTCCACGCCCCCTCTTCTCCACCCCACGGCACAGGCCTCAGGCCCAGAAGACAAGTCATACAGCTGGCCATTAGCCAGCACGTCTGCAGAAGAGCAGGAGACAGGCAGCCCCGCGCTCCTGGCCGCCTGGTGGGAAGGCTAGACGGGACGGGCCAGAGCGCCGCCCCGTCACAGGCTCCTCCTCTGCGTTCACACGGACCCTCCAGAGACAAAGGCGGTTCAAAGGAACCCGGCATGAACTTGCCTCGTGCAGTCAGTGTCAGACCAGTGCTTCCCCCAAATTAAAAATGAGTGGCAGAGACCTCAGGGCCGGGGACTGTCAGGGAGCTGTTTCTTCTGTAACAATTTGAGTTGTGACGTCACAGAATCAGGGTCTCTTTTTTTGTTGTTGTGGCCTTTACTTTTTTTTAATTTATATTTTTTTAAAGTATATTTCTTTTTTTAAATTTGACTGAAATGTAACTGATTGACAACGTTGTGTTAAGTTCTGGTGGACAGCAAAGTGACTCCATTATACATCTGCTTTCGCATTCTTTTCCATTACGATTTATCGCAGGATGCTGACTGCAGTCCCCTGTGCTGTACATAGGACCTGATGTCCACTGCTGCTGCTGCTGCGTCGCTGCGGTCGTGTCCGACTCTGTGCGACCCCATAGACGGCAGCCCACCAGGCTCCCCCGTCCCTGGGATTCTCCAGGCAAGAACTGTTACTTTACTTTAAATTCTCAATAAAAATGAAGGAAAAAATACTTTGTTGTTAAAACAAAAGACTTCCAAGCTAATTATCAGAACATTTCTGAAGGGAGTTTTATAAGCAAAGAAAGGAACTCATTAAGCACCAATATGACAAAGAAAACCCAATTAGGAGTTTTACATTCAGGATAAAAAGTTAGTGAGTCCCAAAAGACAAAGTTGCCTCTTTCTCTGGATTGATTTTCGTACCTTTTCTGTTAGGAAAATTTATTTTTAACATAATTTAACCAAGCAGGTCACTTGACCTCTCTGGGTCCCCGTCTCCTGGTCCCTGAGATCCCGTATGTCAATGAGCTTCTGTAAGAATTAAGTCAGGGTGGGTAGGAGCATGGTTCGGATGTACCTGCTCACTCTCGACTGCTCTCCACAGGAAGAGGGCACGTGCGCTGTGTGTGCACTCACAGGGCCACGTCCAGGCTTCTCTTTCTTAATGAAATATTTGCGTTTTGACAGTGACACATGTGGTTCTTCTGCTTGGCCTTGAAGTTTGGGGATACCTTGCAATCTAGTCTAAAATTTTATAGGGTGGAATATCTCGGCTCATGGCAAATAGATGGGGAAAAATGGAAACAAAGGCAGATTTTATTTTCTTGGGCTCCAAATCACTGCAGATGGTGACTGCAGCCACAAAATTAAAAGATGCTCCTTGGAAGAAAAGTTATGACCAATCTAGACAGCATATTATAAGGCAGAGACATTACTTTGCTGACAAAGTTCTGTCTAGTCAAAGCTATGGGTTTTCCAGTAGTCATGCACAGATGTGAGAGTTGGACCATAAAGAAGGCTGAGCACCAAAGAACAGATGCTTTTGAATTGTGTTGGAGAAGACTCTTGAGAGTCCTGTGAACTGCAAGGAGATCCAACCAGTCCATCTGAAAGGAAATCGGTCCTGAAAATTCACTGGAAGGACTGATGCTGAAGCTGAAGCCCCGATACTTTGGCACCTGATGCGGTCTGTCATCCTGTTGCGTAGAGTTAAATCCAGCTGTAGTCAGAGGTCCATGGAAACATTAAACTGTCAGATCTCTGTAACCAATTCAGGAATATTTAAGCCCCTTCAAGATGCAGTGATTTATACAAGTCCTGTGGTAAAGCTCTTGAACTTTGTCCACACTTAAGATTCAGACTATCCAAACAGATTGATTGCAGCTCTGGGAGGCTTAGTTTCCAAAGGCAGCCACAGAGAGGACCAAAGCCACCCTGAAGGGAAAATCTGACAGCATAGACTAGAGGCAACTGGGTTTCTAAGGCAAGTGATCCCAAGTACAATGTGAGGGTGTGTGCAACCAGGCTTCCCACTAGCTTTTCCTACCAAAATCCTGTGCAGCCTTAGGAAGTGGGGACTGTCCTGGAAAGGAAGGACTGTCCTCTCAGGGACCCAGCCGGCAGGGAATCCCCTCCCCTGGAACTCGCCACAGAGTAGGAAAGATGTTTTATCATCATCTGGCTGTTGTTGATTTTCTCTTGTTGGCTAGCAAAAGAGGTCAGCACTCAGACTTCAACGACAGAGTTTCTCCTGAAAAGCTGTGACGTGACAGCTCGAGTTCATCTAGACAGTCCCTTGAGGCTCACCAGCATCACCACTTGTGTGCTCGGTCATGTCTGGCTCTGCGACTTTGTGGACTGTGGCCCGCCAGGCTCCTCTGTCCGTGGGACTCTCCAGGCAAGAATACTGGAGTGGGTTGCCATTTCTTTCTCCAAATTAGGGCTCACAAGACCATAGAATCTAGCGATTTCCTCCTCACTAAACCCACATGTTCTGTCCTATTTCTACAAACAGCCATTACTCTACTAGCAAAAGACAGGAAAAGGGGAAGTGAAGAAGGAGTTTTTAAATCTGGTGTCAAGATAGGCTTCCCACCCAGACCCAACTCCAGCTTGGATGAAGACAACTATATCCTCGTTTAACAAGTAGGTGTAAGTGAAAGAGTAAGGTCCAGTGTTCAGGAGCCAGTGTGGCGGGCAGTTGACTCCAGACAGCACCCTGTGGATCTTTTCAACAATTTTGTAATATATAGATATATATTTTGGGCTTCCCAAGTGGCTCAGCAGTAAAGAATCCACCTGCCAATGCAGGAGACGCAGGTTTGATCCCTGTGTTGGGAAGATCCCCGGAGGAAAAAATGGCAACCCACTGCAGTATTCTTGCCTGGAGAATTCCATGTTCAGAGGAGCCTGGTGGACTAGAGCCCATGGGGTCACAAAGAGTCGGACACAAATGAAGCAATTTAGCATCGCAGCACATAACTCATCTAACTGGTTTCCCACTTGTTTTTAGAGACATGGTGGGTGAAATGGAAGAAATTTATAAACATTTAAAGAGCTCTCCAAGTAGGCCAGAGAAAACCCACAGCTTTAGGAAGACAAGAGGTGGCAATAAATAGGAAACAATGGCAGCTGGTGTTCAGAGGCCAAGTTCTCCAAGGTCACCCCAAGGGTCAAAAAGCCATTGGCAACGGTGGTAGTGAGCAACCTGGAGACTCAGATGCCCACTAACAAAGTGGCAAGTGATGGTCCAGAGTTAGCATAAGGATGAGTGGTACGGAGGAGTGTGAAAGGAGACAGACCATGGCCCAAACCCCCCAGAGCTCAAGAGCTGGAAGAGAGGGGCTTCCCTGGTGGTCTATTGGTTAAGACTGCACACTGCCGATGCAGGGAGTATGGGTTCGATCCCTGCTTGGAGAACTAAGATCTCACATGCTGTACAGCATGGCCAAAGATTTAAAAAAAAAAGAAAGAGAGAGAGCTGAAGGAGAGAAAACACAGCCATTCTTACCCAAATACCGTGTGGGTTCTGTTAACCCTGTAGAAATACTGAGGACTGAGAAGTCCAGTATGGGAGCCATGAGGCACACATGGTGACTGACAGATAAATTTACTCTGTTTACATTTAAATAAAATGAAAAGCTCAGTTCCTTAGTCCCAGTAGCACTCAATATCCACAGGGGTCTAGAGGCTGCCGTTAGGCGACAAAGCAGACACAGAACCATCCTATCACCACACAAAGTTTCTATTGACCAGCTCTGATCTAGAAGTGAGCTGACTTAGGCCCAGCAAACTACTGCTTGGAGGACCACAGGTAAGAGTTTTAGGTGGTACCTAAATGGAGTGTAGGCTAAATAACTGCTGAATAAAGGAAACAGCAGAAAGCGTCGGAAGTAATAGAACTCCTGAAACGGAGCAGGACTCCATGGTTCTCAACCCTCATGTCTTCAGCTTGCCTTTCTTCTGTAGAAAAACTTTAGCCAAAGAGTAAATTTAATCAGAGAAGGAAGAAAATGCAAAAACATAGGAACACCATCAGAGGGGACTGTTTTTCAGTCATTAAGTAAACTCAAGGACATTTAATTTATTCTCAAGGGCTACAGTAATATTCTGAGCCATATCCTGGGAGCTGTCTTATAGCTGCCAAAACCCCCAGCAGGTGGAAGAAGTAAGCATGATGAGCAGACTGCACCCGTGATATAAGCTGCCACAATTCCAAGAGCTGGCCTCAAAGAAACGGGAGCAAGCCAACCCTGGAACTAAAGGCCAACGATGCAATCTGCTGGCAACACAAGAGACCCAGGTTCGATCCCTGGGTCAGGAAGATCCCCTGGAGAAGAGGATGGCCACCCACTCCAGGCTTCTTACCTGAGAAATCCCATGGACAGAGGAGCCTGGTGGGCTACAGTCCATAGAGCCACAGAGCTGGACAGGCCTGAGCAACTAAGCACAGACACTACCAAGATCAGACCAGCACACAACTCATTTCAAGCTGACTGTCAGACCTGACTGCTGCTTCCACGTGGAGCCCCTTCCCCCCGTCTGTAAAAGCTCTTCCCCAGTGGTTCTCAGTTGGGGGTGGGGTGGGGGACTTTGGCCTTTGGACAGGAGGCCGCCCCATCCTCTGGTGGCCAGTCTCTGAAATAAAGCAAACTTTCCTTTCCACCAACCTTAGCTTTATTGGCTTTTGAGTGGTGAGCTGCCAGAGCCCCACGGTCAGTTACATCCCTACTATTCAAACAAATAAGAAAAGGCCTGTGAGGCACTAAATGTTACTGATAAGGTGACCCTTTAAGTTCGAGCCTGGAGGGTTCCAACCAGGTCTGTGATGATATCCGGAAGCCTTCGGAACGAGAATGACAACCATAGAGTAAAATCATATTTGCTCACACAGTTGCATTTGCACAATTATCAGATGCCACTATACCTGTGTGTTTTTAATGGGGAGGGAGGAGGGAGGGGGGTTCGGGATGGAGAACACGTGTATACCTGTGGCGGACTCATGTTGATGTATGGCAAAACCAATACAATATTGTAAAGTTAGAAAATAAAATAAAATTTAAAAAAAAGAAAAATAAATAAATTTATACTAAAAAAGACTATTTGTATATTTAACTTCCTTACTGTGTTTGACTGCACACTACAATCACCATTGCAATTTGGAATGGAGACAAGAATAAAGCAGTTCCAGCACAGGCTTCAGGAGCATCTTGGCGATGGCTTTCAGGTCCTTCAACCCTCGTTCCCAGATTTGGGCAGTGAAAAATAAACGTGTATCGATAATCCTCATAAGACAGACATTAAGAGCTCACTCACCTTCAAAGTCAGTTGAACATCTTTACAACTGAAACATGTTTCTAAGCTTCAAATGGGATAAGTAGGGTCAGTGTTCGAGGTTAGTAAACATGTTTTGTTTTAAAAATTACTTTACACCAGGAAGTATGGTTAAACCTTAACATTATTTTATGAAAGTGGAATCATTGGTTTCACTACATGTCAAAGAACATTTTAGGAAAAATCCAAGCAACAAAAATCAGTTCAGATAAATAATACTCAGACAAAGCTTTAGATGTCTTCCTAATACTGATGTCTAGTTCAATGAAATCAGACATTTAGGCTAAAATAAATGTGTTATGTCTCACGTAAAATAAATGTGTTACGTCTCACGTAAAATAACTGTGTTACGTCTCACGTAAAATAACTGTGTTACGTCTCACGTAAAATAACTGTGTTACGTCTCACGTAAAATAACTGTGTTACGTCTCACGTAAAATAACTGTGTTACGTCTCACGTAAAATAACTGTGTTACGTCATCTCACATAAAACCCATTTTTATTTGCTTTGGAACTATTGTAGTCAACATTTCTACACAAAAGCAGTTACTGAAGCCTTATGATTTTAATAATTTTTCTGGCTCATCCAGAAAAACATCTCATTCAAGTGAGAAGAAATGGAATTCACACCTTGACCCAAGGACAGATAAATAATTAAAACCAGATGCAGGGGGTGAGGTGTGGTAATATACTTTTTACAGGTTATTCCATACCTGCCCCAGTGAATGAAACACATTTCCTTACACAATACAAATGCAGTGTATGTGAGACCTAATGTGAGATGCCCAAAAAAGCATTCATTATTCATAAATGTATTTGGTTAAAATGGTGCTAATGAAGCAAAATAAAGCAGCTTTTCTCTGTATGTAGAAATCAGACTTATAGAAGGAAACATTTGCCCAATATAAAGTAAAACTTTTGTCCTGGCCTGCTATCTCCCATACAAAACACTGATTTCAGTATCATACTAATCAATGAATGCATTTGCTTCATTTCACAAATATGAATTAGGTACCTATTATTTGCTCTTGCAAACTTTTTTAAGGTGTCATGCAGAAGACAGAATCTGAAGGGCTGGGGGATAGGGTAGGTGATTTTAAATAGGGTGGCAAAGAAAAACCTCCTTAGGAGGGTGGACATTTGAGCAAACATTCAAGTATTAGAGGTGAGCACGGTAGCAAGGACAATCTTTGGAGAGAGAGGCACCAGAGAAGGGAAGGCCGGCCAAAGGCCTCTGGATGGGCACGTGTCTGGGGCATAAAGGAGCAAAGACAGCATCGCCGCCAGCAGCAGCAAGCCCGGGAAGTAGACCTTGGAGGAGGCAGACAGTGACGGGGGACAGGCCCAGCAGAGACGCATGGAGCGTCGTAAGGGACTCTGCTTGTACTTGGGGTAAATGAGGAACGGCTGGAGCTTAAAGCAAAGAGGGACACTATATCCAAAATTTTACATAAAATTTCCAGCTAACTGGTCAAAATTTTAAACAGATCAAGAAAAGTCTTCAAAGACCTTATGGCTACCAGGGGAGAAGAGAGAGACAGACTGGGAGATTCAGACTGGCGCGCATACACTGCTGTATTTAAAATAGACGGCTGAGACCTGCTGTGTAGCACAGGGAGCTCTACTCAATATTCTGTAATGACCTCCATGGGAAAATGATTTGAAAAAGAATAGATGCATGCTCATGTATAAACTTCGCTGTACATCTGAAACCAGTACAATATTGTCAATCAACTACACTCCAATAGAAAATAAAAACCATTTAGAAAGAAAACTCTTGAAAAGGATGAAGCTCTTTTGGGACCAAAGCTACTTTTAGAGATTCTGTGCGGTCATGAGGAAATGAACCTTTTAACTTTAGGTGCTCCTGCAGTCGGCTCTTCAGTATTACAATAGTAAATGAAAATGTATCACATCATTGGTTGTCTTCATTTAATAATGTTATTAGCCCTGGTCTCAATGTTGTGATATAAGTGCTTCTGCTCTGAAGGACACAATAGATTTCTAATTGATCCATTTTTCAGGTTACACACTTGTGCTTGCTCTGATATTATCTTTTAATAGCTTAAACTGTTTTACATCTCCCTCTTGAGACTATCTGAATCTTGCTTCTCATTAAAACGTCTTTGGTAGTCTTCCTGGGATCTTGTGGAAGAAAATAAAAACTTCTAACAGAAACACAATTTGAGGAAAGAAGATGTTTTTAGAATCTACCACTGATATATACCTGGAGAATGAAACAGCAACCCACTCCAGTATCCTTGCCTGGAGAATTCCATGGACAGAGGAGCCTGGCGGGCTGCAGTCCATGGGGTTGCAGGGAGTCAGACATGTCTGAGCAACCGAAAACACACACACCACTGATACAAGATTTGTATATAAACACTTTTGAAGATAAATCTGTTTTTAAATTTAATAATATTTATAGAAAAATAGTGTCCATACAGTTCTGTTAATCACAAAACTTTCAGAATAAAATTGATAGGCAAATAGGACCCCCATTGAAAAACAATGAAAATATGGAATATATTTTAAGAGTACAGCTAACATAGAATATCTTGAGGGTAGCATAAACTTTTGGGGTTTGTTGTGGTTAAAAAAAAAAAAAAAAAAAAAACATAGAAGAGAAAATATAATTTAAACCTGTATAAACAACTTTCTTTGCACAGATAATAAACTCACATAGCTTAAACCCCAAGGAATAAAATCTTCTGCAGCCTGAATTATTATATATATATATATAAAATAAAGTTTGGACATTTAGAATAGGACCAACTCAGGTATCCGAAAGGAATAGATGAACAATCTGTCAATATTACTGGTTTCCCCAGAGGTCAAGGACTTACAGATAAAGCAAAGCTACGACTTCCCTGGTGGTCCACTGGCTAAGGATTCACCTGCCAGTGCAAAAGACATAGGTTCGATCCCTGGTCCGGGATGATCCCACAGGCCTCAGAGCAGCTACTGAGCCTCAGTCTAGAGCCTGCACTCCACAAGGGGAGCCACTGAAGTGAGAAGGCCGTGAACGTGGAAAGTAGCCCCCACCACCGCAACTAGAGAAAGCCCACCCACAGCTACGAAGACTCAATGTAGCCATAAATTAATAAATTTAAAAAGGAAAGAAAGAAAAGGAAAAAGCAAAGCTAATGAATGTGGGCAAACCCTGGGAGATGGTAAGGGACAGGGAGCCTGGTGTGCCTCAGTCCATGGGGTAGCAAAGATTCGAACACGATTTGGCAACCGAACAACAACCACCAAAATAAAACACACACAGCTCAGAAGAATCCAGCCAGCCTGGTGTGTATCGGATCTATACAAGACTCTTCACTATATATTCCAAAGGACTGCGAAAAGGCAGTAGACCTGATGATTTGTTCCAGGAGGAACAAACAGGGCTGAACTACCTTCCCAACACCACAGACTAAGAAAGAAAATTCCTTCCCATTCTAATCTCTTCCGTGATATCAGTAACCACGCTGCAGGCAACCTCAGTGGATTTGGGTACAATGCAGTCTCATAGTGATTTCAGAGGGAGAGCATAGATTTTCAATAAACCAACCCATTATACTGTCAGCTCAGATGATGTCAGGAGCCCTCATGTCACTTGACCAATCCAGTTAGGTCTATCTTGTAGATAATCTCCACCTCTATAAAAGATCTAAAATATAAAATCCTTATGTGAGCTTCTGTTTGCACCAAAGATGGATGAACAATAACACTATTTATGCTCTCATCTAAAACAGTTCAGTTCAGTAGCTCAGTCCTGTCCAACTCTGTGCAACCCCACGGACTGCAGCATGCCAGGCCTCCCTGTTCATCACCAACTCCCGGAGCTTACTCAAACTCATGCCCATTGAATCGGTGATGCCATCCAACCATCTCATCCTCTGTTATCCCCTTCTCCCACCCTCAATCTTTCCCAGCATCAGGGTCTTTTCAGATGAATTAGCTCTTCGCATCAGGTGGCCAAAGTATTGGAGTTTCAGCTGCAACATCAGTCCTTCCAATGAACACCCAGGACTGATCTTCTTTAGGATGGGCTGGTTGGATCTCCTTGCAGCCCAAGGACTCGCAAGAGTCTTCTCCAAATCCACAGTTCAAAAGCATCAATTCTTTGGCACTCAGCTTTCCTTATAGTCCAACTCTCACATCCATACATGACCACTGGAAAAACCATAGCCTTGACTAGACCGACCTTTGTTGGCAAAGCAACCCCCTCCCAAAAGATAAAATATTTGGAAAAAGGGTCTTCAAAGTGGATCTCAGATAATGAAGTGGTACCTGTGAAGTGAGAAATAAAGACGAGTTCCATAAAGGCCCGGCTTGGGGGCGATCCAGGCTGTGGCCCAGAGAGGCGGCCCCAGGCAGAACCTGGTGAGCTCAGTGGGTTCCAGAGCAGGAAATCATGTCTGGGGAAACCAAGGCTGCTAGAGTGTCAGAGAGGATCTTTGCACAGAAAGGGAACTGCAGGGAGACTTGACGACTTAGCAAAGTACTAACCAGCACAGGCTTGTGAGGAAATCACCGGAGGCCTGGAAAAGAATTATCTGGAAGGACTGAGTAGAGCAGTGCCTGGCACTCACACAGGCTAGGAATCGTGCCTGCTCCTGCTCCCACCAGCCAGACCGGAAAAAATCACCGCTCAGGAAAGTCTTGCCTCAGCAATGGAAATAACGAGCTCTGGACAGAGCATGGATTCAGATACACCTAACAAATCATAAAGCAAGACCTGAAAGGCTAAGATGATTCCAAAAAACTTAACTCACTTCAGAAAAGAAGTACAAAAGCATTTATAGGAAATCAAAAACACTCAGTACTCAACAAAGTAAAACTCACAACATCTGCCATCTAATCGAAGAGGACAAGACATGCAAAGACACTGGAAATCACGTCCATTATAAGGAAAATAATCAAATGAAAATGACCCAGTATTGTCACAGAAGTTAATTGTGACAGACAAGGAAATTTAAACATGACCGTCATACCCCATATGTTCAAAGCATTAAGTAGAGAAATGGAAGATATTTGAAATAACAAATTGAACATCTAGAAATGCAAACTGCAATATTTGAGGTAAAATATACACAGAGTAGGATAAACAGATTAAACATTTCTGAAGAAAATAACAGTGAACTTGGAAATACAGCAATAAAACTATTTAAATGGAGACAGGGAGAATAGGGAAAATTGTATATCTTCAAGCAGGTTGATTTATATGTAGTTGGGCATACTCAGAGGAGAAAAGGAAAGACAGAAAGAAATATTTGAGGAAGTAAAGGCAGAAAAATATCCAAAATTGATGAAAATTATAGATGTGAAGTATTTGTGGTACTGGAGAAGACTCTTGAGAGTCCCTTGGACTGCAAGGAGATCAAACCAGTCCATCTTAAGGGAAATCAACCCTGAATATGCATCAGAAGGACTGATACTGAAGCTGAAGCTCCAATACTTTGGCCATCTGATGTGAAGAGCCAACTCCTTGGAAAACACCCTGATGCTGGGAAAGGTTGAACACAGGAGGAGAAGGGGGCAACAGAGGAGAATGAAGTGGTTAGATAGCATCGCCGACTCAGTGGACGCGAATTGGAGCAAACTACAGGAGATAATGAAGGACAAGGAGCCGGGTGTGCTGCGGTCCATGGGGTCACAAAGATTCGGACCCTACTTAGTGACAGAACAACAACAAAAAATGAAGATTTAAGGAGAGCACCATACCCAAGCAAGAGAAACACATCATAATTGAATTGGGCTTCCCTGGTGGCTCAGCTGGTAAAGAATCTGCCTGCAATGCAGGAGACCTGGGTTTGATCCCTGGGTTGGGAAGATCCCCTGGAGAAGGGAAAGGCTGCCCACTCCAGTA
This sequence comes from Bubalus bubalis, assembly GCF_019923935.1. Lineage (NCBI taxonomy): Eukaryota > Metazoa > Chordata > Mammalia > Artiodactyla > Bovidae > Bubalus > Bubalus bubalis. The sequence continues at coordinate 2,221,609 of NC_059157.1, forward strand.
TTCTGGCCTGGAGAATTCCATGGACTATATAGTCCATGGGATTGCAAAGAGTAGGACACCACTGAGCAACTTTCACTTTATTTCATAATTTAATTATTCAAAACCAGTGAGAAAGAGAAAACCCTACAAACAACCAGAGTAAAACAACGCTGTCTACAGAGAAAGAGACGAGGATAATAGCAGATTAGTCACCAGAACAATTCCATCAGGATGACAGTGTCAAAACAATTTTAAAGTATTGAAGGAAAAAAAAAACCTATAACACCATGCTAACACAAGTCAAAAAAAGCTGGAGTGGCTATGTATAAGGACACAAAGCTTTTCAGCAAAGGGTGTTAGAGCTATTAGAATACCCGTTCATCAAAAGGTCATCGCATTCTGAACATTTATGTACTTACAGCAGAGCATCAAAACATTTGAAGGAAAACAGATTGAAATGCAAGAAGAAATAGATAAATCCACACTTATAATCTGATATTTCAACCCTTGCACTCACTCCATAATTGATAGAATAAGCAGGAAAAAGCTCTGCAAAGGTATACTAGACCTGAACGTGATCAACCAACTTGACCTTAAACAAACTTTCTATCCAACAACACCATAATACACCTTCTTTTTAAGTACACATGGACCATTTACCAACATATCCTGAATCTTGAAGCAAATCTCAATGAATTTCGAAGGATTCAAGTCACAAAATTCAAGTTCTTTGACCAAAAGGGACAAGTGAGAGATAAATAACAGAAGGCTGTTAGGAAACACACAAATATTTGGAAACTAAATAACATACTTCAAACTGGGTTAAAAAAGGTAGCCAAGAGGCAAATTATAAAATATTTTGTACTGAATAAAAATAAAACACAACATGTTACGGTCTGTGAAATGCCACTAAAGCTGATCATAGAGGAGACATCATAGCAAACTCCCCAACGTTCACAAACTTGATACCTTAAGATAATAAGGTATTATTATCTACAAAAATAAGAGTAAATGAGGCCCCGAGTTAGTGGAAGAAAGAAAATAATAAATATTGAAGTGGAAATCAATGAAATAAAAAACAGAAAAATAGTAGGGAAAAATCAATAAAATTAAAAGCTAATTCTTTAAGAACAGCAGGAACATTGATAAACTTCTAGATAGACTGATCAGAAAAAAAAAGGTATAACACAAATTATGAATATCTGGAATGAGAAAGGTAACATCTCTCAGATTCTAAAGACATTAAAAGGATCATAAGTGTTAGTAACAATTCCATGCTCATAAATTTGACAACTTAGATGCAATGGACACTTTAAAAAAAGATGCAAGTCATAATGCTCTCACAAGGATAAAGTAATCACTTGAAGAGCCCTATAGCCACTAAAGAAATTCAATTTGCAGTTTAAAAACCTTCCCTAAGAGAATGCCAGGTTAATATGTCTTTGCTTGTTTATGTAAGGAGAAAATATTACTAACCCATACAAATTCTTCCAGAAAACTGAAGAGAAGAGGATAATTCTTAATGCATTCTATAAAACCAGCTTTGCCCTGATACCAAAACCAAAGACATTACAAATAAAACTATAGATCAATATACCCACTGAACACAGTCATAAGAATCCTAACCCTAACCAAAATTTTAGCAATTTGAGTGCAGTAATAATGTATATAAAAAGTATAATGCATCATAACCAAGTGATATGTACTCTAAGAATGGACAATAATATTTGGAAATCAATAAATGTAATTTACCGTGTTGTTGTTGTTCATTTGCCCAGCCGTGTCCGACTCTTTGCGACCCCATGGCCTGCAGCACTCTGGGCCTCCCTGTCCCTCCTTATCTCCCAAAGTTTGCCCAAGTTCATGTCCATTGCGTCGGTGATGACATCCAGGTGTCTCATCCTCTGACACCCTCTTCTCCTGCCCTCAATCTCTCTCAGCATCAGGGACTTTTCCAATGAGTCAGCTGTTTGCATCAGATGATCAAAATACTGGAGTTTCAGCTTCAACATCAGTCCTTCCAACGAGTATTCAGGGTTGATTTCCCTTAAGACTGACTGGTTTGATCTCCTTGCTCTCCAAGGAACTCTCAGGAGTCTCCTCCAGCACCACAGTTCAAAAGCATCAATTCTTTGGCACTCTGCCTTCTGTACCATCCAGCTCTCACAACTGCACATGACCACTGGGGAGACCGAAGACTAGACTACACGGACCTTTGTCAGCAGAGTAGTGTCTCTGCTTTTCAACACCCTGTCTAGGTTTGTCATTGCTTTCCTGCCAAGAAGCAGTCATCTTCTGATTTCACGGCTGCCGTCACTGTCCTCTGTGACTCTGAGCCCAAGAAGAAGAGCTCTGTCATTGCTTCCACCTCTTCCCCTTCTATTTGCCATGGGTAAGGGGGCTGATGCCATGATCTTAGATTTTTTTTTAGTTTTAAGCCAGCCCTTTCACTCTCCTCCTTCACCCTCATCAGGAGGCTCTTTAGTTCCTCTTCACTTTCTGTCATTAGAGTGGTATCACCTGTACATCTGAGGTTGTTGATGTTTCTCCCGCCTATCTTGATTCCAGCTTGTAACTCATCCAGCCCAGCATTTCTCATGATGTGCTCAGCGTATAGATTAAACAGACAGGGTGACAGAAGACAGCCCTGTCATACTCCTTTCTCAATCTTCAACCAATCAATTGTTCTCTGCAGGGTTCTAACTGTTGCTTTTTGACCCACATACAGGTTTTCTGGAGACAGTTAAGATGGCATGGTATCCCCATCTCTTTAAAAGCTTTCCACAGTTTATTATGATCCACACAGTCAAAGGCTTTGGCATAGTCGATGAAACAGAGATAGATGTTTTTCTGAAATTCTCTAGCTTTCTCTATGATCCAGTGAATGGTGGCAATTTGATCTCTAGTTCCTCATCCTTTTCTAAAGCCAGCTTGGACATCTGGAAGCTCTTGGTTCACATAATGCTGAAGCTTAGCATGCAAGATTTTAAGCGGTCATGACCTTACTAGCATGGGAGATGAGTACAACTGTCCGATGGTTAGCACATTCTTTAATACTACCCTTCTTGGGAACTGGGATGAGGATTGACCATTTCTAGTCCCATGGCCACTGCTGGGTCTTCCAGATTTGCTGACATATCAAACGCAACACCTTGATGGCATCCTTTAGAGATTTGAATAGTTCTACTGGAATTCCGTCACATCCACTAGCTTATTAACAGCAGTGCTTCCTAAGGCCCACTTGACTTCGCTCCCCGGAACGGCTGGCTCTGGGTGGCTGACCACACCATTGCAGTCACCCGGTCCATTTGGATCTTTCTTGTTCAGTTCTTCTGTGTGTTCTTTCCATCTCTTCTTGATCTCTTCAGTGTCTACTAGATCTCTACCATTTATGTCCATTATTGGGCCCATCTTTGGGCTAAATTTCCTTTGATATATCCAGTTTTCCTGAAGAGATCTCTAGTCTTTCCCCTTCTGTTTTTGTCTTCTAGTTTTATATACTGTTCATTGAAGAAGCCCTTGTCTCTCCATGCTGTTCTTTGGAAATCTGTGTTTAGTTGGATGTACCTTTCCCTTTATCCCTTGCTTTTCACTTCTCTTATTTCTTTAGCTATTTGTAAGGCCTCCTCAGATAACCACTTTGCCTTCTTGTTTTTCTTTTTCTTTCTAATTTATCATATAACAAACTAAGCACAAAAAAGTTAAAGAAATCGAAACAAAATGTGTTGTCTCTACAGGCATAGGAAAAGCATTTGAGAAAATATAAAATCTGTTTCTAATTTTAAAAAACTCATCAAACTAGTAATAGAAAGAAAATGTATCCATCTGAAAAAGGAGACTACAAATCATATGATTTCTCCCCAAAGTTCAGGCCCAACAGAATTTTTGCTCTCACTATTTCTATTCAGGTTCCAGTTAGTGTATTGATACAAAAATAAAATACTATAAAGAAAGTAAAAAGAGCAAGAGAGATAAACATCATCCAGACTGAAAAAGGAAAACATAAGAGACCTTCTTTGCAGGTATGATCATCGACATAGAAAATCTGATGGAATTAGACAATTCCATCATCTGGAATTGTATTCCAGATGTATCTGGAATTCCATCTGTATTTGGAATTACTGGATACAAAATGTCAACTATTTTTCATACTGCCATAAACAATAAAAATCCAATTAAAAAGGTAAATCTGATAAAACATATGAATGATCTATGTACTAAAATTATAAATCATTACTAAGAGAAGACCTAATATTGTTAAGGTATCAGGTATCCTTGGTTGATTTATAGATTCAATGCAGTACCAATCAAAATACCAGCAGATCCTTTAAATATAAGACCCAAAAGTGTATGTGTGCAGTCAGGAATCTTTAAAGTGTAAAACCTGGTTCCATGTAATACGTATTTTTCAGATTCTGAGTTGGGAGGGAGGGATATGTTTCTGATTTCTGGTTCCTTTTGCCCACCCAAAGGAATAAATTTGAAAGACTTAAAGGGTGGGGTTCTCTTTTTTCTTTTCAAAGAGTGTAGACTGTCTTAGTCAATCTGAGCTACCAGGGAAATCCTAAATTTACGATTGGTTTAAAATAGATAACCAACAAGGACCTACTGTATAACACAGGAAACTCTGCTCAATATTCTGAAATAATCTAAGTGAGAAATGAGTTTGAAACAATATATATACATATATATAACATATATATTTACTATACATACTATAGTTGACTTATTGTGTCAGTTTCTTATGTATAGAAAAGTGAAGTTATATATATATAATATATGAAATGAGCTTATATATATAATATATATAAAGTGAAGCTACATAATACACATTTTTTCTGTACATAGGAAATGAACACAACACTGTAAATCAATCATAGTCCAATACGAAACAAAAATTTTAAAAAAGAGTAAGAGAATCAAGACATATTACATATCTGTGTTTTATAGAAATTTATGTGTACACACAGATACACATATACACAATTAGCAAGCATAGGCAGAAATAGAATATGACCTCCTCCTGAAATAGATTTTCTGGTAGAAAAAGACTTCCCAGGAACAAGACACCTCCAAGATAAGTTGTGTGGACAATAATCCTGTTGTTGAGTGAGAGGGTCTGTGCATACGACCGAGACACCCAGCAATCTCCACTGGTATGCTTTTGACATTTATCCCCAGCCTTGAAGCACTTCTTCACAAGTCCTCCACGTAATCCATTCACAAAATCATGACTGAGTACTGAAAAAGTTATCGGAGACTTCATAGGGAGACACGGGAGACAGTTTACCTGAACAGAGCGAATCCCATACGGAATCCACGTCTGTAGTCATCACCAGATAAGGCAGGTATCCAAAGTCTTTTCCTCACTTGCTCTGACACCAACAGTGCGTCAGACAAGACACTCCTTCTCCAGTGCACTGTGTCTCAACTTGCTCCCATCCTCCGTCCCACATTCATCCCACCGACCGTGAAACCAAGGCTCTCTGCTTCGCAGACTAGCTCCTCCTCCTTAAACAACGGGCGTGCTCTCTGGCAGTTTCATGTCCTGCCCCAATGACTCCTTCTAACTCGAAGCAAGTCTCTCCTAGAGAGACTCCTCCACGCCATCACGTGCAGGGTCAACAAATAAATAAGCCCGTGTGGGATTTGTGTTAGTGTCCATTGACACTGCCATGCAGGCGTCCTGTTTATGGATATCCACAGTTAAGCAGCTGCCCTGCTATACATTTCGTGGTGGGGGTGGGAGGGTAAAGTCCAACATCAAGGTGCACCTGCGGACGATTTCAATTAACTCTGTAAATGTGGGATCTTGGCCATCTTGTTCATAGAATATCTTTTATTCCTGTTTCATCAACTCCCAGACATGAAGAGATTACTCATTTATTTCTCCACACTACACAGACTCCCCATGGGAGAGCGAGGCTCCAGAGTATATGTACTTTTGGACTTGATTAGAGTACTTGAGATTATATGGATGAAACCCCTGATTCCCAGTTCAAATTACAGAAGAAGAGAGAAAAGTTTGGAGGTATCTCATTTAAACAAAGCCATACATTTCCATCTTTAAAATACGTCTTCAATTTCAGTATACTTTTCTCAAAATGAACCTAAATTAAGGACTTAGGACCTTTATTTAAATATTGACTAAGTGACAAATATGACTGATTGTCTAATAACCTTCTCCCAAATACAGCAAGGAGACAATGCTCCCCAAAAGAACAAGTTCACGCTCAAATCTGGAGCGCAGTTGGTGTACATAAGAACACTGGACTGGAAAATCATACTTCCAACCTGAAGGAAATGATTCCTTTATGTAGTCTAAACATGTGCCGTTTGAACTAGCTTTCCTTTTTCTTTGTAGTGAAAGAAAAATGGGAGAGACGAGGTAGAAAATGGAAGTCATATATGAATTTATCTCGAATGACAACTAAGCGCCCAAAGGACACGTTAGTCTCGTTATATTTATATCATGTTTCTAGGCTTCAAAAGATGACAACATATGTTTAACCACATGACTGCAAGTTTCAGAAGGGATTCATTAAACTGAATTGTAGCAGGTTAAGATATAATACCAGGAGTTTCTTCAAGTGAAAACTTTGTAACAACTGTTACAGAAACGTGATCACTGCCTTCTGAAAGAGTCGCTTGGAAATATGATTTTTTACTGTATGATTTTATGTTTTATTCTGATAATTTGATCTCTTATAATGTTTTTTTCAACATGCAATAAAATACATTTATTTAATGAAACAGTAAATAAATGGTATTCCACACACATCTATTTGGAAATGTAGCTTCTTTGGCCAAAGTGCCTAAACTCAACAGTTCAGTAACCCTGATACCAGAACAGTTTTTTATTTATCTAAGTTAGTCACTCAATTATATATTGACAATATCCACACAAGCATTAACTTAGCAAATTGGTATTGTTAATCTCAGTCACCAGGAGGAAAACAATATCATTATTGTCAAATTGCTGACAGCGTGGTGTCTGGTCAGATTAAGTAAGGTTGATGTTTCATAATAAATCAAGTTAATGGTTTGCTTTGCAAATCAAAGTGTTAAAATTAATCTCTCAGTGGTACAAAACTACTACTTGAAATGACATAGTTTAATGACCAAAAAAGGATTCATTGGTTTTACCTAAAACCTTGGTCTGGGCAAGTCAAAACACATGGTGAATTGTGTCACTTACATTTTTTAAAATACATCTTTTTTCATTAAAAAAATGTTTGAGTTATATCAGTTGTGTGTGTGTGATTACAAAGACAAGCAAAAAGAACTTAGAACCATATCTACATTTTGATATGTATCTATTTGTTTATAGAGAGTCTACCTTGTATTAGGCACTGTGAAAGACACTGAGAATTTAGAAAGAAATGAGTGTAACAAATCCTGTTTCTGCAAGTGCAAAACTAACAGTCTTAGAGTGTGCTGTGATGGGAGAATGGCTAGAAAAAGGAGGTTTCTAACACAGTTTTATACGTGTGGGGAGGAGAACAGGAACACAGAAGAAGGTGATGTGGAAACTCTCCTGAAGAAAAGGGTGAAGCTGGGCTCTTGGGAGAATAGGTATTGGGCAGGACGAGAGTGAGTGTCTGAATAGGGGTGGAAAAGAGATGGCACTTGAGTGAGCTCCTCCTGGGCAGAGGAGTGTTTGTGTTAAAGGCTCTGTGGTATGTAAGACCATGACAACAGATTCCAAGAATTTCCGTAGGAAAAGAGCCTTGAGTATGGTGAGAAAGTGACAGGAAGCAGAGCTAAAACTGGAACGAGATTTACAGTACTTGTGATTCTCTCCACCTATCATAATTCCCACATCTGTATTTAATCTTTGACCTGTAGTTAAATGGATTCATTTGCCACTGTAAGTCCTGTAGCCACAGTTTCTTCATCCATCCTTGGGTGGGTGAAGCTTGTCAATCTGCTTCCCTTGAGAAAGCACTGCCTGATCAAAACTGCTTGTTGCCTTCACACTTGAATGTCCTTTTGGTTAATGACAAACTCTAGAGCGTGTGCAGTTCTAGTTCCCTGAAGATTTGGAAGGCCTTTCACCACTGTCTTCTTGCTTGAAGAAGCTGAAGGGCAGGCAGATTTGTGTTATCTCCTATGTTGGTCCTATGAAATTTTGTACCAAACATCAGGGGAATCTCTTGTCATGCTCTCAGACTCCAGATTTATAAATAGTATAGGCCAACTGATGTGAAGAGCTGACTCACTGGAAAAGACCTGATGCTAGTAAAGATTGAGGGCGGGAGGAGAAGGGGACGACAGAGGATGAGACGGTTGGACGGCATCACCAACGCAATGGACACAAGTTTGGGCAAGCTCCTGGAGACGGTGAAGGACAGGGAAGCCTGGTGAGCTGCAGTCCATGGGGTCGCAAAGAGTCAGACACAACTGAAAACAATAGAACAGTGAGTAAAAGGTTAAGCTTTAAAACACCACCACCAACAACAACGATTATTAGGCAGAATAAATTTTGAGCCAAGTTCTAGTACCGAGAAAATGGCAGGGCCGTGATTCCAGGAGATGCTCCGTGTCTGTCCTTCAGGGCTGCAGAGTCACACACTTTATATTCAGAGTGAAGATAAAATGTGTCTCTTTACGTCCCCTTAGCCAACTGTGTCTTCTTTTCAGTGCGTTATTAAGCGGCAGGGAAACATAAGCCTTTCAATCAGCGATACCTCTACCCCTTCGCCTAAAAGATTCCTTTCAGCCAATCTCAGTCTCCCAATTTATGTTCCCTCCTTATCTTGACACATACAAAAGTATTATGTATGATGGTGCAAAGGTCCGTCTAGTCAAGGCTATGGTTTTTCCTGTGGTCATGTATGGATGTGAAAGTTGGACTGTGAAGAAGGCTGAGCGCCGAAGAATTGATGCTTTTGAACTGTGGTGTTGGAGAAGACTCTTGCGAGTCCCTTGGACTGCAAGGAGATCCAACCAGTCCACTCTAAAGGAGATCAGCCCTGGGATTTCTGTGGAAGGAATGATGCTAAAGCTGAAACTCCAGTACTTTGGCCACCTCATGTGAAGAGTTGACTCATTGAAAAAGACTCTGATGCTGGGGGGGATTGGGGGCAGGAGGAGAAGGGGACGACAGAGGATGAGATGGCTAGATGGCATCACTGACTCGATGGATGTGAGTCTGGGTGAACTCTGGGAGTTGGTCATGGACAGGGAGGACTGGTGTGCTGCAATTCATGGGGTCTCAAAGTGTCGGACACAACTGAGCGACTGAACTGACTGACTAAACTTTAGTGGCTAAGTCACGTCCAACTCTTTGCAAGCCCATGGACTGTAGCCTGCCAGGCTCCTCCATCAATGGTTTTTCAGGCAATCATACTGGAGTGGGTTGCCTTTTCCTTCTCCAGGGAAAACTTCCCGACCCAGGGATCAAACCTGGGTCTCCTGCATGGCAGGCAGATTCTTTACCGGCTGAGCTACCAGTTCAGTTCAGTTCAGTTCAGTCACTCAGTCGTGTCGGACTCTTTGCGACCCCATGAATTGCAGCACACCAGGCCTCCCTGTCCATCACCAACTCCCGGAGTTCACCTAAACTCATGTCCATTGAGTCGGTGATGCCATCCAGCCATCTCATCCTCTGTTGTCCCCTTTTCCTCCTGCCCCCAATCCCTCCCAGCAGCAGAGTCTTTTCCAATGAGTCAACTCTTCGCATGAGGTGGCCAAAGTATTGGAGTTTCAGCTTTAGCGTCAGTCCTTCCAAAGAACACCCAGGACTGATCTCCTTCAGAATGGACTGGTTGGATCTCCTTGCAGTCCAAGGGGCTCTCAGAGTCTTCTCCAACACCACAGTTCAAAAGCATCAATTCTTTGGTGCTCAGCTTTCTTCACAGTCCAACTTTCACATGCATAAATGACCCCTGGAAAAACCACAGCCTTGACTAGACAGACATTTGTTGGCAAAGTAATGTCTCTGCTTTTGAATATGCTATCTGCTGCTGCTGCTAAGTCGCTTCAGTCGTGTCTTACTCTGTGCGACCCCACAGATGGCAGCCCACCAGGCTCCACCATCCCTGGGATTCTCCAGGCAAGAACACTGGAGTGGGTTGCCATTTCCTTCTCTAATGCATGAAAGGGAAAGTGAAGTCGCTCAGTAAGTGTCTGACTCTTCGTGACCCCATGGACTACAGCCTACCAGGCTCCTCCGTCCATGGGATTTTCCAGGTAAGAGTACTGGAGTGGGTTGCCATTGCCTTCTCCAGAATATGCTATCTAGGTTGGTCATAACTTTGCTTCCAAGGAGTAAGAGTCTTTTAATTTCATGGCTGCAATCACCATCTACAGTGATTTTGCAGCCCAAAAAAATAAAGTCTGATAAGGACCTATTATATCACCGACTCAATGGACATGGGTTTGAGGAAGCTCTGGGAGATGGTGAAAGCCAGGGAAGCCTGGTGTGCTGCAGGCCATGGGATGTGGACTGAAAAGAGTAGGACAGGACACAACTGAGCAGCTGAACAGCAGTGACTTATACAGCAGGGAACTCTCTCATGCTCTGTAATGACCTACATGGAAAAAGAATCTGAAAAAGAGTGGGCGTATGGACGTGTGTAACTGAATCACTTTGCTGTTACCTGAAACTAACACAGCATCGTAAATCACCTACTGCAAGTTGCCTCAGTCGTGTCTGACTCTTTGCGACCCCATGGACTGTAGCCCACCAGGCTTTTCTGTCCATGGGATTCTCTAGGCAAGAATACTGGAGTGGGTTGCCAGGCCCTCCTTCAAGGGTCTTCCTGACCCAGAGATCAAACCCACATCTCTTACATCTGCATTGATACGTGGGTTCTTTACCACTAGCACCATCTGGGAATCTCAAATCACATATACCCAAAAAAAAAAAAAAAAAGATTCCTTTCAGGAAAATGCCACCAGTTTTCAAAGGTCCCTTCTCTCTGACTCTCTTTCCTTAATGACACGTGTAAGTACGGGGTGGGGTGGGATCCGAGGGCTTACTGCACACTTCTGGAGCTGAAGCAGCATCCTAGATCTGCAGGTTCTCCATGCGGCTTCTGTGCAGCATCGCCTGCCTTCCTCTGCCTTCTCTCTCAGCCTCTGCTTCCCTAACCCCAGTCTAACCCCCTCAAAGTGTGGAGACTGTGCATTGCCAGGCAGAGAAGGTAGTACATAGGTGGGAAAAACAGGCAAAAGGCAAAGCAACTAATCAAAAGTCTACTATAAGAATCTGGGAAAGGACTCTGGGGGAGAAGGCGAGGGTGGGGTGATTTGAAAGAGCAGCACTGAAACATGTATATCACCACGTGTGAAACACATATATCACCACGTGTGAAACACATGACCAGTGCAGGTTCAGGGCGTGAGACAGGGCGCTCGGGGCCAGTGCACTGGGATGGGCCTGAGGGATGGGATGGGAGGGAGGAGGGAGGGGGGTCCAGGATGGGGACACGTGTACACCCGTGGTGGATTCATGTCATTGTATGGCAAAAGCCACCACAGTATTGTAAAGTCATTAGCCTCAAATTAAAATAAATAAATTAACTTAATAAAAAGAATCTGGGAAAGAAATGACGATAATCTTTACTAAGGAACTAGAAGTAGGAACCTGGGTACAAAAATGACAAGTATTGTTTTATTCGGTTCACTCTGTGACGCTGAGCGGTGGGCGCTGTTATGCCTACAGCATGGATAAGACATCGGTCGTGCACGGCCTTGCAGCTGATACGCTGGTCTGCGTGACCCCTAACTGGGCATGTTCCTGCATTTCCCAGTGAACCCATCAACAGACTGACGAATGAATGGAAGCCATGTGTGTCTGGGATTCAGTAGAGAGGACCTTTAGCATATAAGTGGTGCCTGATTCTTGAAGCCCTAGAGGGCAACATAGCCCAGCAAACATATGCAGGAAAAGATACGAAGAGAACTTTCATAAAGGTGTATGTAAAGAGATGTGGAAAAATGCTACCAGGATGGTCAAATTCAAGGTACATATACTATAATTTCCAGACGTTTACCCTAAAGAAATTCTGCAGCTGGAGTTTAACTTCAGCTTTTTTTTCCTAACCACATCGCTCATCAATGACTCATAGGTCCACAGGGCAATAGGAGCCTGGATTTCTGGTCCTACTGGAGGGAACGCAGTGGTGTCTCACCAACATTTTGAGCCACAGTAAGTTGCTTTGTTTTGGTTTCCAGGCCCATGCAGGGCTTCACTGAAGGCAGAATCTTCCTGCAGCTCAGTGCTCTGTTATTCTATTTGTTGGATATTAAAATTCTAAACAGTCTCATTGGAGGCTCTGGCTTGTTGCTTTCTCAGTTTAATAATTTGCCTATTGCCTTCTACTTGTCTGTTCAAAAGTCTATTCTGAATTCCACTGGCACTGTCTGATAAAAAGATAATGACATTCGGACCATAAGAAATTTAAAAGGAATCAGCTGTTATTAACATCACAGAAGCTATTTCAACTTTGGTACTAAACGTGAACGACTCTCAAAGAAAACGATAACTTTAAAAAACCCTCCTTCTCTCGGACGACATCTCTCTGAAGTCAGAATATCTCCTCTCCCAGCTTTTGATACCTACTGAATGAAGATTTAGGGAAATGTTTCTTTTTGTGACTTACTCCATTAGCATTGCCCTGCAAAGTAATATTTATAGGTGTGGCTGGTTCATCATTATACATGGCTTTTATGTAACGCCCCTTCATTGACATCTGAGTTAAACTGCTGCCCTTCATAAAAACAAATTTGTAAAAAAATACAAAAATACAAAGGAGAATTAACACAACAATGAGATACCCCTACATACCTATTCGAATGGCCAAAATCCAGAACCCTGATAACACCAAATACTGGTGAGGATGTAAAGCAGCAAAACTCTCATCCGTTGCTGATGGAAATGCCCAACGGTACAGTCACTTTGGAAGACAGCTTGTCCGTCCCTTAGGAAGCTGAACATACTCTTACCATATAATGCAGCAGTCACACTCCTTGTTATCAACCCAGGGGAGATGAAAACTTATGTCCATACAAAAACCTGCCCATGAGCATTTACAGAGGCTTTACCAATACTTTCTAATACTTGGAAATCAACCAAGATGTGTTTCAACAAGTGAATCAATAAACAACTTGTGATTTATCCACATGCTGCTAAGTCGCTTCAGTCGTGTCCGACTCTGTGTGACCCCAGAAATGGCAGCCCACCAGGCTCCCCCGTCCCTAGGATTCTCCAGGCAAGAACACTGGAGTGGGTTGCCATTTCCTTCTCCAATGCATGAAAGTGAAAAGTAAAGTGAAGTCGCTCAGTTGTGTCTGACTCTTAGCGACCTCATGGACTGCAGCCTACCAGGCTCCTCCATCCATGGGATTTTCCAGGCAAGAGTACTGGAGTGGGTGCCATTGCCTTCTCCAGAGTTATAAGAATGATTTCTGAATTGTATTGTCTGGGAAATTAAAATAATTAATGGATAGATAAGGTTTATCCACATACTGGGATACTAATTGGCACTAACAGGAAGTGTGGCGTCGACCCACGAGAAGACGAGGTGGAAACTTCTACGCTGCTAAGAGAAAGACGCCAATCTGAAAAGGCTGTGTCCATTGTGATTCCAACCGTGTGACACTCTGGAAAATGCAAAACTATAGGCAGTGAAACTGTGGTTGCTAGGAGTTTATGGATGGAGGGAGGGATGAATAGGGAGAATACGGGGAATTTTCATGCAACTATCCTGTATGATACTATAATGGTGGATACATGCCATTATATAATGTTTGTTAAAACCCACAGAACGTACAGCGCAAAGCGTGAACCCAAATATAAACTATGAGCTTTAGTTAATGACGGAGCTGTCTGTGTGCACTGCATATGTGCTCAGCCGTGGCCCACTCCTTGTGACCGCCTGGGCTGTAGCCCGCCGGGCTCCTCTGTCCATGGCGTTCTCCACGCCAGAACACTGGAGTGGGTGCCACTTCCTCCTCCAGGGGATCTTCCTGGCCCAGGGACCGAACCTATCTCCTTCCACTGTACCACCTGGAAAGGGCAACAGAGTATCAACATTGGCTCATTAATTGTAACAAATGCACCACAGTAATGCAAAATGTTAATTAGAAAATCACGGGGCGGGGGTGCGGGGGGGGGCGGTGACAGGTCTATGGGAATTCTATATACATTCCACGTATTATTCTGAAAACTTGAAACATCTTTAAAAAATTAAGCTTATTAATTTCAAAAACACAGAGAGATGACCCTCACATATAATTCCATACACTAAGTATATTATTGTATTATTTTCTTTCAATAAAGTGAGTTTAAGATAATTATTTCATTTTTGTTCATTCCTTGATTCTAGGTAGTCTACGTTTGATTAGGATATTATTTAAATGATCCCTTGCTAGAGAAATGTGTAACTTCTGTCAGTTTCAGGTACTAGGATAGACCCTTTCTATAGGAAATAGCACGAAGACTCTCCATAAGTTTCATGGATATCTGTTGACATTTATTCACAGGTGCTAAGAAAGCAAGATGGCAAAACACAGGAGAGTTAATAACAGGAGAAAATAATCTGTCCGATGTCATAAAAGCATTCCTGATCCAAATTCTCGTCTCCGGGGACTAGCCCTCTTCTCAAACAATCAACTACAGCATTATAATGGATTGTCTCAGGTACAAAAACTTGCTCCCTGAATATAAAATGAGTTGCAGACACTTTTGTTTAAGCCAAGAATAAGGAGGGGGTGGGGGGGAAGCTGTTTCCTTTATTTTGCATGAAGCATGTATACATTTTACACAACATTGATGATAAACACCAATCCCATCAGAGTTTTCCCTTCTCTTTCGACTTCAATCTCACTAATTTTTAAAAAATATTTATTTTATTTATTTATTTTTTTGGGCCTGGTCTTAGTTGTGGCATGTGGGATACAATTCTCTGACCACGGATGGAATCCGGGCCCCTACATTGAGAGCATGGAGTCCTAACCACTGGACCACCAGAGAAATCCCAAATCCCGCTAATTTTTATTATATTTCACTATAATGTATCTGTCACATTGGGTGTTTATCCAGCACTTGCTGATATTTACAAATATTTTCCATGAGGCTTTCATTGATTCATCAAATATCACACATGTTGAATTATAGCATAGGGAAATATCTTACGGTTGGAATAATTAAAAGTAGTTGAGTCAAAGACATCACACAAGTTTATCTTAGGTACTGATTACCCAAAGACATCTAGGCAATCCCAGAATAGGTTAAATTTTTATCCAAAAATATACGATAGAAATTTACATTTCTTTCTTATTCATAATATTCCTGTATCCATACAGGATAAAGAGAGAAAACGTTTCCAAGTTTATTTCTATGGGTATATATAAAGTGTTTATTAAAAACAACTAGTATTATAAATACATACAAATGACATTTCTATGGGCATTAAATTTGATTTCTCTGTCTAACAAAAATTCCCTAATACGTTAACACTAATAGTAACTATCAGCAATGAGTATTTCCTATATTCTAAAGGCTCTGTATTGGAGAAGGCAATGGCAACCCACTCCAGTACTCTTGCCTGGAAAATCCCATGGATGGAGGAGCCTGGTGGGCTGCAGTCCATGGGGTCATGAAGAGTTGGACATGACTGAATGACTTCACTTCCACTTTTCACTTTCATGCATTGGAGAAGGAAATGGCAACCCACTCCAGCGTTCTTGCCTGGAGAATCCCGGGGACGGAGGAGCCTGGTGGGCTGCCGTCTATGGGGTCGCACAGAGTCGGACACGACAGAAGTGACTTAGCAGCAGCAGCAGCAGCAAAGGCTCTGCATACATTAACCTTCACAAAAATTACTTACTCTGTTTTATAGATGAGGAAACTAAATAACTGGAGGCCAAATGAAGTGCTCAAGGTTATGTCAAGTGCCTGAAGAGCCCGGATTCAAACCAGGCAGTCGGACTCCAATATTGGTACTCGTAATCCAAGCATTATAATACCCAGAACAGTTTACAAGTGTTCAGAGAACTCACCACTAAGCAAAAACCCTAAAGTGATTCAGTGAAACTTTACATAACAATAGAAGAAATACTATATCCCTAACAAGGGCAACATGACTTTGTATTTGCACAACTTTAATTTCAGAAGTTTCTAGAAACACTGATTCAAAAAAATTTTTGCTTAGTATGAAGATATGATTTTAACCAGGTGCTTGCATCTCTATTTATGGTGTACAGCTGCTAATGTAACAGAAAAGTGCCCACAGCTTTCAAAAATATGAAGAAGAATATCTTTAAGGCTTTTTGAAATAAAATACAGATTTTCCTTTTTTTAGGAGCCAATTCAATGAACTTTTCTGAAAAGGAGAGCTTGAGAAAAAGAGTATTGCTTATATAATTATATCAAATGCTGGTTATCTAGTATTACTATTAGTATTATTATAAAACTGTTAATTGCCCATCTATCACATCAAGAGATATAGTAATAAGAATGTGTCCAATGGTAGAGACAGATACGTAGGTACAAGCACATGTATAGAGATGTATGACTGGATAGATACCTGATTGGTAGAGAAGCGACTAGACAGACAGTAGGATGCTCACAGCAACCCTGGGAGGCAGAGTTTCTTCTCTCTCCTTGACAGACGAGGAAGCACAGAATAGTGAGGCAACTCGCTGCTACAGGACTTGTGTAAGCGGAGAGAAAGCGGGGGCTTTGAGGTTCCAGAGTCTGCGGCCACACCTGGAAAGCTTTTGCATTACCCAAAACATCAAAAAAAAAAAAAAAAAAAAGGAAGACATTTATAAGGTGGGATGTTCCTATGCAGGATTTCTTTCCTCCAGACATCAAAACGGATTCAAGACCTATCCATTCACCTTCACATGATCCCCTTTGGTCTCATTCAGTTCAGTTCAGTCGCTCAGTCGTGTCCGACTCTTTGCGACCCCATGAATCGTAGCACGCCAGGCCTCCCTGTCCATCACCAACTCCCAGAGTTCACTCAGACTCACGTCCATCGGGTCAGTGATGCCATCCAGCCATCTCATCCTCTGTCGTCCCCTTCTCCTCCTGCCCCCAATCCCTCCCAACATCAAAGTCTTTTCCAATGAGTCAACTCTTTGCATGAGGTGGCCAAAGTACTGGAGTTTCAGCTTCATCATCATTCCCTCCAAAGAAATCCCAGGGCTGATCTCCTTCAGAATGGACTGGTTGGATCTCCTTGCAGTCCAAGGGACTCTCAAGAGTCTTCTCCAACACCACAGTTCAAAAGCATCAATTCTTCGGCACAGTCTTCTTCACAGTCCAACTCTCACATCCATACATGACCACAGGAAAAACCATAGCCTTGACTAGACGGACCTTTGTTGGCAAAGTAATGTCTCTGCTTTTGAATATGCTGTCTAGGTTGGTCATAACTTTCCTTCCAAGGAGTAAGTGTCTTTTAATTTCATGGCTGCAATAACCATCTGCAGTGATTTTGGAGCCCAGAAAAATAAAGTCTGACATTGTTTCCACTGTTTCCCCATCTATTTCCCATGAAGTGATGGGACCAGATGCCATCTTTGTTTTCTGAATGTTGAGCTTTAAGCCA
Source organism: Bubalus bubalis (assembly GCF_019923935.1). NCBI lineage: Eukaryota > Metazoa > Chordata > Mammalia > Artiodactyla > Bovidae > Bubalus > Bubalus bubalis. The sequence goes on from NC_059157.1 coordinate 2,239,158, forward strand.
ACTTTTTCACTCTCGACTTTCACTTTCATCAAGAGGCTTTTTAGTTCCTCTTCACTTTCTGCCATAAGGGTGGTGTCATATGCGTATCTGAGGTTATTGATATTTCTCCCGGCAATCTTGATTCCAGCTTGTGCTTCTTCCAGCCCAATCTTTCTCATGATGTACTCTGCATATAAGTTAAATAAGCAGGGTGACAATATACAGCCTTGACATACTCCTTGTCCTATTTGGAACCAGTCTGTTGTTCCATGTCCAGTTCTAACTGTTGCTTCCTGACCTGCATACAGATTTCTCAAGAGGCAGGTCAGGTGGTCTGGTATTTCCAACTCTTTCAGAATTTTCCACAGTTTATTGTGATCCACACAGTCAAAGGCTTTGGCATAGTCCATAAGGCAGAAATAGATGTTTTTCTGGAACTCTCTTGCTTTTTCTATGATCCAGCGGATGATGGCAATTTGATCTCTGATTCCTCTGCCTTTTCTAAAACCAGCTTGAACATCAGGAAGTTCACAGTTCACGTATTGCTGAAGCCTGGCTTGGAGAATTTTGAGCATTACTTTACTAGCTTGTGAGATGAGTGCAATTGTGTGGTAGTTTGAGCATTCTTTGGCATTGCCTTTCCTTGGGATTGGAATGAAAACTGACCTTTTCCAGTTCTGTGGCCATATTTTCCAAATTTGCTGGCATATTGAGTGCAGCACTTTCACAGCATCATCTTTCAGGATTTGAAAGAGCTCAACTGGAATTCCATCACCTCCACTAGGTTTGTTCGTAGTGATGCTTTCTAAGTCCCATTTGACTTCACATTCCAGGATGTCTGGCTCTAGATGAGTGATCACACCATCGTGATTATCTGGGTAGTGAAGATCTTTTTTGTACAGTTCTTCTGTGTATTCTTGCCACCTCTTCTTGGTATCTTCTGCTTCTGTTAGGTCCATACTATTTCTGTCCTTTATCGAGCCCATCTTGGCATGAAATGTTCCCTTGGTATCTCTAATTTTCTTGACGAGATCTCTAGTCTTTCCCATTCTGTTGTTTTCCTCTATTTCTTTGCATTGGTCGCTGAGGAAGTCTTTCTTATCTCTTCTTGCTATTCTTTGGAACTCTGCATTCAGATGCTTATATCTTTGCTTTTCTCCTTTGCTTTTCGCTTCTCTTCTTTTCACAGCTATTTGTAAGGCCTCCCCAGACAGCCATTTTGCTTTTTTGCATTTCTTTTCCATGGGGATGGTCTTGCTCCCTGTCTCCTGTACAATGTCACGAACCTCATTCCATAGTTCATCAGGCACTCTATCTATCAGATCTAGGCCCTTAAATCTATTTCTCACTTCCACTGTATAATCATAAGGGATTAATTTAGGTCATACCTGAATGGTCTAGTGGTTTATTATCTGGACATTACGAACAGGCCACTCACACCTTCAAGATCTGGTTTGATCCTTTTCAAGAGAACTTTAAAGCGTATATTAGATCTAGAGGCCAAATCCTGCTTTGTTATACCATCCTCTGCTAAAGGGAGCCAGAGGGGAGTTGCTGGTTCCAAGGATAAAGCAGGAAAACCTTTAGATGGACCTTAAGCATATGATTAGCCAGAGAGGAAGACAGGGTTTGGAGAATGACAGGGTATGTCAGAAAGAACCAAGAGGTTGAGGAGCTCCCACGAGCCAAATATGAAGAATTTTGAGAACCAAAAGGAACGATGAGAGTGAGTATAATCTGGTGAATAAAATAAGAATTCAGGAGTCCCCGCTGGTACACAAATTGTCCCCATAGTTGGAATGTCAACTAATAAGTACAGAAGGAAGTATGGAGTTAGAAGGTCAAAAGAATGGGCTTCCCTAGTGGTGCAGGGCATGAGAATCTTCCTGCCAGTGCAGGTGACACAGGCTCCATCCCCGAGCCGAGAAGATCCCACAGGCCGCGGGGCAGCCAAGCTCCTGAGCGCCAGAGCCCTGGGGCCACCCGCGGCAGAAGGAGCTGCTGCGATGAGAAGCCCGCGCACCGCAGCTAGAGAAAGCCCACCCAGCAACAAAGACCCAGCACAGCCAAAAATAAGATAAATGGTAAAATATTAAAAAAACAACATTGCACAAAGGTTTCCCTATCTCTGGAGACAGCTCTAGACATGAAGTCTGTTTTGTGTAAGAGCCGTTCCTGCTTTCTCTCCGTTACCATCTGCATGACCCATCTTTTCCAATCCTTTACTTTCAGCCCACGTGTATCATTAAATAAAGTGAGTCTCTAGGGACTTCCTTGGTGGTCCAGTGGTTAAGACTTCGCCTTCCAATGCAGAGGTTGCAGGTTTGATCCCAGATTGGGGAGCTAAGATCACACATGCCTGGGGTGGAAAAAAACAAAACATAAAACAGAAACAATATTGTAACAAATTCAACAAAGACTTTAAAAATGGTCCACATCAAAAAAAAAAAACTTACAAAAATAGTAAAGTGAGCCTTTCATCAGAGAAGGCAATGGCACCCCACTCCAGTACTCTTGCCTGGAAAACCCCATGGACGGAGGAGCCTGGAAGGCTGCAGTCCATGGAGTCGCTGAGGGTCAGACATGACTGAGCGACTTCACTTCCACTTTTCACTTTCCTGCATTGGAGAAGGAAATGGCAACCTACTCCAGTGTTCTTGCCTGGAGAATCCCAGGGACAGGGGAGCCTAGTAGGTTGCGGTCTATGGGGTCGCACAGAGTCAGACACGACTGAAGTGACTTAGCAGGGTAATATATTGTTGGATCTTGTTTTTTATTTTTTTCCCTCTTTGTCCACTCTATCCCTTTCGATTGGTGGGTTTAATCCATGTTTTAAAGCAATTATTGATAAATGAGGACTTACTATTGCCATTCTGTTACTTGTTTTCTGTCTGTTTTGCAGTTCTTTCGTCCCTCTTTTCCTTTTATCTTCTTTTATTACGATTTTTATAGTGATCTGATTTGAATATTCTCTTTTTTGTCTATGTTTTTTCTTTATGATTGAAGACTTGCACAAAATATCTTGCAGTTATAGACTTCTATTTTATGTTGATAAAAAACTTAGCTTCAATCACTTTAAAAAAAAGCACCACACGTTTATCCTGCCATCCAGGCTTTGCTTTTATTATTGTGTTCACACAATACTTTTTATAGTGTGTGTTCACAGATTCCTTCTTCTGCTCAAGTGTTGTTGAAGCTTTTTATTACAATTTTCATGTCATTCATTGTATTCTTCAGCTCCAGCATTTCTCTTTTTGAGTTCTTTTTTTTATGATTTTTATTTCTTTTTAAAATTTTTTTTATGATTTTTATTTCGAAAACTTCTCATTTTGTGCATATGTTGTTTTCCTGATTTTGTTGACCTGTCTCTCTGTTCTCTTGTAGCTTACTGAGTTTATAAAAACAATTATTCTGATTCTTTGGAGTTGAGAAAGTATCTTCTTCCTTTAGTGTGTGCTATTTCCTTAATTTTTTGCGTTTCTGTTAGCCTTATGTTGTTGTCTGTGCATCTGAGGGAGCGGGAACCTTTCTAGACTTTCCAGTCTGGCTTCAGTGTGGAAAGACCTTTGCCTGTGCGTTGGTCCGAGGGTCCTGGCTGGCTGAGGTGCAGCGGCTCTGACTCTGGGGACACAGCATCGTCTTCAGCTCCAAGGAGCACAGGCAGCCTTTCGCAGCTCTGCCAGCTCAGCTCAGCGTTGACGAGAGTCCTCCGCCGCTAGGACCCTTGGTGTTTAGGACACCGGGTAGCACAGCTGGGATCCTCGGGGGTGAAACCTTCCAGGGTCTCCCTGCTCCCTCTTTCCCTCATGGATGGAAGTCCTAGGCGAGAGGACCTTTCTCGGCTGGGGGTCTGGTGCCCGGGTGCAGACAGTGGCACTGGGGTCCGGAACACAAGCACAAGTAGGGACTTACCGCGGGGTGACGGAGGTGGGGCTCGGGCACAGCCCCGTTGTGTCCAGCGGAGGGGACCATGGATCTCGTCTAGGGGGTGTGGTTCCGGCTCCTGCTCCAGGAAAGGGCAGCGGTGTGGCCTCTGAGCAGCTGCCAACTCGGGTCATCGTCAGGGAAGAAAGAGGGGCACCTCAGTGGCAGACGCTATGGGTGTAGGTGGTGGGGGGCTTCTGGGGTCCTCCTGACCTCCTTCCCCCCCCCCCCCACAAGGGGAAGGAACTCTAGGAGGCACTCTCTCTCTCTCTCTTTTTTCTTTTTTTTTTTCGGTAGAGGAAGCATTTTATTGCTGCTGCAAGTTTAAGAATTTTCACTTTCAGAAATCAACATTTTTGGAAAATCTCCCGCACTGCGCTGCTCAGCTTCTGAATATTGATGTTCGCAGACGTCTCAACACACTTCTCTCCAGTAGGAACAGCCATTCCACCCATGACGGATGGATCAACCTTAACTTCCTGTTTCAAAGCTGGGCCTTTACTTAGGAAGCTCTTGAGGACGGTTTTAACTTCAGGAGGAGTGGCTTCATCTAAAGGAGTCGCGGTGGTAACTGCGCGTGGAGTCCTCTTGACCCCAGGTTGTGCTGCATTGGGGGCTGGGGACGCGAAGAGGCTTCCTCGCCCTTCTGTGCAGCCTTTCTCTGTTTTGGCGCCTCCGGGTTCTGTAGATTAGTCCAGAGCCCTCCCACAGCTGTTCTCACTGTGATGCAATTGTTTATTCATTCTTGTAGTTGTTTTTTTATTCTCGGAGGCGGGGGGTGGGGGTGGGGCAAGAATTGGGAACTTTTAGTTCGCCATCTTGCGGAAATCTCTGAATTATTCTTGAAGCTGATCTTTAACATTGGAATTATTGCAAAAACAAAAGTTACCAAAATAAGTAAATAAGGAAACCTTAATTATGTATAGCATGGGGAACTCTACTCAATACTCCGTAAGTGCGGTCCCCAGCCTTTTTGGCACAGCGACCAGTTTCAGGGAAGACAATTTTTCCAGGGACAGGTGGGATTGTTTGGGGATGATTCAAGTGCATCACATTTATTGTGCACTTTATTTCTAACCTAATGCACTGATCCAGTGGGAGTTATTGGTCCATGGCCTAGAGGCTGGGGACCCCTGTAATGTGTAATGACTTACATGGGAAAAGAATCTAAACAGAGTGGACACATGTGTATGTGTAACTGATCACTTTGCTGTACACCTGAAACCAACACAACATTGTAAATCAACTATACGCCAATGAAATTGTTTTTTAATTTTCAGTTAGAAGGCTTTTCATAACCAGCTGTCAAGGGCACAGAATACTTACCAATGATTGAAGGCTCCATGTTTGTAGAAAAAACATTATGCTTGTCACCTCCTGACAGAGTCTAGAAATACCTATTTGCAAGGATGTTCTAGAATGGTAATATGCAAAAATGATTTAAGGACAAGACACATGAGCTTCACCGTTGGGCAAAAAAGACTCATTAGAAAGTTGCTTTTCTCTGGGCCTTGCTTTCTCCATCTTTACAATGGGGGTAAATGACAGCACCAACCTCTCACCATTACTAAAAGGGTGAAATTAGGCAGAGGAAGTACAGTGACTGGTATGTGAATATTGGATCTTATTCTGCCATCCTAAATAGCTCCTCTTGTGTGCCTTAGTTTGCTGAAAGCATGAGCACCTTAGACAAGAAAAACAAATGTGCTCTAAAGGAAAGTGAAAGGATAAAATATTTTTCTTAAGGAGGAAAAAAATATAAAATGACTTTAGAGAAACACATTTATTGGTTGTACTTTGGCACACAGCTTGCATGCCTTTCTACACAACCCCAGGATGAGCCACACAAGTGTCTACGATTCAGTCATTTACATGCCTCTGTGATCCCATCTCAGCTTGGCATGCTGACATTATTATTTCTGAAAGGCCACACATGGATATCTACAGAAATGATCTAATAATAGTGGGAACAACAACATTATCTCCCATTTATTAGGCATATTACCCTGGGCCAGGTGCTTTGCATATCTCCTTGCATCGATTAGCTTCTTATAGCCTCATAAAACGTCCTTGAGTTGGACATTAGGATCCCATTAAGCAGGGGATTGGCATAGTTGGATTCTGAATTTTGAAAATGAGATTTTGTAGTCGTTGTTCTTTACCACTATATTATATCCCACTTTTCCAGTCTTCCCAGTGAATAGCCAGAGCAGAGTCAGGGGAATTCCAGGGGGAGAAGGGAGTCACACTTGGATATCTAACCTGGAAGCCTTACTAAAGTAGGCCAGGAGGCAGCAGGGCTCTTGTGGTTGGGTTAAGGCCATAAAAACCCAGCTCTTGAACAAGAGGTGCGTGGAGATGAACTTAGTGGTGACGAGGGATTTAGAAGGCAGACCCAGAGACTCTAGGAGCAGATTACCAAGGCAGGACTCCAATGATAAAGCGGAACCTCAGTCTGAAGAAGGATAAACCATTTATACACTTGAGTTTAGTTGTAAGTTCTAGGCCACAAGCTTTGAAGTAAAACCATCTTTTTAAAAAATTTTTAATTTATGTTGTGTTTGTTTCAGGTGTACAGCAAACTTATCAGTTATACATATATATATGCTACGTATGGTTATTCTTTTGCAGATTCTTTTCCCATATAGGTTATTACAGAACATTTGGTAGAGTTCCCTGTGCTCTACAGTGAGTCCTTATTAGTCACTTATGATGTCTGCTGCTGCTGCTGCTAAGTCGCTTCAGTCATGTCTGACTCTGTGCGACCCCATAGATGGCCATCTACCAGGCTCCCCTGTCCCTGGGATTCTCCAGGCAAGAACACTGGAGCGGGTGCCATTTCCTCCTCCAATGCATGAAAGGGAAAAGTGAAAGTGAAGTCACTCAGTCGTGTCTGACCCTCAGCGACCCCATGGACTGCAGCCCATCAGACTCCTCCGTCCATGGGATTTTCCAGGCAAGAGTACTGGAGTGGGGTGCCATTGCCTTGAGACCATCTTAGTTGGCATTTCAGCATGACCACTCAAAGCTATGAAATTTTATACAAGTTACACAAGATTCTCAGTCTTAAGTTTCCTCACCTAAAAATAGTATGTAAAAACACCTATTTTACACTATTATTGTAACACTGTCATATTTACTATGGAAGAATATCTGAGTGTAAGTGACCCCATGTGTGCAGTTCAAAACTGTTACTCTAGGGTCAGCCGTGTTCAAAACTAGCCCGCTAAAAGAGCCCGTTATTCTCAGAATAACCGATGGAGAAACAAATGCGCCATGAATTCTAAAGCAAACATAGGATATTAGACACTTTGTTGGATGAAAAAAGGTTTTCCTTTACCTAAACATGAAGATGGAAGTTCTAGATTTTAGTCAAGATGAAATTCATTGATCAAATTTATTAATCAAAAGTTACCTACTTCATTATCTTTTTATAATAATTATCTCATTTTTCATCCCCGAGAATTGTCCAGAGAAACATTTCACATGCATTTGTATCATAGCCTATATTTTAAACTAGTTTCAGAGTCTCTATTTTTGAATTGCTTCACATTATATTTGGCATTTTGTGTGAACTACTTTGTATTTCAAACGATTTCTTCTCTGACATGGCAGGGTTTGGTTGTTTAACCCTGTTTATACACTTCACTGTTAGTTCTGTAGTTAGAAGCTATCTTCAGTCACAATTGAAAAAGTGCCTGCAATTTAATAGCATTTTAGGCCTGGAGATGCCACAAATAGAGTTGTTGTTATTATTCTGAGCATTAGGCAAATGGGGGAGAAACGTGTCTGCGGAGCCACAGGATCGAATGGCTCTCCTTCAAGTATGAGGAGGTCAGCCTCAAGAAGAATGCAAACTAGTAGGAAGCTTATTATGAGCTCTGCAAGTCCACAGCTACAGAAGTAATGGACTTCAGAACTGACTCCTTTGAGCAGCAGCTTCAGCAGCCGGCAACAGTGTACAAAAGAGTGGAAGAAAAAAAAAAAAAAGGAATGTCTTTGGAAGAAAATGCTATGGCCTCACACTAGGTTGTAAACAGCTGGTCTGGCTCATCCCATTTCATGACAGATGCAAAATAAGGCAGAAAATTACATGTTGAGTAGCATATTCTTTTGGCATTTGTACATGTATTAAATAGTAAATAAAATGCCATTTTCAGTTTCAGAAACATAATTAAATAAAATATATTTAATCCCATATTAGAAATGATAGTAAGCTGTGATAGTATGATGGTAAAATGTTGGCATGGGTCATTGCTCTTCAATAAGGGTGATGCTTTCTCCACTTTATTTATCCAATTGTTCCGCTTTAAATCATGGAAAGGGATGAGGGAATCAAGATTTTCTTACAGGTGAATTAAATCTCCTGAGGCATTTGGTCAATGTCTGAGTCTTGGTAAAGAGTCAGTTTCCATCATAACTTTGCTGTAATCACCATTGAGCAACTGAGGACCCAATGCATGTCCCTCAGACCACTCTGGAGGGCCCTCCCCAGAACTGGCATGGGAATCGAATTCAGCTGGAACTGAATTCCCAAGCCCTGAATTCCATTCAAAACGTTTACCTGTGAAACCCACCTGCCGAAATCCTAGGAGTCCAAAGAAGTTCATATTCATAAGGTAAAATCCACAGCAGACCATAATTCTGGAATTAAGAGAACAGTGAGAAGACTGCTGGCAATCACAAGCCTGTTCTCTTTGTGAATCTGCTTCTGTTTCATAGACAAGTTCATCTGACATATTTTAGATCCCACATATTAGTGATACAGGGTATTAATCATTCTCTTTATGACCTACTTCACTTAGTGTGACAATCTCTAGGTGCATCCACGTTACTGGGAATGCATTATTTCATTCTTTTTTATGGCTGGGTAGTACTCCATTGTATATATGCTCCACATCTTCATCATTCATCTGCTGATGGACATTTAAGTTGTTCCCATGTCTGCTGCTAGGCTGCTAAGTCACTTCAGTCGTGTCCGACTCTGTGCGACCCCATAGATGGCAGCCCACCAGGCTCTGCCATCCCTGGGATTCTCCAGGCAAGAACACTGGAGTGGGTTGCCATTTCCTTCTCCAGTGCATGAAAGTCAAAAGTTAAAGTGAAGTCGTTCAATCGTGTCCGAGTCTTAGCAACCCCATGGACTACAGCCTACCAGGCTCCTCCCATGTCTTGGCTATTGTAAATAGTGCTGCTCTGAAAACAGGGGGCATGTATCTTTTTGAATTATAGTTTTGTCCAGGTATTTGCCTAGGACTGAGATTGCTGGATCATATGACAACTTTATTTTTAGTTTTTTGAGGACTCTCCATACTGTCTAACATAGTGGCTATACCATTTTATACAAGGGATATTTTTTTTTCTGAAAAGCCACAGAGAATAGAAAGCAATTTCTGGAAAAGTTACTAAGTAGAAAAAGGGTGATATTTTTCATCCAGTGAAATTCATAAATGCAAGTGATCTTTAATTTGGAATGTTGATGTGTGTGGCAGGAGTCGTATGATGGGGCTGGGTCACTCCTCCCTTTAAGTTGGGTTCTGGAAGTTTGAGTCAACCACATTCTACAGAGTAAGTCGCCATAACATTCTTGCATTTGTTATTTTCTAGCTCTTAATTTCTAAAAACTACAACTTAAAAGAACACATTAAGGGTCAAGAGAGTTGTTTGATTTTTCTACAACATGGAAATGAAACAATTTCCCCCACAGAATTACATGTTTCTGCTGGAAATCAGAATACTACCTCAGTGCCAACCTTACCTCAGGTGTCACGGAAGCAACTGTCCTTCTAGACAAGGTTCTTAGCATCCCAGCCTAAAATCAGATACAATTTCTCATTACTCAGATGCTCTTGATGAATCCAGTGTTATAAATGCTTCCTCCCTAAGATGAATTAGGATAAGTTACTGTGCGAACTGCCTCTAGCAAGAAAATAGAGTTTCCACCTGGTGCATGGACCATGCTCGTTACAAAAGAAAAAAAAATTCAATTTCATGAGCACTCTTTCAGTGAAGGGGAAAAAAAAATCTAAGTAGAATTCTAAAATATTCATAAGTATTAAAATCTCTTCTGTTAATATGAGAAAGAATTATAGCCCAGACAGATCTAGTGAGAAATTCCTTCTAAAGGTCAATTCTCTCCTGTATGAGGAGCCTGGTGGGCTACAGTCCATGGGGTCACAGAGTCGGACATGACAGAGACTGAACGGTAGCAAGCACACCAGACTAGTCACGTGACTTAATAAAAGTAGAGAGGCCACGTGACAGGACACATAATCTGTACATTAAGCATGCTTATTATTTTACAAAGCTTAACCCAGAAATCCTGAGCACAAATTACTCCAAGCAATTATGGTTTTAGTCTCAAAAAAAGTCTTACAAAGCAACCATAGAGAGAAGACTACCTCCAACTTCCTCACTCCCGAATTAAGAATTACTTCCTGTTAGCTCCAGCCTTTGATTGATCTCCATCATATCAGAAAGGCTGTGGTAACAAATACAGCTAAGAATTAACTTTCTAAAGGGAAAGCAACACAAATTCTGCAACAGAAACTAAGGACTTTTAACGTGTTTTCTCTTTTTCTTGCTTATTTTTTCTTTGCCCTCGCTTTCAGTAGGCTTTGGGTTTGTTAGCCTGGCAAAAATGAACATGTCAGCTTTCATTGCAAATCACTGCCCAGCTCAAATGGGATTTTGAAAAGATGTGCCCCTGCTTCATTAATAATAACATCAAATTCTTTTTTCTTGGTTTGCTTTATAGACATATCCTTCTTGGTTCCACAAATCATTTCTTTATGTGACTGTGGATCTCAAAAGAAAGAAGACCGATTTTTTTTTTCCTCTGTCACCACGAATTACATAAATAGAAGATAGAGCAAAGTCTTTCTGCCTTAAATACCAGAGAATCTCTACACACACACACAAAAAGAGACAAAGAAAACATGGAAGAAAGAGGAAAGAACAAAGGGAAACAGGAAAGGCAGAAGAGAGGAAGGCACCCTCGTAAATGAACCTAAAGCTGTAAAGGAAGACAGAATGAAATCTGTGAAAAGACTGACTCAGTTCTCCAAAGAAGGAAGCTGGAAATTCAATCTGCTAGTTTATTTACCTCTAATGCATAGTTTAGAAGTCAGAATAATATTCAATAACGACTCAAAGCTTTGTGATTTTGCATAATCCCCTATGATGGAAACTTAGCACACAGTGGTATTTACACACACAGATGGGATGAATTTTAGCATAACCCCAATAACAATTAGCTTCTGTTAGAATCTGTGTATCTATGGTTATTACAGATTACTACTTTGTCTTCCCCCTTCATCAGCATTTGTCTGCTATTTGCAAAGCCCAATTAATTTACAGCATTTGTAATTTCACAGGGTCAGGATCAGACTGTCACTTTCGCCTCCAGGTAGATGCACACAGTCTGAGGCAATTGTTCTTTATAATTTCCATACCAGCCTCTGATTGATGGAATGCCAGCGCTATAAAATGTTGTCAGGAAAACAAAAACTTGGTCCAGGTGTTTTGTGATTTTTATGATCTTGGCTTTCAAGGGCAAAGCACCACCTCTGCAGTCAAGCTGAATCACAGCTCAGGGAAAAGTGGAGAAGTTTTGAAGCAAAGAAGGTACCAGAATCTTTCTTCTTGACTCGCAAACCACAGAGCAGCAGCCTCACATCCCTGCAAGAAATGCAGACTCTCAGGCTGAGCCCCAGACCCACCCCTTCAGTATCAGCATTTTAACAATTCCCAGGGGTTCAAGGCTCACTTTAAAGTCTGAATATCCTGCTAGAAAGATTAGCTTCAAAAGTGCAATATATTCCAGCAACTCACCTTCAGGGATACCTCAAGAATGACCTTGACCAACCTGAATCCTAGGTTGTTCTAACTATGCCATTTGTATTGATGGAGTTGTTACTGAGCGGGGTTTTAGCCTTCCTTAAGCAATAGAAATTGGTAAGAGGGCAGACAAGAAATTCAGGCAAGGCTCGATGGGGACCCCTGCTGCAGGGGGTGGGAGGGAGTGAGAACAAGAGGCACCCTAGTTTGCTCCCTGAGGTGTGGGAGCTGCCATGATGGGGATGGGGAGGAGGGTGGGGATGGGCCTGAGGAGTGGGGAGCTGCTGTGATGGGGATGGGGAGGAAGGTGAGGATAGGGAGGAGGGTGAGGATGGTCCAGAGGTGTGGTAACTGCCTTCTTGGGGATGGGGAGGAGGGTGGGGATGGGGAGGAGGGTGAGAATGGGCCCGGGGTGTGGGAGCTGCCGTGATGGGGATGGGGGGGATGGGCCTGAGGTGTGGGAGCTGCTGTGATGGGGATGGGGAGGAGGGCAGGGATGGGGAGGAGAGTGGGGATGGGCCCCGGGTCAGGCTGGAGGTGCATCCTAGGTGGTCTGCCCACCCCTTTGGTGGCATTGAGTGCAAGGGGCATCCATGGCACCCTGCTTTTGCTCCTGGCTTTTGTCTCAGAAGTAGCTGTGTTTGGGTCCATTTATACCTTGTTGTCTATAATTTGTCCCAGCTACACAAGCATGCAGTTTCTGATCCCTTGTAGTCTCTGTCTTTTGTTGCTGGAGGAGGTGTGTTTCCAGGTGCAGCCAAGGGTCCCAGGTCCCCACCTGCCTCAGATTCACCTCTCAGACACAATTCAGTTCAAAATGACTTTCTTGTGATGCAGTTCTTAGAACTACTCTGCCATTTAATCATCCAGTCATTTTGATTTTGAAATTCTTTGACTTAATTCACTTAATTTTTTTTTCACATTTCATAAATCTCATGAGCCAGCATTTATGGGAATAAAAACAGTAACTAGGTATGCCACATAGTTATTTAAATTTATTATTATTTAGTTATGCAAGCTTTTAAATGAAACATTTATATTCTTTTCCTATAAAGGGCCAGACAGTAAATAGTTTAGGCTTTATGGCCCAAGAGAACATGTCACTTAACTTGCATCCAAATTTAGTATTCCATTTCATCAAAATGTAAAAATTATGCTGAGTTCTTGGTCATATGAAAACAGGCAGTGGGCTGGCTATCATTTGCTCAGAGGTCAACGATCTAAATTTCACTTTAAAAACGAAGGTCTGAAAGCTAAGAAATGTAATTCTGGAACAGGATACAAGAGCCACTGCCGTGCGTCTTCTCTAGAGACAGCAGTCTCCTTGTCACGGGGACTCTAAGCTCAGCCAAGGCTTTGGGCTGCTGAGGCCAGGGGCAACAGGATATATTTCTAAGATTTTCTGTTTTGAATTGGAGTATAGTTGCTTTATGATGTTGTACCACATAGTGAATTAGCCATGTGTGTACATATATCTGGGCTTCCCTGGTGGCTCAGATGATAAAGAATCCACCTGCAATGTGGGAGACCCGGCTTCGACCCCTGGGTTGGGAAGATCCCCTGGAGAAAGAATGGCAACCCACTCCAGTATTCTTGCCTGGAGAATCTCATGGATGGAGAAACTTGGTGGCCTACAGTCCACAGGGTCACAAAGAGTTGGATACGACTGAAGCCACATAGCGCGCACGCACACACACACACACACACACGTGTGTGTATAACTGATTTACTTTGCTGTGTAGTAGAAACCAGCACAACATTGTAAAGCAACTGTACCACAATAGACCTTAATTTAAAAAATACAGGAAAAGTTGAATTACCATTTAAAATATGCATATTTTTCTGATTAAGGTAATAAAGCATGAAAAAAAAACCCACAAGGGCAAAAAGTTACAGCTAAAAACTTTGTGAATATCCATTTTTTTTTCAAGACGCATTCTGCAGCTTCATCAATGGCAAGCCCCAAATAGGCTACTTTTAAGTTCAAGGGGAATGCTGGCAGGTGTTTAACTGTGGAAGTTCGTTTCAGGGGCTCCTGAATTTTCACTTCCCTACCCATATTCTGGGCAAACAGTGCTGATCCATCCCAGCACATCCCCCTTGAGCCTGGACAGAGCTCTCAGACAGACTATGGATGCTTTCAGAGGGAAGCCTGGCCCCACCCTTGGGCTGTAGATTACACGCCATGCGGAGCGTGGGGTCTAACACTAAGAGCAGACAATGCCATTGGGCACTTCGGACCGTGAGTCTGACTGCATATTGACTCTCCCATCCTCTGTGTCCGTGACAGACAGGAGACCCTGGACGGGCCGACAGAGCACTGTCCATCTCAATAGCCCAGTGGAGGATGAATTGGATTCACTGGAAAACCCTGCCCTGGGCTCCCTGGCGCCCAGTTGTGTCCAGCTGGCAGCATTTGCCAATTCTCTGTTACACTGCCTAATGTCCACTGAGCAGCAATAAATAGGGGCTGCTTAAATAGGGGCTGCTTCTTAAAGTATAGATTTATGCAGAAACCTAAATTTTGCAAGACTCTCTAGGTTCTGTTAAGGTGTTTATTGCCCAAATAATTGTGGCATTGAGTCAAAAGAGTACTGGCAGACTCTTTGGCATTTAGTCAAAAAATTAGAGATACCAACATATGCAGCTCTGACATAAGGGAGCTGAGCTCTTTTTTCCTGCATGCCTGAACTCATAAGCCCATGAGTGAACTGTTCACCATCCTTAGCAGAAAGAAAAAGGGAGAGGGTGAATGAGAAAAGTTTGGTCAAAGTATAACATCCTAAGCCTTTTACCAAGGACAAGGCAACAAGGATGCCTGTCTAAACTGTCATTTTAGAGAGCATGACTCATTTTTTTCTGCTAGTCAAGATAGATCTGTTCTGGAACGTCAATGTAGGAGTGCATGATGTGAGTGTACAAGGTTGTGAAGGAACAGCAGAAAAGGGCATTTTGCTTTGTCACAGACCAGGGAGCTGGTCCTCCCCAAGCCCCGTGTGTTAGCCCGACTCAGTCTTGTTGCTAAGGTTCCTAAAGGTTCACCCAGTTTGGGTTCTGTGCACAGGCCACTACTTCCTGTCTGCATTCTTGACATTGTCGTATCCATTTGGCTGCTACTCTTGTGGCTTCAATAGTTATCCTTCAGGAATGATTTCTGTTCTCCCAAGAAAGTACCAACGTCCCAAAACCTAGAGCTAAAAAGTCATCGCCATGACCCAATCCTCATGCCTAGTCTGTTAACCAATAGATATTCAGAGACAAAGAACAAAACCCACCAGGAGTTGTGAAGCCCACTGGCTCACAGAGTCCAGAGCATCAGCACCGTCTCCATGGAGCCCAGAAGGCTTCTGACTCTTTCACTTCCAATACAGATGACAAACATCTCAGGATTTACATGCTCCTGACAGAACCAGAAGTTTCTAGATTCAGACGGATTCTTTCTTTCATAACTTCATTGACACGCTTGGGTCCACAGTGCTGAACCCTGAACAGAAGTCACAGTCAATATCTGCTTATTCATTGATCTGCACAGAAATCCAGGTAAAAAGTCAGCACACCTTGTCTAAACTCAGCCAGCAAACAAGGCTCCCTGACACTGTCCAGCCATCCACAGTGAAAGCCAGAGGCTCTGCCGTGAGTGGGCCGTACCAACAGAGAAACTGATGTGTCACGATCAAGGTGGCTCCAAGGGCAGATGGGAAAGGCGAGGGGAATGCAAAATCTGCTCAAATTATCCCTCAGATTCCCCCCAAAAAAGTAAATCTTACTCAGAATTTAAGTGACATAAAAGAAAACGCACACCGAAAAGCTGTCTCCTTCCATCACATCAGGATAGTATCACCAGCTACTTCGATCAGCAGCAACACGTAACGTGTGCATTCACAATCCATTCTTGGTCACATTTAGATTTGGAAGGTAATTTACCTTGGGCAGAGTCCTCACACTTTTTGTACTTCTGTATAAACTTAAAAAGTCCACGATCATCTGGAAATACTGCTGTGCTTTCTAGGAGGCCTTCTTCCAATGTGGGTTATTGAGGTCTTACACTTGGCAAGTACTTATGGAGCTCCTACTGTGTGTCGGGCATTATTCTAGGGATGTGGTATTCACAACGAATGAAACAAACACCCCTGCCTGCATGAACGTACACTCTGGTCAGGGGAGGGGAAGGACGTGGAGTGCAGAGACCACGTGTACATGGCACCCACTGCAGCGTCCTTGCTGGAGAACCCCGTGGACAGAGGAGCCTGGCGGGCTACCAAACACGGGGCCACAGAGAGTCAGACACAACTGAGTGCCTAAACCACCACCAACGAATTCTTAGTTTCCCTCAGTCTTTTATGGGTTTTGTGATGAGCAAAGGAATTCTTTTGGAACTGGCACCTAAACAGATGCCTGGGCATATTAAGAATTAAACAAATGATAAATAGCATTGTGTTCAACATACAAGCTACTGTGCATTTATATTTATGTGTCTACCTGTCTTTTCCTCCTCTTACGGGTCCACAGAGTTCCTGAGAACAGGGCTACAGCTACTGCAGGAGTCCCTAGAATAAGGAATCCTGAATTCATAAAACAACCCAGCCCCAAGTCTGGGCTTCAGATTTCTTAATCTGTAAACGTATTCTAATAAATACTTAATAAGTTGATAAAGTCAGTTAAGGTATTAAAACTCTGCTGCGCAAGGTAGATGCTAGATACATGTCTCCAGAATTGAGTCAGTAAAGATTGTGACTATGTTGGATTTGACTGTATTCTCTTGATAAATAGCTGAAGTTTGTTCTCCCTAGAGAAAAGAAGATTAGACATTGATGGGCCCCTCATCTTCTCTGGGATGACAGTGATTCGTTAAAGAACTCTCTTAGATAAGACTTTAAAAGCGGCTCCTCTGCTGCAGTGAGTGGATATCAAGTTGCCTGGTACGTTTCAGCAAAAATAGAAGGCAGATGATAAATGGTTCCAGCCAAGGCTTTTCCTTTAATCAAAGTGCCCTAGGACACTAGGGGCACTAACCTGCCTAGGGAACCAAACCTGGATTATTCCTGAGCCAAACTTGGGTCCGCTTATTCACAAGTGGTAAGGACAATCTACCGCCAGTGGATTGTGGTGGAAAAAAGGGCGGCATTTACTGCAGGCGCCAAGCAAGGAGTTCAGGGAGCTAGTGCTTCAAGACCCTGGAACTCCCAGAAGGCTCTCAGGAAAAGGTTTTTAACACAGAATAAGGGAGGGGTGTTTTGGGTTCTGTGATCAGTTCGTGGGCATCCCTCTGATCGGTGTGTGAGGAGGTAATTGGGCATCATCGACCTTCTGGTTCCAGCTGCTCCGGGGTCTGTGCACTTGTGAGCAGTGCACAGGGAGCTGCTTGCACCTGATGGGGGTCTGGGTTTCTGTATCTGCAAAACAGCTCCCTCTAAATGAGCCCACAGGCTCTTCTCTCTCTGCAGTTCAGACACTGCCTGTGACTTGGCTTGTCTGTGAACTATCTCCATGGTCCTTGCTCTTGCACTTTCTCTTACCATCTCACTGCTGCCGGCAAGTCTATCAGAAGGTAAAGGCATGCCGCGGAAGCTAATAATAGTCTGCCGTCTTCACAGTCGAGTCACAGCTGTGTAACACGTCCAATAGTGGACCAGAACTTAGAGTCCAGGTAACGTCACCACCATGCAGCTGAAAGGAAACAGCATGGACAGGGCAAGAAAAACTCTTGACAAAGCAGAACTTATGACAAGGAAAATCACTGGAAAAAAAATCACTGTGGTCATATTGTCACTTTAAATTGTCTTTCTCAGAAGTGAGATGTAACTTTGATTCTATTTTTTTTTTTTTTACTATCAGGGTTTTCAAAGGAATAGAGTCATACTGTGTAGCTAATACATTAAGCTGATGACCATCTGTATGTCTTTGCTTTAATTCTTTGTTTGTATTATGCCTTGTAAGAGCTCTTTATACATTTTCTGATTCACCTTCTTTGCAGACCCCTGGGGGAACCTGTATCATTTTGACCCTCTTTGAAGTTAGGCATCATCCTAGGACTTGACAGTCAACAAAATATTAGTGAAAGTGACATATGTCACTTCTGAACGTTTTAGAAGGCAGCACAGGGTTTTATATGCCCTTCACCCCACCTTGGTGACCACAAAGGCATACACGAGATGGAAACTCCATCATCCTTGGCTCCTATACGTTAACTTGAATAAAATTCCATCAACAGATACAAAACATGAGTGAGAAATTAGTGGGTGTTTGGGTTTTTTTGGTGTTTGGCCACTGAGATTTGGGGGTTGATTGTAACCATAGCATAAATGTAATAACTCCTGATTGATATAAAGGCTTAATCGTGAATTTCAAATGACTGATTTTAAAGTATTCAATGCAATCCCGATAATGCCTTGAGCATCAAGTGTTTTAAAGCAGAAAGCCTTAAGCACCGGGCTGAGCTCCCTGTGTCACACAGCAGACCCCCACTGGATGCCCATTTCACACGCGGTAACGTGTGTTTCCATGCTATTCGTGCTGACGTATGTCAGAAACCAGTATAATATTGTAAACCAATTATCCTCTAATAGAAAAAAAAAAGAGTATGGAAGTCCCTCAAAAATTTAAAAACAGAATTACCATATGATTCATCAGTTCCACTTCTGAGTACTAACAGGAAAAGAATAAAACACTAATTCAAAAAAAAATAAAAAAGGAGAAAGTCTTCAGTAAGACATGAGTATAGCACAGATAAAAGCCTGTCTCCAGATTTTTCAGCTCTGAAGAGTTCTGAAGCAGAACGTGTGATGGGAAGAACCTGTTCCCATAAATGCAGGGAAGGACTCTGCCGCCCCTCCATGCTCTGACGGCGTCACTCAGTTAAAGGCAGATGCCTCCGCCACATCCGTTATTTAATTTTGTTTAGAATCAGTGAAGAATAAGAACTAAACCAACTGTTAGCGAACAGACAATCAACCCTCCTTGTTGTGGCAGCATTGGGAAAAGACAAGAGTACTGGCGTGTGTTTGGGTCCACATTCCTTGAGGTAGACCCACGGCTAGTAGTGGAACGCGTCAAAGCAGAGGAGGAGAGGCAGCTTTGAGTTGCACATCCTGCCAGCTACCAATCGGCGCTTGCCATCTACGTCTACAAGGATTACATCATGAGCCAATGCGATCGCTGACCTTCAATACCCCTTGAAAGGAGGTCAGGGTGGGGTCCAGGACCCAGGTACTCTCTGCTCTGGGAAAACTGGCAGAACAGGTCTTCAAATAGACACTTTCGGAGGAAGACTTGGAAAATCAAACAAATACATTTTGTAACTTTGTATTTACCTCTATGTAAGTATTTGGCATGTGAATTACACAATTCTAATAGACCCTCATGCCATTTCACTGCATCTAATTCAAGTTCCCCACTTCCTGTTTTAGAATGCTTTCTTGAAGATGCTTTAATGAAAAATTATTATGAATTATAACTTATGAATTACATGGATTTGTCTATTGATCAATACATCATAGATAAATTTTTATTGTATTTAATTTTTAAAAGACCTCCCAATTATCCATATGACTGAATGGAATTTTAAACAAACCCCCCCAAAATATCTGTTACCTTTGTTCAAAATGTTACCTATTAGAAGCCACTGGCCATCCATGTTAAGGGTTAAAAAGAAAATAGCTTAAAATTGTATGCATTTTTGTCTTAAGATAATAACAGTAATAATACCTGACTTATATAGTCAGAAAATATTACCAAGCTTTTGAGCTGTGGAAGATTTTGGAAATCATTTAGCACAAACCTTCACATTTGACTTGACGACCTAGACTTGGGATGTACGCAAAAGCATAAGTCCCTAAGTGTATTATTCACACATAATTTATTCCAGTAATTAAATAATAAGGATGTATTACACCCAGTAGAAGTCCCTTAATGAAGTGTGTGACTTTCTGACATGCTTTGGTCTGCGCTTTACGAATATGGAAGAAGGAATTGTAAGCTCCTCCAGCCATCTTCAGTCTAAAGGGGGCAATGAAAATTTTAAAGGCTGACCGGCTGATGCTGCATACTGTTCTAAAATTAATAGTGACGGCCCTAATGAAATCCTTTAATGTGATGATTAAAAGGATCCTATGAAATTAGGTGCAAGTATCATTTTAAAATGCATTCTTAGCCCTGGAGAAATGAATGTTAGGCAAATGATCTGAGCTTTTAAAACTCTTTTTCATTAATAGTAGCTCACATCTGTGTAGGCATCTTAACTTTTCCAAAGCACTTTCGTAACTTCCACCTAATTGAGCATCCTGACACCATCACGGTTAAGCCCTCGAGGCAATAGCAATTCCCACTTGCCACTGGGGAAACTTCTTCGAAATGAGATTATTAGGAGAAAGGCCAGGCCAAGCAAATAATGGGGAACTAGCCCTAGAAACCCCATTATGTAACTCCAACCTCAGCCCTCTTCCAGGCACTAATAAATTCTCCTGCTAAAGGATAGGTCAGATCAGATCAGTCGCACAGGTGTCCAACTCTTTGCGACCCCATGAATCGCAGCACGCCAGGCCTCCCGGAGTTCACTCAGACTCACGTCCATCAGGTCAGTGATGCCATCCAGCCATCTCATCCTCTGTCGTCCCCTTCTCCTCCTGCCCCGAATCCCTCCCAGCATCAGAGTCTTTTCCAATCAGTCAACTCTTTGCATGAGGTGGCCAAAGTACTGCACTTTCAGCTTTAGCATCATTCCTTCCAAAGAAATCCCAGGGCTGATCTCCTTCAGAATGGACTGGTTGAATCTCCTTGCAGTCCAAGGGAATCTCAAGAGTCTTCTCCAACACCACAACTCAAAAGCATCAATTCTTCGGCACTCAGCCTTCTTCATAGTCCAACTCTCACATCCATACATGACCACTGGAAAAACCATAGCCTTGACTAGACGAACCTTTGTTGGCAAAGTAATGTCTCTGCTTTTGAATATGCTATCTAGGTTGGTCATAACTTTCCTTCCAAGGAGTAAGCGTCTTTTAATTTCATGGCTGCAATCACCATCTGTAGTGATTTTGGAGCCCAGAAAAAGTCTGACACTGTTTCCACTGTTTCCCCATCTATTTCCCATGAAGTGGTGGGACCGGATGCCATGATCTTCATTTTCTGAATGTTGAGCTTTAAGCCAACTTTTTCACTCTCCACTTTCACTTTCATCAAGAGGCTTTTGAGTTCCTCTCCACTTTCTGCCATAAGGGTGGTGTCATCTGCATATCTGAGGTTATTGATATTTCTCCCGGCAATTTGATTCCAGCTTGTGTTTATTCCAGTCCAGTGTTTCTCATGATGTACTCTGCATATAAGTTAAATAAACAGGGTGACAATATACAGCCTTGACGAACTCCTTTTCCTATTTGGAACCAGTCTGTTGTTCCATGTCCAGTTCTAACTGTTGCTTCCTGACCTGCATACAAATTTCTCAAGAGGCAGATCAGGTAGTCTGGTATTCCCATCTCTTGAAGAATTTTCCACAGTTTATTGTGATCCACACAGTCAAAGGGTTTGGCATAGTCAATAAAGCAGAAATAGATGTTTTTCTGGAACTCTCTTGCTTTTTCTATGATCCAGCGGATGTTGGCAATTTGATCTCTGGCTCCTCTGCCTTTTCTAAAACCAGCTTGAACATCAGGAAGTTCACGGTTCACATATTGCTGAAGCCTGGCCTGGAGAATTTTGAGCATTACTGTACTAGCGTGTGAGATGAGTGCAATTGTGCGGTAGTTTGAGCATTCTTTGGCATTGCCTTTCTTTGGGATTGGAATGAAAACTGACCTTTTCCAGTCCTGTGGCCACTGCTGAGTTTTCCAAATTTGCTGGCATATTGAGTGCAGCACTTTCATGACATCATCTTTCAGGATTTGAAAGAGCTCAACTGGAATTCCATCACCTCCACTAGCTTTGTTCGTAGTGATGCTTTCGAAGGCCCACTTGACTTCACATTCCAGGATGTCTGGCTCTAGGTCAGTGATCACACCATCGTGATTATCTGGGTCGTGAAGATCTTTTTTGTACAGTTCTTCTGTGTATTCTTGCCACCTCTTCTTAATACCTTCTGCTTCTGTTAGGTCCATACCATTTCTGTCCTTTATCGAGCTCATCTTTGCATGAAATGTTCCTTTGGTATCTCTGATTTTCTTGAAGAGATCCCTAGTCTTTCCCATTCTGTTGTTTTCCTCTATTTCTTTGCATTGATCACTGAAGAAGGCTTTCTTATCTCTTCTTGCTATTCTTTGGAACTGTGCATTCAGATGTTTATATCTTTCCTTTTCTCCTTTGTTTTTCGCTTCTCTTCTTTTCACAGCTATATGTAAGGCCTCCGCAGACAGCCATTTTGCTTTTTTGCGCAGGCATCTGCGACGGGCGCGCCATAGCTAAAGGATAATCACCCTCCTAAAGAAGGGCTGCATTCTGCTGTGGGAGCCACCACTTGAGCTAAGAAAGAGGAAAGCTGGAGATGATCTGGAAACAAAGCTGACATGTGTTTGAGAAATACATGCCAGTAAGATACACCCTGAAACTGATTGGGGGGAATTTTTAGCCTTGTAGGCAAGAGATCAATCAAGGACTTGCTATCATTAACAACATACAGCTTTTTCTGTTTAAAATTTAAGACAACAGGCAAGGTACACTGTATCAGAAGATGAGGTCGTGCTGGATTGCTAAGAGTATCCTAAAGTAAGAAAACCCCGTGTGTGTATTATCAGGTGGTTTGTGCCAACCTATTCCTGAGAGATGTTCAAGGCTGGGCAGAGTGCAGTCAGTCAGGGTTGTGTGGTGCACGCGTGCTCAGTTGCTCAATTATGTCCAACTCTTTTGTGACCCCATGGACTATACCCTCCAGGTTCCTCTGACCACGGGATTCTCCAGGAACGAGTTGCCATTCCTTTCTTCAGGGGATCTTCCTGATTCAGGCATCAAACCCGCATCTTTTGTATCTCCTGCATTGGCAGGGGGATTCTTACCACTAGCACCACCTGGGAAGCCCCAGGTATAGCAGATTCCAGAGTCAAAACGATGTATCCAGTGAGTCTATCCCATGATGGTCCACCCCTGTTATCTCTAAAGGAGACTTCAGGCCAAACAGAGCAGAGCCTTTTTCAAATCACACTACAGTTTGGTCACTCTGCTCCACATACAAAGATATTCATTCATAGTTTACAGAAGTCTCAAAAACTAACCAAAACCCACCGAGAATTGGTAGGATCTACATTAATTTCTGTCCATGTGTCCACCTGAGATAAGCCTACATGAGAGAAGTTGGTAGCACTAACCCTATTTTCTGAGTTTGCAATTAGTCTAGGGGCAAAGTGTGGCAGCTGAGTGAGTGTTCACAGCATTCATAGAAGTTGCAAATACTTGTAACTACAGTGATCAATCATCCAACAGAAGTCCTTTCTACGAAGGAAATGTTTAAAAGAGAGTGACACCTTATTCTGAAAAACAAAAATAGAATAAGAAAGCAGAGAAGAGTTAGATGTTTTTCCAACTCTGTGCTGCTGTGCTTACTTGCTCAGTCATGTCTGACTCTTTGCCACCCATGGACTGTAGCCCACCAGGCTCCTCTGTCCATGGGATTCTCCAGGCAAGAATACTGGAATGGATTGCCATGCCCTCCCCCAGGGGATCTTCCCAGCCCAGGGATCGAACCAGGGTCTCCTGCATGGCAGGCAGATTCTTTACCAGCTGAGCCGCCAGGGAAGCCCCAGCTCTAGGCATCCTCATACTAATTGCCAGAAGAATTAAGTCAATTTAGGCAGCAACCCGTATAACTCATGTATAACATAAGATATATCATATGAGGAACGTACTGAGGATGGCAATAGGGTGTGTTGAAAATGGCCCACCTACCTTGGGGATAAAAGCCATGAGGTGGTTTATTATACACATGATTATATAAAATAAACTTTAAAAATAGGTTTAAAATCAGTTTCTAGTTCTTCGCTAAAGAACTGCCCATCCTCTTAACTGTGTGCCGAAGAGAATACAAATCTGGTTAATTTAAGGTGTTTCTGTGCTCCATAACTCAGATCTTGAGTCTTGACAACTTAATGGAGTTTCAAGGAAAGACTGAAGTCCTGGTTGACAGACTGATTTGCTCAGCCCAGCAACGCCTGTGATGATGTGGGCATCTGTTCCTGTGTGATCTGAGCGCTCTTAGTATTCTATATCCATAGCAGCAGTATCTTAAAGTTGCTTAGAAAAAGGTTGCTATTTTTCCACGCAAAGATGCTATCAATTTCCGATTCACCACAAAGTTAATAGCAGTGTTTCTTCCTTTGGATTTGTTTGTGTGGGGTGGCAACACTTGCCACAGTAAATTTGCACGTAGTATGAGATTCATCCCAAGGTCAGGACTGTTTAAAAGCATGCAGGGTGTTTCTAGAATTGAAAAATCATGGCACTTCCTGTTTAGAATTAAGTTGAAATTTGATCATCCAGTCTCCCTAAGTTGTACACAAACCTCTGTCTAGTACAGGAGCTCAGTGTATGACTGACATCCATTCTATACTAAATACAGCAATTAGTACCAGGGCTAGGTGGATCCATGCAGACCTGGGCTGTCCAACAACTCCATAACATGTTAACAGAAAAACTCAAGCCAGCTTTTTGGCTAGCCCAATAATACCTGAATAGGAATCCACTTCCCCTAAAGTTTTAACCCCTAAAGTTTGTTAAGAGGTGGGCAGAGGCAGAGATATGTTGCTATCTTATTGTAAAAAAAAAAAAAAATGCAGTCAATTTACTGTGATTATAAGTTACCTTATAGCATGGATGTGAAAAGTAAATGAGTTAATATAGCAGATGAGCATTTAGCACTGAGTTAGACATTTAGTAAGCAATCACTAAGTTGCTATTCACTAAGCAACTCTTTGTTTTCCTCATACTCCACAGCTCCCCCCAAAATCTCCTGTAAAATCTCTCTCCATTTCCTTCTGGAACCTACCATTTGTCTAAGTATCCCACATCACAAAATTTGGGTCAACAAGGGAGAAGAAAATGAGCCATCCACGTCAGGGTCATCTTTTGTGGATGGATTAAAAAAAAGAACGTGCCTGCCTGGGAACGCTCATACATTTTGTCTGTCCTGTCCCTGTGAGGATGGGGACCACACCAATGTGATGAACAAGACGAACCCTGTCACTGCTGATCGGAGTTCCGATTCCAGGCTACGACACTGAGCACTATGAGTTCACAGCATAAAGCGTAACTTAGCCCATGTTCATAGCATAAAGCTCACTCCACATTTGTGAGCATCTGCAGTACCCCAGACTGCAAGGAGATCAAACTGGTCCATTTTAAAAGAAATCAACCCTGAATGTTCACTGGAAGAATTGAAGCTCCAGTACCTTGAGGCAAAGAGTCAACTCATTGGAAAAGACCCCGAGTTCA
Source organism: Bubalus bubalis (assembly GCF_019923935.1). Lineage (NCBI taxonomy): Eukaryota > Metazoa > Chordata > Mammalia > Artiodactyla > Bovidae > Bubalus > Bubalus bubalis. Next base: position 2,264,307 of record NC_059157.1, read on the forward strand.
TAGCATAAAGCATAACTTACTCCATGTTTGGGTGTGGCAGTGGGGGTGTGTGGGGGAGCATGGTCAAGGAAAGCTGTTCTGAGTAAGATTGATGTTGGGATTTAAAGGAGAAGTTGAAATGGTATGATGAGGTGAAAAATATTCCAATCAGAAGAAATACCACATATGGTGATCTTTCCAGAAGACTTGGAGGAGCTGTGGCATGAGTGAAACCTGGAGAGTGAGCACAGGGGTGGGGTGAGCTGGGGAGGCAGGCAGGGGTTGTGCCAGGCAAAGTCTTACAGACCAGGTCACGTGGCGCAGTGCCCAGGGTCCAGCTGCTGTTCAGCCACTAAGGTCATGTTCTACTCTTTGTGACCCCATGGACTATAGCAGGCCAGGCTCCTCTGTGCTCTACCATCTCCCAGAGTTTGCTCAGATCCATGTCCATTGACTCAATGATGCTATCTAAACATCTCCTTCTCTGCCGCCCCCTTCTCCTCCTGCCTTCAATCTTTGCCAGTGTCAGGGTCTTTTCTAATGAGTCGACTCTTTGCATCAGGTGGCCAAGGTATTGGAGCATCCTTCCTTCCAGTGAACATTCAGGGTTGATTTCCTTTAGGATGGACTAGTTTGATCTCCTGCGGTCCAGGGTACTGTAAATGCTCACAAATGTGGAATGAACTACCTCTGGAGGCAAGAAATCTATCACTCACAGAGAGACGTGCCGGCTGAAGAGCCCCTTTTCAGTAGGCATCTTTGTGTCTGTCTGATTCTCCTCTCCCTGCCGCCTGTTTGTTCCACTTCCTCTGCCTCTGGGCTGTTTCTTGTGACAAACAGCATAACTCAAGTAGGTGACAAGTGTGGTAGAAATAACACCATCTCTGGAGTCAGCCAGGCCTACATTCAATCGGGCTTGAAGGAAGGAAAAAAGAGAAAGTACATGCATTGGGAGCGGGGAAGATGAAACGAAAGTGGCAGTGTTGACAAGTAGTGAAGCAACGAGGACACATGATTCTTTGTAATTTTCTGTCTACTTTTGTGAGTTCTTAAAAAATTCCATAATAAAAACATTTTTAGAAGTCCAGGTTACATCACTCATAAGTAGTTCTAGAGCAAGCTACTGAACTCCTCTGAGTCTCAGTTCCTTGATTTACAGGAGGGACGTGCACACCTCACAGAAGGGCTGCAAAGGGTGAACGAGAAGGTGGAGGCCGCACAGAGCCCAGGATGCCCAAGGGAGCGGTGCCCGCAGCTCGCGCCGCAAGGCCCCGCGGCAAGGCCAGCCTCTCGGCCTGCCGGCCCCGCCCCGGATCCCGGAGCCTCCCTGGACGTAATGGACACACGAAGCCCCTGAAGACGCTAGGCCACGTCACAGTGCGGTTTCAGTTCAGGGGATCTGGGGGAGGCCCGACATGGCGTTTCTCATAGGCTTCCGGGCGCTGCTGGAGCCGCTAGACGGCAGAGCACACGTTGTGAAGCCAGTCCCCACTTGCGCCTTCTTTCTTTACTTTTAGTTTATTTTTAGTTTGCAGTTGCACTAATTTCTGCTGCGTAGCAAAGTGACCCAGTTACACACATATATACATTCTTTTACAATATTCTTTTCCATTGTGGTTTATCCCAGGGTCCTAGACAGTAGGACCGCGTTGTTTTTCAGTTCTAAGTGTAAGCAGTTTGCGTCTGCTCACCCCGAAGTCCCAATCCGTCTCCCTTTCCCCACCGCCCTCTGCCACCACGAGTCTGTTCTCCGTGTCCGTGCGTCTATGCGGCACAGACTCGCAATGCAGCGCTGCTGAGACTAAGCTTCCAATTGTACTCTTCTGATTGCTGAGTTTCTGTTCTGTTCTTCTGCTCTGAGTGTCTGGCTAGATTATTCCCCAGGATTCTAATCCCTCCAGGAATGAAGTCCTAGATCCATGCTAACAGACCCTGAGTCTGAAATCTTGTTCATATGCTTATGGGTGGAAGTTATCTTTCAGACAGCAAAGCCCCGGACTCTGGTTTCCTTCATGGATCCCTGAGGAATTTGTGCTTCTTCAAAAAAAAAAAAAAAAAAAAAAAGAATTTAAGTATAATTACTTTCCCCTGGTAGCTCAGACACTAAAGACTGCCTGCAATGCAAGAGACCCAGGTTCAATCCTGGGTCAGGAAGATCCCCTGGAGAAGGAAATGGCACCCCACTCCAGTATTCTTGCCTGGAGAATCCCATGGACAGAGGAGCCTGGGGGGCTACAGTCCGTGGGATCACAGTCTGACATGACTGAGTGACTAACACTTTCATAGTTAATTTACAATGTTGTGTTTATTTCAGGTGCACAGCAAAGTAATTCAGTTACATCTATTCTTCAGATTCATTATAGGTTATTAACAAGATACTGATCAGAGTTCCTATACCGTATAAAGTAGCTCCTTGTATACTTTATATACAGAAGTGTGTATGTGTTATGCCCAACTTCTTAATTTATCTCTTCCTCCATCCCCTTTGGTGACCATAGGTTTGTTTTGAGTCTGTGCGAGGCTGTTTCTGTTTTGTAAGTAAGTTCATTTGTACAGATGTTTTAGATTCCACATGTAAGTTATATTGTACGGGATCTTTCTCTGTTTGACTTACTTCACTTAGTATGATAACCTCTAAGTCTGTCCTTGCTGCGTCTAAGCTTGTGCGTGGAGCTCCACCATCGCTTTGATTCCTCTCATTGCCCTGTGACCCCCCACTGCTCCTTTCTTTCTTAGACTAAGCTGAGCACACACACTTCCTGGAGTGTACTGACAGTCTTGGCACAGACCTGCCCAGAGGAACATCCTTAAACTGCCTGCACGTGGACTTGTCCCTTAAGTGTTTCTCAATGCCAGTGGGAGGTTTCGATCCAGATCTTTCCTGCCATCCCCTCTCCAGCAACACTGTCTGACAACCTGGGCTTTCACCCATGTTGGTGGCAGGAGAACCGTTTCAGTACTGAAAGAGGAGGGAGATACTTAACCCCATCAAAGATATAACATTCAGGAATGTGTTTATTCATAAGTAGATTCCTTATTTGAAAGTAGTCTTCAATGTATGAATATGAAACTGATGTAAATTAATGTATGCAGAACTCTAGAATAAGGCTTAGAATTACTTTCCTAATCTGCCAATTCTGATCACCCTTGTAACTTTCAGATGAGCTAGATGTATAAACTCTGAAAAACTTGCCAGGAAAAGAGCCCCATCATCTCTGTTGCTTGTATTAGAGTATAAGATTATATTCTGGCAAGGTTAATGGAAAGAGTCATCTGCTACATACATATATATGTGTGTGAGTGTGTGTATACACGTATATATTCCATCTCCCTAGGAACAATCACAGATGCTATTAAAAATCACAACAAAAATCAAACATTGAGAATACTGCACTCATGTTTAAACATGACTCTTCCATTTGACAGGAGCAACCTTGACAAGCTGCCACCCGTCAACGTTTTCTAAACGGAGAAGGGTAGTCTACACCTTTCCTGCAACATTAAAAGACACTTTGCAAACTTATCCACTCACAGTGAACTTGAAGGGAAGTTTCTCCTCCTAATAAAAACAGTACCTCAAGGTTCATGGAAACAACATTCATGAATAATTAAAAGAACTTTGCATGTAACTCACACCTGCACCTAGGACTTATTCTGTGCATCTTTTCCTCTCTGATGAAGCTTCACTTTACTGTTAGAGAGTTTATTTCTTAGTTTTTGTGCTTGCTTTATTTTCATTTTAGACCCGTAGGGCAAAGCTAGTGGAGGTGATAGAATTCCAGTTGAGCTATTTCAAATCCTAAAAGATGATGCTGTGAAAGTGCTGCACTCAATATGCCAGCAAATCTGGAAAACTCAGCAGTGGACACGGGACTGGAAAAGGTCAGTTTTCATTCCAATCCCAAAGAAAGGCAATGCAAAGACTGTACTACCACACAATTGTGCTCATCTCACACACTAGCCAAGTAAGGCTCAAAATTCTCCAAGCCAGACTTCAATAGTACATGAACCATGAACCTCCAGATCTTCAAGCTACATTTAGAAAAGGCAGAGGAACCAGAGATCAAATTGCCAACATCCATTGGATAAGATAAAAAACAACAGAGTTCCAGAAAAACATCTACTTCTGCTTTATTGACTACACCAAAGCCTTTGACTGTGTGGATCCCAACAAACTGTAGAAAATTCTTCAAGAGATGGGAATACCACACCACCTTATATTCCTCCTAAGAAATCTGTATGCAGTCAAGAAGCAACAAATAGAACCAGACATGGAACAGTGGACTGGTTCCAAATTGGGAAACAAGTAAGTAGAGGCTGTATATCGTCGCCCTGCTTATTCAACTTCTATGCAGAGCACATAAGGCAAAATGCCGGGCTGGATGAAGCACAAGCTGGAATCAAGGTTGCTGAGAAAATTATCAATAACCTCAGATATGCAGATGACACCACCCTTATGACAGAAAATGAAGAGGAACTAAAGAGCCTGTGGATGAAAGTGAAAGAGGTGAGTGAAAAAGTTGGCTTAAAACTCAACATTCAGAAAACTAATATCATGGCATCTGGTCCCATCACTTCATGGCAAATAGATGGGGAAACAGTGTAAGACTTTATTTTCTTGGGCTCCAAAATCACCGCAGATGGTGACTGCACCTATGAAATTAAAAGATTCTTGCTCCTTGGAAGAAAAGCTATGACCAACCTAGAGAGCACATTAAAAAGCAGAGATATTACTTTGCCAACAAAGGTCCGTCCGTCTAGTCAAGGCTAGTAGTCATGTGTGGATGTGAGAGTTGAACTGTGAAGAAAGCTGAGCTCTGAAGAATTGATGGTTTTGAACTGTGGTGTTGGAGAAGACTCTTGAGAGTCCCTTGGACTGCAAGGAGATCCAACCAGTCCATTCTAAAGGAGCTCAGTCCTGGGTGTTCATTGGAAAGACTGATGCGGAAGCTGAAACTCCAAAACTTTGGCCACCTGATGCAAAGAGCTGACTCACTGGAAAAGACCCTGATGCTGGGAGGGATTGGGGGCAGGAGGAGAAGGGGACAACAGAGGATGCGATGGCTGGATGGCATCACCAACTCAATGGACGTGAGTTTGAGTAAACTCCTGGAGTTGGCAATGGATAGGGAAGCCTGGCGTGCTGCAGTTCATGGGGTCTCAAAGACATGACTGAACTGAACTGAACTGAGGGCTCACAAAATATCACATAATCTAGTCTATAAAGAATGTTCTACCACACAATTGTGCTCATCTCACACACTAGCCAAGTAAGGCTCAAAATTCTCCAAGGCTCAAAATTCTCCAATCACATAATCTAGCCAACAAATAAATTTGTTGGCTACTTTATGAGATGTCAACTTGATAGATTTAAGGAGCAGTCATGGCTGGTCACTGGGATTTAGCTATTCAGCATTCATTTCTTCATGTTCTTTTAGGGGGAAAATCCAAGTATACTCTGAGAGTGGGCCACCTCTGACTGAATCCATAGAGACATCTTTGGAGCCTGGCTGCTCTCAACTCTGCTCCTGGTTGCATTCAGTTCCAGCTTGACCTGGACACAGTGACGGGTCCAGAACAGCTGAGGGATAAATGAGACTCTTGCTGGACCACAAGGAGATGGGCAGGTATGCTTTCCTTATCTGGCAGAAGAGAGGATATATGGTGAAATTGCTTCAGCCTTCCTGCTACTATAGAGGAAGGGCAGATCTGAAAGTTCAACCAAGATGGAAAAAGGAGGAGAGGGAGCTGGAGAATCACCTGACTTTGTGGCCTGAAGCGAGACATATTGTGGATTTTTTAATTACCTGAATCAATAAGTTCCATTTTTGCTTATGCTAGCTTGAGTTGGGTTTTCAGTTACATGTGGTCAGGAGGAATGTTAATTAAGGCAGTGTCTTAAGAGACTGAAAACACACAATAAATGCAATGCTTTCCATAATGTAAAAAATACCCAGGCAAAATCCTCAGTTACCAGTGTGTAGAGAACATAGAAAAATAATACAATTACATTTGAATATTATTCTTTTTTACATCTTATCTATATAAGCCAAAGTTCTTTTCAGTTACTTATTTGAAAAGCAAGCTAATTTATTTGGTGTCATTTAGACATATTCATGTTAGTAATGAAAACAAATTTTATGGAAGTCACATCAACACAGACTACAAAAACACATTTTGGGAGGAAAATTACACTTTGAAAATATCATTTCTTTTTTCTTTGTTGCCCACTATAAGTTTTGTAGGGGTGAGGTAATTATTATTTTAAATTGAAGTATAACTAAATTACAGTGTTATGCTGGTTTCAAGTATACAGCAAGGTGACTCATATATATATATATATATATATATACACACACACATATATATATATCAGATTCTTTTTCATTATAGGTCATTATAAGATAATGAGTATAGTTCCCTATGCTATACAGTAGGTCTTTATTGTTTTTCTATTTTGTATATAGTAATGTGTATATGTTAATTCCCATCTTCTTTGGTAACCATAACTTTGTTTTCTTTGTGAATCTATTTATGTTTTGTAAATAAGATATTATATTAAGTAAAGTAAGTCTGAAAGAGAAGGACAAATACCATATGATATCACTAGTATGTGGAATCTAAAAACATTATACAAATGAACGTATTTACAAAAATACCATTTTATTTAAAGATTTTCAGTTCAGTTTAGTTCAGTCGCTCAGTCGTGTCCGACTCTTTGCGACCCCATGAATCACAGCACACCAGGCCTCCCTGTCCACCACCAACTCCCGGAGTTCACTCAGACTCACGTCCATCGAGTCAGTGATGCCATCCAGCCATCACATCCTCTGTCGTCCCCTTCTCCTCCTGCCCCCAATCCTTCCCAGCATCAGAGTCTTTTCCAATAAGTCAACTCTTCGCATGAGGTGGCCAAAGTACTGGAGTTTCAGCTTTAGCATCATTCCTTCCAAAGAAATCCCAGGGCTGATCTCCTTCAGAATGGACTGGTTGAATCTCCTTGCAGTCCAAGGGACTCTCAAGAGTCTTCTCCAACACCACAGTTCAAAAGCATCAGTTCTTTGGCGCTCAGCTTTCTTCACAGTCCAACTCGCACATCCATACATGACCACAGGAAAAACCATAGCCTTGACTAGAAGAACCTTTGTTGGCAAAGTAATGTCTCTGCTTTTGAATATGCTATCTAGGTTGGCCATAACTTTCCTTCCAAGGAGTAAGCATCTTTTAATTTCATGGCTGCAGTCACCATCTGCAGTGATTTGGGAGCCCCAAAAAATAAAGTCTGACACTGTTTCCACTGTTTCTCCATCTAGTTCCCATGAAGTGATGGGACCAGATGCCATGATCTTCATTTTCTGAATGTTGAGTTTTAAGCCAACTTTTTCACTCTCCTCTTTCACCTTCATCAAGAGGCTTTTTAGTTCCTCTTCACTTTCTGCCATAAGGGTGGTATCATCTGCATATCTGAGATTATTGATATTTCTCCCAGCAATCTTGATTCCAGCTTGTGCTTCTTCCAGCCCAGCATTTCTCATGATGTATTCTGCATAGAAGTTAAATAAGCAGGGTGACAATATACAGCCTTGATGTACTCCTTTTCCTATTTGGAACCAGTCTGTTGTTCCATGTCCAGTTCTAACTATTGCTTCCTGACCTGCATACAAATTTCTCAAGAGGCAGGTCAGGTGGTCTGGTATTCCCATCTCTTTCAGAATTTTCCACAGTTTATTGTGATCCACACAGTCAAAGGCTTTGGCATAGTCAATAAAGCATTTTACCCACAATCAAAAGAAAATAAAAGTAATGATTTTACCCACAATCAAAAAAAGGGTTGGGCTAAGGTCAACTTTTCAAACATTGGATCTCTCATAATTTTTCTTTTTTTTTAACTTTATAATAACATACTATACCTAATAGCCAGGTAATATTTATCAAGATATTTTACATATTTCTGGCTTCCCTGGTAGTTTAGGAAGTAAAGAATCCACTTTAATGCGGGAGACCTGGGTTCAGTCCCTGGCTTAGGAAGATGCCCTGGAAAAGGAAATGGCAACCCACTGCAGTATTCTTGCCTGGAGATTCACATGGACAGAGGAGCCTGGTGGGCTGCAGTTCATGGGGTTACAAAGAGTCAGACACATCTGAGTGACCAACACTTTACATATACTAAATATAATACATATATTATAGTGCATTATATTGTCTGAGATATGTCTTTTAAAAATAGGAGATAGATATTACATGCATTCTACATCAAATTCCACCCCCTTACCTACCCAAACACAACTTCTCAAATTCTATAACTGCAGATAATGATATTCAGGGATTATAGAATTCAATAGAAGAACAATATTTTAGCAAAATCTGTAGAAGTGAATGTCGCTCAGTCATGTCTGACTCTTTGTGAACCCATGGACTATACAGTCCATGGTATTCTCCAGGCCAGAATACTGGAGTGGGTAGCCTTTCCCTTCTCCAGGGGATTTTCCAACCCAGGCATCGAACCCAGGTCATTGCAGGCAGATTCTTTACCAGGTGAGCCACAAGGGAAGCCCAAGAATACTGGAGTGGGTAGCCTATTCCTTCTCTGAGGATCTTCCCAACCCAGGAATCAAACCAGGGTCTCCTGCATTGCAGGCAGATTCTTTACCAGCTGAGCTACCAGGGAAGCAAAATGTGTACACAAACCAAATGTTAGGTTTGGAATAATTAACCTTACAGGTTAAGATCACTACTTAGTATAAATAATGTACCACATTTTTTTAGATCCCTAATACGTAAGATAGAAAGAAGTAGTTTAAGATGACGCCATTGTAGCTGATGTTGGTATATAACTTAGGGCATTGTCATGGATTTGGAGCTAAACCACAAAGCCCCGTTCAAAGTAATGTGATGATTTCAGGTGGACTTTACCTGGAGGGTTAAATCCTTAGACAATAGAGATAAGGAAGAGCTCAGACTTTGGTTGGAAAGAGGTAAGATTCTGGCTACACCCACATCCTGCTGTGGGACCTTGAGTAAGCTAATCCTCTAAGCCTCTGTCCCCTCATGGTAACAATAGAGTTATTGCTTGATTACGTGAGATACTGTACATGCCCCTTACGTGCCTAACTGCGGGGACCCCCTCACCTGGGCTGAGGCACCCCTGCTCCCTGCACTGGTCCTGGTGTTTGGTAGCTCTCAGTTGAGTCACTCTCTGGGATTAGTCATGGTCACCACATTCTTGTATCATTTCTGGACAGTTTCTGAAGCCCCAGGTACAGATCTGCCTTTGGAAGCAAAAGAAACCTCTCCAATGATGACATAGAACCCAACCTTTCCTTCTGTCTCATCCTGCTTTGCTCAGCCTCTTATAGGTGTTGGTCATAAGACCATTTCCCAAGAAACTTCCTGCACATAACTCTACATCCTAGAGGCTATTCCTGGGAAAAGTTGACTCAAGACGCAATTACACAGAAAAGACTCTAACAGTATTAGCTTTGATGGTGATGATGAAGCTGAAGGACTGTGAAAATGTGAACTTCACTGCTTCATTTGGATAAACTTCCCCTTAAACATGTATAGAAACTTTCCTTGAATGATGTTTTCTGATAATGTCAGAGCAGTTTCATATTTAAAGTAGAGCCACTGACAATTATGACTAATAATCAGCTTAGTTAGCAGATTGTATCTAAACTGACACTTCTATTTTTAACTCAGCAATTATTTGTGTGGTGCACACTTGCTCAGTTGTGTCCAGCTGAGCAAATGTCCAACTCTTTGCAACCCCATGGACTGTAGCCCACCAGGCTCTTCTGTCCATGGGATTCTCCAGGCACTGGAGTCGGTTGCCATTTCCTCCTCCAGGGGATCTTCTCGACCCAGGAAATGAACCTGTGTATCCTGCATCTCCTGTATTGGCAGGGGAATTTTTTACCACTGAGCCGCTGGGAAGCCAATTATTTGTGTAACCATTTCTATTTTGGAACATTTGTCACATTGGATAAGTGTTGATCAGCAATTATTTTAAAAATTCCCTTAAACATCAGTTTCCTCCAAAGGCCCTTCACACTCAAATATCCCACGGTTCTGTAATATTAATGAAAAGTAATACCTGAATAATACATTCTCTGGGAAATAAGGTCATCTAAAGATCAAAACTGCCCTTGAAAACAACGCTCCATAAATTATGCAGATCTGTGGTGGTGTGAAACAATGCAAGCGGCGACACGCACGAGAGTGAAGACGACTGAACAGAGTTCCAGGGCCTAACGGCAGCAGAGGAATGGGACTCTGCGTGTGCTCCAGAGGCTGAGACTTCCACTGCAAGGGGCACAGGTTCAATCCCGGTCAGGGAACTAAGATCCAGCATGCTATGCATTGCGGCCAAAAATAAATGTGATAATTATACACAAAGAAACTGTACTCCAATAAAAGTAATTTTTTAAAAAAAGGCATAGGAGTAAGGATAAGGTGACCTCCCCTTGGATGATGGAGTAATGTACAAAGGAAAGGGCCTGGGGAGCACCGCGTCAGACCCTCCTTCCTCACTGACACACTGAGAGCTGGTGAAACTAAACTACCTGGCCACCCTCAGACAACCAGTACTGTCCTCAAAACCAGCTCTTTCAACCCTCCCCAGACAACCAGCACCATCCTCAAAACCACCTCTTTCAACCCTCCCCCAGACAACCAGCACCATCCTCAAAACCAGCTCTTTCAACCCTCCCCCAGACAACCAGCACCGTGCTCAAAACCAGCTCTTTCAACCCGCCCCAGACAACCAGCACTATCCTCAAAACCAGCTCTTTCGACCCTCCTTGCCACTTCACCTTGAGCCACCTATACGTTCCTGTTCGCAGACCTTTAGTCAACTCAAGAAAACCCACCCCTCCTCCTCTGAATTCCCCGCAACTGCTCTGCACTCTCTGCCTCAGCCTAGGCAGGTCCTCTTTTTTTTCATGTCCCTTTATAAAATTCCCTTTGGGCGTTTTTCCAAGACACACATTTTTCCCATTGTAGCTGAAATAATTTTCACTTCAGTTACTCAGTTGTGTCCGACTCTTTGCGACCCCATGAATCGCAGCACACCAGGCCTCCATGTCCATCACCAACTCCCGGAGTTTACGCAAACTCATGTCCATCGAGTCGGTGATGCCATCCAGCCATCTCATCCTCTGTTGTCCCCTTCTCCTCCTGCCCCCAATCCCTCCCAGCATCAGAGTCTTTTCCAATGAATCAACTCTTCACATGAGGTGGCCAAAGTATTGGAGTTTCAGCTTTAGCATCAGTCCTTCCTATGAACACCCAGGACCGACCTCCTTTAGAATGGACTGATTGGATCTCCTTGCAGTCCAAGGGACTCTCAAGAGTCTTGGCCCACACCACAGTTCAAAAGCATCAGTTCTTCGGCGCTCAGCCTTCTTCACAGTCCAACTCACACATCCATACATGCCCACTGGAAAAACCATAGCCTTGACTAGACGGACCTTTGTTGGCAAAGTAATGTCTCTGCTTTTGACTATGCTATCTAGGTTAGTCATAACTTTCCTTCCAAGGAGTAAGCGTCTTTTAATTTCATGGCTGCAGTCACCATCTGCAGTGATTTGGGAGCCCCCAAAAATAAAGTCTGACACTGTTTCCACTGTTTCCCCATCTACTTGCCATGAAGTGATGGGACCAGATGCCATGATCTTCGTTTTCTGAATGTTGAGCTTCAAGCCAACTTTTTCCCTCTCCTCTTTCACTTTCATCAAGAGGCTCTTTAGTTCCTCTTCACTTTCTGCCATAAGGGTGGTGTCATATGCGTATCTGCGGTTATTGATATTTCTCCCAGCAATCTTGATTCCAGCTTGTGCTTCTTCCAGCCCAGCATTTCTCATGATGTACTCTGCACATAAGTTAAATAAGCAGAGTGACAATATACAGCCTTGACATACTCCTTTTCCTATTTGGAACCAGTCTGTTGTTCCATGTCCAGTTCTAACTGTTGCTTCCTGACCTGCATATAGGTTTCTCAAGAGGCAGGTCAAGTGGTCTGGTATTCCCATCTCTTTCAGAATTTTCCACAGTTTATTGTGATCCATAAAGTCAAAGGCTTTTGCATAGTCAATAAATTTTAGGTATGATTAAATAATATCTGATATCATAATACTCTAATGCATGTGCTGTGAATAAATCCATTTCATTTGCTAAGACTCCTAACAATAAGTTATAGACAAATGTAACGAATTTAATACAATTCTGTTCATTTACAGAATTATTAGTATAGTCTTCAGAGCAAAGAGTAAAGAGAAATAGTTTGCCTGGTTCACAAAATACTATTTCAGTTTAAATGTGAGCCCCCACTAGGCACAACCAAAATGATAGAAGATTTTGGATTTGCTTTTCCTAAGCATTTTATAAATTTTGGTAAGTAATGCCATAAAATTTAGGTTAAAACAGTTCTCAAAGATCCTTGGTAGAGACTTTCAAAAGGCACTGAGAAAATTAGTTTAGTGAAGTGAAGTCACTCAGTCGTGCCTGACTCTTTGCGACCCCATGGACAGTAGCCTGCACCATGCTCCTCTGTCCATGGGATTTTCTAGGCAAGAGTACTGGAGTGGGTTGCCATTAGGGGAGACCAAATAGTCACTTTTTAAATGATCATTTTTAGGACATGCTGATAAAAATGGTCTTACCTAGTGTGGGGGTGGAAGCTTTAAAGTCAGGAACAGGGTAAGCATAATGAGCAGAAATTGAATCAGCTGTTCCTCCACAATGAGGAGGTTCCCAATAGAAGTGTGGAATATGACACACTCTAAGTTAATCCATAAAACAGCTTCACATATATTATTTATCTCCACCGAAGACATCCTTGAAGGCACAAACATAATTTAGCCTGGTGGCAGGTGGGAAGGCAGATGTTCCTTAATGGGCTGACACTCTACATCATCATTACCTGTGCAGTGAATTCCATGTAACACACAGAGCACCCCTGTCTGGCCTCTTGAATTACTCATAAGCTCGCTTTTTAGAGTGTTTCATAGGCTTCCATCTTTATTTTGTAATTAAAGGAACATATGCTTGCACATGCTGGAAATATAAAATAAGAACTACACTTTATATTTCCAAATAACCCTGAGTGGGTGAAAAAAACCAATCCTGTCCCTTTCTAATCATTCCATTTCTTAATTTTGGCCAGTTTGCCTTCACTGGTTTGCTTTGGGGGAGAGAAAAGGCAGGAGGCTGCATCTACTTCTTGACACTAACATGTAAACTGCTTAGATGTGTCCTCCTTGTATCTAGAAGGTTCCTTAATGTGTACTGTTTATAAAAGCATGTGCAGAAATAAACCTTGTCACAAATTTTATTTTTTGGAAATCAGGTTTTTGCATGTTGCTATATTCCTGAGGCTAGGTAACTATCAGAATAATTATACTGTGCTAAAACTGAATCAATAAGAAACCCCCCTAAAAAAAATCATTACCAGTCAAATAAATAATTCCGATTTGTAGTGGTAGGAAATTAGTTAGTTTGGTTAAAATCAATCAGGTTCAACCCTTCAAGTTAATTATTCAGTTAATTCTGTCAAAGTATTCAATTTGGTTAACTATTTTTTCATAGGGATATGTTTTCATAGGGATAGTTTAAAGGGTATAGCTTAAAAATGCTAATTTTTTAAATTAATTTTTATGACTGCCACACGCCAGGCTCCGCCTTTGCTCTTACATTATCTTATTAAATCCCCACAATGGTGTTAGGAATTAGGGGTGATAGGCCCATTTCACAGATGAGTAAACTAACACTTGGCAGAAAGAGAAACTTTCCCAGAGACAGAGAGCAAAAGGCTTCTCTGTGGTTGAAGCCTTTGGCTGACTCCAAAGTTTTTGCCGTTTGCTTCCTAACCTGTTGCGTCCTTTACACAGTGTGCAAGCACCAGAACAGAGTACAGAGTCAAGCACCCGCAGGGCCCCTCTCCCCATCAGGGCCCCCCTCACAGCCCTTCTCTGGTCTCCCCACAGCAGGCTGCAGAGAGACGGCCGGAGGCAAAGCTGAGTGCACCTGCCTGCACACACACTCACACTTAATCTCCAGGGCTTGTGATACGTTCACCCTGACTCAAAACACAGCTCATCACAAAAGTGACGGGGGCACTGAGCCTTCCGGTGTGAATCGTCCCGCGTGCGCTCTCACTCAGGCGTGTCTGACTCTTTACAACCCTGTGGCCTGTAGCCCACCAGGCTCCTCTGTCCATGGGATTTTCCCAGACAAGAACACTGGAGTGGGTTGCCATGCCCTCCTCCAGAGGATCTTCCCGACCCAGGGATCGAAACTGCTTCTCTTTACATCTCCTGTATTGGCAGGCAGATTCCTTACCACTAGCACCACCTGGGAAGCCCAAGTCTTTCTGCAGGCTTAGTCAAAGGCTTATCTAGCCTGCCCTAAACCCAAGCTTCCTTCCTTGAGCACTCCTGTGCCCCAGGTGACTCTCAGATCCTATGCTCTGAAGCAGTGCACGCTTCCTACCTTCATCTCCTTTCAACACCTCAAGTTCTCAGGAACTTGGAGAATCTTGGGGAACAACGACCACATATGTTATGAAACAAAATTCAAGGATGCCCCAATCTGCAAGCGTGGTGGCAAATGAGAAGGGAAACAAAATGAATGGGAGCTGGGAAAGCAACACGGTTCTGTTTTCATACTTAATGCATATGCTGGTCATTCCTGGAACCGCAAACGTGGCTTGCTGACAGTTTTCTATTCAGACACCACTAACCGTGCCTGGGAATGACTAGCGCCTACGTGTCGGTCATGCAAATTATAGGCTCTGTTTGTCTTCTGATGATGGGTTTAGGTGTCTACGTGTGTCAGGGTTCCCACAATCCATTGCTAAAACAAACTGTTGTACACCAATGAACAATTTCTCCATTCCTCTTTACTACCAAGTCCGGTAACAAGGACGGCAAAACAGGAACCAAATATATGCTGCTCATTTGCATCCGCAAGTAGAAGCAAATACCCATGGGTGGAAGCATGCTTTGCTCGAAGTTTACTCGTTAAAAGACAGACTAGATGTGTAAAACTCAGATTAATTACCCCCAGATGACTGGCTGAGCTTGAACAAAATACAGGCTTATTAACATTCAATTGAGCTGCTTAGAGAAGACAGGATGGGAAAGAACGATTAGATGAGAAGCATATTTTCAGTATCTGAGGTTTTCAAAGATGAGTTTGTCCTCTGTGTGCATGCTAAGTCTCTCAGTCATGGCCAACTCTTTGCAACCCCAAGGACTGTAGCCCACCAGGCTCCTGTGTCTGTGGGATTCTCCAGGCAAGAATACTGGCATGGGTTGCCATGCCCTCCTTCAGGGGACCTTCCCTACCCAAGGGTTGAACCCATGTCTCTACGTCTCCTGCATTGGCAGGAGGATTCTTTACCACTGAGCCACTTGGGAAGCCCTGAGTTTGCCCTCTGCTCCAAACCAAATTCTGTGATATGCTGTGTGTGAACATGCAGACCCCTGGGTTCCAAATTCTAGCTTATGAGCTGTGTAATTTGGGCAATGAGGTAACATCTCTGTGCCTCAGTTTCTTCATCCATAAAATAGTCAGTGACACTTCCTAGGTTTTTTTTCATGAGGAAATGACTACATAGAGTACTTCGTGCTTAAACAAAGCTATTTGTGAATTACAGCAGCTCTGACCGGAGAACCATCCTACCCCAGGGGGCAGAGGTCTGGCAGTCCTAGTCCTTCTTGATAGTTTCAGCTATATTCGTAATGCTTTTATTTCCAGAGTGTTTTATTTATTTATCTTTTTTATTATGATGGGTTTGTGTTGTTACTGCTGCTCTTTTGAGAGCTGGAAAGCATCCCTTTGGATCAAGTAAAAAGCCACAGTGGAAGTATTTTGAAAAGCATTCAGTGATAAACAAGTAACAAAAGGGGAAATGTGCTCGTGCCTTTTAGCAAATAATTACTTTTACTAAGATAACAATAAGAAAGATTATACCACCTGCTTTCCTACACAATAGACAGCTCTTCAGCTACTACTGGGTTGTTATCTTCACACAAACCATTTCTAGAAAAGAACGATGCTATCTACCTTAATAAAAGATAAAAATGCTGGTTATCTTCATTCCCTGTTTTCCAGTGCGTAACTCGTGATTTCAAAAAATCAATTTGATTTCACTGCTGCTCTCTCCTTGCTAAGGCTGATAGCGCTGCCCACAGTGCGTGAGTGGGTGCCTGGGAGTTGCCTGGAGCCCACCTTGCCTTCTTTGAATCTTCTCTTCATTCAGGTGATGTCAGGTGAAGATGCCAGATAGGAGACCAGGTGGTGAGTGAGGACCCTGACTGCACAAAGGATGGACAATAATTGACTGTGACTGGCGTCTGCGTGCAGCTGATGCATCCATTAGCGTCACACCTAAACCAGAATGTGCATTTATCATAAGTTCAGGGACAATTTCCTCTTATTTGCATATGAAGCTCACAGAGTTAATATAAACCTTCAGCCCAGATCTTGGTTTGTTTGGACCACTAGAACAGAGTACCATACAGTGGGTGGTGTATAAACAACAGACACACTTCTTGGAGTTCTTGAGAAGGAGAAATCCAAGCCTAAGGCGCCAGTGTTTCGTGAAGACCTGCTCCTAGTTTATAGATGGCCACTGTCTTCTCACTGAGTCCTCACGTGGCAGAAGGGGCAAGGGACCTCTTTGGGTCTCTTTCATAAGGGCACTAATCCCGTTCATGAGGGATCCACCCTAATCCTCTCCCCTAACCCCACCTCCCAGTACCATCACACTCAGCATTAGGTTTTAACAGGAATTTAGAGGGGACACAAACATGCGGTCTATAGAAATCTACAACAGTTATTAACTTAAAAGAAAACACTGGGAAGCTCTCTGGGGTTTCAGATTCCTGAGGTGAATGACCGTCATGTCTCTGAGTTGTCCGTTCCCCATAAGGCATTCTGTATGATCAGTCCGGCTCTCGGTGAAGCTCTTCTGCACTGAGCTAAGTCTCATTAAAGGCCCTGCGGGTATGACCCCCAGTGGAGGGTGAAGCACAGAAGGAGCAATATTTTAATTTTTAAATGCTGGGACAACATAGCCAAGTTGATGCCACACATCTGAGACTGTCCTTGTCATTGCTTATATTTTAGGCCTTATTTATTTGTAGGCATTTATTTATTATAAGAGAACGTGTATGTCCTTTCTTTCCATTACCCCTCCTACTATAACTGAAAGTGGGGTCTGACTGCTTGTTGCCCAAAAGCCATTAAAAAGGCCAGGTTGGTGGAAAGGGAAGTTGCTTTATTTTGGATGCTGGCAACGGGGTGGGGTGGACTTTTATCTAAAGGGTGACCCCTCCCTGCCCAATGACCATCAGTGGGCGAGAGCTTTTACAGGTGGAGGGAGGGGCTACATGAAGAACAGCCCAGTCTGCTCTGACGGTCATCTTGATGCTGGTCATCAGTGGGCTGACCTGCACCATCTCTATCGTTTTAAGTACGGTTCATCTTTAATTCTACGGTCAGCGTGCTCCCATCTCTTTGAGGCCAGTTATCAGAACTGTGGCAGCTCACGTCATGGCTGGGCTTCCCTGGTGGCTCAGATGGTAAAACAATCTGCCTGCAATGCCGGAGACTTGGGTTCATTCCCTGGGTCAGGAAGATCCCCTGGAGAAGGGAATAGCAACCCAGTCCAGTATTCTTGCCTGGAGAATCGTATGGACAAAGGAACTTGGCAGGGTCTCAATCCATAGGGTCACAAAGAGTCAGCCACAACTGAAGCGACTTAGCATGCACACACGCGTGCACGCACATGTTGTGGCCACAGTCTGGTCATCATGTAGTTAACTTCTTCCACCTGGTGGGGGTTTCAGTCTCTATAAGACAGCTCACAGGACATAGATTAGAATATTACCTATGCCTTTGAGGAGGAACTAAAGGTCCTTAACTTTGCTTCTTATTAAACTATTATTATGTGGTCTCCTTTGATAGTTCCCCTTTGTTTCTGCATGTTCCCACTTCTCTAATTAAACTTATTCTTTGGCTAAATTTTTCCACAGACAAAAGGCAGGCCGAAGAAATGGAGGGCAAGGACCATAGGATCCTGCTCTATTTCACTACCTTTTCCCAAACCACATCCTGTCTGGGAGTCTAAGAAATTTATTGTGGATACCTCTCTGCTGCTGCTAGTAGAAAAACAGAAAATTACATTGCATAGACGCTAGTTTCTTAAAAATCTGTACAGCGTAGAAACTGCACTGTGATTTCATCGGTATCACTCTCCAAAGATAGAACCTTATACTCTTAAATTTATGGCAACATTATTTTCTACACCCCACAGCTTTAGCTGTGCCAAGCAATAAGTCAGGGCTTCAGGAACGTTGAGGTAATTAACACTTGAGCGTCCCTGCAGAGGTGTGATTGCAGCCCTCACCTTGCCGGCCTGCGTGACCCCTAAGAGGAGATCATGGGCATCCATGCCTCTCCTCTCCTCCCGTGATGACAGCTTCCTGTCAGTGGGGCTGCCGGGTGCCACAGAAGAAGTGTCCTGGGAAAGAAACCTTTGGACAGGTGGTTTATGGAGATAGCATGGACACAGAAATAGAATTTAAGGTTCTTGCTTTCATTTCTTAGTAATGAATTTGTGTTGTCAGAAGGGGGATCCTTTCCAGAGGCTGAGTGGGCTCCTATCTAACACTCAGAAAAATTATCCAAGGAGACACATGTGCTAACAAAGCAAGATATTTTATTGGGAAAGGGTGCCCAGATGGAGAGTAGGGGGCTAAGGGGACCCAGGAGGACTGCTCTGAGTGAGACATCAAGTGTCAGGTTTTATGGCGATGGGGTTCATTTCTGGGTTATCTCTGGACGATCATTCCAACTCAGGGTCTTTCCCGGTGGTGCATGCATTGCTCAGCCAAGATGGATTCCAGCAAGGAGGATTCTGGGAGGACACGTGGACTGGTGTCTCCTGCCTCCTTTTGTCCTTTCCTGAGTCTTCCAGTTGTTGGTGGTGGGTTGTTAGCTCTGTGTTCCTTACCAGGACCTCCTGTTATAAAACAACCCATGCACATGTTTACTAAGCTGTCTGACCAGGGTGATCAGTTCCAGTTAGGGGTGCCCCTAACATTTGCATCTTTGAGACTTTGGGTTTTTTTGTTTTGTTCTGTTTTGTTTTTTAATGAAGTAAAATAGTAAACAAGTATGTGTATTTCATAGGGCTGTGGAGAGCCTCAGAGGTCAAGCCTGTAAACCATAAAGTATACTACAAATACAAGAGATGGTTATTTTTTCTATCCCTTTTCCTTTTTTTCAGAAATAGAGAGGCTTCCTCCCAAAGCTCTGGGGCACCCTTGCTGCTGAGAAGACAAAGGTAAGTGAGGGAATGGTCCTTACACACCTGGATGCTGCAGGTCGGGATGCTGAAACAAGGTCCCAAGAGCCCCGCCTGGGAGTGCGGGCTTCTCCTGGGGGGACGGGGCCGATGGCTGCACTCAGGAAAGAGGACAGGCCAGGAAGAGGCAGGAGCTACAGCACTGTTCCCGTTGTTCAATCTGGGGTTTTTCCTGGGTAAAAGTCAAGCTTCTCCAATCCATTCCCAAACCCAAATCAGAAGGGGAAGCAGAGACGCTGCCCAGAGGAGAGACGGTGGAAGGACAGAGGAGCCACACCAAGAGCGAGGTCTTCAGGAAGACGCTGCAGGCTGAAGCAGACACTTTCAACAGCAAGCTGAAGATGGAATCATCTGGAACTCTGCAAGGACAACTTCCATCCCTAGAATGGTAAAAACGCAGCTTTGGAGGACTCGGTGTCTACCCCTAGACTTTTCAGAGACTGACGATGCTCTGGTAATGATACCAGGCCTCTAAGTGCATGCTTGCATCGAACAACAGGAAGCTTCGATAGCTCTTCATCCTTAGTGGGGTTTAGCGACTCATTATAAAGTCCTGAGTCAGGGAGAGGTCAAGAGAACTGTGTGCACAATTTGAAGGCCAATGGACAGATGGAGATGACAGACAAGTATAAGCAAGCAACGCTGATTACAGAATGGGGTCTTATCAGAAGTTAGCACCGCCTGCTTGGGCTACAAGTTATGTAGACTTTGTGGAAAGCAGTTCTTGACCAAACCATATACAGACTGCAATGGAATTTTATCTGCATCACTATCCAAAGATAAAACCCTCTACTCAAATTTATGACAACATCGTTATCTATACTCTACAGCTCCTTTCAGGCCAACACGCATCAGCAGGGCAGATATGCTGGGTTATTTGTACAAGGGTGGCCACCTCTTGGTTACTCAGAGCTCACTTCTGGCTATGGTATGGACTCTGACCCAGGTGGGAAGTAAAACCTATAGACTTAGCATCAAAAGCAGGAACTTCTAACTCATTGTGCTGATTTACACTACTAAAACTTAGCTAAGAACATACATCATTATTATAAATGTTACAAATTTTCTTCTGGGGAACTTACATTAAACCTAATTTTTACGTAATTCGTTTATCCATTTGCTGGTTTTCACTTGAAAGAATCACATATTATTGCTGTTTGTCTTTCTTGGGTATAATCGAGCCTGTTTTGTCTCCCTATTTCATATGTTAAGCACATACGAAACTGCTGAGTGTTGTTTGGGGGTTTTCAAAGAGCTCCAGTTGGATAGTCCTTTATGTCTCAGCACAGAAAGAATTCAGCAACAGGCAAAATAATAGATGAAAAGCGATTTATTAAAAATGGTTGCTTGTGAGGCTTATAAGCAGGCAGGTGAGGAGGTGCCATGCCATGAGAACTTACTGGGCTTCAGTTTCTTAGTCAAAGAAAAAGTGGGGAGGGGAGAAAACCTTCTTTGTCTTTCCTGAGATGACGTCTTCCATCATCAGCTCCTCCTCCATGACTGGCAGGGGAGTTTTCTTATCCCTAAAGAATCGAGCTAGATTCACACCCTATTGTCCCTCGTGTGTGCCGAGAGCATGCCCTGGGGATCACTGAGCTTACTGGATGGGATGCAGGTCTCACACCACCACTGTTTTATTGTCCTGGGGCATGTCCCAGGCTTCTGCTGCTTGGTTTTATGGTTCAGCAAACCAGCTTTCTTGAGTGATCATTAACTGACATGCTATGCTATGCTAAGTCACTTCAGTCCTGTCCGACTCTGTGCGACCCCATAGACGGCAGCCCACCAGGCTCCCCCGTCCCTGGGATTCTCCAGGCAAGAACACTGGAGTGGGTTGCCATTTCCTTCTCCAATGCATGAAAGTAAAAAGTGAAAGTGAAGTCGCTCAGTCATGTCCGACTCTTAGCGACCCCATGGATTGCAGCCTACCAGGCTCCTCCATCCATGGGATTTTCCAAGCAAGAGTACTGGAGTGGGGGTGCCATTGCCTTCTCCGTAACTAACTCACATGGGTCTCCTGTAATTTTTCTACTTACCGTCTTCTAGTAGGATTAACTATTTATTCACATACTTTGTTCCTTTACTCTGTCCCTATCACACACACACACACACACACAGACTCAGACTCAGACCCAGACACCTATATACTCATTGTACCATGGCAGGACTAAAATAAGACATTTATGGATCTATCTATAGCAGAAAGTTTTTAAAACCACATCCTTTCTCGGCACTTGTGTTTATCTAATAATCTACTTTCCTTTTAGATTACATTGGATGGTTTCTTTCCCTTAATTCTTCAATGTATATATCATTTCTGATCCACTAGCTTTGCTATAACTTTTTAAACTTAATATATCCAAGAGAAGAATTCATTATCTGACAAAATAATATTTCTCCACTTCTGCTTTAGTACACCTAGTTTAACTGGCAGGATACTTTATAAACACAAACTATGCAGGAAGAATGAAGGGCTCCAAAAAGCTTGTCAAAACATATACATTCTCAAAATTAGATTTATAGAAAAGCCATAAAACCTGCAGGGTCTTAGCAACTACAGAGCCAACAACTTGGATTTCTTCCAAGATTCTGTTTGAAAGATTCCATTTAAAAACTCTAACTGCTATGATTAGAAATGTGGAAGGAGAGATTCCTCATCTTCATCTTTAAATTCCATATCATTCTCAAAGCACCTGCCTCATCCAGTGTAACACAGAAAAAAATCTGTGAATCCTGATATCCAGATGACTTTCCAGGGAAGCTGAGGGCTCAGAGAATTTATTTTCAATATTTCAGAGAACTAAATAAAAATTGCTAATTTTTTTTTCCCCAAACTGAGAATGGACACACTGGTGAAAGTGCCATGACTACAGTGCATTAAAGTAAGGTAGGCACGCACTTTCCCTCACGGTCATTAGAAATTCTGGTTGCTGTTTTATGCGTCTGTAGATTTAATATCAAGAGGAGAAAAATGAACTTTTACTTTATAACAGGTTTTTGCTCCACAAGGCCATTTCTCAGCATATCATGTCCATTCAGAAATACATAATTCATGACTTCTTCACTGATAGAAAACTTGGAAAATGATGAATCCCTGCAGATCTGCTCATTTAGTCTCACTTTGAAATTCCTTTAATGATACACATTTGAAATGATTTCCAGGACTTGGTTTGCTCCCCAACAATACCACGTATATTCTTAAGATAATATATTAATATCTCTCTTTTCTATCCCTGCATAAACAGGCTGGAAATTGATATTCTCCAACTGTAACTACCCATCAATAAAAACACATTCACTTCTTGAAAATTCCAAAAAAAAAAAAAAGATGAACAATATATGAATCAATATGCTAGCTATTTCACCCCATGCTACTAGACTCTGACTTACTACTTTTACCTTCTGTCTGTATTAATAATCTATTCAGTTCAAACCACAACACAGAGTCTCTTATGTTTTATTTCCTTATCGTCTCTAATCAGTACCTTGGCTGAAACATGTTATTTCTGACCTTCTTTCCAAAAGCTCCATCACAAACTTTACATAAAATTTTGCTCCTCGGTATCATAAATACCTTTTACTAATCTACTTGAGGTACCCAGTTTTTTTCTCTCTAGGATTGATGATATTTCACTCAGTCCTGTCTGACCTTTGTGACCCCATAGACTATAGACCGCCAGGCTCCTCTGTCTATGGGATTTTCTAGGCAAGAACACTGGAGTGGGTTGCCATGCCCTTCTCCAGGGGATCTCCCCAACCTAGGAATCGAACCAGAGTCTCCTGCATTGCAGGCGGGTTCTTTACCAGCTGAGCTACCAGGGAATCCCTAATATTTCTCCACTCTTAAATCACACCACAAGTAACTTCTTATTTGTAGGACCCAAGTTCCCCCACAGAAGTTATAACTCCTTCATTTTTATGCCAATTTTCTGACCCTGTCTATACATGCCCTTATAACCATACACACAGCAGCAGCTGACAAAACAGGATTCTGCAAAGTGTGAAGAATCCTAAAATAATAAGAACGACACTACCCCAAACACCTTGCTCCCACTGAAACATCTGAGACACCACAACGAAAAAAAATCTGCCTCTAAAGTTAGAATATGTTGCCAAGAAAAAGGTGTTCTTTCACAGGGATGAGGGAAAAAAAAAAAGGCAATAGATAAATCTCAGAACCTGGGAGCAGACAAAATGGAACTGTAACCACATCAGAAATGCTGTGATTTTATGTAAAAGTTTTCAAGTGGCTTTTAAAAGGAGAAAGCCAGACCTTAGATGTGAGTGAAACATCTAGACACAAAGCCAAGTGTCACATATATGCAGATGCTAAACCACAGCCATCTGGTAAGAGCAGTCAGTCAACTCCTCGGAGGGTAGGAGAAAGGCATTGATTGACACAGTTGGAGCTTAGAACCCAGGTGTCCAGGGCTGAGTTAGCAGATTTACACACAGCACAGATCCTGAAACTGGTTTCATGAGGAATTAAGGAAAACCAGTAAACGACCCCTCAAAAATCTATATATGTGCATATGTGCTAAGTCTCTTCAGGCGTGTCCGACTCTCTGTGACCCCATGGACTGTGGTCCACCAGGCTTCTCTGTCCATGGAATTCTCCAGGCGAGAACACTGGAGTGGGGGTGCCAGGGCCTTCCTCCAGGGGATCTTCCTGATCTAGGGATTGAGCCCACATCTCTTATGTCTCCTGCACTGGCAGGCGTGTTCCTTACCATTAGCACCACCTGGAAAGCCCAGGAAAACCCGTAACGTCCTTTCAAAAATCTACATAGAGGAATGGAAATGTGCGAGAAATAGAGGTTAGTGAGTATAAGCATCTAGTTGGGTAGTTCTTTAACTACTACTACATCTGTTGCTGCTGCTGCTAAGTCGCTTCAGTCCTGTCCGACTCTGTGCGACCCCATGGACTGCAGCCCACCAGGCTCCCCCGTCCCTGGGATTCTTCAGGCAAGAACACTGGAGTGGGGTGCCATTTCCTTCTCCAAACTACTACTACTGGTCTCTGGCAAACCCAAAGGTGACCAGCCAGGAAGAAGGGAGAGGATTCCACATGCTTTGCAATGGCTCTTTTTTTAAGTGTAGTTCATTTGGGCTTCCCAGGGAGTTCAGTGGTAAAGAATCTGCCTGCTACTGCAGGAAACTTAAGAGACAAGGGTTTGATCCCTGGGCTAGGAAGATCCCCTGGAGGAGGGCATGGCAACCCACGCCAGTATTCTTGCCTGGAGAATCCCATGGACAGAGGAGCCTGGTGGGCTGCAGTCCATGGGGGTCACAGAGAGCAGCACACAACTGATCAACTGAGCACAGCCCACACACAGCTCATTCATAGTGTTGTGAGTTTCAGGCATGCAGCAAGGTGATATATATGCATATATATTCTTTTTCTGATTCCTTTATCTTAGAGGTTATTTTAAAATGTTGAGTATAGTTCGCTGTGCCATATAGTAGGTCCCTGTTGATTATCTATATGTATCACCCACAAATGGGTACTTGGACCTACAAGGACCAAATTATGAGCTGCTGTAGCTGCTGACCTGCAGCAACCCTGGAAGTAGTGCAGGGTAGAGATCAGGAATGAGGCACTCACTCCGTGCTCTGGGAAAAACTGGAAGAACAGGTCTTCAGATAGATATTTTCAGGTGATAATTTCATGAGCCCCATTCTTGTATCTCCTCAATCTAGAAAAGCACTGAAATCCTTGATGGTGACATCTGCTCCTTGTGACTGGCAGAAACCTCCTGCAAAAAATATGGGCTTGATTGCATGTACCCCCCGCCTCCTTCACCGAAATCACACGTACACTGACCTTCCCCATACCTCTTTGGAGCAATTTCTCAGAGCTATCTGAAATGCCATCTCCTGAGCTATAGTCCTCACATCTTGCCTCAAATAAAACTTAACTCACAACGTCTATTAATCCCAAACTCCTAATTTGCAGCAGCTTTTGTACCCAGGCCATTATTAACACGCAACCATCAAACTCTGAAAATATTCTGTAGACAAACCAGCCTTTATGGCATCACCACGGTGCCAGTTTTGGGAAGAGCTTTGGGGATGTTGTCAGGGATGTTCCCACCAAATACCCTTCCCTCCCACCCACCAACGTCTTAAATTTCTTCAATACTTTTATGCTCAGGTCAGTCTTACCCACCACAGAATAAAATTAAAACCCTTCTCCAAAATTTTGTTCCCTTAATTCCTGCTTTTTCTTCGAGAGTTAAACTTTTCATCAATTCATATAAGTCCAGCTTCCTTTTAACACTAAGAGTCTTCCTGACTCCAATCAAGAGCACTCAGGCAGCTCCAAATCATGGTGTTTCCTTGCATTTCTTTCCCCTTTGACCATGGTTATCCAATACCTCGAAGGTCGTTACACCCTACGCACTCTCCCCCCAGTACAACTTCTGATTCAAACTGCTCCCATCAGGAAACCCCTCTTTCATCCTTTTCCATCGTCCTCAGGGAAATAGCCTGACCTATTCTGCTCCATTATTCACACATGGCTGCCAAAATAATTTTCCCCAACATTTTCCATTTCATCCCTGTAATCAAAAATTACAGAGGTGATTTCTCTGGTTGAAACTGGCAAATGGAATACATGTGTTTATCTCCACTTCTTCCTGAAACCCCATGAAAATGGCAGTACAGACATTTGAAAAATGTAACCAGTAAGGACGATAAAAACTAGGAGGAAAATAGAGGGGACCCCACTGGGCAGCGGAAGGAGGAGCAGCGTCTGAATTAACAGAGTACTGGATATAACAGAAGTTCCTAAGGGTTGTTGGAGACAAAGGCCAGTCAAAGCCCCAGAGAGCCTGCATCAAATTAACCACCCAGAAGAAAAAGCACAGATGGGTGAATGAACTGAAACGAAGAAGACTGTCTTAGTCTATTTGGCCAGTTATAACTAAAATACCATAGAATGGATGCTTTAAACAGATGTTTATCACAATTTCTGGACACTGGGAAGTCCAAGAACAGCAGGTGTCTGGTGAGGGTCCACAAGTGACGAGGTGAATAGATAAGCAGTCAAAAATAAATGAGCTGAGATCCACTACAGGAAACTCACCAAGTACATATCCTCAGCAGTTGTAATACATATTTTAGTCCATTGGAGCAGAACAGAATAATATCTTCTACACTAATACTGGGAATTCCCTGGTAGCTCCGTTGGTAAAGAATCTGCCTGCAGTGCAGGAGACCTGGATTCGATCCCTGGGTCGGGAAGACCCCCTGGAGAAGGAAATGGCAATCCACTGCAGTATTGTTGCCTGGAGAATCCCGTGGACAGAGGAGCCTGGTGGGCTACAGTCCATAGGGTGGCAAGAGTCAGTGACTTAGTGACTGAACCACGACCATCACCACCGCACTAACACTTCGGTACAAAGGTGAAGAAACGCATCTAGATGTGCCTTGCTCAAGGCCCACTGTCTAATCATTGACAGAACATGGGTCTCAGCTCCAAGCCCAGGGCTCTGAAACAAGGGTGGAGCTATCAACTTCCAGACTGTACCATGAGAACATATATTGAAAGGAGAATGTCATCCTGGCGTTGAACCGGAGATTAGAAGATAAGAATGAATGAGTGCTTTTCCTGGAGCAGCTATAGGAGATGCTCTTTTAGAGGACTGACTTCAGGTCTAGAGTTTAGAATAGCATTTCATCTGCTTACTTTAGCAAGAAAGGCTATCAGGACTCTGATGCGGTTTAATATGTGGGAAGAAATCATTTGCTTTATCTCCTGAGCTAAAATAGCTCCCAGCATCAATGCTTGTCAACCCCCTACCACAACCGCCACTGCGTTCCCATCCACTTCCAGATCCTTCTAGTTCTCAGGTGAAGCAAATTTCCTTCCTTAATATAACTCTGATCTATGAGTCATTCTTTTATGAACTGGCTAGTATGAATCTGCTGGCCAGAGACTCATTGTATCTTCATGAATTCAGGGAACCGGATGAATGCCTTATTCTGTACACCTGAGTAACAGACAGCTGAACCAAATAGCAACTGCAAATATGCCCTGAAATAAAGAAAAGTCTCCCATGCTATCCTTCTCGCAAGACTACTGCATCAGCCTGTGCTTTTGGATCAGGACCAGTCTCCTCTCTCACCATTTCCCAAGAAACCTCCTCTGAAGGGAAATGGTCACTTCCTGAGCAAATCTTGCTTATGCTACTGTTTCCATAATTTTGCTAAAGTTATCCTACAATTCTTTCAAGGCTAAGCTCAAATTCCTTTTGTTCGAGTAGCAGAGTCTGCTAATTCTGATGCCTTATTTATAGAGCCTCCTTCCAGAGTTGGAGGCCTGGGGTCTAAATCCCAGCTCTGCCACTAACCAATTTGGACAAGTCACTTCCGCTCTCTGAGCTCAGTTTCCTCATCTATAAAATGGGAACAACCCAATGGGGGTGGTATAGATAAATGAGATAATGAATGTGAAAGTCCTCAGCAAGACACATCACTAATAAATACTTTTTCCTACAGCTGGAACCACCATGTGTCAAAATAGAGTGATAAAAATCCCACAGAAATTGGAAGCCTAGGTTTCAGAACAGGTACT
Source organism: Bubalus bubalis (assembly GCF_019923935.1). Lineage (NCBI taxonomy): Eukaryota > Metazoa > Chordata > Mammalia > Artiodactyla > Bovidae > Bubalus > Bubalus bubalis. Next base: position 2,292,236 of record NC_059157.1, read on the forward strand.
GTTTATTAACACTAAGTAAAGGATTCAAGGTAAGCAATTCAACTTTTCTGAACTCCATTTGTATCACCTAAAAAATCCATGTAACAAATCTTTTTTGTGAGCCTTCTCTGAGCCAGGACAAGTGTTCTAGAGTCTTGGGAGATGTTAACAAACAAAACAGGAGGCAGTCACTGTTCTTGTGTTAGGGGAAGCACACTGATTGAAACCGCCCACCCTGGCCAGGCACCATACTAACCATTTGCATGAGTTGTTTTATGACAGGAGATCCTGATAAGGAATATGGAACTAATAAGCCACCACCAACCAGAAGAGTTCAGGAAAGGTTGAAAGGAGACACCACGTGTCCGTCCACTTCCCAGAACCCCTCTCGCTAGCATCCATCTTGGCTGAGCGATGCATGCACCACCAGGAAAGACTCTGAATTAGAATGATTGGCCAAAGACCGCCCGGAAACTAATCCCATCACCATAAAACCCCAGACTGCGAGCCATGCGGCAGAGCAGTTCTCCTGGGTTCCCTTACCCTGCTGCTCTCCACCCGGGTGCCCTTTCCCAATAAAATCTCTTGCTTTGTCAGCACATGTGTCTCCTTGGACAATTCATTTCAGAGCGTCAGACAAGAGCCCAGTTTCGGGCCCTGGAAAGGGTCCCCCTTCCTGCAACTCTAGTAGGGTGGAAATGACTATAAAACCTACCTCACAGCATTAATGTGAAGTTAAGAGAGATGCTGAAAGGGGAAAGTGCTTTTAAATAAGGTGGTGTCCCACTGATGTTGTTGTTGCCTACTCTCATAGAATCATGAGTTGGGGCGGCAAGTACATAAGCTTTCATCAAGCAATCTTATTCTAGCAATGAGGAAACAGTGACATTTATAACCACACATCCATAGAGTTGATGCAAAAAATCCAACCTCCCACAATACTTCTCTTTCCCCAGCACCACAGTGCCTCAATACACTGGGGTATCACTTGTGGATGCTGGGCAGATGAAGATGATAAACGGAAGGGTTTGTGGGGATTCAAAGGTAATAAAGCCAACTAAAAACAGATGCAAGCCTATTTTCACAGCAATGTTCACAGTAGGGATTTTCAGAACAGCCAAAAGGGGGGAACAGTCCAAGTGTCCATCAATGGATGAATGGGTAAACAGAATGTGGTATATGCCTACGGTGGAAAATTATTCAGGCTTAGAAAGAAATGGAATTCTGAGACATGCATATATGACATAGATAAAACTTGAAGACGTTTTACTAAGTGAAATAAGCCAGACACAAATGAACAAATACTATATGATCCCACTTATTTGAGGCACCTTGAAGAGTCAAAGGCATAGTGACAGGAAATACAATGATAGTTGCCTGGGGCTGTGCGGAGATTGTCTAACGGGTACAGAGCTTCAGTTTGGGATGATGGGAAAGTTCTGGAGATGGATGGTGGTAATGATTGCGTTAGGGGAAGCCCACTGACTGAAACTGCGCACCCTGGCCAGGCACCCTAGTAACCATTTGCATGAGTTGTTTTATGACAGGAGGTCTTGGTAATGAACATGGAACTAATAAGCCACCACCAACCAGAAGAGTTCAGGAAAGGTCAAAAGGAAACACCACGTGTCCGACCACCTCCCAGAATCCTTCTCTCTGGTGTCCATCTTGGGCTGAGCAATGCGTGGGCCACCAGGAAGGACTCTCAGTCAGAGTGATTGGCTAAAGACAATCCGGAAACTAATCTCATCACCATAAAACCCGAGACTGCCAGCCTTGGGGCAGAGCGGTCCTCCTGGGCTCCCTCACCCCCCTGCTCTCCCCCAGGAGCCCTGCCCAATAAAATCTCTTGCTTTGGCAGCACGTGTGTCTCCTTGGACATTCATTTCTGAGTGTTAGACAAAAGCCCAGTTTTGGGACCTGGAAAGGGGCCCCTTCCTGCAACAGTGTGGTTGTAGTTAATCCCAGGAACTGTAAGCTTTAAATGGTTAAGATGATAAATTTTATGTTCATTTTGCCACAATAAAAAAGGAACCATTGCTCTGTTGTTTTATGATCACCACGCTCCAATTTCCAACAACGTCAGGAAAATACTGCATCCCCCCAAAAATCTTTCCTTTAAATTCTAAAAATTTGCTACAGTTGCTGCCGAGATTCAAGTGGATAGATAAGCATATACAGAGACAGATAAGCATTATCTGAATATATTATACATATATATATATATATATACACACACAGATGTCCAAGGAGACACACGTGCTGCCAAAGCAAGAGATTTTATTGGGGAGGGCACCTGGGGGAGAGCAGTGGGGTGAGGAAGCCGAGGAGGACCGCTCTGCCACAAGGCTGGCAGTCTCGGGTTTTATGGTGATGAGATTAGTTTCCGGGTTGTATATATATATCTGTATCTGTATATGTATATATACATATAATTATATGTATATATAACCTACACATATGCAGAGTACATCATGAGAAACACTGGACTGGAAGAAACACAAGATGGAATCAAGATTGTCGAGAGAAATATCAATAACGTCAGATATGCAGATGACACCACCCTTATGGCAGAAAGTGAAGAGAAACTAAAAAGCCTCTTGATGAAAGTGAAAATGGACAGTGAAAAAGTTGGCTTAAAGCTAACATTCAGAAAAGGAAGATCATGGCATCCGGTCCCATCACTTCATGGGAAATAGATGGGGAAACAGTGGAAACAGTGTCAGACTTTATTTTTATGGGCTCCAAAATCACTGCAGATGGTGACTGCAGCCATGAAATTAAAAGACGCTTACTCCTTGGAAGGAAAGTTATGACCAACCTAGATAGAATATTCAAAAGCAGAGACATTACTTTGTCAACAAAGGTCCATCTAGTCAAGGCTATGGTTTTTCCTATGATCATGTATGGATGTGAGAGTTGGACTGTGAAGAAGGCTGAGCACCGAAGAATTGATGCTTTTGAACTGTGGTGTTGGAGAAGACTCTTGAGCGTCCCTTGGACTGCAAGGAGATTCAACCAGTCCATTCTGAAGGAGATCAGCCCTGGGATTTCTTTGGAAGGACTGATGCTAAAGCTGAAACTCCAGTACTTTGGCCACCTCATGCGGAGAGTTGACTCATTGGAAAAGACTCTGATGCTGGGAGGGATTGGGGGCAGGAGGAGAAGGGGACGACAGAGGATGTGATGGCTGGATGGCATCACTGACTTGATGGACGTGAGTCTGAGTGAACTCCAGAAGTTGGTGATGGACAGGGAGGCCTGGCGTGCTGCGATTCATGGGGTCGCAAAGAGTTGGACACAACTGAGCGAGTGAACTGAACCTATAAATATACACACTTGTCTGCATGTCAAGTCGCTTCAGTCATGTCTGAGTCTTCTGCAAGCCCGTGGACTGTAGCCCCCCAGACTCCTCTGTCCATGGGATTCTTTAGGCAACAATACTGGAGTGGGTTGCTATGCCCTCCTCCAGGGGATCTTCCCAACCCAGGGATCGAACCCAGGTCTCTTGCATCTCCTGCTTTGGCAGGTGCACTTACCACTACTGCCACCTGGGAAGACTATAAATATACACATGTGTATGCTTCCAATTAGGACATTTTTATTATTATATTTTAATAAGTGTTACATTCCACATGGAAGTTAATTTGGGGACTTTTGGTCACATAGCCTCCAACACGTGTGAGTTCAGCTGCCTGTGCTCATTTTAAAAGTTCGTTAGGAATCATCCAAACAGACCTCAGGCACAGCTCGTGTCTTCTGGCCCCGTGGCACTGAGGTTTCTAAGTGAGATTTGAAATGAACAGCAACAACATAATGCTTGTGAAAGCAAAGAAGTGGCAGTTGAGTTAGTTCAATCCTATCGTTCTATATGACCACTTGGAGTTTTTACTTATGTTCAATGGAAACATTAAAACAATGGAACAGAATGCAAAGTGCAAGGTGTAACATTTGTGTTTGGCAAGTGCAAACTTCGTTGCATATGTATGTTTGTCTGCTTTATTCCATCATTATCACTGAAGATGGGGTTGACATATGGAGGGATGAATGGAACGGAAAAACAGTTGCATCCAGATATCAAATACATTAAGCAATGCCTTAGTGCTGCTAAGTCACTTCAGTCGTGTCCAACTCTGTGCGACCCCATAGACGGCAGCCCACCAGGCTCCCCCGTCCCTGGGATTCTCCAGGCAAGAACACTGGAGTGGGTTGCCATTTCCTTCTTCAATGCATGAAAGTAAAAAGTGAAAGTAAAGTCGCTCTGTCGTGCCTGACTCTTAATGACCCCATGGACCACAGCCTACCAGGCTCCTCCGTCCATGGGATTTCCCAGGCAAGAGTACTGGAGTGGGGTGCCATTGCCTTCTCTGTAAATGCCCATAAATTCAATGAATGAAAGAATAATAAACTCAAGAATGCAGATAATAATGTCAAGAGCATATCATCTAATCCCCAATTAAAGTAAATAAATCAAGTACTTTTAGAGGAATGTATTTTTAAAAATTCAGAGATTCTATCAGATGACAAGACCTCTGGAACTGTAGGAATAGACCTCATAGCCAGAAACACCACCGGGAAGTAGGGAGGGAAGAATTTTTCTTTTCCACAATCAGGTAATATGTATTCTGCAGTATCAGCCATGTTTATGAATTTTCCTTCATGTCTCTATACTAATGAACACACACACACACACACACACACACACACACACACACACACACACACACCACACACTCTCTTTTTTGCCAAGGTTCCAGTCCTCTCCTGCTTACAGAATTGATGTTCAATAAATACCAATTCTATTTTCCAGCTTGAAGAGAACAATGAAGTTATCCTTTGCTAGAAAAGTTTGGGTCCATTCTTCTGAAAGTATAGAGGAAAAAATGCAGCCAGCATGGAGAGATTAAACAGACTTCAAGTCTCCTGTTACCCCTTCTCCTCATGCCTACACTCCACGATAAACTGGAATCAATTAAAACAATCTGTAAAGCAAATGGCTGGCTGGCTCCCATTTCATTTTCTGGAAGCACATGGTGTGCAAAGCAAACTTTAATTTCTTTGTCTTCTTTTTAGAGACTACAGCAGAGGTGAAGTCACGCTGTATACAGATCATAGATGGTTCATCTGTTCTCTTTCACGGTTTCTTTAAACAGTTATTATTTACCTACAGGGACAAGCGCACACAGATAAGATCGCTCGGGGTCAAAGCTAACACTTTGAGCCCTGCACAAAAATTCCTCTGCTGTCACTCTATTGAGACCCAAATCTGCTTCATTCATAAAACACTGTGAATACTTCCCTTAAACCTCTCCAGAGAGAAAGACGCAGCACAAATTGCAGGCTCGCTGAGTCTGGTATTGATGTGGAGAACAATACTTTAGGGAATGTCTGTTTGCGGCTGGGAGCGGATTTCTTCAGTTGAAACCCTGCTGTGTCCCAAACACTGAATTATAGAAGTTTTCTGCTTTGGCTCTGTTTTATTCTCCTAAAACACAAACAATGCTTTTTTTAAAAAATGTAAAATGAAATGTACTCACAGTTCCTGGGGTGCAATTTAAATATGTTTTCAGTATTTCCTCCAGAAATTCACATAGAGTGTAAAATGATTCGCACAGCTTGAGTTTCTTTTTTTATTGACAGAGAATTAACTCTGCTGACTTGATACAACAAAACCAAATTAAGCCAGAATTACATTAATTTTTTTTTTTTAATAGCTGCTTCAGTTAAGATAGCCTTATTGGAAATAGCCATTTTATGCTTTATTTAACTCTGTGGAGTTTCTCACTCGTTTAAGTCTCAGTATTCAACTGCTTCATTTGGGGGTTTTTGGTTTGTTTACTTATTCATTTGGCAAAGAAGCAGTGTGGCCGGAAATTTTTATTTCCTTTTTATGAATTCAAACTTTTCATAATGTGAAGATCTTTTGGGCTGACTAGGCCAGCCATTTAGGAAAAGAAAAGAGCCTCTAGTAGAAGTTCTAGTAACTTCCACTTCTCCTTGAATGCAAAGAATTCTCATAAATATCTCATCAATAATAGAAAGAAGCAATTCAACTTCTCCGTCTCCTTTCCTTAAATGGAACATTTCTGTCCGAATCCACCTTGGAATCTTGCTCCATGACTGAACTTCAGAGCTAATCAGCAAATTTTTCTCACTCACCATTCTTAGAGAGCATTTCATTAAAAAAGCAAGAGATCCCCCCAGTTTCCCTTGGCCACCTGTTAGATACTCAATGCCACAACAATGCTGCCTAACAATAGCCATCACACACCAGAGGCATGAAAGGGCTGCGGTGTACTGCTTATGTCTGTGGGTGGTTGGCCAAGGTCCCGTGGCCTTGTCTCGGCACATTTGCCCGTCTTATGGTTGGCGGTAGGCCGTCTGTCAGCTGCTATAGGCGGTCCTCTACCAGGCCGGGTGGGGCAACTGAGCTCTGTTCTCACAGCCCTGTGTATCCTTTTTTTTTTTTTTAATTTTATTGGAGTATAGTTGACTTACAATGTTCTGTTAGTTTCAGATATGCCGCAAAGTGATTCAGTTATACATATTGTTCTTGTTCAGTCACTAAAGTTGTGTATGACTCTTTGTGGCCCTATGGACTGCAACATGCCAGCCTTCCCTGTCCCTTACAATCTCCCTGAGCTTGCTCAAACTCATGTCCATTGAGTCAGTGATGTCATCTAACCAGCTCATCCTCTTCCGTCCCCTTCTCTTGCCTTCAATCCTTCCCAGCATCATGGTCTTTTCTAATGAGTCGGTTCTTCACATCAGGTGGCCAAAGTATTGGAGCTTCAGCTTCAACATCAGTCCTCCCAATGAATATTCAGGACTGATCTCCTTGAGGATGGACTGGGGCGAGTGGCAGCCATGCAGCGCTGGAGCTGTCTATGCCCCGACCAGTAACGCTGAAGAAGCTGAAGTGGAACGGTTCTATGAAGACCTACAAGACCTTTTAGAACTAACACCCAAAAAAGATGTCCTTTTCATTATAGGGGACTGGAATGCAAAAGTAGGAAGTCAAGAAACACCTGGATTAACAGACGAATTTGGCCTTGGAGTACAGAATGAAGCAGGGCAAAGGCTAATAGAATTTTGCCAAGAGAACACACTGGTCATAGCAAACACCCTCTTCCAACAACACAAGAGAAGACTCTACACATGGACATGACCAGATGGTCAACTCCAAAATCAGATTGATTATATTCTTTGCAGCCAAAGATGGAGAAGCTCTATACAGTCAGCAAAAACAAAAGTGGGAGCTGACTGTGGCTCAGATCATGAACTCCTTATTGACAAATTCAGACTGAAATTGAAGAAAGTAGGGAAAACCACTAGACCATTCAGGTATGATCTAAATCAAATCCCTTGCGATTATACAGTGGAAGTGAGAAATAGATTAAGGGCCTAGATCTGATAGACAGAGTGCCTGATGAACTATGGATGGAGGTTTGTGACATTGTACAGGAGACAGGGAGCAAGACCATCCCCAAGAAGAATAAATGCATAAAAGCAAAATGGCTGTCTGAGGAGGCATTGCAAATAGCTATGAAAAGAAGAGAAGTGAAAAGCAAAGGAGAAAAGGAAAGATATACCCATTTGAATGCAGTGTTCCAAAGAACAGCAAGAAGAGATAAGAAGGGCTTCCTCAGTGATCAGTGTAAAGAAATAGAGGAAAACAACAGAATGGGAAAGACTAGAGATCTCTTCAAGAAAATTAGAGATACCAAGGGAATATTTCATGCAAAGATGGGCTCAATAAAGGACAGAAATGGTATGGACCTAATAGAAGCAGAAGATATTAAGAAGAGGTGGCAAGAATACACAGGAGAACTGTACAAAAAAGATCTTCATGACCCAGATAATCATGATGGTGTGATCACTCACCTAGAGCCAGACATCCTGGAATGTGAAGTCAAGTGGGACTTAGGAAGCATCACTATGAACAAAGCTAGTGGAGGTGATGGAATTCCAGTGCTGCTGCTGCTGCTGCTAAGTCGCTTCAGTCGTGTCCGACTCTGTGCGACCCCATAGATGGCAGCCCACCAGGCTCCCCCATCCCTGGGATTCTCCAGGCAAGAACACTGGAGTGGGTTGCCATTTCCTTCTCCAATGCATGAAAGGGAAAAGTGAAAGTGAAATCGCTCAGTCATGTCCAACTCTTCGCAACCCCATGGTCTGCAGCCTACCAGGCTCCTCCGTCCATGGGATTTTCCAGGCAAGAGTACTGGAGTGGGGTGCCATTGCCTTCTCCGGAATTCCAGTGGAGCTATTTCAAATCCTGAAAGATGATGCTGTGAAAGTGCTGCACTCAATATGCCAGCAAATTTGGAAAACTCAGCAGTGGCCACAGAACTGGAAAAGGTCAGTTTTCATTCCAATCCCTAAGAAAGGCAATGCCAAAGAATGCTCAAACTATCACACAATTGTACTCATCTCACACGCTAATAAAGTAATGCTCAAAATTCTCCAAGCCAGGCTTCAACAGTACGTAAACCGTGAACTTCCAAATGTTGAAGCTGGTTTTAGAAAAGGCAGAGGAACGAGAGGTCAAATTGCTAACATCTGCTGGATCATCGAAAAAGCAAGAGAATTCCAGAAAAACATCTATTTCTGCTTTATTGACCATGCCAAAGTCTTTGACTGTGTGGATCAAAATAAACTGTGGAAAATATTGAAAGAGATGGGAATACCAGACCACCTGACCTGCCTCTTGAGAAATCTGTATGTAGGCAGGAAGCAACAGTCAGAACCGGACATGCAACAACAGACTGATTCTAAACAGGAAAAGGAGTATGTCAAGGCTGTATATTGTCATCATACTTATTTAACTTATATGCAGAGTACCTCATGAGAAACGCTGGGCTGGATGAAGCACAAGCTGGAATCAAGTTTTCCAGGAGAAATATCAATAACCTCAGATACACATATGACACCACCCTTAGGGCAGAAAGTGAAGAGGAATTAAAGAGCCTCTTGATGAAAGTGAAAGAGGAGAGTGAAAAAGTTGGCTTGAAGCTAAACATTCAGAAAACTAAGATCATGGCATCCGGTCCATCACTTCATGGGAAATAGATGGGGAAACAGTGGAAACAGTGTCAGACTTTACTTTTTGGGCTCCAAAATCACTGCAGTTGGTGACTGAAGCCATGAAATTAAAAGATGCTTACTCCTTAGAAGGAAAGTTATGATCAACCTAGCCAGCATATTAAAAAGCAGAGACATTACTTTGCCAACAAAGGTCCGTCTAGTTAAGGCTATGGTTTTTCCAGTGGTCATGTATGGATGTGGGAGTTGGACTGTGAAGAAAGCTGAGCACTAAAGAATTGATGCTTTTGAATTGTGGTGTTGGAGAAGACTCTTGAGTCCCTTGGACTGTAAGGAGATCCAACCAGTCCATCCTAAAGGAGATCAGTCCTAGGTGTTCTTTGGAAGGACTGATGCTGAATTTGAAGCTCTAATACTTGGCCACCTGATGTGAAGAGCTGACTCATTTGAAAAGACCCTGATCCTGGGAAAGATTGAAGGCAGGAGGAGAAGGGGACAACAGAGAATGAGATGGTTGGATGGTATCACCAACTCAATGGACATGAGTTTGGGTAGACTCCAGCAGTTGGTGATGGACAGGGAGGCCCGGCATGCTGCAGTCCATGGGGTCACAAAGAGTTGGACATGACTAAGCGACTGAACTGAACTGAACTGATGGTCATCTTTGTGGCATAGGGGGTGGGTCTACCTACCTATCACACTGAAGAATTCTGTCATGCCATGGTAAAGAATTGAGAGAGCTTAACCCCACTCACACAGTATCTTTTAATCATTAAATGGCTAAACCCAGTCATACAGTCAAGCCAATGTCACACCAGGCAGGCAAATCACAGTTATATGGGAACATGTGGAAGCAGGGAGGGTTAATTTATTCTACTGCAGCTTCCAAAAGACAACAGAAATGTCCTTATTGATTACTGTGGTATTGATGGTGTTGGTATCTTAAGCATCTCTAAGAACCATGTGGTGGGCCACCTGGAGGTGGTCCCTGGTGAGAACCCCCTGCACGGTGACCATCAGCTTTAGCACACTGGGATGGACTCAGTCAAAGGCCAGGCTGTGCCCTGCCTCACACTCACGCCTTGTGTATGGCAGACATTCAAAACACACATAATCCTGGGCTAATGCTCTACACCAGGGACTGTACTAAGCAACACACATATGGAAAGTATCACAATTCTATGAAGTAGATATTGTCACATCCTCTGCAGATACACATTTCACAGATTACAAAACCAAGGTGAAATGTTGTCATGAAGTTTATTTAAGGTCATACAGCTAGTACATGGTAGTCAGGATATGGGTCTGAAAATGGATATTTGATATAAATGTAGACAGCAATGGCAGTTTTAAGGAATGATATTGGAGCAGAGACCAAGCTGTGCATCCAGGAGTGAGATTCAGTGTTTCTGTTCTAAACATGTGATACTGAAGACGCAGAAAAGGAAGAATTGAATTTGCAGATCCTCGGCTCAGAGAAACCCAGACTAGAGATCTAAATTGGGGGTATCAGATAGAGAAGGGCCTTACTTCAAAAATGGGTGAAATCACCCTTGGGCAAAGGAGGAATCGAAAGGCACACGCAGAGTTCCAATGCCCACAGAACACCCATCTCTAGCAATTAGAGAATGAAAAGCCAGCAAAGAAAACTAAAGGCTCGGGGAAGGAAAGAAAGCAATGTGGCACTGTGGAAGTCAAGACAGGAGATGACCTGGGAAGAGTGAGACCTACTCAAACACATGTGCGAGAGGCGGGATTAGATCTGAAGAGAGGAGTGTCCACTGATCTTGGGACGGAAATTCTGGGTGACTTGAAAAGGATGTTTTCTGTGGAATGGTAGGGACTGAAGTCACATTCAAAGCGACATGGCAGGTGAGGGCAAGTGTGGACAAGATGTTTAAGGGGTTTTACCCTGGATGAGAATGGGAGACTGGACAGTGGTTGTGGTAGGATAGAGGCCAAGGGAAGTGTTTTTTATATATTTATACATATTATTCTTTAAATGATCCATCAATATGTTGACTACAAGAGACTGCCACGGACTCCACTTTTTTATATATTCATGTATTTATTTTGGCTGCCCTGGGTCTTAGTTGTGGCTTGCACATGAGATCTAATTCCTTGAGCAGGGATCAAACCTGGGCACCTTGCATTGGGAGCATGGATTCTTACTCACTGGACCACCAGGGAAGCCCCCAAAGTGTGGTTTTGTTGTTTGTTTTTAAGTGGGTTCTCTAAAGCACTGGTTCTCAGACTCTCCCTTATATCAGAATTATCTGGTGGGCTTATTTAAGAATAAATGCTGGGGGCCCCAAAGTTTCTGACTCAATAGGTCTGGGGTAGACAGTGAGAGTTTGCATTATATTTCCCAGGTGATACTGAGGCTGTGGATGCAAGAACCACAACTTCAGCATCACTGCTGTAGAGCGACACATGCTTGCAGAGACGGTCCTGTGTGCAGAAAGGCGTTGGTGAGGCATGAGAGGAAGCAGTTCAGGAGCAAAGTTCTTGAGAGTGTGTGAGGGTCTGGAATCCAACATACAAATGCCCTTGAGCATCACAGGGAGACTGCTTCCATGGAAACCAGGGGACACATTCAGGGTCGCTCAGCCCCTCTCCACAGGTCCATCCGCCTCCAGATCAAGGTCTAATGTGCCTCAGTCTGATGGGGTTGAAAGCCTGACCTGGTTCATCACACAGGATCTCAGTCCAGCACTGCTCAGGTGCTCTGACTGCTAGTGCTTCTCGAGTTTTACCTCCAGCCTCTCACTCCGTGGTGGCACCAGAGTAAAAAATCTGCTGGCCAGTGTAGGAGACACAAGAGACATGGGCTCAATCCCTGTGTCAGGAAGATCCCCTGGAGGAGGAAATGACACCCACTCCAGTGTTCCTGCCTAGAGAATCCCACGCACAGAGGAGCCTTGAGGGCTACAGTCCACGGGGCCACAGAGTCAGACACGACTGAGAACACACACATGTGCACACTCTGTCCAGTGTCTCACTCCCAATCTGGTCTTGGCACCTGCACATTTGCCATGGACCTTTCAACTAAGACTTTATATAGTTGTGTGGTGGAACCCTAGGGATGCTGAGACATTACTTCTGAGATGGTGTTGTTTAGTTGCTAAGTCATGTTTGACTCTTGTAACCCTATGGACTGTAGCCCACCAGGCTCCTCTGTCCATGGGATTTTCCAAGCAAGATTACTGGAGTGGATTGCTATGTCCTTATCCAGGCGATCTTCCTGACTCAGGGATTGAATCCTATATTGCAGGCAAAATCTTTACCCTAGAGCCATGTGGGTAGCCAACTTTGGGGGTAGAGCTAGGCCAGAGGGAGAAAGGGTGGAGACCACAGTGACTTCAGCCAGAGGATCTCTGCTGCCATTCAGCTTCTGTATTGGGGTTCTGAGTGTTTCATTTGAAGTGGCGGTGAACGATTGAAAAGCCGGTGCCGCGGAGACGACTGGTGTCTCTAAATCCTCACTCTCACCCCTAACATGGGTTCCGATCTTTGTAACTTGCCATCTTTCTGCACTCCAGCTTGGATTCCCCCTCCCTCAGCACAGTCCAGTGATGAGGCGCCCTTAGATCCCAGTTTTCGGAGGTTCTGCTTCCTGCTGGATCTGCCTGCAGGAATATATGTGGAGTCAATGCACCTAATTCTCAGCTTAACTGAAAGGGGACCCAGAGCTCTCTTGGTTGGGCCTCTTCTGTGCCAACCGCTGGTCTGGATGGATGCTCGATTCTGTCTGTCTGCTCTCGCAGGTTGAGCTTGCTCCTGGACCATTCTCTGCAGTGTGACCTCAGCTATGGTGGGTGAGGCTGCTTTAGGACACCTGCTTCTCTACTGGTGATCCCAGCTATGTGGCCCCAGCCACATTTAACCTGGCAGTGTCATGACATATTAGGAAACAGGTCAGTAAGGAAATTATGGGTGAAATGGGGCAGAGGGTTAAATAGGAAGACCCTTGGTTTGGGGAAAGTTATTTTGTGACCCTGTATGAGATAGACTGTTTGTGAGCCCATGAACTATAGCCTGCCAGGCTCCTCTGTTCATGGGATTTTCCAGGCAAGTGTACTGGAGTCGGTTGCCATTTCCTTCTCCAGAGGATCTTCCAAACCCAGGGATCAAACCTGGGTCTTCTGCAAGGCAGGCAGACACTTTACCATCTGAACCATCAGGGAAATCCATGAGATAGACAGAAATTAAAATATGCTTTCTCCTTGAAAGAAAAGCTATGAGAAACCTGCTGCTGCTGCTGCTGCTAAGTCACTTCAGTCGTGTCCAACTCTGTGTGACCCCATAGACGGCAGCCCACCAGGCTCCCCCGTCCCTGGGATTCTCCAGGCAAGAACACTGGAGTGGGTTGCCATTTCCTTCTCCAATGCATGAAAGTGAAAAGTGAAAGTGAAGTCGCTCTGTCGTGTCTGACTCTTCGCAACCCCATGGACTGCAGCCTACCAGGCTCCTCCGTCCATGGGATTTTCCAAGCAAGAGTACTGGAGTGGGGTGCCATTGCCTTCTAGACAGCATATTAAAAAGCAGAGACGTCACTTTGCTGACTGTATAGTCTGTATAGTCAAAACTGTGGTTTTTCCGATAGTCATGTATGGATGTGAGACCTGGACCATAAAGAAGGCTGAGCACTGAAGAACTGATGTTTTCAAATTGTGATGCTGGAGAAGAGTCTAGAGAGTCCCTTGGACAGCAAGGAGATCAAACCAGTCAACCCTAAAGGAAGTCAAACCTGAATATTTACTAGAAGGACTCATGCTAAAGCTGAAGCTCCAACACTTTGGCCAATGATGTGAAGAGCCAACTCATTGGAAAAGACCTTGGTACTGGGAAAGATTGAGGTCAAGAGAGGAAGAGGGAGACAGAGGAGGAGATGGTTGGATGGCATCACCCACTCAATGGACATGCGTTTGAGCAAACTCTGAGAGATAGTGAAGGACAGGGAAGCCTGGCTTGCTGCAGTCCATGGGGTCACAAAGAGTTGGACATGACTTAGCAACTGAATAACAGTGAGATAGACAAGGGCCAGGAAATTGGAAAAAAGGAAATGTTACAGATGAGGCTAAACAATGGTCTGGGTGAGAGTTGCAGAAGCCAACAAAGTGACATATGGAAGGGAAAAAAATAATGAATCAGGAGACATATAAATAAATACAGAGAACTTTGTGGTAAAATCCTAGCACAAAGACTTTTTTTTGGCACACAAGATGGTTGCATTTCACTGCCCTCTGAAGGTATCGGTAGATGGACCACAGCATTTGCTTCAACTAAAGAGACATGGGTAGAAATGATTTTGTGGCATCCAGGTGAAAACTTCAGTGCTGCCGGGAGGCTCTCCACCTCGTCTCTGCCCTCAGAAACCTGGATCGTTTGCAGGAGTCATAGGAGCAGCACAGCCTGGAATACCGGGTCTCCATCAGAATTGCCCTGGAGAGGCACTTGGATGCCCACAGTACACCGTGGACTGCACTGGACCACTTTATCAGAGGAAGTTGGACCGGGAAAAGGCAGTTTCTGCAGAACTAGCCTACTCTGTGAAATACATATTTTATCAAAAGTTATTTTACTGCTTGGCAAGTGTGACCTGAAGTATAAATGCCACCCCCCGACTGCCAGCCAGTCTCACTCCCACTTTCTTCTCAGAAAGTTAGTGCATGGAGGGTTTTGGAGGCTTTTTTTTCAATACCCTAGAAAACATAAACCTTCATGAACACCGGATGTTGTAACGTCATTAGTATATTTCTGTAGTTTTCTCTAGTCATCTCTCCATTCTGAAGCCAGGCGTCTTTAAACACTTCTTGGATCAGATCTAGTAACTCCTGAGAAAGACAGGAAAAGAGAGCAAAGGTTTTCATGTTTCCTTTTCTCTTCTAGTTTCTTTAAACTAAAGTTCAAAGTTGGCCCTGGCAATTGTACAACAGATTTTTGTTTTTCCCTTGAGCCATCAGTGACCTGAGATCTTTGGGGTTTGAAAGAAGCCAAAGTTTTGGATCCTTTTCTGAGGTTAATTGTCTTTCTAGTTAAATCTGGCAACAAATTCTTTGTTAAAATCCTTATTTGGCAAGAAAATATTAGTCAGACAATGAAAGAAATTGTGGGACACATGCGCACAAATCCACATATAAATTTTTCAAAACATCTTGACCAAGGACTTTCTTTTCTATTTCTTTTTAGGTAATGGTTAAATAGCTTTGCACATTGGTATTTTATGTCACTAGCTATTTCAAGCATTAGAAAATGCTTGGCATGGTGCATTAGAATTATTTCCTAAAAAATGTCAACACATTGTTAGGTAATAAAATGTCCACAATAGTGACACAGCATATCTGCAAGATAAGGCAAACTCCAAGGGAAGTGTTGAATGAAACTGGGAAAATGTAACACGCAATTCATTTTGTTTAAAAATGCAAGTGGATGTTTGTGAATTGAGAAAGTCTAAAACATATGCATTTTGGAATTCCCCCGCGATCCACTGGTTAGGATTTGGCACTTTCACTGCTGGGTCCTGAGTTTGATCCCTGTGTGTGGTTCGGCTAAAAAATCAATTAAGTCAAACATTTTTTAAATATATATTTTAAACCATATTCTAAGACTCACTGAAAATTTAGGAGATAAAATTGCCTAGCTTATAGCCAGAGAACTATTCATAAAAACATTGAAACTTAAATTATAAATGGACATGACCTCAGACATGATTGAATAACCACCTCTTTATAACGTCCATTCATTTTTCTTATGCAATACTTATCCTCCATGTGATATGAAAATGTTACAGGATTGTCTTCTTTGACCTCTTTGTGGCTGAGTTGGCTGTGTAAAGTCTGATAAGAATCACGAGGCTCCTTATCTTCAAGCCGTCCATCATCATTGCCAGGAGTTTGGTGATCTGTGATGAGCAATTATGATACCAATGTGGTTAAACCCCCATGCAAATATAATGTCACCCGGGAGGGTGCAAAAGCCTTTCTCAAAGGCAGAAACCCTGAGGTTCATATTCACTTTACAGTGCTTTTCAAATAAAAATACAGTGCTCCATAGACTTATAGGCTTCACGGAAAATTAACAGGTTGCAACATGTCCACAAATTTCAGGCTGGGTTGTTGGGAAATTAGTAGAAATAATGGTAGGGACACTGAGCTAACCAGCAGTGAATTCTGGAAAGAGATGAAGGGCCTGAGATATGCTGGGTTGTGGCCAAGATGTGATGTTCAAAATGTGGTCCATGAAGCAGTAGAATTGACATTTCCTGGGGACTTGTAAGAAATGCAGAACCCTGGGTGCCACCCCAGACCTCTGGAATCATATCTGGCCTTCTAACGAGATCCCCAGGTAATTCTTTCATACATTCAAGTTTGAGCAGCATTCATTTGTACAGTCTAGAAGGGCTGGTTGCCTGTGTTGGTTCCCAAGAGCTGTTGTTATTACCTGTTGAAGAGGTCACATTTCTACCTGCAAGGGCTTCTGCACTGAAGAAATCCCCTGGGGGAAAACCCACAGGGGAAATCAGACTGAGCCAACTAAGCAAGCTCTTCGCTGGAAGCAGAAACAAATGGGTGCTGAAAAGAGCAGGGAACTTTAATCAGACCCACAGGAAGAGCAGATCAAGCAGAATTCAATAAGGCCAAGTTCTGCCAGAACAAGCTGAGTCTCAGAGCAAACATGCTTCAGAGGCCACGGAACGATAGAAATGGAGTTTCG
Organism: Bubalus bubalis; assembly: GCF_019923935.1. NCBI lineage: Eukaryota > Metazoa > Chordata > Mammalia > Artiodactyla > Bovidae > Bubalus > Bubalus bubalis. The sequence goes on from NC_059157.1 coordinate 2,308,976, forward strand.
GGCACTGAGCCACGATCTGAGTGATTCTGCACACGAGCCGGCCACAGCGTTGCAAGTTTGCAGCACTAGGGGCCAAAGGAGTCACTTTAAAAAGGCGTCTCTACTCATTACCCCCAGATTATACTTGGTTTGATTCTAAGCTAATAAATGATGGGCATTCAGCCCGAGCTTTCCCCCTAATTTCCCTGCATAATTACTCTAAGTGAACTGTCTTTTCTGCAAACATTCACCATTTAGGGATACTGCTGCTGTTTTCTCTTTGGTCCTTCAACTTTTAGAGGTCAGGGAGTCTCCTGGAGTCACTCAAGTGGAAAATGTGAAAAACACCTGAAGATTAATGGACTAGGCAATTTTGAGCATAAACTCCATTTGGCACTACACATACATCAACATACAGGATACCATAATGGAAAATAATATGAAAATGAAGATTTCTATATATTTATGCATATGTGTGTGTGTGCTCAGTCATGTCTGAGGGTTTGTGACCCCCCAGACTGTAGCCCACCAGGCTCCTCTGTCCATGGGATTCTCCAAGCAAAAACACTGGGGTGGGTTGCTATTTCCTCCTCCAGGGGATCTTCCTCATCCACGGATCAAACCTGCATCTCTTGTGTCTCCTGCATTGGCAGACAGGTTCTTTACCACTAGCACCACCTGGGAAGCCCATATTCATACATATATTTTTTAAAAAGGAAAAGAACCCCAAGGGCACTCTTGCTGACATTTCAAGGTCTGGTAGAGCCCAAAGCTATGAAAACGGAAAGCTTTTTTGCCTTCATGCCTACCTTTCTCCCAAGGCCCGTGCCCTAGCTGTTCCCTTTCTGCTCCGTGTAACCTGGAAAACTCATCCCTCAATGTGCAAGTCAAATGTCACCTACTGGGCTATGCCTTCCAGGCTCCCCAGGTGGAAGTCGTGCATTCCTTACAAGGCTGCCTCCCAAATCCAGACTTCCTCTATTGCTCCATAAAAGGCTGCACTGAGCCTGCTGGCCTGCAAGTTCCTGCTACTAGACAGTAATTTCCTTCAGAACATGGAGAGAGTCTTGTTTGATCTTCACTGCTTGTCAGGACACTAATGTGACCTCCCAAACCAGTAAACGTGGATCAAGAGATGCTGTATTCTTTTTTTTTTAAAGCTTTGTATTTTGTATTGGAGCAGAGTCAGTTAACAGTGTTGTGATGGTTTCAGGTGGACGGCAAAGGGACTCAGCCACACGTACACAGGCGTCCCTTCTCCCCCAAACGCCCCTCCCATCCAGGCTGCCACACGGTCTCGAGCAGAGTTCCCTGTGTCATACAGTAGGTCCTCGCTGGTGATCCATTTTAGATACAGAGTACATGACCATCCCAGGCTCCCTAGCCGTCCGTCCCCCACACCCTTCCCCACTGGTAACCATAAGTTCATTGCCTCAGTCTGTGAGTCCCTTTCTGCTTGTAAGTTCATCTGTATCATTTTTTAGATTACACATATAGGAAATGTCACAGGATATTTCTCCTTCTCTGAAGAGACGGCTGTATTCCTGCTTTCACCTGGGATTCACCCAATGCCACAGGGAGAGGAGAATATTCAGCAGGTTGCAAAATGTCAATATCAGAATTCTCAGACCGTAACAGAGCCTTTGGCTGCACACCGGCCCTCAGCTCCTCCGAGAGCACCAGGATTCTCCTGAGCACACCTGTGGTTCCCCCTGTTGCATCGAGGGTGCATGATTCCAAAACCTAAAAACACTTCCCCTCTGCTTCCCCTGGTGTGAAAAATGCAGGGTCACTCTCGTCTGTTTTACTCACCCTCTGTCTCCACTCATTTCTAACCTGCGTAGAGGTTGGGAGAATGGAAACCTAAGGAATCAGAAGAACTCGGGAAGGCCTCGTGCCCTCGTGAGCAGACGCAGGCAGAAGAGCGTGGCGTGGCCGCCTGGGTGGGGGGAGCCTGGGGGAGAATGGACTCACGTGTGTGCGTGGCTGAGGCCCTCTGCCGACCACCCGAAACTGTTACCGTCTTGTTCATTGTCCATACTCTGAGACAAAATGAAAACTTCAATTAAAAAAAAATAATAAAATTAGAAAAAAGAAGACTCCCCAGGGACAGTTTTTATGGTGCTGAGACAAAGAAGGGGGAAGGAGAAAGGGAAAAGCAGGGTGACCCTTAGAGCACATGAGCGTGGGAAACAGGACCGCTCTGACAGAGCGAACAGGCCGGTGTGTCCTGAGACCAGCGCCCCGCCCTCCGTGGGGGCAGCCGCGGGGGCGGCTCCTCCCCGCCCAGTTCTGGCCCCAGAGCAGAGTCACCAGTCGTACACTCGTCATTTCTGTCCACGCAACGCAATCAGAGACCAAAACCACTGAAGCATCGTGGACCATCTAATATCCCAGGAGTCTCAAAACCCTGCAAGTCTGAGACGATTCTCCCCCATCCCGTAGGTGTTGCAAGAGTTCTCCTGCTGTAGGTCTGGATTTATGTTGGATCCTTTCACTTTGAAAAACATACTTTCTTAAATAGCTTTTCAAGAAATTCCATATTCTTTAGCCTGCTCATTTTTCCATGGTGTTAGTGATGGAAATGAGTAATTTTTTTATTCAACTTATGTCGCAAAGAATCCGACAGGACTGAAGTGGCTTAGTGTGCGCGCATGCACACACACACACACACACACACAGTGTTAACACTGTGAGTAACTAGGCACACAGACAATTCATGTGACTGAATTCAGTAATTTCTGTAAGCAGAAAGCTGTTAACTAGTCTGTTTTTTGGGATCACGTTCTACCAGATAATGACTAACGGCTCTAACGTTTTACTTGTAATGCCTCATGAAATGCTTACTTTTCCAGCTAGCTGTCTTGCTGTCACTGACATACATACAGCTCTTTTCAAGATAAACTTTCTAGACAAGCCTTTGACTACATTTAGGTCTATTTCTTTGGAGAAGGAAATAGCAACCCGCTCCAGTACTCTTGCCTGGAAAATCCCATGGATGGAGGAGCCTGGTAGGCTGCAGTCCATGGGGTGGCTAAGAGTTGGACACGACTGAGCGACTTCACTTTCACTTTTCACTTTTATGCATTGGAGAAGGGAATGGCAACCCACTCCAGTGTTCTTGACTGGAGAATCCCAGAGACACAGAGCCTGATGGGCTGCCGTCTATCGGGCCGCACAGAGTCGGACACGACTGAAGCGACTTAGCAGCAGCAGCAGCAGGTCTATTCATAAAGCAGGTTTATAAGTCAATTTACTGAATATGAGAAATGGTGGGGTTTTGGCATCACTGGAGAACTGAGAGCCATCACACCAAGCGTGAGAAACAAGCTAATTCTACATACAGGAGCACAGAGCCGCGATCCGGGAAGGGGGAGGTGCTATAATGGTCCTACCAGGTGACGCCACCTACAGATTCCCTCCCGGATACTGAGGAGAAAAACAATGGATTTTCCAGTTTGGGTTTAGCTCCCACATTTTTATGGTGTTCAGAAAAATATCTGGCTGTGTCTCACAAATTGCGGAGCCTGCACTGACAGGGGATTAATTCTAGGAGACAGAGCCTCAGCCCTGAGGAAGAGAACAAAGCCCGGACGGTCTGGGTCTGCAGAGATCCCGCCCCCAGTCCTCGGGGCACACAGACGGGTTGCAGGGGGAGCGGCGGGCAAAGGCTCAACCAAGTCACCCCTGACACCGGGAGACGGGGAAGCAGAGCCGCCTCGCGCGCCGTTCCCAGGGGAGACCACCGAGAGGGAGACGAAGGGGAGCTCCCCTCAGTTGACTCCGAAGCGTGCATGCTCCACACATCCTTTCTGAGCAAGCAGCCCCGCAAAACGCGCGGGAAGCAGAGAGGGCAAGACCCGGCCTGCGGCGGCCACGCGACCCAAACCCTCTCTGAGCCGGCCGAGTGTGGCGGGTTTCCGTAGGAGACACAGGAGCCCTTTCCCGACGAGCTTTCCGGCCACTGGCTCTGTAGTGTAAGTGAATGCTTACACTTCTCTGTTCTCCAGAACCTTCTGAACATCCCTAGAAGGGAAGTGTATTATCCTTAACCATATTTACCTATTTTGTTTCAGGTAAAGAAATAGATTTCCTGAGTGAAGAAATAAATTTCAGAGTGGAAGTCACACATTACTCCCTTGCCTGCTGCTGCTGCTGCTAAGTCGCTTCAGTCTTGGCCGACTCTATGCAACCCCATAGATGGCAGCCCACCAAGCTCCCCCTTCCCTGGGATTCTCCAGGAAAGAATTCTGGAGTGAGTTGCCATTTCCTTCCCAATGCATGAAAGAGAAAAGGGAGAGTGAAGTTGCTCAGTCGTGTCCAACTCTTAGTGACCCCATGGACCGCAGCCTACCAGGCTCCTCCATCCATGGGATTTTCCAGGCAAGAGTACTGGAGTGGGTCGCCATTGCTTTCTCCAACTCCCTTGCCTATAATCCTGTTACTGTCAGACATCCAGAATTAAGCAGATTTAGAGAGAAAGAGCAGAGTTGCCAGGGTCCAAAGGGCAAATGCGTGGAGGGGGGGGGCAGTGACAGCTGATGGGGATGATGTGTGATGAAAATGTTTCAAAATTAGATTATGTTGTGCTGGTTGTACAGCTCTACAAATATACTGAAAACCACTAAATTTTTTACACTGAATAGGTGAATTTTATGGTCAGTTCAATAAAACTATTTTTAAAAGTAGAATTTTTATCAGTAAATAAAACCTGAAATTACAAACGTTTTAATATTGCTATAAGCATATTTTATGTCTTTAGCTAAAATCAATTTTTAAAAATATTAAAAATGTGGTGTTGGAGAAGACTCTTGAGACTCCCTTGGACTGCAAGGAGATCCAACCAGTCTATCCTAAAGGAAATCAGTCCTGAATATTCATTGGAAGGACTGATGCTGAAGCTGAAGCTCCAATACTTTGGCCACTTGATGCAAAGAGCTGACTCATTTGAAAAGACCCTGATGCTGGGGAAGATTGAAGGCAGGAGGAGAAGGGGACAACAGAGGATGAGATGGTTGGATGGCACCACCAACTCAATAGACATGAGTTTGAGTAAGCCCTGGGAGTTGGTGATGGACAGGGAGGCATGGTGTTCTGCAGTCCATGGGGTCACAATGAGTTGGACACAACTGAGCAACTGAACTGAACTGAACTGAATAAAAATGTGCAATGTCAATGAGAAAAACATTTGAAATACTAGAGTCTGGTGTCAAATGTAATTTTGAAAATGCATATATTTAACCAAACATGTCCTTCTAATAGTTCTTATAAATTGCCTGCGGTTTTTAAAATACAATGATTTTGAGGTATATAACGTAAAACATACAAAATGTTTCTTCAGTTTCAAATTTTCTTATCATACAGAATTAATTATGACTGACAATTTCAGAAAAGAAATGAGTAGAGCTGCTGTATCTAATGCAGTGATTACGTGGCATTTATGCTTACATTTAAATTCATTAAAATTCAGTAAAAGTAAAAATTCAGGGTCTCAGTCCCACTGCCAAGTGCTTGATGGTCACATGTGGCCAGCTGGCTGCAGTGTTAGGGCAGCTGATAGAACATCTCCTCGTCACTGAAAGGTCTACTGGGTAACACTCTTCCTGAAATTCATTTACAGTCTTGGGTACGTAGGATTATTCTCCCTTGGGACTAATTTTTCTCTTTGTAGTTCTTTGTGAAGTATTTTAGTTATTGTATTTAGATTTTTACTACTACTTTATAAAAATCTCATCTGAACACAGAAAATCAAGATCTCTGGCTGTTACTATTACAATCGTGTGTTAATGAAATTGGTTTTCCTAAACCTGAAAGTTTTCAGAACTGATGCTCACAAGATAACCCCCTGGGTTCTGCCTAGCAACCTTGACAGCATCTTCATCTCTGAGATGATCACTGACCACCCAGTGAAATCATTTCCACTCTGTTTTGTAATGTCTAAGAGGATCCATCCCTTCCAAGGACTTGGGAAATGGCAATCAAGGGAGAGTATTAGGGAGAAAATTAGAGGATTGGAGGAAAAAAAGGCTAGAAACAATAACATAATCACAGGTTCCACTTGTAACTCTGGGCATCTTTGGAACTGGGCCTCATGGTGTACTTAGTAAAAAGTGAAGGATGGAGTATCTGTTGACTTCTGTTGAATCCTAGAGGTCTTTTCCAAAATAACCAGTGAATTCCAGTACTCCTATAAGAGGCTTGAATCAATAAAACCAGTAGCAAAACACAGGTTCCATTCATTCCTCTGACTTCTCTAGTTGTTCCTGATCTCTGCTTATTCTGAGGTCGATTAGTCCTTTGGCAGACACCAACACTGTGCCATGTTCATAGGCAGAACGCCGGACCTCCCAAGTATTTCAAGATTGGTTGAAGGGACTCTCTATTCATGCCTAAACTCTCACATCTGCCTGCCTTTCAAAACTCATGATGTTGTGACTACAGGTCGGTTTGGTTTTTATTTCATTTTATAATCTTAGCTTTGGTCTTTTTTTAAAGCCTAAATACAAAACAGAGTTTACTCCATTTATGAATGCCCCTTCTCATCCATCAGCTACTATTCTGAAACACTTAGAACAGTGATTCACCCACAGTGAGAAGACAGACCGACAGGTGATAAGTGAAAAGACAGGTGATGGATGGATGAGGGCAGATATAAAAGACATAAAAGACATTCATCTCCTGTGAACCATACCTGTGGGCTCTGGAACCCTGTGATTCCCAGTCATACAACTTTTCCAGCACCCCCTAACCCTTTTTCTTCCCTCAGTGGAATAGGGTCAAAGATGTTGAGGCTTCTTGTAGAGAAGTAGTTAGATACATCTCCTAGCCACCCCAGCCACTCAAGACTAACACATCATCTTAGGACAGAATGATATATAATAATATAAACCAGATCTCACTAATATCTCTACACTTAGGAAAAATAAGATCATTATCAGTAGTACTTAGTGGATTCAACTATCCCATCACAGACATGATGAGCCAATATAACCATTCAGCTGACAATGTTTATCTCTTGGCAAAGATTCTCAGGACAAACTTTCAGTGACTCAGGTTATTATCACTGAGGTGGCAAAAGTAACCTCAAATGAAAATTTCCTGCAATAAATGACTTAAATCCAATTAGACTAAACATTACCAGCTACATCAGGGCATTAATAATGAAGCATTTCATAGATAACAGGAAGCTTTGAAGTCCCTAACACCAATTGCGACAATTCACTTAGACATCTCATCTTTGCCAAAAAAGGAAACGGGAATTTTAGACTCTTTCGAATTTCTGAATTACAAAAATATGTGCCATTTCTTACAAGGAACATTATAAACTAGAATATAGTCTGTAATATTTAGTAGGTCAACTCCACTGTGTTCTAATGATTTACCATGGATTCTACACATTGAGTCAAAAGTTTTGTTATATGCATTTAATTTCTGGTTATCTTTATAACCAGAAATTATCTTTGGATTCAATCCATCAACAAGATTCACGTCAGTTGAGGATATAAGCCCGTAGATCTGTGTGTGTGTGTGTGTGTGTGTGTGTGTGTGTGTGTGTGTGTCTGGATCACAATGGACTTCCCTGGCTGCAGTGAGCCTGGACCACAGTGAAGCTGGCTGCAGTCCTCTAGGTTTTTGGCGCATTTACCAGAGGGGGAGGCAGACTTATGGTTTCATCTGAAGCAGATATTATACTTTGAAGCCACACATTAAGATCTTTAGGTTGGCTCACAGACTGGCTGAAAATTACAATTTAAGTGTATTTATTATAACTGTGGCTTCCCTGGTGACTCAGATGGTAAAGCGTCTGCCTGCAACACGGGAGACCTGGGTTGGGAAGATCCCCTGGAGAAGGAAATGACTACCCACACCAGTACTCTTGCCTGGAATGTCCCATGGATGGAAGAGCCTGTTAGGCTTCAGTCCATGATGTCCCAAAGAGTAGGACGCGACTGAATGACTTGACTTTCACTTTCATTATAACTGTAAAATAATGTGGTTTTAATAAACCAGTTTATCCATCCTTTGTCAAGCTCAGCATAAAGAATGTAATCAACATTTCTAAAGACTTCTAAAATTAAGCTGAAATTGTAAACAGAGGAGCTAAGCCAAAGGCAGCCAGAAAGCAGCTTAGGAGCTGTGCTGGTTCCTATGGTTAGTTTTGGAAAGAAGTGAACGCAGCTTTCCCAAACCCACGTCAGTAAAGTAAATCTGAGAGTGACTCTGATCACAGTTGTACCTGCTGAGGGGTGAAGGGGCAGGGGCCACTCTGAATGCAGTGGACAGGAGGGGAAAAGCACCCTGAGGGCCCAGAAAGGGGCAGCCCCGCCAGGAAGACAGGAGAATCCCTGGAGAGGTGTTTGCTCGCAGCTTCTCAGAGAAGGCACTGCTCCTCTGGATGAAGAGGTCTCGCAGGTTATGGGGCATTTCTTTAAAATGGAGCCCTTCCCTGTGGCTCAGACAGTAAAGAACCTGCCTGCAATGCCACCCACTCCAGTGTTCTTGCCTGGAGAATTCCACGGACAGAGGAGCCTGGCGGGCTACAGTCCATGGGGTCGCAAAGAGTCGGACACGACTGAGTGATTAACAGTTTCCTTAAAATGGAGCAGACTCCAGACTCCAATCTCTCCTGATGACCAACGAGGACCCACTGTACAGCACAGAGAACTCTACTGAGGACTCTCCAATAACCTACATGGGAAAAGAATCTGAAAAAGAACAGATACATGTGTGTGTATAAATGATTCACTTTGCTGTACATCTGAGAGGAACACAACATTGTTTATCAATTATGCTCCAAAACAAAAATTTAAAATAAATAAGTAAATGAAATGGAGTACAGATCCAAGTTTTGTTCTGGAGTCAGGCTTATTTTACAAGAAAAATAAAAACAGGGTTTAATGGTTAGCATTCTACACTGCCACCCAAGTAGGCAAACACCGAGTCCAGGTGAATGTCCATGACGTAAGGACGGTGTTGCCTTGATATCCTATACAGGTGTCACATTTAATTTCTTTCTCTTCCAGCTTTACTGAGGTATCATTGACATACGGCATTGTAAAGTGTAAGCTACACACTACAATGTTTGAGTTACACCCATCAAGAAATGATGACCACGACAAACAGTGGACATCATCATCTCATACAGAAACAAAATTAAAGCAAAAGAAAAATAGTTCTTTTTTGACGTGAAGACTCAGTATTACTCTGTTAACTTTTATATATAGCATACAGCAGGATTCGTTATATTTATCATGTTGTACGTTCCATTCCTAGTACTTATTTGTCTTATAACTGGAAGTTTGTACCTTTTGACTAGAAGTCCTCAAATCTTAAGACTAAGGAATTTCATCAAATGTAACTTAATTTTATGAGAAACTTCATGCTGTGTTAAGTGAGCAGCACTGTCTTAATGCTTTTCAGTATAGTTAATCTGCCTGGAATGTGGGAGACCTGGGTTGGAGAAGCAAATGGCAACCCACTCCAGTGTTCTTGCCTGGAGAATCCCATGGACAGAGGAGCCTGGCGGGCTGCAGTCCATGGGGTTGCAAAGCTTTGGACACAACTGAGCAACTAAGCACACACACAGCTCAAGTAATTATTTAAAAAAAAGAACCCACAGGGAGCTGAGGGCCAGAATCAGCCTCAGAAGCTGCCCTGTTTAGGGCTGCTCTTCCCACCCCCTTCTTCTAAAGAGAGGGTGCAACCTGAGCAGCCCTCTCTGGCTGAGGGCACCATGCTTCTGGAGGAGCCGCCTGCCAGGTGCCCCTGTCGACGTCACTGCTCACAGCTGGACCGCAGGTTCTTCCACGGAGGGCCATCAGGGGAGCATGTCTCCGTGCCCACCGCTGAGGACAAGCCGGGACCCCCGGATTTCCCTGGAATCACCAAAGACCTTGGGGTCCTTGTCCATGCCATCGATTCACTCAATTAGCCACAACTGGCGAGACTCTGTCCCGGGCCTATTGTCCTGTGAGATCATAAAGGGACATGTGGTCAAATTTCTATTACTTGCAGCAGACAGCGTCTTGCTCAATACCCTGACATGCATATCCAGGCTCTTGAGTTTAACACACTTTAGGTCAAACTTCTTTAACCTGACCTTGAACTCTTCAGGTATAATTCTATGATTTATTCTTTGATTGTACTTGCTGCGTCTGAGCTGCTGCTTATTTTTGCAATTTTTTTTTCCTCGAAGAAGAGGCTCAGACCTCAGGCCAGGCTCTATGTGTGGGCTGGAGAAGAGAAGAAAGGCAGGGCATATCCCACCTGAAGGAGCTTGGGGTCAGAAGGCGCATCCTGCTCTTATTACGCGTGTAATAAGTATATAGAAGTGCCTGGGTTTATCAGTACCTTCGAAATGAGGCAAAGTGTATGTCCCTCCTCTCCCTGCAAGGAATTTAATTTTACTCACAGGTTAATCTAATTCTAATAAAAACAAATATTTAAGATCTAACTCCTCCATTAACTAGCACCTCAAACTTGAGCAAGTCCAGAATCTCACTAAGCCTCCATTTCCTCATTTTCCTCCAATTCAGAAAACGAGATGTGTAGGCTGGGTCACCTTGAGGGCTCCTTCTAACGTTAAGATCCTACAGTTCTGTAAGCCACATGTTCATTTCTGCTTCCTGAAGTGCATTTTCAATAACAGCCACCAATTAGAACCATCCAGACACTTGCTGCTTCAGCCTCCCCTTTCACCGGACGTCACCCTGAGGGTCTCAGAACGCCTCGATGGAGCTGCAGGCGCCAGGGGGTCTGGCAGACAGCTCCACCCGATAAACTCCCACTCGCGTCTGCTGTGCACCAGCAGCCACGCAGCCCTGGGCACAGAGCAGAGGCAGCAGGAAAGTGACCTGGGATGTCTCTGTTCCATTTGCATTCGTGTACTTGGCTGCGCGGGGTCTTCACTGCGTCTTTTCAGTGAGGTGCACGGCCTCTCTAGTTGCAGCACGCAGACTTAGTAGTTGTGGCTCACCGGCTTACTTGCTCCAAGGCATGAAGGATCTTAGTTCCCTGACCAGGGATCGAACCCGTGGCCCCTGCACTTGATCACTGGGCCACCAGGGAAGTCCCCCTGATTTGACTTTTAAATTAATGCCTTTCAAAGGAAGCTCTTACTTATCCACAATACACAAGGACTCTGCCCAGCCCCCAAAGTACAGTTGGTCCATGAGCATCTGGTTCCCATGACAGGCAACTCACAAAAGATGCCTGAATGATCCAGACACTCAACTTCATGAACACTCAGGGAGATGCAAATTAAATGCAAACTATGATGCCACCACAAAGTTTTTAAAAATAACTAAAATGGAAAATATTGACAATGCCAGTCGCGTTGGGCACTGGATCTCTGTAATGCTGCTGGTGGGGGTGGAAGTTGGAACAATCACTTTGGAAAACAGGCTGGCAGTTTCTATTCATTTAAAACATATGCTTCTCTTATGATTCAGCAATTCTCATCATAGGTGTATATTCCAGAGAAATGAAAAGATATATCCACAAAAAGATTTGTGAAAGTAGCTGATTGTAGATTCTTCCACAATCCAAGAGCTGGAAACAACTCTCAAATATCTATTAGGAGAAAGAAATGAAGTACTGATACCTGGGTGAACTCAACAACATTATGGTGAGTAAAAGAGCCAGACCCAAAATCATAGTGTATGATTCTCTTTACATAATGTTCATGAACAGACTCAATTTATGGTTATAAAAGTCAGAATAGCAATATCTAGGTAGACAGATAGTGAATGGAAGGCCATGAGGTAGCTGCTTGAAAACATCCTATATCCTGATCTAGGTGGTTCTTACACAAGGGCATACAGATGTAAATATCCACCAAATAGGAATGCAAATCACCTCACACCCTTCAGAATGGCCACTACCAAAAAGTAAATGCTGGAGAGGGAAAGAGGCCCCGCCTACTGCTGGTGGGAATATAAACTGGTCAGCCACTTTGGAAAACTGTATGGAGGCTCCTCAAAAAACTAAAGATAAGAGTTGCCATGTGATCCAGCAAGCTCACTTCTGATCATATATCTGGACAAAACTCTAATTCAAAGGTACAGGCACCCCTATGTTCATAGCAGCACTATTCACAACAGGCAAGACATGGAGACAACCTGAATGCCCATCAACAGATGAACGGACAGAGAAGACGTGAGGCACACACACACACACACATACACACAGACACACACATACCACAAACACACACACACACACCACACACACACACACACACACACACACACACACACACACCACACACACATCACATGCACACACACACCACAAACACACCCCCCACACACACACATCACACACACATCACATCACACACACACACACCACCAACACACATACACATCACACACACACACCACACACACACACACACCACACACACACACACACACACCACACACACATCACACGCACACACACACCACAAACACACCCCCCACACACACACATCACACACACATCACATCACACACACACACACCACCAACACACACACACATCACACACACACACCACAAACACACACACACCACAAACACACCCCCGCACACACACATCACACACACATCACATCACACACACACACCACCAACACACACACATCACACACACACACACCACACACACACCACAAACACACACACACCACACACACACCCCACACACACACACACCACACACACACACACCACACACACATCACATCACACACACACACACCACCAACACACACACATCACACACACACACACCACACACACACACCACAAACACACACACCCACCACACACACACACCCCACACACACACACCCCTATACACACACCCCACACATACAAACATCCCCCCACACAGACACCACACACACACACCCCACATACACACCCCACAAACATACACACACCACACACTCACACACACACCCACTACACACACACACCCCCACACACACACACACAAACACACCCCACAAACACACACACACCCCACACACACCCCCCACAAACACACACACACCACACACAAACACACACACACCCCACACACACACCCCACAAACATACACACACCACACACTCACACACACACACACCCCACACACACACACCCCACACACACACAAACACACCCCACAAACACACACACCCCCCACAAACATACACACACCACTCACACACACACCACACACACACACCCCACAAACATACACACACCATACACTCACACACACACACACACCACATACCACACACACACACACACACACACACCCTGAATAGAATATCACTCAGCCATAAAAAAGAGCAAAATACTGCCATTTGCAGCAACATGGATCAACCTGGAGATACCATACTAAGTGACGTAAGTCAGACATAGACAAATACTATATGATATCCTTTATATGTGGAATCTAAAAAGCAATGCAAATGAATGTATATACAAAACAAACTCACAGTCTAAGCAAATGAACTTATAGTTACCAAAAGGGAAAGTTGGCCAGGGATAAATTAAAGAGTCTAGCATTAAAAGATATGAATACTACTATATATAAAATAGATAAACAGCAAGAGTGTGCTATGTAACACAGGAAACTCTACTAAATGTCTTGTAATAACCTATAAAGGAAAAGAATTTGAAAATAGGGGTTGCAAGAGTTGGACACGACGTAGCAACTAAACCACCACCACATATATATACAGACACACCTATAGATATGTATATGTATATATATATATATATATAAAACTGAATCATTTTGTTGTCTACCTGAAACACAACACTGTGAATCAACTATACCTAATTAAAAATAAATACATGAAGACAAGAATATCACTGAGCCATACCCATTCAATTTGGGCAATTTCTTCTATGTAAATTATACTTGCATTTAAAAAAAAAATTCTTAGCTGCTCTCCATAGGGTAAGAAGGGGCTAGATTTGTTTTCTCGTGTAAAGCCTATACTGAATATTCTGCTTCTCTTCTTAAAGTAATACTCCCAAGAAAGTTGGACCCTGTTTTCTCCACCTACACAAAGTGACAGCCAGAGTCCAGATTGACTACAATTTAACGAGCAGGTAAAGGCGATGCCGTCATATGAACAGCTTCCATGTATACCCACTCTTTATGTACCACGCACTGTGCATGGCATAATTTCACATTCAGGACAAGAATGGGGTGCTTACAAGGCAGGTACTGTTAACTGCGTTTTCCAGGTGAGAAAACGGATGCTTACAGCAGTTCAGTGACCACCCCAGTTGAGTACAGGTACTACAGAGTAGGGCTTCCCTACTGGCTCAGATGGTAAAGAGTCTGCCTGCTAACGCGGGGGACCCGGGCTCAATCCCTGGGTCAGGAAGATCCCCTGGAGGAGGGCACAGCAACCCACTCCAGTACTCTCGCCTGGAGAATCCCATGGATGGAGGAGCCTGGTGGGCTACAGTCCATGGGGTCACAGAGAGTCAGACACAATTGAGTGACTCACACACACTCTACGTTGTAAGACCTGAATTTTGATTAGTTTTGTATGGCTACAACTTCTGATCTTTTTAACGCACCCTGCCTCTGGACACAGGAGGAGTGCCAGAGGCCACCTAACCCATAAGAGGAGCTATCTACCCATCTTCCTTTTTGCTATTTTAAGGCTGGTTTCACTGGCCCCCACTGGGTGTGAGTGGGTCAGAGTGTAAGCGCCTCAGGTGTGAAACACAGCTCCTGTGCAAGAAGTGAGGAGAAATTAATGAATCACCCGTGCTCCTGCTGGCAAGGCACGGTCATCACACCTGTTCAGCGAGAAATGAGCGACAAAGCGTGAACACACACACAGGCATGCACACACACAGGCGTGCACACCCACCACGATATAAATTATAGTCCTTATGAATGTGCTCCTGGGTGGCTTCACGGGATATGCACTTCAATGTTAAAAATATGACAACATGATTTCTAACTGTAATTTCTAACTATAATTCTCATTTTTCTCCACTCCAGGCTGCCTTGCATTTGGGTCAAAGAACTTTCACATCTAAAATTATTTCAAAACAAACAGTTCCTTGGGGATGGATAGCTGTGATTAAACCTGGCCACTGTTATGAACCATATGACAAGGACACTGAAATAATGCTATGAATGCTGCAGATCCCTGCCATGCTCCTATTTGTGCCTCTGCAACAACTTTTTAAAGGTTATTATTCAAAATATATTGAAGTTCGGTGTAATTATAAACACAGAGAAAAATAATAAAAGCAAAACAAGCCGAATACCCAGTGTAATTTGAACATACCATGGCTGCTGAAATGTATATGCTGGAAAATGCCTAATAAAAGGCTTGAATTTTTAAAGCAAAGTTTTTAATCTTTTGGTTATTATCTGATGCTTAGCAAAACCCAATGGTAATAAGGAGCCCAAATTGAGTACTAATTTCTTGTGGCTTAAAAAAAGCACAATTATGATAACAAAATATGCCCAAGCCTATCAAAAGCCTCCTGCAAAAAACTAGAACCTCGTGATACTTAGATCATTACAATTCCTTTGAGCTAAAATTATGAATATGCACCAAACACATCTAAGAAAAAATTGATCACTAAATTCTCTCATCAGACAGAGAAATTCACATCAACTGATAAAATATAGATTCTAATTATTTCTTGGAAATGCTGTGCAACTAACCTCGGTATATTCATCTTCTCAAAAAAAATTAAAAAAAAGGTGCTCTGAAACTGCAGCTCAAGAAGTTACCAGATTTGTGAGCTTGAACAAATCTCTTAACCTATGCTCCATTTTCTTATCTATCTAGCAGAAGCAATAGGAGGAAAGGAATTAAATACAGGCAAAGACAAATAAAATGGAATGTTCCAGCTATGGGCTGCTAAGAAAAAGAATACTTTGTTTTGACAAAAGCTGAGGATGTCATTTGCACAAATACTGAAATCAGCTCCCTGGTGAGTCGGTCGGGGGCACTTCTGCACTTTAGGCAAAACAACACTTTCTTTTTCTGAGCAGAGCCTTGTCTCCTAGGATCAGCTTATCTTTGAAGTCCCAGGCACTGATTGCTTTAGGAACATCAGCCAAACAAGGGACCACCTACCCTTAAAAACAAACCAGGAGATTCAAATAAATTACCAATATGTGTTTCACACTGTGACCCTCCACCTGAAATTTTAACCACATTTTCTTGTACCATATTTTAAAGAGACATTATTTACAGCTGACTAGAGTCTGATGAGGCAAACTGCAGGTTTCCAAAATCCTGCCAAGAGTCCATTCTTCCAAAAATTCTAGAGAAATCTAGCCACCCAGTGTGCCTAGATAAAACACAGAGGGCCCATTGGTTAATAACAATATTTTACTATCTGGTCTCCTTCTCTTTTTTAAACCCCATCTTTGGCAGTTACTGTTCAACACCTTTCGCATCTGTTGGCCACCGTGGGGTTTTGTCCTTTTTGGAGGGATCTCACTGGTCCCTCCTCTTTAATCAACACATGTGATTACATGAGAATGCTTCTATCTGAACACAAACATACCACTTTCTGCAGATACGAGCAGAGACTCACACAAAGACGAAGACATTAATATAAGTCAGCTACACCGAGCTGGCCTGGCTCCTGAAAATCACAGGAACAGTGTGTGTGTGCTAGGAAGAACACAGAATCGCAGGCATCCATTCCCTGGCCGTTTGGCACTTTGCATCACTCACAAATCAGCGACTCCTCAAGGACAGACTGAAACCAAGCCTCAGCGTCCCTCTTTCTGCAAACAGATCCCCAGACCTGCAGAGGCTGGGCTGGTGGAACACACTTATTGAAGCTGTGAATGTCACGGTACCTTCCAAATGTCAGTCTCTTATCAGCATGACCAGAAATATCATAAGCTTGATGAAATACAGGGGATTCTTCTTTTCTATCCACCATTACATTTACCATCTAGAGCCACTGCCTGCAGATGGTGATAAAGTAGCCACTCTGGTGATCAGTTTGCATCTTTTTTGGTTAGTTCTCAAGTGGCCCAAGAGCACAGACTCTGTAAGCAGCCAGTGGGATAAACGGCTTCAGACTGTGATTCTCCAGTAGATGACTAAACAGCACATGTTTAGTTGGTTTCATCTGAGACACTCAGCGACTCTGGTGGTACCTGGACTTCTGCACTGGGCGTTTATAGCATGGACGGTGGGGAACAGATCTTTTGCTGGTCGAGAGACCTGGATGGAGCCCTGCACGGGTTGAGAATTTTCTGATATCATCACAAGAGAGTGGAAGAGAAATGCTATACGCCCCCCCAGACCACTGGATTTGTTTCCTACTGGTGTTGTGACAGGTTATCGTTAAATTCAGTGGCTTGAAACAACACAAACACACGATCTTGCAATTCTGAAACACTGAAGTCCAAAATCGGTCTCCACGGTCTAGCATCAGGCTGTCGGCCCAGCCGCTCCTCCTGGAGGCTCTGGGGGGATCTACCTCGACCTTCCCAGGCTTAGGGGACTGTCCTCAGTTCTGGGCATCGTATTGTCTTCCCCACCCCAGATCCTCAGATCACCTCCCCTCTCTGTGCCTGCCTCCCTCTTGTAAAGACCCTTCAGGATAGTCCAGGAAAATCCAGGACTGTCCCATCTCGGGATCCTCAATATCTGTGAAGCCCCGTCTAGCACGGAAGGCGCTCGTTGCTGGTATTAGGATGTGCAGTGGCCCGTGGGCCATCATTCTGTCATCCAAGGCACCAACCAAGCAACGTCCATTTTACTTTTCAAAATGAACAGAGAAATGTTTCATATTTCCCTGTTTTTTCTAAATTATTTTTGACCACACCCCATGGCATGCAAAACTTCCCTGACAAGGGATAGAACCCGTGCCTCCTGCATTGAAAGCGTGGAGTCCCAACCACTGGACCACCAGGGAAAGTCCATTTTAAATCTGTTTTTGTTAATTGAGTGGCTGGTCAAGCCTGAAAGGTTCCAGTAGCTCCCCTCACCTGTCTCCAAATTGCACATGAGTTTAGGAGAACAAGAATTTACAAAATGGAAAAATGATTTGCACAGTAGACAAAACTCTGAACTCGTGCCATACAGACCATGACGACAGAAAAGCATGGACTTTAATGGCTTTGCATTCATTTAATGGGTAACTGTGATTCTAAATTCACATGTCTCAGGGTGCTAGTGAGCATAACTGTTCTCTTACGTTTAATGGTCATCTGGGAGCTGTTTCTGTCCTTTGCCCACTTTTCAATTGTTTGTCTTTTTGCTATTAAGTTACATGCTATTAAGTTACCTTTTATATGTTCTTTAAAATTTGTTTTTTACTTGTTTCGCTGCACTGGCTCTTAGTTGTGGAACACGGGATCTAGTTTCCTGACCAGGGATTGAACCCGGGGCCCCCACATTGAGAGCATGGAGTCAGCCACCAGATCACTAGGGAAGCTCCTATATGTCCTTAATGTTGAACTCATCCTGTTAGATATGTTGCAGATATCTCTTTTTAGTCTATAAATTCACTTTTAACTTTATTTACAATATTTTATAATACAAATTTAAATATTACATTGATCAAAATTTTAAAGTTTTTTTCCTATAATATGTGTTTGTATATTTTCTTTAACAAACCCTTTCTACATTTAAGTTACTAAAATATTTTCCTATGTTGTCTTTGGAAAATTGGGGAGTCTTTTTGTTTTAAAAGTTATAACAATCATCTTTTTATATGATGCTGAATAGTGACCTACTTTTATTTTTGCTGGGAAGCCAGATAAATTTTCCAACAGCATTTCACCAGACAATCATCATGTAGCAATTTGAATACCACCTCTGTTCTGTGCAATTTGTCACATATTCTTGGATCTGTTTTGCATTTCTATATAATCTTCTGTTGATCTTCTCAATACTTAACTGATACAGCACTAAATTAATCACTTTTAAAAAATGGCTTTATTATAGATAGGACTTCTCTTTTCTTTCTGTTTTCCTCCATAAGAATTATCTCAACTATCATTTGAAATTCTATAATCCACATTAATTTTTAAATGACTTTGTTTTGTGAAAACACTTAATATTTCATTGGAGTTACGATGAAATTGTACATTAGCTTGAAGTGAAATTAGCTTGACAAAGTGACAAACACAACCAATCTCTCAACTTAGCTCTTATATATCTTTCAATAAACTTTAAAATTTTCTTCACACAGCCTTAAGAATATTACTCAGATTGGTTCCTTGATATTTTGCAATTTGTTGCTATTTTGCTTTTGTGACTGATTCTCCACATCACTCTTTGGAACTTGCTGTTCTCGGTGTGTGTGAACACCACTCTCTTTTGTATGTTGATTCTTCAATAGTTTGACCAGCACGTTTCTTGGATTATGCTGTAGACCTTTTTAATGTAATGTAAATTACATTATTTAATGTAAATAATAATGTATCTCTTTATTTATTTTTTTTGTATCTCTTTATTTTAAAGAAGCTTTTTATTTCTTGTCCCTTATTGTATCAGCTATGATTACCAACAGACTGAGCAGTGGAGGTAACAGCAGGCATCGCAGTATTGTCTCTAATTCTAACTGGATGCTTCTAATTTTAGACCAGGGCTTCCCAAGTGGCTCTAGTGGTAAAGAACCCACCTGCCAATGCAGGAGACGCAAAAGATGCAGGTTCGATCCCTGGGCTGGGAACATCTCCTGGGGTAGGAAACGGCAACCCACTCCTGTATGCTTGCCTGGAAAATTCCGTGGATAGACAAGCCGGGTGGGCTACAGTCCGGGAGGCCACAGAGTTGGACACGACTGAGTGACTGAGCACACACGTGTACACTGATGAATAGATTACATTAATATTTAACGTGAATCATCTGTATAACTGTGGGATAAACTCTACCTGGTAACACCGACACCTGAAGCTAAGCAGCACCCTGAGGGTCTCTCCCGGGCACTAACCCTTTCTGGGTCCCTGGTGTTCTGTTTGCAGGAAACAGACTTCATCCCTCCTCCCTGACCTTCCCTGAGTCCCAAAGGGCTGATTCGAATCTGGGAAGAGAGCGAGTGAGAAGCAGAGAAGACGCGGTCAGGAAACAACACTGCAGTGTCAATGGGCGTCCTGGTCTCTCCTCAAGGAACGCACAAAACCGGACCTCTGCGTTCTTCAGCCGGGACTAAGCCCTGCCCCGGAAGAGGACGGTAACTTCCGGCTGAGCACAGGGTTCCCGGAGCCGCACTGTTATGTCGTCACCCTGATCTCAGCCAATCAGAAGACAGCCACACACCCTGTGGCCCTCACCCTGGATTTTACCTATAAAATCTTCTCCTCCCAAACCATTGGGGAGCTTGCAGTCTGGGGCATGAGCCACCTGTTCTGGTTTGGCCCTGGAACAAACCTTTCTCTGCTCCAAACTCTGACGTTTCATTTTGGTAACAACATGCTTCTTTTGTATAATGCGCGATAGAGAAGCCTGGCCAGGCACAGTCCATGCGGTCACAAAGAGGCAGACACGACCGGGGGACTAACACACAGGCACAGACCTTGTTATGTTTCATTTAAACAGTTTGCAACTACATTCATAAATGAGACGTCTTGAAATGTTTCTTTCCTTTACGGTCTTTGTCAGTTTTTGATGTTAACATAGTTTTACACCATTAAAAAACAAAAAGCAAAAAACACGTATCTTGAAACTAAAATTGACTGAAAGGAAAAAAGTTTGCTCATTTGTGTCTGACTCTTTGTGATCCCATTCACTGTAACCCACCAGGCTCCTCTGTCCATGGAATTTTCCAGGCAAGAATACTGGAGTGGGTTTTCTCTTCTCCAGGGGACCTTCCTGACCCAGGGATTGAACCCAGGTCTCCTGCATTGCAGGCAGATTCTTTACCATTTGAGCCACCACGGAAACTGACTGAACCTAGATCAATTTTCTTTTTACTTGGGATGGCGGACAAGGAGAGGGAGAAGGAAGGGACAGGAAGCTTGACCAAGTCAGTGGTGCTCCAGCAGTTTGACCTCGTGGACATTTTCCGTGTTTATAAACTACTGAAGACCTCAAAGAGTTTCTGTTCCTATTGGTTACATCTATGGATATTTACCATATTAATTTCAGTAAGAGAATATCATTTGCATAATACTAGTTATCTGGAATTTGTCGAGAGTCCATTTGTGACCTTACCATAAATAAGTTTATGCAAGTTTACCAAGTCCAGGAAAGAATGTATAGTGTCTATTTGTTGAAGATATATTTTATGCACATTAATTTGACTTTATAAATTCTGTGGTTCCATTATGTTACATTCTTACAAACGCCATTGTCTTTTTGTAGTCTTTATCTATATGTTTTGAAAGGGCTGTGTTGAATTCTCCCAAAGTGTAATAATTTTTATTTTATGGTTCATGAATCTTGCTGAGGTTGTTAAAAGTATAAAAGTCTTAAGAGTTATATATTCTTAGTATGCTGTTTTCTCTAACACCAAGTGATGTTCTTCTTTATCTGTTTTATATTTTTTGTTCCTAAGTACTTAACATTTCAGTCTCTATTTTCAAAATTTCTCTAGCCTTAGATTTTAAGTGTCATTCTTATCGAATGTATATGGCTTAGCTTTTGTTTTAATCCTATCTAAAACTCTCTTCGTTTTAGTAAATGAATTTAATCAATTTACAGTTATTGTATAACCAAGCAGGACCCTAAGGGGTCTTCCTGGAATAGACCCTTCCTCCTTGCCCTCTGCTTTAACTGGTCTCTGAAGTACCTAGATAATAGCATCCGATGTGTGTTCCCTGAGTTGTTCCACAGATGCACAAACCCCCACTAAAGGGAAGATGCTAGCTAGCTACTTGATGATAAGCACATAGCCCCCGGGCCTCCTGGAGCCTAAGGGTTGATAATGTTAACTCCTGTGACGCCATTTATTTACCTCACCATCAACCAGAGAACTGCGCACTGTCTGTGCACACACCCTGGAACTCCCCAGTCATCTGACCTTTAAAAATGCTTTGCTGAAACCGTTTGGGGAGTTCAGGGTTTTGAGCAGAAGCTGCCCTGGATTCCTTGCTTCTTTTCCTACAGTAAACGCTTCACTTTCTTTCACCACAACTCAAGTGTCAGTAGGGTGGCTTTACTGCACGCTGGCGAGCAGACCCAAGTTTGGTTCAGTATCAATTATACTGCTGATTTACCCAGCCTTGACTCTGTCTCCAAAGTGGTATAATAACCTTGGCCCCTGTGGTCTGCACAGATATGCCCGTGGACTGTCTCCTGAGCAAATATCTTTTCATGCTCATATCTCTTTTTGTTTAATATCCAAATTCCTATAACATATTTACCTCTCAATACAATGTTTTTATGTGATGCTTATGTAGAATAAAATTTCTGTGTGTATGTGCACAGAACAACACAATCCTTTTAGCAAAACTTTATGTGGGAAATTTCTTGAGCTATGTTCTAAATACAATCAGTGTTTGAGGACTCACATGGACACACAAGCTTCCCGTCTTCCAGTGCGAAGATTGTCCCACTGGAAGACGGGAAGCCTAGCCATTTAGGACCAGACTCCCCTGCCCAGGAGGCTTTGAGGCTTGCCCTAAGGGCATTAACCTCTCATGGACATGTTTCCATGTGCAAGAGGAGCTGTCAGTGTGTGAGGCTCTGTCTTCCCCGCATGCAGGTGAAAACAGATGGACTGAAGGGCAGACTTCAGGGCATCGGTGATGTCTGTTACAGCCTTGAGTCCCATTCCCGGCTGTCATATCCCTGTGAAAATTCATCATGCTGTCCACTCATGTATGCATGCCTTTCTTCAGTAAAAACCTTGACTTAAATAGCTTTGTAGGAAATGTATGAACTATTAACAGGGTGTCATTTCAGAAAGAAGAATAAAAACAGAGATACCTTACATTAAGACTGAAACTTTCCCCAACTACCCTCGCTGGAGTTTCAAGATGACCCAATCTGCTTTGGCTTGCCTCACCAACAATAGCATCTCAGAATTCCTGATGTGACATCAGTGTTTTGGTGGCAGGGAGAATGATGCTGGCCCAGCGGTTCAACTCAGGCTTACAAATACAGTTACTCATTTGGTCAGCTACTCACTTATTTACTGAGAATTTGCTGAACTCCCAGTTGTTTAAGGACTGTGCATGGCGCTGGTGATAAAATGACGTTCAAGTTCTCCCTCAGCCTTCAGGGAGCTCATAGACTAGAGAGGAGAGTAGATATGCGGTCAATTTAAGTGTGACAGAGAGGGTCAAGAAAACAGAAGCATAAGTGAAGTCCCATGAGCATCAGTTTGGTCCAAGAAGTTTGGGAAAGGCATTGAAGAGACATTCAAAGTAGTCAGATTTTTGTACCTATGTTTTCTTAGGTCAGTATCGCAAGGCAATAGATACAAAAAGCAAAAACAAACAAAGCAGGACCTAATCAAACTTGCAAGCTTGTGTACAGAAAAGGAAATCACACAGAAAGGAAAAGGCAACCAACAGAAAAGGAGAAAATACTTCAGAGAAGGCAGTGGCACCCCACTCCAGTACGCTTGCCTGGAAAATCCCATGGACAGAGGAGCCTGGTGGGCTGCAGTCCATGGGGTCGCTGACGGTCAGAGACCACTGAGCGACTTCACTTTCACCTTTCACTTTCATGCATTGGAGAAGGAAATGGCAACCCACTCCAGTGTTCTTGCCTGGAGAATCCCAAGGATGGGGGAGCCTGGTAGACTGCCATCTATGGGGTCGCACAGAGTCGGACACGACTGAGTGACTTCACTTTCACTTTCCTGCATTGGAGAAGGAAATGGTAACCAACTCCAGTGTTCTTGCCTGGAGAATCCCAGGGACGGGGGAGCCTTGTGGGCTGCCATCTATGGGGTCGCACAGAGTCGGTACAGCAAAGAAAATCACACAGGAAAGGAAAAGGCAACCAACAGAAAAGGAGAAAATAGTTGAAACCATGCAATCCACAAGAGCTTAATTTCCAAAATGTACAAACAGCTCATACAACTCAACGACAACAAAACAACCCAATCAAAAAATGGGCAGATCTAAACAGATATTTCTCCAAAGAAGACATACAGATGGGCAATAAGCACATGAACAGATGCTCAAAATTGAAAATTATTAGAGAACTCCAAATCAAAATTACAATGAGGTACCACTTCACACCAGTCAGAAAGGCCATCACTAAAAAATTTACAAATAACAAATTCTGGAGGGGGCGTGGAGAAAAGGCAACCCTGCTACATTGTTGGTGGGACGTAAGTTGGTGCAGCCACTATGGAAAACAGTCTGGAAGTTCCTCAAAAACTAAAAGCAGAAAGAATACATGATCCAGCAATCCCGCTCCGGGCATATACCCAGACAAAACTATAGTTAAAAAAGATACATTCACCCTTACGTTCATAGCAGCAGCATTCACAACAGCCAAGACTTGGAAGCAACTTAAATGTTCACCCACAAATGAACGAATAAAGAAGATGTGATACATATACACAATGGAATACTGCTCAGCCACTAAAAAGAAGGAAGAATGCCATTTGCAGCAGCAGCAATGGACCTAGAGGAGATCATGCTGAGCGCAGCAAGTCAGAGAAACACTGGATGACGTCCCTTGTATGTGGAATCTAAACTACGACAGAAATGAACTTATCTATGAAACAGAAACAAACTCACGGACACAGAGAGCAGACTTGTGATTGCCAAGCAGGAAGGAGGGTGGGGTGTGCACTGGGATGTGGGGTCAGCAGATGCAAACTATTATATACAGGATGCAGAAACAAACGGCCCCACTGCAGAGCACAGGGGACTGTACTCAGTACCCCGTGACCAGCCATCGTGGAAAAGAACATAAAAAAGAATTATATATATATATATATATTCAATCAATATATATATTCAATCATGTGTATATATACATGATTGAATCACTTGACTGTACAGCAGAAATTAACACACCATTGTAAATCAATTACACTTCAATACAATAAATTTTTAAAAATTAAAAAATAAAGCCAAAGTAGGATTTTGATGTGATGAAAAGCAGAGACAGACAAGAACAGAGGCGGGAGGCTGCGCCCCGCGTCACGTGACGCGGCCCTCAGTGGAGGGAGGGCCAGGCTCGAGGCAGTGAGGAGAGGACGGAGCTGATGTAGCACGTGGTGTCATACGGTAAGGGACCTCTGATCGTGCGTTACTGTGCTGAGAATCTGTTCTGTAGATAATACAGAAAAGCTGTCTAAGTGAGGAAATGACATCCACAAACCAGCGTTTTCAGAAATTGAGACTTCAACTGGAGGATGAGTTGGAGTGAGAAGAATGAGGTCAGCGGAGGAGCTTCAGAAGGCTTCCAGGGACAGGGATATGGCTGTGTGCTTAGGAGAGCTTAGACCTGCTATCTCTACAAGGTTTAAGTTTCAGCACTAGAGGCACAGCCATGGCCCCAGGCAGGCAGGCAAGGAGCTATGCTAACAATATGCACCTTTGTTATACAAATAAAGGAAGATACAGCCCTCTCTGGAAATCTAAAATATATCTACAGAGGTGAGATGAGGCAAAGAAGCACGATTTAAACACCCCCGTTACAAAATCAAGTAAAACAGTAAAGGAGGAAATGAGCAAATAAAATAGAGATGAATGTGTAAGGAACAGATAAGAGTGTTTTATTGGCTAAGCTATTCAATTAACAAAAAAAGAAAACCCAGCTCTTGTGAGGGAAAAGTCACTCGGTGCACAGCTTTGTTTTACAAAAAAAAGGCAGGTATAAAAAGTCATGTACAACGGATCCAAAGGACACGAAGCACAGGCCCCTTCCCTGGAACTTCAGAGAGGTCTGATTTGTGTGTATAAAATATACAGAATAAATAACAAGCAAAAATTAAAAATTTTCCTTGTGAGAAACTGTTAAATTTCCAATAAATAAAGCTGTCTTCCAAGGAGTAAATTTATAAGGAGATGGAGGGACTCTACGGGCCAAGAGGCTGCTTAACAAAATCTCAAAAGAAACACAGACACACACACAAACTGCTTGTATATTCGAGAGAGATTTACCGAGCACCTTCTAGACGTGGAGACACACTGATGAATAAAACATATAAAACCCGGCTCTCATGAAACAATCATTCTCATCTTTTCAATCTGTCCTTTCTCTTTCTTTTAATTTTTTAAAAGATTTTTTTGCTATGGACCAGTTTTTTTTTAAGTCTTTATTGAATTTGTCACAATATTGCTTCTGTTCCATGGTTTGGCTTTTTGGCCATGAGGCCTGTGGGACCTTGGCCCCCCATGCAGGGGTCGAACCCACACCCTCTGCACTGGAAGGAGGACAGCCAGGGACGTCTCCCAAACACTCTTCAATGTTCAGAAACACAAGTCCTGTCTCACTCCTCCTGCTTAACCCCCTCAGTGGTGTCCAAGCATGAATTCTGTGGGGGAAGAAAATTTGCCACCTCAAAATTATAATGCAGATGATTTCCAGCTGCAAATGATCAAGACCCAAGGGACTCAAGAAGAACCTCTGACCCCCCCTTAGCTGCCAGAAGAATTTAGACCGAAGGTCTCCCACAGGGGTACAGCTGTCGCCGGCGATAACCTGCAGTGGACACGGTCTGGTGGGAAGCTTTGGGTCCTCCTGCCTCTGCCGGGCCACCAAACACTTGTCTACCTCACGTTTGCTCTTTGCTCTTCCTGTGAATTGCCTTCCTCGACCTTTGAAGTCTCAAACCACTACCCTCAGCATCCTCATTTAGCCAAAGATGCTATTTAAAGGAGAGTTTCAGCCAGTTCAGCAAGTTACTCAGTTTTCCTGCATCTTCCTCTTGTGTGTGCGTGTTATAAATTTTGTCTGATTTTCTCCTGTTATCTATCTCATGTCAGTTTAACTCTTAGAGCAGCCAGAATAGCCAAGGAGAGTAGAAGGAAATGTCTTCCTTGCTTAGTACTGTTGGCTGGGAAAAAAAAAAAAAATTTATATATATATATATGCAACCTAAAAGTTGAAGTGGTGGTAGTTTAGTTGCTAAGTCATGCCTGACTCTTTGCGACCCCATGGACTGTAGCCTGCCAGGCTCCTCTGTCCATGGGATTCTCCAGGCATGAATACTGGAGTGGGTTGCCATGCCCTCCTCCAGGGGATCTTCCTGACCCATGGATTGAACCCAGGTCTCCGGCATTGCAGGTGGATTCTTTACCAACCGAGCCACCATGGAAGCCCTAAAAGTTGAGAACTGTTCTATTCGACAGATCTTATGAGGACTTAAGTCCAAAAAAGCAGCCTCTCAGACCTTTCTAAGGGTCACCTCCAATGAAGGGAGGAGCCAGGATATATAGGAGTTTTCACAACAGAAAACTACCAACTCCCACTGCTAATGTGCACCCCGTTCAGCAGGTTCTCAGATAAACCACCCGTGGCTGGTGCAGCATGGCAGTGGCGATCTTGGTGGTGAAGGTGACGACTAAATGAGCCTTCCTGCACTGGAGCCAGAGGAAGCAAGTCTGTGCACAGGCCAACCACCTCAACCCACAACCTCCAACTACCAGCTCAGAAAAAGTGAGAAAGGAAATCACATTCTGCTCCAGGCTTTCACCTGTGACTTGCAAGTTACCCGTTCCCCCTTCAACCTTCTCTGAGCACAAGACCCTGCTGGTTTTGATCAGTATTTTCCCTACACTGAAATGTAAACAGCAGTACATCTGTGCATTCGTTCATTCATTTAGATTTTGAGCTAGACTCCAAGATTTGTTGACACTCTTAAACCTTCTACAAATCTCCCAAGTCACTAAAAGCATCAAAGCTGACTCTGAAGTCTTTAGACACACTGTTTTGCCTCCAACCTGGTGGCAAGGAGGGTTCAGGTAACGTCTGTGTGGCCTTTTAGTCCCAACAGGATTTAAACTACAAGTGCTGAGGGTCACACACACAGGCACGACGTGATCTGAACCTAGAAAAAGCGCTCCTGCGCCTTTGATGACCCTGTCGAGTCCCAGTGCTGAACTCAGGTGCACTGACTTTCCAATCAACCGTGTCTGGGTTGGTCAGCTCAGAAAAGCGACCTCAGCTACATAAACACTCCTGACAATCTACTTGTAATGCGATAAGTCACTCATAAAAGAAAGAAAGGGGAAAAAAAAAAAAAAAGCAGATTTAAACTGCCTCTCAGCCTCTATTTTTGTGATAGAATGGAGTGTTTTAGCTGCTTTGAGAATGATTACAATGTGAATATACTAGCAGGAGTAGAATGTAAAACCAAAATATAAAAGAGCTTTCAAAGTATCACTTGTTTACATTGAAACAAAGGATGTCAGAATGAATGAAAACAGCTCACTCCTACAGAGGCAGGGGAAGACAGCGTTTGGGTCACAGAGAGGGCTGTCCCCGCCTCTGCCCTCCTGGGAACAGGCTGAGAAGGGGAAGAGCGGGTCCCAGAGCCCAGCCTGAAGTCCCCCCACCAGCCGGCAAACCCAGAGATGGGGCCACGGGGCCGTCTGTCCGTGGCTCAGCCTCTCCGTTCTCTTCTGGGAAATGAGATGGCGGGAGAGGACCCCCGTGGTTCCTGCCCTTGCTGTCATTCCAGCAGCTTGCTGTTTACCACCTGCGGGAAATCAAGGGAATAAAAACAATACTCTCCCCTCCTTTCGATGAGAAGTAAAACATGAATTATTTACATTCAAATTTTAAAAGATCAAGTAGAAATTCCCCCTTCTTCCTGTCCCTGGTTCTCCCAATAGCATGCTTTCAACCTACTTCCATGGAATTCAGGGCCTAAAGATGTTCCTTCCAAACTGTACCTTCCACAGGTGCTACTTGACAGCATTTCCATTTTTAATGAATGAGTGTGTGTTTTCTTTAAGAAGCTGTCTTCGGTAGCTTTTTCTCTCAGGAATCTATAAGTATTTTATGTGTGCAGAGTTTTTAAGCTGATATTTACATTATATTATTTAGAGACTATCTGCCTTAAGAGAGCTTCATCTGTGACCCTACATTTATAGCTTTTTAAGCTTAGAATTGCAATACCAATCGATGCTCACATTTACCACAACTGAGAGATGACTGCCTAAGAACACGTTCCAGATCGGGACAGAAAGCTTATCTACCGCATGTGTGCATACTGAAAACACTTATTTCCTCATTCACTTTTATTTTTGTAGACATTCTTCAGTGTTTGAATTTCTTTTGCACCAAGCTATACTTGAAATGGGTAACCATGCATGGCCCATAAAATTAACCCTCTTCCCACAAAAGTCAATGAAATCTTTTCTTTCTGAAATTAATGCCTTATGGTTTGAGTCAACACGAATCAAGAATGAAAGATACTGAACCCACCTCCCTGTGAGATTACGTTGTCCCACGCCTCCCACAAAGTGAGGAAAAAGAAAGTTGGAGCAAATGACCAGGTCGGGCCAGTACAGAGACTGGGAAAAGAAAGGTCTTGTGCTGATGGGGGAATTTTATTCTATTTTTCTAGAATCAGATGATGGATTTGTCTCATCATTAAAAAAAAAATCTGAAGTATAGTTGATATACAGTGTTCTGTCCGCTGCAGGTGTACAGAAAGTGGTTCAGCTACATGTATACATAATAAATATATACACACACACACATTCTTTTTCAGGTTCTTTTCATTATAGGTTATTACGGGACATTGAATATCACTCCCTACTTTGGCCACCTCATGCGAAGAGTTGACTCATTGGAAAAAGACTCTGATGCTGGGAGGGATTGGGGGCAGGAGGAGAAGGGTACGACAGAGGATGAGAAGGCTGGATGGCATCACTGACTCGATGGACGTGAGTTTGGGTGAACTCCGGGAGTTGGTGTTGGACAGGGAGGCCTGGCGTGCTGCGATTCATGGGGTCGCAAAGAGTAGGACACGACTGAGCGACTGATCTGATCTGATCTGTGCTATATGATAGGTCCCTGTTGGTTATCTACTTCATATACGGCAATGTGTCAAATGATGTGATTTAATATTCCTCTGAATTAGAAAATTAAACAGGCTTGGTGATACTGACACCACAAAGTTTTATCTGAACAAGAGAACTAGGTGGGCCTGGCATTATAGTTCAGTCCTAGATCCGCCACAGTGGAATCTGGAAGAAACTCTGCCCTGAACGTGGTCAGAAGTTTAAAGACTTTGCATCCTGTAACACTGAAACCACCAAATGAGGTCAAGTAACAACAAAAATAAAAATAGATTAGACTATATGAAGCTGAAAACTTCCGTGCATTAAAAGACACAATCAGCAGAGTGAGAAGGCAACCTGGAGAATGGAAAAAAATATTTGCGAATCATGTATCTGAAAATCACCAGGTAAGTAGAGAACACTTAAAACTCAATAAGAAAAGCAAACGGCCTGCTTAAAAAACTGGCAAAGCACCGTATAGGCACTTCCCCAGGGAAACCAATGGCGGACTGGTGGTCCGGGGTGAATCTGCCTGCGGGTGCCGGGGACACGAGTTCACTCCTTGCTCCGGGAGAATCCCTCATCTGCAGAGCAACCGAGCCCGTGGGCCTCAGCTTGGAGCCCGCATCCTGCCGCTGCCGCTGCCCGCGTGCCCAGAGCCTGTGCCCGCAGCAAGAGATGCCGTGCCTCCAACCGGAGAGGATCCTGGCTTGCTGCCGCTAGAGAATGTCTGCATGCCGCAGAAGACCCTGCGCAGCC
Organism: Bubalus bubalis; assembly: GCF_019923935.1. Classification (NCBI taxonomy): domain Eukaryota; kingdom Metazoa; phylum Chordata; class Mammalia; order Artiodactyla; family Bovidae; genus Bubalus; species Bubalus bubalis. Next base: position 2,339,589 of record NC_059157.1, read on the forward strand.
ATAAACAAATGATTTTAAAATTCTGTTAAATAAAAGAAGACCAATGGCCGATAAACACACGAACAGGTGCTTGCCCCGCACACCATCAGGAGGGCGGCTACAGAAAAAGAAAAGAGCAAGTGTTGCTGAGGGTGTGGGAAATGGGGACTCCTGGGCACCATCAGTGGGAATGCTGGATGCTGCAGCTGCGATGAAAACTGGATGGCAGTTCTTTAAAAAATTAAAGAGAGTCAGCCATACAACCCAGCAATTCCACTTCTGAGTCTTTACCCAAAAGAACTGAAAGCAGGGTCTTGAAGAGATATTTGTACACACATGTTCACAGCAGCACTATTCACAACAGTAACTTACAAATCTATCAATGAAAGGTTAAAACAAACAAACAAACAAACAAAAGTGCTACAAAACAACAGAGTTAGGGTTAGCGTTAACAAGGAAGGGAATTCTGACACGTTACACAGTGGATGACCCCTGAGTAGGTACATTACCTACATTATGCTAAGTGAACTAAGCCAGTCACACAAAGACAAATACGGCATGATTCTACTCAAAGGAGGAACCTCCTACAAAGTCAAATTCAGAGAAATAGAAGGGGCTTCCCTTGGGGCTCAGCTGGTAAAGAATCCACCTGAAATGCGGGAGACCAGGGTTTGATCCCTGGGTTGGGAAGATCCCCTGGAGAAGGGGAAAACCACACACTCCAGTATTCTGGCCTGGAGAATTCCACAGACTGTATAATCCATGGGGTCGCAGAGTCCTTCATGACTGAGCGACAGAAAGTAGAAAGGTGGTTGCCAGGAGGTGGGGGAAGGGAGAGACGGGGAGTTGTTCAATGGATCCAGACTTGCACTTTTATAAGGAAACTTCTGCAGATTAGTTGCAAAGCAATGTGAATGTACCGTAACCCTAAATGCACACACTTAAAAATGGGTAAGATGGAAATGTTTATGTTATGTGTGTTTTACCACAATTTCTAAAAAGTCTTTGAATTGTGTCAGGTATGTATATCAATCTTTACCCATTACCCATTACTGGACTTCTGCCTTGCTTTGACCAAGTCTAATATTTGCTTATTAAAAATAATGCTGCAGTAAAAAAGGTTAACACCTTAAGCTATTCCTGTGCTTTGTATTTGGTTTAACCCTAGACTAGTTATCAGGAGCTAAATTAGTAGGTAATAGATTATCAACATATTTAAAGCTATTTACTCATAAGAATTTACCTTTTTTTTTTTATGCATAAAGATTTTTTTTTAATTTTATTTTATTTTTAAACTTTACATAACTGTATTAGATTTGCCAAATATCAAAATGAATCCACCACAAGTATACATGTGTTCCCCATCCTGAATCCTCCTCCCTCCTCCCTCCCCATTCCATCCCTCCTTTAAATGTATTGAATTAATGTCAGTTGTTTAGAAAATCTGCCAGGACTTGTTGGTTATAAGCAGTCTCAAAATTTTAGATAAATATTTTTCTCAAAGTTTGCCAATAGTCTTGAAAGATACTATATTTCGAATTTTAAAATCTGCAATAAGCCTTTCATAGAGAAGGAAAACATTTATAAGATTGTTATTATACATACACATGAGAATATTTAACATCATTTACAATAATATTTAACATCATGTTACAATATGTAACATCATCATGATGTATGTAACATCATTTACATACATATGAGAATATTTAACATCATATTTAACGTCATTTAATGTTTAACATCATTTAATATCTGTGATGAGAGCCACTCAAAATTCATGATCAAAAAATTATCAGTTCCTGTTTCAATTTTGTACCAGGCAGAGTCTGCTACATCTATCCCCATATTTCTCACTTTGCCTTGAATGCTAGAAAGTTGCAGCCCTATTCTTCACCCAGAGTTTTGCTACAATGTTTCTCCACTTTTCCTCTTTTACTTGAGAGGATAGGGATGGGAGCTAGCAGGAGTGGGGCAGGGAATTTTATATATGGGCAGGGAATTTTATATACGTTATTCTGCATGTGATGTCATTGTCCAGATTCCCTTTTTACCAATAAAACTGATGCTTGACTCCTAACTTGACCTGTATCAAATAGTGATTCTTGGCCTCACTATATTCAAGTTTTTCTTGTAAGTTGCAACAAGACTTTTTGAAAGTAAAGAGGATACGTAAATAAACAATCTAAACCCGTAATTTCAATGTCAGAACGTCACTGTATTTAGTACTGAGCACCGAAGGCTGGAGGGACGTCAGAGCCAGAGGAAGTCCACTACTCTCCAGGCCCGTCCTGTGACAAACAAGGTCCCGGGAGGCGACCTCAGTGACCCGACGCATACAGCTGACCCGTAGCTACACCGCCATCTTCTTATGCAAAATAAAGTGGAATCATCATATGTGGCTGACCTTTCCTTCCTGGGCAAGGATCTCAGTACATATCAGTCTCAGATCTATTATCTCTCAAGCAAAGAATGAAACCGAGCTTTAAATGTATTAATAAAATCAGTCTGTACTAGAGTACATTGCAACCATATGAATCACAAACATTCAAACTTCATGTGCAAAACTCATTCTTACTATTTTCCAATAAAAGTTTATTTTAAATTATTCACTCTTACCCTAATAAGAGCTCTGTTCTCCAGAATTGTTACCTGCTTTATTCATTTATATCCTTGAGGGGGAAAAAAGCTAATTTAAATTGATACTTGTTACCATTTAACCTACTTCTAGAATTTACCCTAAGGAAATCAGTGAGAAATATATGAAATAAGTATGTACAAAAATGTTAATAAAACTATTTATTTTTTAGATGCAGAATATTTTTATAAAAAGAAAACGGGGATTGTGTGAAATGTCCAACAATAAGAAATTATTTAAATGATACATCACATAAAGGAATTTGGAAAAGCAATTAAAAATCATGATGCAGACCTGTAGCCATTGCATGGATAAAAAGACAATCCCATTAATCTAAACAAACACATACTGTCATACTTTTTTAGTATTACTAAATACCTTGAAAGATATTCTAAAATGTGCTTGGAGCTGCCTCTATATGACAGGGCAGCAAATGAGTTATATTTTCACATACATATGTGTATAAATATATGTGTGTGTGTGTAGATATATACGTACAGAGCCTTCTTGCAATTTTTATAAAGAGAAGGTAATATAATCAGTAAAAGGACAACTAAGCTATTTCTAAAAAATTAACTATTTAATATCTTCAAAATTAACTTACCATAATATCAAATTATAATGAACCCAGCTTAAAAATCCTCAGCAGTAATTATACATTTTTTTAAGTTTATTTACTTAATATAAATGATTAATATATTAATTTACTTAATATAAATGGAGGCTAATTACTTTACAATAAATATTTATGATACCTTAGGATCCAGAGGCTTCCCTGGTGGCTCAACTGTTAAAGAATCCTTCCACAATCTGGGTTCAATCCCTGGGTTGGGAAGATCCCCTGGAGAAGAGAATGGCAACCCACTCCAGTATTCTTGACTGGAGAATTCCATGGACTGTACAGTCCATGGGGTCACAGAGTCGGACATGACTCAGTGACTTTCACTTATGATCCAGTGAGATGTTTTCCATATTTTCTCTGATTTTTATCTTGCTTTCCTTGCCTTTGTGACCTGTGGTAGAAAGAATACTACTCCCCACTCCAAAATGCCCATATCTTAATACATAGAAGCTGGAAACATGTATCACGTGGCAGAAGCGAACTGAGATTGCAGATAAATGAGGGAGCTAACCCTAACAAGGGCTTCTCAAGCAGTGCTAGTCTCCAGCGCAGGAGACAAAAGAGATGCAGGTTCCATCCCTGGGCTGGGAAGATGCCCTGGAGAAGGGCATGGCAACCCATTCCGGTATTCTTGCCTGGAGAATCCCATGGCAGAGGAGCCTGGCGGGCTACAGTCCATGTGGTCACGAAGAGGCAGACACGACTGAAGCTACGCAGCACGCAAATCCTAATACAGTGAAATTACCCTGGGTCACTCAGGCGGCCCCGTGTGCTTACAAGGGCCTCTTTGGTGTGGAAGAGGGAGGCAGAAGGTCGGTGTAGGGGAACGCATGGTGAGAAGACTGGATCAGCCATCATGACTTATAGATGAGGAGGTGCAAGCCCAGGATGCAGACAGCCTCCAGGAGCTGGAAAGGCAAGCAGGGACTCCGCTGGAGCCTCTGAAAGGAATGCGGTTCTGCCCGAAGCTTGGTATTAGCCTAGCAAGACCCACTGCACACTTCTAATTTCAAGCACTGCAAGGTATTAGGCAACTTTGTATTGTTTTCAGCTACCAATTTGCTGTTAATGTGTAGTCATAGGAAACTAACATAGGCCTTAATACTTTCATATCGTTTTGAAGTTAAGTGTAAAGGTCCTCTTTTAATATTAATTAAAAAAAAAAAAACTAACATATTATTGTCATGAATATAAAACACGTCCCTGGATCAAGAAGCTACCTTTTATCTTATCACATGTCATTTTACCCTGAAATCTACAGACACTCACACCTCTGATTGATTCCTTTATCAGTCATTTACCTTTTGAACAAAGTTTTACATTAGCTTAAATATTTCCATTCATTCCCAGGATCCTGATCTCCAGCAGAATAAGTTAAGCGAGCACACTCCTCTCACCTCCCCTCAGGGCCCATACCATCTTCCCAGGTCTTGCTTACTAAGCCTGGCCAGAGACCCTGACCCAGATTCTCACTCGCTCAAAACTCAAGGTCATTCGGGGAACTCGGGTGCATCTCCGTATGCAACCACAAGGGGGCGCAGCGCCCACGGAGTAGAGCCAGGTCTGAAGGGGAGCCGGGCACCCGGTGCAGCCTCGATGCCTGATTCCCGCTGGAACCTCGGGCTCCAACACACCACCACTCGCGCGGGCCCACCACGCTGGATGGGCTCCCATGTGCCATCCCAGCGCTGGCCACAGCCTCCTGCAGAATTCTCGGTGAGAGTGAGCTAAACAGTCATGCTTCCACAGATCCAAAGCCCACATGGACCTTCCTTTTTTCCCAGTCTTCTTTCAGATCTTATGTATTCGAAACAGCAGCTAAAAGATCCTTCCTGAACAGCAACGTCCCGGCCACCTCTACGTGCAGGGCTTCCAAATGCTTCCAGGATTCCCTACCATCCAGAACCCCCTGACTTCCTGCAGGTAGGGACTTTCTGGCCCCTCTCCCTAGAGCGAAGGAAAGCAGACGGACAAACAAAAGCAAAAGGTGAATCTTCAGAATGCGTCCCATCACACCTAATAACCAGGACGCGTATGTTGTTTTTGCCAACTACAGACTGGCACTTGCCAAGAGCACTGCCAGCAACTGCACAACAAGCACATTTGCCATCTGCCTCTGGAGTTTAAACTGCCCGCTGCGGCTGCTGACCTTCAGCACTCCAAGAGGGAGTTCAGGCTGGAGGGAGGCACTCTGTGGGTTAGGTCTTTAGCTCCTTAGATACTTTCAGGAACTGATTTCATGATCCCAGTCCTTCGGTTCGGTCCTCAGTCATGTCTGACTCTTTGCGACCCCATGGACTGCAGCACGCCAGGCCTCCCTATCCATCACCAACTCCCTGAGTTTGCTCAAACTCATGTTCATCGATGCCAATCAACCATCTCATCCCCTGTTGTCCCTTTCTCCTCCTGCCTTCAATCTTTCCCAGCATCAGGGTCTTTTCCAAAGAGTCAGTTCTTTGCATCAGGTGGCGAAAGCATTGGAGTTTCAGCTTCAGCATCAGCCCTCCCAATGAACACCCAGGACTGATCTCCTTTAGGATGGACTGGTTGGATCTCCTTGCAGTCCAAGGGACTCTCAAGAGTCTTCTCCAACACCACAGTTCAAAAGCATCAATTCTTCGGCACTCAGCTTTCTTTATACCCCAACTCTCACATCCATACACGACTACTGGAAACACCATCGCTTTGACTAGACAGACCTTTGTTGGCAAAGTCCTGTCTCAGCTTTTTAATATGCTGACTAGGTTGGTCATAGCTTTTCTTCCAAGTAGCAAGCGTCTTTTGATGTCATGGCTGCAGTGACCATCTGCAGTGAGTTTGGAGCCCAAGAAAATAAAGATCCCAGTGCTTGCATCTCTTCGTATCTGGAAAAGCACTAATCCCTTCATGGTGACATCAGCTCCTCATGACTAGCAGAAAACCTTTTGTAAAGTAAGCACTTGAAGTAAAGTGAAAGTCGCTCAGTCGTCTCCGACTCTTTGTGACCCCATGGAATCCTCCAAGCCAGAATACTGGGGTGGGTAGTGTTGTAGCCACGTGTTCCGGGAAACAAACTCACTCAGAAGGACAATGCAGATAGTGGAGCGCACTGGTGGGCCCAAGGCGAGTCTCCTCTTAGCCAAGGACCCCAACCAGCTTTTGTGAAAACCTTATATACCCTAAGTGTACATGCCCAAACCCACCTCCCCAAATTCTCTGACATAGTCTGAACAAAGGAAAAGAAAGATACAATTAAAGTTAACCTTTGATTCGTATGCCTTAAGCCCGTGATTCGTATGCCTTAAGCCTAGGTAGTTAACAGTGGGCAATTATCAGTAGGCCTGTGATCATACCCCAGTAAGCATAATAGAATTTATGATTCTATTTGGTTACACAGTGTATTCTTTTAGGCGATGGAGAGTCTAGGTATGAGCCCTGGGGCTCTTCCATGGTGGTGGGGGTTGGGGGGCGAGTCTGGTTTTCCAGTCTGTATGCCGTTTCCATAGATACTGGGCATATAGCCCAAAGTCCACAGTCCGACCCAAGATGGAGTCCTGCTGTTCTGTCTGTTTCCTCCTTCAGATAGCCTTTCCCTTCTCCAGGGGATCTTCCCAACCCAGGGATCAAACCCAAGTGTCCTGCATTTCAGGTGGATTCTTTACCAGCTGAGCCACAAGGGAAGCCCTAAGTCAGCAGTTGATTGCTCTGAATTCCTCCTTTCCCCAGAATCTTACATGTTGACCTTCCCCGACTACCTCTTTGGAGCAGTCTCTCAGAACTAACTGAAGGGCTGCCTCCTGGGCTGCAGGCCTCATTTTGCCCCAAATAAAACTTAATTCAATGCCTCTCAAGTTGTGCATCTTTTTTAGTCAGCATTTTAAGCAACAATTCATGTAACCCCACTTGCCTAGTTTGTTCTATTATTTCAAAGCAATTGTGTATGTTACCGTTTTCTTTTAATAGAAAGATTTTATTTTCTCATTCTGCTGGGTATATGAGGCCAAAGCAGTTTCACAGACAAGGCAATGCTTCCTGTCTTTACTTACCCTGAAAGAGTGTGTAGTAATTGAGACTTTAAATATTTTCTTTTCTCTTTTCCCCACATTGTCCTTGGAAACTGTGGACAAAGAATGCCTGCCATTTCAGTAAACAAAGCCATCAACCTAACAACTGCCCAGAGGGGATTCAGAATGGAGAAAAACAGGATACTGGCTCTACATAGCTGAGTGAAAGTTGCTCAGTCGTGTCTGACTCTTTCGATCCCACGGACCGTATAGTCCATGGAATTCTCCAGACCAGAATACTGGAGTGGGTAGCCTTTCCCTTCTCCAGGGGATCTTCCCAACCCAGGGATCAAACCCAGGTCTCCTGCATTGCAGGCAGATTGGATTCTTTACCAGCTGAGATAGCTAAGGTGCATATCAAAAGAGTGATTTCAATGCAAGGAGATTCTTGCATCTTCCCATACAGAGAAAAGTCTTAAATTCACTAATGTGAGATTCTGGGTTTGTTATATAATTACCAGTATTCTTTTGATGTTCAACTAGCTGGGGTTTTTATTTTATTTTATTTTATTTTCAAAAAACCCTGTATACCCTGTCCTTTCCTTTCTTTAGTTCTTCTGAGCATCCCTCAGAACTATCTGGGAGGCATTATCCCAGGATCAAGTTTGCAGCAAGTTCACTGAAAAAACAGAATTCTCTGCTTCTAGGTTGTGGATTTTTTTTTTTCAATCCACAAAACCCACAAAGTAAGTAAATTTTATTTAAAACTGTCAAGCTTAATATTAAAAAGCTAAACACATTCTACAAATTTAGAATATATAGGCCAAAGGTTTATGTATTCACACATGAGAGAACACTCGGGATGATAAAGCTGGATAAGACAGCATTTGAGAAACAAATGAACACAGTCTGTCTGAGAAAATCTGCTGAAGTGGGGCTGCTAGGTTAGAGAAAGGGTGGGCCAGGGCAGTAAAACTGTAACCATTGTGTTTCTCTACTCATCTGCATCTGATGAAGCAGAAATCTGTGTCTCTGGGGGACACAAGTCTGCAGGTTAACAAGTAAATTCAGGGAGTCTGGGCTGGCCATGATCAACAGTAGACAGCAAGGCAGAGCTGCGTTTCCCTAGGAAACTAAACCATCCTCGGATGGGTTTGTTAAACGATGCCCCGAGAATACATGCCTTCCTCCTTTTGTTTTGTCTCCAAGTTTCTGGTGATTTTTCTTTCCACAATTAGATGGGGACTCTCCTTGCATCCACTTCACTGATTCCCCAGGCGACACTGTCTCCTGATTAATGTTTTAAGTTACTACATCTTTGATCTGCCTTTCTGTTAATGGGAGACTCATTCACCTAATAACGTTTTCAGTTCAGTTCACTTCAGTTGCTCAGTTGTGTCTGACTCTTTGTGACCCCATGGACTGCATCACACCAGGCTGCCCAGTCCATCACCAACTCCCGGAGTTTACTCAAACTCATGTCCATCGAGTCAATGATGCCATCCAACTATCTAATCCTCTGTCGTCCGCTGCCCTCCTGCCTTCAATCTTATCCAGCATCAGGGTCTTTTCCAATGAGTCAGTTCTTCACATCAGGTGGCCAAAGTCTAACCCTAACCCTAACCCTAACCCTACATTCTAGATAGATTTCAACAACAGTTCACATGTCCCAAAGTGCCTTGACAACAATAGTTTCATTTTTATTTAATATTTAAAGAATATTAAAAGAGATACGGGATAATTCAAGAAGAATTGAACAAATTCAAAATTATTACTCAGCAACTAGATTTCTTATGAAAGTAAAATGGTTATTATTATTATTTGATAATAATTTGATTATTTGATAATAATAACTATTCATTTGATCATCACACAAACCTTAGCTGATAGATTTGTTACAGATCGGGAGACTGAGGCTCAGAGGTCATTTCCTCATGTCACGTGAGCAGAAGACTTTCACCGCCTCTGCATTTTCTGCTGGCTTCACTGCCTTCGGCTATTATGTTTAAAGCATTAGGAATGAAGTTTTCCATTTAAAGTTTAGGTTTACCTTGTCTATAGTTTCAATCTGTGCTTTTTAAAAGAAACTGAAGAAATCATTCAAAATCATTTGCTAAATAAAACTCTATAATGGATAGTTATTTAAAATTATAATTAGGGCAAGAGGCCCTTTAAATAGTTGCTAAATGCTTCTCTTTCTTGATATCCATTAAATCTGTACTTTTCTGTGAGACTTATGGTTCAAGAAAGCATCCTATTATTTAGCTTTAGTAGAGGAACTGTACAAAAAAGATCTTCATGACCCAGATGATCACGATGGTGTGATCACTGACCTAGAGCCAGACATTCTGGAATGTGAAGTCCAGTGGGCCTTAGAAAGCATCACTACGAACAAAGCTAGTGGAGGTGATGGAATTCCAGTTGAGCTATTCCAAATCCTGAAAGATGATGCTGTGAAGGTGCTGCACTCAATATGCCAGCAAATTTGGAAAACTCAGCAGTGGCCACAGGACTGGAAAAGGTCAGTTTTCATTGCAATCCCAAAGAAAGGCAATGCCAAAGAATGCTCAAACTACCACACAATTGCACTCATCTCACACGCTAGTAAAGTAATGCTCAAAATTCTCCAAGCCAGGCTTCAGCAATATGTGAACCGTAAACTTCCTGATGTTCAAGCTGGTTTTAGAAAAGGCAGAGGAACCAGAGATCAAATTGCCAACATCCACTGGATCATGGAAAAAGCAAGAGAGTTCCAGGAATGCATCTATTTCTGCTTTATTGACTATGCCAAAGCCTTTGACTGTGTGGATCAGAATAAACTGTGGAAAATTCTTCAAGAGATGGGAATACCAGACCACCTGATCCGCCTCTTGAGAAATTTGTATGCAGGTCAGGAGGCAACAGTTAGAACTGGACATGGAACAACACGCTGGTTCCAAATAGGAAAAGGAGTTTGTCAAGGCTGTATATTGTCACCCTGCTTATTTAACTTATATGCAGAGTACATCATGAGAAACGATGGACTGGAAGAAACACAAACTGGAGTCAAGACTGCTGGGAGAAATATCAATAACCTCAGATATGCAGATGACACCACCCTTATGGCAGAAAGTGAAGAGGAACTAAAAAGCCTCTTGATGAAAGTGAAAGAGGAGAGTGAAAAAGTTGGCTTAAAGCTCAACATTCAGAAAACGAAGATCATGGCATCCGGTCCCACCACTTCATGGGAAATAGATGGGGAAACAGTAGAAACAGTGTCAGACTTTATTTTTCTGGGCTCCAAATCACTGCAGATGGTGCCTGCAGCCATGAAATTAAAAGACGCTTACTCCTTGGAAGGAAAGTTATGACCAACCTAGATAGCATATTCAAAAGCAGAGACATTACTTTGCCAACAAAGGTCTGTCTAGTCAAGGCTATGGTTTTTCCTGTGGTCATGTATGGATGTGAGAGTTGGACTGTGAAGAAGGCTGAGCGCCAAAGAATTGATGCTTTTAAACTGTGGTGTTGGAGAAGACTCTTGAGAGTCCCTTGGACTGCAAGGAGATCCAACCAGTCCATTCTGAAGGACATCAGCCCTGGGATTTCTTTGGAAGGACTGATGCTAAAGCTGAAAGTCCAGTACTTTGGCCACCTCATGTGAAGAGTTGACTCATTGGAAAAGACTCTGATGCTGGGAGGGATTGGGGGCAGGAGGAGAAGGGGACGACAGAGGATGAGATGGCTGGATGGCATCATTGACTCGATGGACGTGAGTCTGAGTGAACTCCAGGAATTGGTGATGGACAGGGAGGACTGGAGTGCTGCGATTCATGGGGTCACAAAGAGTAGGACACGACTGAGCGACTGATCTGATCTGATCTGATTGTCAATTCTGAGTTATTTAACCTCTCCAGGTGTCTCACCTGAGGTTTAGTGTCTCAAAGTCCCTGGAAACAGTCTTTCTTTAAAATAAATAAATAAATATATATATATATATATATATATAGAGAGAGAGAGAGAGAGAGAGAGAGAGAGAGAAAGATGTTTCCTTAGTAAAGTATTTAACAGCTAAAGAAAGAATTAGATTTCTCCAAGCTTTGAGAATGGTTAAGGATTTATACACACTGACTGCCAACATTAGAACACATAAACAAATGGGAGAAGAGAATGTGGACTCGGCAGGAGACGGTCCGCTGAGGATGCCATAAGTCATAAGCTAGATGACCCAGGAGAGTGCTCTGAGTGACATGTCAGCACGATGCAAATGCTCCCAGACCAGGATGCTCCTCCCAGCGCCGTCCACCTCCTTCCGGTCCCCAAACATTAAGGGCTCCCTCCACACGGGAGGCCCGTGCGCACTCTTCCGTGGACTGGGGCCCCACCCCATCTCCTTCTGTCCCCACCTCCCACTGCCCGAGACCCGCTTAGAGCAGCTTCTTCTGGAAACACACCTCTGTCCCCAGGTCCTGGCTGGGTGTTGACAAGCTCTCTGCTTCCATCAGAGTGTCTCTCCCTCTGCAGGCCCCTCACTTGCCAGTCCCAGAATTAAACTAAACTGTCCACACAGCACCTATGACATTACCTACACATGGAATCTAAAATATGACACCAATGAACTTATTTACAAAATGGAAGCAAACTTACAGACATAGAGAGCAATCTTATGGTTCAGTTCAGTTCAGTCGCTCAGTCGTGTCCAACTATTTGCAACCCCATGAATCGTAGCACGCCAGGGCTCCCTGTCCATCACCAACTTCTGGAGTTCACTCAGACTCATGTCCATCGAGTCAGTGATGCCATCCAGCCATCTCATCCTCTGTCGTCCCCTTCTCCTCCTGCCCCCAATCCCTCCCAGCATCAGAGTCTTTTCCAATGAGTCAGCTCTTCCCATGAGGTGGCCAAAGTATTGGAGTTTCAGCTTTAGCATCATTCCTTCCAAAGAAATCCCAGGGCTGATCTCCTTCAGAATGGACTGGTTGGATCTCCTTGCAGTCCAAGGGACTCTCAGGAGTCTTCTCCAACACCACAGTTCAAAAGCATCAATTCTTCGGCACTCAGCTTTCTTCACAGTCCAACTCTCACATCCATACATGACCACAGGAAAAACCATAGCCTTGACTAAACGGACCTTTGTTGGCAAAGTAATGTCTCTGCCTTTGAATATGCTATCTAGGTTGGTCATAACTTTCCTTCCAAGGAGTAAGCATCTTTTAATTTTATGGCTGCAGTCACCATTTGCAGTGATTTTGGAGCTCCAAAAAATAAAGTCTGACACAAAGGGTAAAGGTGGGAGGGAGGGATGAATTAGGAGTTTGGGATGAACCGTGGTCCCAGTTGTGAGTTTAGGAAATAAACCGTGAGTTTCTTCCCAAGACTAACCACAGAGTGTGTCATGGACCCAGAGGGAATCGCTGTTGAGTGAAAGGAATTTTAGAATGGTCACTTAATACACATTTCTCTCCTGTATAATCATCAGTTGATATCATCCTTCTAAGAGGTATAATTTTTAACTATATATCTTATAATACTAAACATTTGTTTGCTTAGTCTGTTTAGCAAATTGACATGATGCAAAGTTGTCACACATTATGTATGGACTGTAGTCACTTTGTCTGCTCTATTAAACTGTGGCTCTACTTTTGATTCTGTAACAAAAGATTATGAGAGAATAGCATACGGTTATTTCTAGAATAATTCAAAATATGTAAAACAAACAGATCTGTTTTGTGCAAACCATTTTGACTCATAATTTTACTTTTACGAGAAGCCTTGAAAATAGTTTTTCAGTTCAAAGGAAGCTATTCTAGCAAAGAGAAATTATGAAACAATTTACCAGTTTTATGACTTGTATAAAAAAATGTTACTTCTACTCTGCATTGTGCATCTAAATCTGCATAATTCTAAAAATGGACCTTTAACAGCTATATGAAATATAGAATGGTATGTTTTTGTGCACGAAGCAACATATATTTATGGAAGCAAAATGCATGCAAAGTTTTTATTGCAGAAGGGCCAGATGTCAAAACATCTCAGCAACAAGACGATATATTTTGACACTGGTTATTTATGGTTCAACAGTATATTGCGATAAAACAGAAGGCATATATTTTCAAAAGCAATGTCCCCATTCTCTTCTCAAATTAATCATCTTTAGGGTGTTCCAAATCATAGACATATAATGATGCTTGGTTTTGACAGTGTTGATCTTGGGATTTTCCTATAACCATGTTAATCAAGCAAAATCACCTGTCAGAAAAGCAGTTGGAAGACTAATTCCATCACATATAATGGGTAAATCGTAATATTGATGGTTCTCAAAAAAAAAATGTCACTTTGACTTTGGAGCTGAGTCCTGGGACAACTTATTGTGATGGACCATTAGCTTACATATTTTAACAACTGACAGCCTGTTATACAGAGAGAAGTAAATCAGAAAAGGAAAAATAAACACAGCATATTAATGTATATATGTATGGAATCTAGAAAAATGGTCCTGATGAACCTGTTTTCAAGGAAGGAATGGAGACGCAGACCTGGAGAATGGACTTGTGGACACAGTGGGGGAAGGAGAGGAGGGACAAAGGGAGGAAGCAGCATCAAGATACATACGCCCCCGGGGTGAGAGGGGCAGCTGGTGAGAAGCTGCGCGCAGCACAGAAGCCCAGGCTGTGATGATGGGAGGCGGGCAGGATGGGGACGGAGGGAGGTTCAGGAGGAGGGGATGTATGTATAGTTCTGGGTGGTTCACATTGTCCGGGGCTTCCCTGATAGCTCAGCTGGTAAAGAATTCACCTGCAGTACAGGAGACCTGAGTTCGATGTCTGGGTTGGGAAGATCCCATGGAGAAGGGAAAGGCTCCCCACTCCAGTATTCTGGCCTGGAGAACTCCATGGACTGAACAGTCCGTGGGGTCGCAAAGAGTCAGACACGACTGAGCGACTTCCATTCACTCACTCACTCACATTGTTGTATGACTGATTCCAACACAGCATTGTAAAAGTTAAAACACAAAACACGAAAACATAAAACAACCAAAAACTGATGGAAAGCGCTGATGCTGAGGAGTGTGAAACCTACAAACTGAGCTCGGAACGCACGGTGCTCGGAACGCCCGGTCAACGTGAGCAGAGTTCCGGCGTTCTCAGCAGACGCTCAATAAGCATCCGTTGCCCGAACGACCTCTGCCCGCTTTATGCTGCAAACAGCGTAAGCCGGGGCCTGCCTCTGCTCTGCAGCTACTGCTGACTCTGGTCATCTCGCTGCCAAGCTCGCAAGGAAGGCTCATGAAGCAGAAACTCTGTCCACTGACGGAGAACGCCCTAAGCTGCTCTATAAAGAGAGTATTGATAGAATCATAGAAACCAACAGGACATTATCACTTAAAATCTCCTTTGTAAAAAAAGTGACCCAAGAAAGAATGTGGGAAAACAGAAAGTTCATGGAGAAGGCAAAGTCCTAACAATGGGTATTGCTACCACGTATACCTAAACAAAGGGGGACGGAGTTTTCCTCAAAAATTCTTCCCTAGCAGAGCAGTTATCTTTATTTAAGTCTTTATGAAGTTGTAATAATATTGGGGCAATCCTTCTCAATGGTTTTATTTTTTAAAAACAAAACTTTGGGGAAGATGCATTACCATAAAATAGTACCAACCGATGGTAGTTTAATGTTTGTAGAGGTCACTTGACAGAATCAGTAAGGAACTATTTTAAAACTTATTGGATATAATTGTAAAGAAGCCTTTCAACAATCACTTAAAAAGGCATAATAATAAGTAATTACTTTATGGAAGCCATGTATATCTACCCACAGTAAGAATGGGTAAATAATACTGATACTGATATACATATGGGTTCTTGTAGCAAAGCATAATCATCCCAATTTAGATAAAAGTGAGATGGCAGTCCAAGACGGTGGCATGGAAAGATCCTGAACTTGGGCACCGCCCCCCCGCACCCGGGATATAGTGCATTTCAGCTGCACATGGAACAATGTCCTCTGAAAAGAACTGCAAACTGGCTGAACTACTTCTGCACAAGCAGGGGTGAAAGCGCCATGTGAGATGGGGGCGAGAGGCGGAGATGTGGGCTCATGAGAGCTCCGCCCTGCGTGGTGACCCGCAACAGCGACAGATCTCACAGGTTTGAGCTTCTCCCAGAGAAAAGGTTTGTGCTCCATGCCAGGCATCCCGACCCCTGGACAAGCATCAGAGAGACGGGCCTCCTCATGCCTGCAGAAAACCACTGGGGCTTGCGTCCAAGGGCCCAGAGAGATGGAGAAGACTGAGTTTCCCCTTTCAAAGGACTTGCTGTGGTCTCACTTACTCCGGGACTCAGCACAAAAGACACCCTGTCTAACTGAAGAATCAGTTCAGTTCAGTTTAGTCGCTCAGTCGTGTCCAACTCTTCGTGACCCCATGAATCGCAGCACGCCAGGCCTCCCTGTCCATCATCAACTCCTGGAGTTCACTCAGACTCACGTCCATCGAGTCAGTGATGCCATCCAGCCATCTCATCCTCTGTCGTCCCCTTCTCCTCCTGCCCACAATCCCTCCCAGCATCAGAGTCTTTTCCAATGAGTCAGCTCTTCGCATGAGGTGGCAAAGTACTGGAGTGTCAGCTTTAGCATCATTCCTTCCAAAGAAATCCCAGGGCTGATCTCCTTCAGAATGGACTGGTTGGATCTCCTTGCAGTCCAAGGGACTCTCAAGAGTCTTCTCCAACACCACAGTTCAAAAGCATCAATTCTTTGGCACTCAGCTTTCTTTACAGTCCAACTCTCACATCCATACATGACCACTGGAAAAACCATAGCCTTGACTAGACGGACCTTTGTTGGCAAAGTAATGTCTCTGCTTTTGAATATGCTATCTAGGTTGGTCATAACTTTCCTTCCAAGGAGTAAACGTCTTTTAATTTCATGGCTGCAGTCACCATCTGCAGTGATTTTGGAGCCCCAAAAAATAAAGTCTGACACTGTTTCCACTGTTTCTCCATCTATTTCCCATAAAGTGATGGGACCGGATGCCATGATCTTCATTTTCTGAATGTTGTGCTTTAAGCCAACTTTTTCCCTCTCCTCTTTCACTTTCATCAAGAGGCTTTTTAATTCCTCTTCACTTTCTGCCATAAGGGTGGTGTCATCTGCATATATCGGAGAAGGTCATGGCACCCCACTCCAGTACTCTTGCCTGGAAAATCCCATGGATGGAGGAACCTGGTGGGCTGCGATCCATGGGGTCGTGAAGAGTTGGACACGACTGAGCAACTTCCCTTTCACTTTTCACTTTCATGCATTGGAGAAGGAAATGGCAACCCACTCCAGTATTCTTGCCTGGAGAATCCCAGGGACGGAGGAGCCTGGTGGGCTGCCGTCTATGGGGTCACACAGAGTCGGACACGACTGAAGCGACTTAGCATCAGCATATCTGAGGTTACTGATATTTCTCCCAGCAATCTTGATTCCAGCTTGTGCTTCTTCCAGTCCAGCGTTTCTCATGATGTACTCTGCATATAAGTTAAATAAGCAGGGTGACAATATACAGCCTTGACAAACTCCTTTTCCTATTTGGAACCAGTCTGTTGTTCCATGTCCAGTTCTAACTATTGCTTCCTGACCTGCATACAGATTTCTCAAGAGGCAGGTCAGGTGGTCTGGTATTCCCATTTCTTGAAGAATTTCCCACAGTTTATTGTGATCCACACAGTCAAAGGCTTTGGTATAGTCAATACAGCAGAAATAGATGTTTTTCTGGAACTCTCTTGCTTTTTCGATGATCCAGTGGATGTTGGCAATTTGATCTCTGCTTCCTCTGCCTTTTCTAAAACTAGCTTGAACATCAGGAAGTTCACAGTTCATGTATTGCTGAAGCCTGGCTTGAAGAATTTTGAGCATTACTTTACTAGCGTGTGAGATGAGTGCAATTGTGCAGTATTCATTTGCTAATCTTGGAGCATCAGCTGGTGGGGTAGGGGACAGATGAAACTCTCCCTGGGGACCGAGGCATTGGGGGAAGGCATTACTGGACTCCCCACTACCTGGGAGCACAGGTGGCTACACACGGATGCAGAAAGCACCCACTGCCCTGCCATGGCCAGCTGCTGTAGCACTCACCCACGCCCCAGCGGGGCAAGCACACACAAGGAGTCACAGTATCCTCCTGGCCCCTTGCTGAAGCTGCCACATGCACCCAGAACCTAGCACATGAAAAGATGCTTAGCATCATTAATTATAAGGGAAGTACAAATCAAACCCCAATGAGATGTCACCTCATACCTATCAGAATAGCTGTTATGAAAAAGACAACAAATAACAAATGTTGGCCAGAACATGGAGAAAAGGGAGCCCTCCTACACTCCTGGTGGGAATGTAAATTGGTGCAGTCACCACAGAAAACAGTATGGAAGTTCCTCAAAAAATTAAAAATAGAACTTCCATATGATTCAGCCATTCCAGTTCTGGATATTTATCCAAAGAAAATGAAAACACTAATTCAAAAAGATATCTGCACCTGACCATGTTCATTGCAGCATTATTTACAGTTGCCAAAATATGGAAACAACCTCAGTGGATGGATGGATAAAGAAGAGGAGATATATACAAGGGATTATTACTTGGTTATAAAAAAGAACTAACTTTTGCCAAGCGGATGGTGACTGCAACCATGAAATTAAAAGATGCTTAATCCTTGGAAGGAAAGTTACGACCAACCTAGACAGCATATTAAAAAGCAGAAACATTATTTTGCCAACAAAGGTCCATCTAGTCAAGGCTATGGTTTTTCCAGTGGTCATGTATGGATGAGAGTTGGACTATAAAGAAAGCTGAGCACCAAAAAATTGATGCTTTTGAACTGTGGTGTTGGAGAAGACTCTTGAGAGTCCCTTGGACTGCAAGGAGATCCAACCAGTCCATCCTAAAGGAGATCAGTCCTGGGTGTTCACTGGAAGGACTGATGCTAAAGCTGAAACTCCAATACTTTGGCCACCTGATGCGAAGAGCTGACTCATTTGAAAAGATCCTGATGCTGGGAAAGATTGAGGGCAGGAGGAGAGGGGGATGATAGAGGATGAGATGGTTGGATGGCATCACTGACTCAATGGACATGGGTTTGGGTGGACTCCGGGAGTTGGTGATGGACAGAGAGGCCTGGCATGCTGCAGTTCATGGGGTCACAAAGAGTTGCACACGACTGAGCAACTGAAAGGAACTGAACTTGCCAAGCTAAATTAGTAGACCTAAAGGGAATTAAGGGCTTCTTCAGTGGCTCAGCAGTAAAGAATCCTCCTGCAACACAGGAGCCATAGGAGACCTGGGTTCAATCCCTGGGTTGGGAAGATCCCCTGGAGGAGGACATGGCAACCCCCTTCAGTATCTTGTCTGGAGAATCCCATGATCAGAGAAGCCTGGTGGGCTATAGTCCATAGGGTCGCGAAGAGTCGGACATGACAGAAGTTACTTAGCACACACTCACACAAAGGGAATTATGCTAAGCAAAATGTAAGAGAAAGACAAATGCCATATTATTTCACTTACATGTAGAATCTAAAAATCAGGACAAAAGAGCAAAACAAAATAAAACCAAAATCATAGATACAGAGAACAGAATGGTGGTTGCTGAGGATGAAGGTGGATGGGTGAAATGGTTGATGAGCTTAAGAAATCCAAACTTCCAGTTATAAAATACATAAATCATGAGAAAGTAAAAACATATAAAAACCATATTCTTATATGCTAGATAAATGTCATAATTTTTTAATTTTTAAAATTGCATGTAAATGTTGGGCTACAATTGTTTTTGAAACATGAAATTGGAAAATAGAATAGTCAAAATTACTATTAATGGATGTAATACTAAATGGGCATATGTAACTAAGTGGATTAAATATTATACTAATGTAATGGTTCAGTCAGTTCAGTTCAGTCGCTCAGTCGTGTCCGACTATTCGTGACCCCATGAATCGCAGCACGCCAGGCCTCCCTGTCCATCACCAACTCCTGGAGTTCACTCAGACTCACGTCCATCCAGTCAGTGATGCCATCCAGCCATCTCATCCTCTGTTGTCCCCTTCTCCTCCTGCCCCCAATCCCTCCCAGCACCAGAGTCTTTTCCAATGAGTCAACTCTTCGCATGAGGTGGCCAAAGTACTGGAGTTTCAGCTTCAGCATCATTCCTTCCAAAGAAATCCCAGGGCTGATCTCCTTCAGAATGGACTAGTTGGATCTCCTTGCAGTTCAAGGGACTCTCAAGAGTCTTCTCCAACACCACAGTTCAAAGGCATCAATTCTTCAGCGCTCAGCCTTCTTCACACTCCAACTCTCACACCCATACATGACCACAGGAAAAACCATAGCCTTGACTAGACGGACCTTTGTTGGCAAAGTAATGTCTCTGCTTTTGAATATGCTATCTAGGTTGGTCATAACTTTCCTTCCAAGGAGTAAGCGTCTTTTAATTTCATGGCTGCAGTCACCATCTGCAGTGATTTTGGAGCCCAGAAAAATAAAGTCTGACACTGTTTCTACTGTTTCCCCATCTATTTCCCATGAAGTGATGGGACCGGATGCCATGATCTTTGTTTTCTGAATGTTGAGCTTTAAGCCAACTTTTTCCCTCTCCACTTTCACTTTCATCAAGAGGCTCTTTAGTTCCTCTTCACTTTCTGCCATAGGGTGGTGTCATCTGCATATCTGAGGTTATTGATATTTCTCCTGGCAATCTTGATTCCAGTTTGTGTTTCTTCCAGTCCAGCGTTTCTCATGATGTACTCTGCATATAAGTTAAATAAGCAGGGTGACAATATACAGCCTTGACGTACTCCTTGTCCTATTTGGAACCAGTCTGTTGTTCCATGTCCAGTTCTAACTATTGCTTCCTGACCTGCATACAGATTTCTCAAGAGGCAGGTCAGGTGGTCTGGTATTCCCATTTCTTGAAGAATTTCCCACAGTTTATTGTGATCCACACAGTCAAAGGCTTTGGTATAGTCAATACAGCAGAAATAGATGTTTTTCTGGAACTCTCTTGCTTTTTCGATGATCCAGTGGATGTTGGCAATTTGATCTCTGCTTCCTCTGCCTTTTCTAAAACTAGCTTGAACATCAGGAAGTTCGCAGTTCACATATTGCTGAAGCCTGGCTTGAAGAATTTTGAGCATTACTTTACTAGCATGTGAGATGAGTGCAATTGTGCGGTAGTTTGAGCATTCTTTGGCATTGCCTTTCTTTGGGATTGGAATGAAAACTGACCTTTTCCAGTCCTGTGGCCACTGCTGAGTTTTCTAAATTTGCTGGCATATTGAATGCAGCACTTTCATGGCATCATCTTTCAGGATTTGAAATAGCTCCACTGGAATTCCATCACCTCCACTAGCTTTGTTTGTAGTGATGCTTCCTAAGGCCCACTTGACTTCACATTCCAGGATGTCTGGCTCTAGGTCAGTGATCACACCATCATGATTATCTGGGTCGTGAAGATCTCTTTTGTACAGTTCTTCTGTGTATTCTTGCCACCTCTTCTTAATATCCTCTGCTTCTGTTAGGTCCATACCATTTCTGTCCTTTATCGAGCCCATCTGGGCTCGATAAAGGACAGTAATGTAAGGTTAGATCTACATTAAAGTTTATATTTCCATGAGAGCAGAGATATTTGTATATTTTATACAAATAAGAATCAAACTGTCACATACTGGGCATTCAATAAATGCTGACTGAATGAACAACTATATGTAGCTTAAAACTTTCCTTTAATCTCTCACTTGTAATAAATTTTCTTATGTTCAGGATATTATTTTTAAACATATGTGGTAGTTCCATACTTCATTGAGTTTGAGGGATGGATTCATGTGGCAACAAAAATGAAAATAGCTCTACACTGCTTAAGAAAGGTTTATGATAATTGTAACGATTC
The DNA here is from genome assembly GCF_019923935.1 of Bubalus bubalis. Classification (NCBI taxonomy): domain Eukaryota; kingdom Metazoa; phylum Chordata; class Mammalia; order Artiodactyla; family Bovidae; genus Bubalus; species Bubalus bubalis. Next base: position 2,360,702 of record NC_059157.1, read on the forward strand.
TATTATTTCTTAATCTCTCGTTAAAAATGTTAGTACCATTCTCAAAACACCTATGTCCTCTTAATGTGAAACATAAAGTGTGAATTAAAACAATTAAGTTTATTGCATAGAACATACATATTTTATAGGCAAATACTCCAGAAGAAGATAACATGAGCCCTTCAAAACTTATTCTTTTCTTTTCTCTGTTGTTTTAATAAAGGACAATGGATTATTCTACATGTATAAAAGCACTGACAAAAAAATCTGTGCTGTAACTAGACCTACCCGCTAAAATTAATGAAGTGAACTGACTTTTAGGCCAACTTCAGGGAAGAATAAAATGTTCTAAGCTATAATTGCCTCAGCAGTAATAAAAAAAAGAATTGAAATAAATAGGTTATAAAGGCCAAAATAACTCTAAAACTTCCATACGTCTAAGCCACTTACCAGCATTTCAGTGTATGTAAAATGAGATTTTTTTTTTTTTTATAATTTGCTAGTTGTGTCTTGTATGTTGAACACTTACCTGCTTTAGGCTTATCAGTTACCCAGATTAAGGGTGGTTGAGTAATTTCCACTATAAGCCAGCCACTATACATTCGGCCTCTACAAGAAGTCTGTGGGTTTTCTTCACATCATACAAACTGTAGAGGGTCTTGATCACTAAACTCACTTGTGCATTCAGTTAGTCCTACAGTAAGAGTAATTGTCGGAAAAATAGAGCAAGGCTGGAATGCCACAGAGTCACTGAAATGATTGCTTTCACAATGTACTGAACTGCTCCCAGGGCACCTGTCTTAAGTAGGCTCCCATAGAGTGAATACTTACTTTGCCTCAAGGAAAGTTCTGTGCACCATGGGGAATCCAAAAAGAGGAAAGCACTGTCCTGAACAATATATTCTGGGACTGGAGTTCCTGCTTTCATATTTGGCTTTTAGAATGTCAGTGACCTTCATGCGCATTGAGAAGCTGCGCGGAGCGTGCTGCGTGGAGTGGTGTGCTAGGACTCGGAGTGAGAAGTCTTGAAGTGGCTGGGAAAATTACACTAAATGAACTCCAGGATCTCTTCCAACTCTAGAATTTCATGGTACTTTCCCTTTTTCTTCCTTAGACAATAGTAATAATAATAATAATAACTCATGCATCCATTCGTAAAGCTGCTGTGTCACAGTTCAGTCCTTTGGTCTGCCTTTTTATGCTGCCAATGCCTCCTCATACCTGCTCTCCTTAGTAACCTTCAAGCGTCAGATCAGGCATCACTGATAACCTCACCCCAGGTCCCGATGGGTGATCCCACTTCTCTGTTGTCATGGCAACATGTGTGTGTGTGTGTGTGTGTGTGTGTGTGTGTACGCACACACACACAGAAGTAGGATATAATAAAGTGCATTTGAATGCCTTATGGGAGGAAAATAAAGCCATTTTCTATTTGTATAATTTTAAATTCAGTGTACATTCAATAAGCCAATTTCAGCAACGGTTGTTGCCATAGTTGCTGTGATGGTTGGGGTCCATGGGGCCAGCGATCATATTTCTTTGGTTTGCAACTGCATTTGAGTGCACACACCACTTAATAAAAACACCTACTGTGGAAATTCTGAAAGAGGTGCGAATACCAGACCACCTGAACCACCTCTTGAGAAACCTGTATGCAGGTCAGGAAGCAACAGTTAGAACTGGACATGGAACAACAGACTGGTTCCAAATAGGAAAAGGAGTACATCAAGGCTGTATATTGTCACCCTGCTTATTTAACTTATATGCAGAGTACATCATAAGAAATGCTGGGCTGGATGAAGCACAAGCTGGAATCAAGTTTTCCGGGAGAAATATAAATAACCTCAGATATGCAGATGACACCACCCTCATGGCAGAAAGTGAAGAGGAACTAAAGAGCCTCTTGATGAAAGTGAAAGAGGAGAGTGAAAAAATTGGCTTAAAGCTCAACATTCAGGAAACTAAGATCATGGCATCTGGTCCCATCACGTCATGGGAAATAGATGGGGAAACAGTAGTTGACTTATTTTGGGGGGCTCCAAAATCACTGCAGATAGTGACTGCAACCATGAAATTAAAAGATGCTTACTCCTTGGAAGGAAACTTATGACCAACCTAGATAGCTTTTTATTAAAAAGCAGACATTACTTTACCAACAAAGGTCCATCTAGTGAAGGCTATGGTTTTTTTAGTAGTCATATATGGATGTGAGTTGGACTATAAAGAAAGCTGAGCACCGAAGAATTGATGCTTTTGAACTGTGGTGTTGGAGAAGGCTCTTGAGAGTCCCTTGTACTGCAAGGGATCCAACCAGTCCATCCTAAAAGAGATCCATCCTGAATATTCATTAGAAGAACTGATGCTGAAACTGAAACTCCAATACTTCAGACACCTGATGCGAAGAACTGACTCATTGGAAAAGACCCTGATGCTGGGAAAGACTGAAGGCAGGAGGAGAAGGGGACAACAGAGGATGAGATGGTTGGATGGCATCACTGATTCAACGGACATGAGTTTGAGTAAACTCTTGGAGTTGGTGATGGACAGGGAGGCCTGGCGTGCTGCAGTCCATGGGGTCACAAAGAGTCGGACATGACTGAGTAACTGAACTGAACTGAAGTGACATGATGCTATTGGTGAAGAACCCGCCTGCCAATGCAGAAGACATAAAGACGTGAGTTTGATCCCTGGGTGGAGAAGATCCTCTGGAAGAGGGAATGGCAACCCACCCCAATATTCTTGCCTGGTGAATGCCACAGACAGAGGAGCCTGGAGGGCTACAGTCCTTGGGGTTACACAGAGTCAGACATGACTGAAATGACCTAGCATGGCATGGCACAGCAGAGTATACAAGTCAATGCTGCTCTCTCAGTGCAGCCCACTCTTCGCTTCCCATGCTATGTCCACAAGTCCATTCTCCATATCTGTGTCTCTATTCCTACCCTGCAAACAGGCTCATCAGTACCATTTTTCTAGATTCCATATATATGCCTTAATATATTTGTTTTTCTCTTCCTGACTTACTTCACTCTGTATACTATCTACAGATTCAATCACTATCAAATGACCAATGGCATCTTTCACAGAACCAGAACAAAAAGTTCTGCAATCTGCAGGGAAACACAAAAGACCCTGAACAGCCAAACAATCCTAAGAAGAAAAACGAACTGGAGCAACCAGGCGCCCAGACCTCAGATTATATCACAAAGCCACAGTAATCAAGACAGTATGGCACCAGCACAGAAACAGAAACATAGATCAATGGAACAAGATAGCAAGATAGAAAGCCCAGAGATAAACAACACCCACGGTCACCCCACCACTGACAAAGAGGCAAGAATATATGACAAGAGAAAGCCTCCTCAACAAGTGGTGCTAGAAAACTGGACAGCTACACGCAAAAGCACACCACACACAAAAATAAACCCAAAGGGGACCAAAGACCCAAATGCAAGGTCAGAAATGACAAAACCCCCAGAGAAATACACAGGCAAAACACTCCCCAACACAAATCGCAGCAAGATCCTCTCTGACCCACCTCCAAATTGTTGTAAACATAACTCACACTCTTGAATTCTTTCTCATGCAGAACTAAGATGATTATTATATACCATCACACACTTGTGGTCCACCAGCTGCAGGGTGTTAACGCCATACCTGATCACCACTGGGCACTTCAGGGAGAGGCCCCAGGCAACGACCCACAGGTTCTCCAGGAGCCCTGGGCAGCAGCATCTCAGGCAGAGAGTTGGACATTCCTGCCTCCATCCTCTCCTTCAGGCCTCGGTGGGAGCCGAACACCTCCAGGCTGGGCTCCTTGTCAGCTATTAGGCTGGCTTGAAGTGCAGCTGGGTGCCATTCAGCTTGGTGAAGGATTTATCTGTGATGCCCATGAGCCAGAGTGAGGTGAGGTCAGTCACAAGCCCTCATTCTGGTGGAACTCGGTGAGGTGGGTGGGGTCCAGGACCTCATGTACAAGTGTGCAGGAAGACACTGTTGATGGAGAAGCAATGAGAGGGAAGGAAGTAGGGGTGTGGTTTTTTTTTTGAATTATGGTTTCCTCTGGATAAATGCCCAGGAGCATTCGGTAGCTCTATTTCTAGGTTTTTGAGGAACCAGCATACTGTTCTTCATAGAGGCTGCACCCATTTACATTCCCACTAACAGTGTAGGAAGGTTCCAATAGAACTGACTTTGAGAGCTTATTCTAAACTAAGCACTGTGCTGAGCATTGAGAAATCAGAGGCAAGTGCTCATTCCTATCTTTAAATTGCTCACTATTTGTAGAAAAGGATAGGTGTGCAATTGAGAAGCTGTTCTTATTTTCTGAAAGCTCTATTACAATGCTGTGGGATGCAATGTTTTATAAAGGGAAAGGTTCAACCTCGGTGGTATTACAAATGACTTAACAAAGAAGAACAAATGCTTAAATAGCCTTGAAAAATCTAGAGGACGCTCATTTTTATGGTCAGGAATTTGGACTTTATCCTGATGTACAGTGTTTGTAAAAATGTGGGCAAATCACTTGGGCTATTATATAAAGAAGTGACTTCCAGGCCTGACCTTACAAATGCTTCATCAGAATCTCTGCAGCACAGACTAGGAATTTTCAATGGCAGTTAATTTCTAAAGTTTGAGAAGCTTATATTTAGTACCAAGGTAACACCAAAGGGTTTTGAAGGGGTTTATGGTAACATGAGTTAAATTTTTAATTATCACTTTGGCCTCTCCTCAGTCAACTCTCTTATGCAACTGTCTTCTTCTAGACTCCCCTCAACTTCTTCCCCATCCTGGGGTCCACAAGCACCAACTCAGTCACTATGGCCTTCAGAAGTCCCTACATCTTCCACCAGGCATCTGACTTCCAAGTCTTAGCCTCAGTTCCTAGAGATCACAGTTTTACTACATGTGTTGATTAAACCATGCAACCAAAGTCCTTTCTATCCAGACATTCTATCTTAGCCTAGACCTTGATCTTCTTAGCAAGTAAGCATGAAACCCTTGTGAGAGTTGGACTATAAAGAAAGCTGAGTGCTGAAGAATTGATGCTTTCAAACTGTGGTGTTGGAGAAGACTCATGAGAGTCCCTTGGACTGCAAGGAGATCCAACCAGTCCATTCTGAAGGAGATCAGCCCTGGGATTTCTTTGGAAGGACTGATGCTAAAGCTGAAACTCCAATGCTTTGGCTACCTGATGCAAAGAACTGACTCATTGGAAAAGACCCTGATGCTGGGAAAGATTGAAGGCAGGAGAAGAAGGGGACGACAGGATGAGATGGTTGGATGGCATCATGGACTCAATGGACATGAGTTTGAGTAAACTCCGGGAGTTGGTGATGGACATGGAGGCCTGGCATACAGCAGTCCATGGGGTCGCAAAGAGTCGGACACCACTGAGTGACTGACCTAACTGACTGATGAAACCATTGGCTTGCTACCCAAACCTGGGACTTCTATTTTCCTCCTGTAAAGGTCCGTAGTCCTCTCTACAGTTCTGTTGTCTGCAGAGAACTTTAACTGTTACCAATAAAATTACTCTTCTAGTGATTTTACATAATTATACATAAGAAGAGTTAAACAAGAATACTTTACATGGATACCCGAGGTCGGAAATATTTGACAATAACATAAGAATTATCAAGAAATAACTTCTATGCCTGGGGGACTGACAGAAGCCCTTTTGTAGTTGTATCCTGCTGGAAAGTGCTTTTACCATTGTTTTCCAATGCAGAGGGACAGATTTCAGAGTTGCAAGAATTGAGAACAAAGAGAGAGAACAAGTTATAATAAAACCCTCAGAGAGGAAAGTCTTCAGATAAGCAGACATTAGAAACGCAAACTTCCTTCAGTTCCAGAACCAAAGTGAAATGCATAGAAGGTATTAATCAAAGGAGAAAGCTCTGCACATACAGTTAATGAAGCTGCTGGGTTATCAACACGAACCTTGGACACTGCTAAGAAGAAACTGAAATGTCTCTGCTGTTAGGATGAGAAAGGCAACCAATCAAACACACATCTTGGGCCTGGGAACAGACAGGCTTAGAAGACACTCACTGAATGACTGAAAACCAGAACGAGAAAAGAATAGCAGGACAGAGATAGTTCCCTAAGGCTTTCACCAGTTCTTAACTGGAAATGCACTAAAAATTTAACATGCTAACGGCATTAACGTTTAACAGCATCAGTGTGCGGTGAGCTGTGTGTTGGCGGGGTCTGTTGTATATACTTTACAAACATGCAGTGTGAGGCGGCCTTTACCCTGTTGCTGTTCAGTTGCTAAGTTGTGTCTGACTCCATGGGTTGTAGCCCACCAGGATCCTCTGTCCATGGGGTTTTACAGGCAAGAACTGGAGTGGGTTGCCCTTTCCTTCTCCAGGGGATCTTCTTGGAGCAGGGAGCAAACTCACTTCTCCTGCACTGCAGGTGGATTCTTTACCACTGAGCCACCAGGGAAACCGAACCTTACCTTATATGCTCTTCCACCTAAAACTTTACTTACTCCAAGCCCTCTTATCATCTTTAAAAAGTCTTGATTTTAAGATGTTAATCGTATATTTCAATAATGTATGACCTTGACAAGGGCAGTAAGCCTTTGGTCATGAGGGACAGCAGGCCAGATAGACAGCCCCCACCCCAGAATCACGTCCTGATGAGATCTGAACATTGGGGTTAGACTCAGCCATTATGTCCACCCTCATAGAGCCTGAAATTCTTCTCAACTGCAAGCTCGTTGATTCGAGTTTTCACATAGACTCTCATCATCATCTCAACATAGATATCTGTAAAAGGCCTTGACCCCTAGGCACTTTGGGGTTGTGTTTCCTGGTCTTTCTGGGAAGCCAGAACCTCTGGGCAGCTAATCCAGGAGGACCTCGACATGGAGAGGCTGAGGTCCCTCCCTCGCAGCCTCAGTGGAGGCCCCGATAAGTCCTGGCCCTCGTTCCTGAGGGAGGCTGAGCCACATGGAGGCTTTAGATGAACTTGTGTACCACACGTGAAGAATTCTTGCATCAGGAGTGAGGTGACGCAGCCGAAGCTCAGGGGCTTGGGTGGGATTGAGGAAACATGGGATGACACCCTATTCAGGTCCAGTGTAGACACACTTCATTCATTCACATGCCTTCTGCAGTGGACGTCACAGAAACTGTGTGATAGCCAGAGTGTGCTATCAAGAGTAATCCGAATAAAAGCTAATGAAACTATCCTTTCACCCAGTTCACATTTGCTGCATGCCTACTGTGCAGCAGGTGCTGAGCTAGGCCCTGGGCACCTTGTCCTTTATAGAACATTCTATTTGGAGATGTCTAAACAATGAATTTTTTCCCCCATCTCCATATATCATGTTGCCTCTGGCTTCTGATTTAAAGACTTCTTGTCTGAGGGAAGTCAGATGATGCCTAGAAAAAGGAAATTGTTGTTTAGCTTTAAGTTTAATTTTTTTTAACTTAATTTTTTTTTCTTGAGTCTGTAGCACGAGAACAGTCTTGAAAAGCCCAGGTTTTGTTTAAAGACAAAATACTTTGCTCATTGCATTTTACGTATCGAGAGCAGAGCTTGGAGGTCTGAGCAGAGTTTTACTCTACAGAACGGGGAGAATTTGATGGATGTACAGTTCCTGTTACAGAATAAGGAAAAACACAAATCCCACTGGCCTCTGAGAAGACACAATTAGTTACAGAAAGAAATGTCAACAAGATAAGAATAGGGTAAAGTCATGGTTTCTCTGGGACTCAGTGTCCTAACACCCCGAACATGGGCTTAGAGGGGCAGTAGATTTCTGATGGTAGAAACTCCACAACAAAAATCCCATGGAGCTCGAAGGAAGAGTCCAAGAGCAGCAAGCTGGCATTCTGCTTCCTCTCTGTTGTGTCCAACACATTGTGAGGACGGGGAAGAGCATCATTCACAGGGAACTGTGACCAGAGCCAAATGCTTCTCATCTTTCTCAGTGAAGTTAATTGAATAGAACTTTAAAAAATGACTTCCTCATGGCATTCCTTAATAATTTAATTTCTGCATGCTTAGATGAGGTAAGAATGCTGCAATAGAACAGTGGCTCTGGTTTCACACTGCATTTTTATGAAGTGTCTGGATCACGGTCCAGAAACAGCGCTTCCCTCTTTCCCTACTGCTTGCTCATAACTTAGTGAAGGTTCAGAAACACCCACGGGCCTGTAGGAAGGACATGAGACGTAGCTGAAAATCTGAGAATCAATGTGCCGACTGAAGGATCAAAGTAGTGCAGGGCGAGGTTCCTGACAGCTCAGACTGAGGACTGGATGCTCAAAAGCAAGAGGGACGTGAAGCACGTAAGTCACGAGGGGCTGATGGGGCTGAGGTCGGGACCAGGCGTCAGGAGGAGGCGCGGGCACAGTGAACTTCAGGCCACGCGTGCAGGCGGCCTCGTCACCCAAAGGTGACATCCGTCACAGTGGGGTCAAAGGTCAACACAGCCTCAGGGCCACTGAGCTAGCCTCAACCGAAAGCCGTCAGCAAGCCCAACACAGGGAGCCCAGGCCCCCATGGCCCAGGGCACCAATTGGGTAAAGTCTCTCCTACACTTTGATGACGAAAGAAAAAAGAGAGAGGAAACGTTCTTGGAAGACTATGTTTTTCAAAAAGAAATAGGATTTACAAATGAAGACTCCTAAACTGAAGAAACAGAGTCTATTCAAAACAAAGTATTTTAAACTGGAAGACACTAATATACCTTTAACGAACAAGCTTAGAATGTATTGTTTTTGCTGTGGCGGCTGATGCTACTATATTTCCTGCTAATAAGCAGTGATGGGAGTTTCATAAAATATATTACAAACTAGTTAAAGATGGATAATTATTTTATTAGAGGAAAGGAGAGAGGGAGATTCCTGAGTTACTCTGAATGAATTTCAGATCTACCACAGTTAAATGAATGTTCAGTGTCCTTGGCTGTTGTCTATACAAACAGACTTACCAATAAGTCCCTTGGACTGCAAAGAGATCAAACCAGTCATTTCTAAAGGAAATCAACTCTGAATATTCAGTGAAAGGACTGATGCTGAAACTGAAGCTCCAATACTTTGGCCACCTGAGGCAAAGAGCCAACTCATTGGAAAAGTCCCTGATGCTGGGAAACTCTGAAGGGAGGGGGAGAGGACAGCAGGGGATGAGATGGTCGGATGGCATCACCGACTCAATGGGCACGAGTCTGAGAAAGCTCTGAGAGTTGGTGATGGACAGAGAAGCCTGGCGTGCTGCAGTCCATGGGGTCATATAAAGTTGGACACGACTTAGTGACTAAACCACAACAATAACCAAAATTTCACAGCTCTATTGGTTAATTTCGGGGAGTCCAGGCTCCAATTGAGAGTGAAACCTCTGGGTTTAACTGAACAAAGAAGTGGGCTGAGTTGAGAAGGAAAACGACAGTCAGATTTGAAGGAGCTAAATAGATCCATTAGATGCCAGTGGGGACGATGATGAGCAGGACAGAGGCAACAGGCCAGTAACTGGCAACACCGCCATCAGCTGTGGGGGTGCCCTGGCACACAGTAGGTACCCATTACATGTGTTTAGAGGAAATGACGGGGCGTCCCAGGTGGCTCAGTGGTAAAGGATCCACCAGCAGATGCAGGAGCCACGGGTCTGATCCCCGGTCTGAGACGATCGCACACACCGCAGGGCGGCTGAACCTGTGGCCACAAGCATTGAGTGGGCGCTCCAGAGCACGGGAGCCACGAGTGCTGAGCCTGTGTGCCCTGGAGCCCGCTCCACAGCAGGAGGAGCCGCCGCAGAGAGAAGCCTGCACGCAGCCAGGGGGTATCCCTCACTGGCCGCAACCAGAGACAAGCCCACACAGCAAGAGACCCAGCACAGCCAAAAACAGATGCCCGATTAACTAAGTTTTTAAAAATTTCTTAAAAAATAATAAATGAGTCCTAGGTAGGCAGTCAGAGTGTAGAATCATTACCCAAGTTCTAGAATGTAAACACCTGGGACTTCTATGGACGACATGTAAGCTCATGGGTAATTTGAGGGGACAAGAAACCAGGGGAGTTAATATCCAGGTCAGCCACCCTCACCCACATCCACGGGCCACGTGCTTGCTGAAAATGTGAGGTCCTACTCATGGGGAAATGTAGTCTCCCATCCCCATGATGTATTTTTCCCAATAAATTGTGGCTGAATCTGGGCCAGAAATCCAGCACATTCTGGTAACCTTTTCTGGTTCTCAATTCTATATTCCTGGAGCAGTCCCTGGGACGCAGAGTCTACATCTAGCTCTGGCAGTGAAAGTGAAAGTCGCTCAGTCGTGACCAACTCTTTGCAACCCCATGGACTGTCCGTGGAATTCTCCAGGCCAGAACACTGGACCAGGTGGCCATTCCCTTCTCCAGGGGATCTTCCCAACCCAGGGATTGAACCCAGGCCTCCCACATTGCTGGCAGATTCTTTACCAGCTGACCCACAAGGGAAGCCCAAGAATACTGGAGTGGGTAGCATATCCCTTCTCCAGGGGATGTTCCCGACCCAGGAATTGAACTGGGGTCTCCTGCATTGCAGGCAGATTCTTTACCAACTGAGCTACCAGGGAATCCCTGGCAGTGAACACTGTGATAAATCCCCACTGAGGAAGCAACAGGATTCCGAAGGTCTTTGCATTAGGAACCTCATCGCCTTGAAGAGCATCCTCTGGTTTCAGCCCTGGCTGCGAGCATGTTTATAATTGGAAGACAGCCAGAGCCATTCCCAGGCTCCAAAATGGTGTAAATCAACAGACAGGAAAGGGAGTCTTTGTATTACTCCTAGGCCAGAAATTAACTCCTCAGAAGCTTTCTGCAGTAAATGGCCCTAGGAGTTGCAGGAAAGAAAGAAAAATGGAAACTGGTGTGAAGGCTATACTCTCCCCCACACCCTCATTTTTTTCTGATGAACCCACAGAGAAATGAGTTAATTACTCCATGTGGTTATCCTGCTCGAGAGAAAAGCATTTCTTGGTTTACTGGCACAAACTGTAGCCAAGAGCTACAAATTGTCCCAGAGAGAGTGGGTGAGATTTGAATTAACATCTTCTCCATTTAAAATCTTATGTGCCAGGCTTTCTGCTACAATGTGTCTGAAAATTCAGGTCCTGCCTGGCATTAGTTATGTATGAAAAGAATTTATGGGCTTTTATTTAAAGTCTTCTTTGCAAAGTTTTTTTTTTTTTTTTCAGTTTAGAGTTTGCATTTCGGGGGCCAAAAGATGTTTATGTTACATGTTGGTAGTGATTCTAGAGAAAGAAAAGCTGGTAATTAAAGGGAATGATTTATTTTTTTTTTTCGTTTCATACATGATATTTTACATGTTTCAATGCCATTCTCCCAAATCTTCCCACCCTCTCCCTCTCTCACAGAGTCCATAAGACTGTTCTATACATCAGTGTCTCTTTTGCTGTCTCGTACACAGGGTTATTGTTACCATCTTTCTAAATTCCATATATATGCGTTAGTATACTGTATTGGTGTTTTTCTTTCTGGCTTACTTCACTCTGTATAATAGGCTCCAGCTTCATCCACCTCATTAGAACTGATTTAGAGTTGGAGATTCTGCAAGGAAGACCGCTCATGATGTCTGAGAACACTGAGGAACGGAGTTCCCCACCCGGTCTCGTCTTTCAAGTAGAACTGACTTTGTGTTGAGGCAATTAAAGCTTTGCCTCTGATAAGAAGCTAGGAAAAAGGCTGAGACCAGCGATAAGCAGCCTGAGCTACAGGAGTGTCCCAGGACGCTGCTGTCTGCAGAGGGAAGTCAGTGTCAGAAAGAGCCCTTGAAGAGCATGGCTGGTTCAGAAGGATACAGATGGGAGTTCAGTGGTCCAGGTCCACTCAGGCTGCAGGCTCCCATCCCTACGATGACATGTCTTCTGCCTCGGTTTCCACACCCACCAAGTGCAGGGATTGAATCCTACAGCCCTTGAAGCCTCATGCTCTGAGTCCATAAACCCTGAGCAGTGAGTATACCACGTTTAATCCAGGTGCTTTCTCATTGAGAGACCGCAGCACTCTGAGTACCATTAATTAGAGATTTAATTAATAGCACTCGTTTTTCCTAGAATGATATTTTGGTAAAAACAAATGCATTGTTGATTTTTCTCTCATCTCAGTTACCCAAAGCTAAGAAATTAAGAGCTGCTAATGCCTCGTCTTCACCATCTGGGTTTTCTGGGACAGTGCCAACTTTATGGATTATATTGAATCACTCACTCCCATCATGATTTGAAATTTCTAGCATTTTGTCATCCAAGCAATATCTCCCCGATTGCCATTTGCTGTCTAATGTGGCACAACATAACTGTCAGAGATGCTTTCAGCTTTTTGCCTTGCAAAATGTGTTCCTGGTACCTGTATCAATGAGGACGTTCTGTCCACAGGGGTGACAGAAATCAAAATACATGGGAGCAACACATAATTAATTCCCACAGGAACGTGAAAAATGCAACACAGTGATTATTTCTGCTCAACACTGAATAAAATAGATGTGACCAAACTGCTCCTTTGAACTCTCCAATGTACAGGTCCTAGGAAGTGTAATATTTTGTTTCCAAGTGATTGGATCAATTGTCCCTACTTGTTTTGTTTGTTTGTTTGTTGTTGTTTTAACTTTATTGGAGTATAGCTGATTTACAATGTTGTGCTAGTTTCAGGTGTACAGCAAACTGAATCACTTATACACACGCATACACCCACTCTCCCTGCTTAGTTTCCCATTAAGCCATTATAGAGTAGAGTTCCCTGAGTTATGCAGTACATTCTCATTAGTCATCTATCTTATACGTGAGTATCAGTAATGTATAGATGTCAATCCCAATCTTTTAATTTATCCTCTTTTCCCTCTTGGTTTCCATACATTTGTTCACAATTTCTTTGGTCTCTACTTCTGTTTTGCAAATAAGATCATATACACTGAAATATGAATGGATAAAGAAGATGTGATACATATATACAATGGAATATCACTCACCCATGAAAAGGGAAAAAGTGGATCGTTTGTAGAGACGTGGATGGACCTAGAGACTGTCATATAGGGTGAAGTAAGTCAGAAAGAGAAACACTGTCATATGATATATAAATATCATGTATTAACACATAGATATGGAATCTAGAAAAGTGGGACGGATGAACCTATTCATAGGGCAGGGATAGAGATGCAGATATAAGGGATGGATGTGTGGTTGTGGTGAGAGGGGTGGGAAGGGAAGCGTGGGACAAAGAGAGAGAGAGGACTTGACATACATATGCTGCCATGTATAAAACAGATCGCTAGTGGGAAGCTGCTGTAGAGTTCAGGGCACTCGGCTCACTGCTGTGTGATGACCTACAGGGATGTGGGTGACAGGGAAGCCCACAAGGGTGAGGATGTATATCTGCGTGGGGCTGATTCACTTTGTTGTACAGCAGAAGCTAACACCACATTGCAAAACAATTATACTCCAATTTAAAAAAAAAAAGTGTTGACACTTCCCATCACTGCCGATTGAGCTACATCCTTATTTGTCTCTGAATTTCTGCTGTGCCCTTTTCCAGATGAAAAGTTAAAATCCCCTTCTTGTGGCCCATCTTTACACGATCTCCCATAACAGAACTGGGTGGTTCCTTAGTCATCCAGAGACATTCATTTTGCCAATCAGTTTTGTTATTTGTATTAGTTTCCGGGAACCACAGTAACCAATTTCCACAAACGGGGTGACTTACAACAGGCAAGAGGACGGAAGTCCAGAATCAAGGGATGAGCAGGGCCGCGCTCTGAAGACTGCTTTCCTGCTTCTGGGGACTCTGCTGCCCCTTGGCGTGCAGCAGGATTGGAGCACCACTCGCATCGCCGCTTCCATCTTCCCTCTGGGGCTGTCCCCCGGGTGCTGCTGGTCGCAATACTCCTTACTGGATTTAGGGCCCATGCAGATAACCCAGGATGGTATCCCTAGACATTTAACGTGCTTACAGCTGGAATGACCCTTTCTTTTTCCCCCAAATAATATCAATTCACAGGTTCCAGAAAATGGTGGGCAGATCTTTTGAAGGAATACCAATCAACCCACTATACACCTCTCAGGGGGTGAGAGGGTTTCCCAGAGGAACTGGACTTGGCGTGATACACTTTGTCATTGTACGTGCATCCTTCTTCCTCACAGTGCGTGCGAGCATGTGCACCACAGAGCCCAGGCTCCTTGGATTCACTGCTCCTTCTTGACCAAAGTACAAGCCATCATGCCAAATACCCTTCTAGCTATTGGTTAGGTTTTGCTGACTTAACGCATGTATTAATATATATGCTATATATATTCATTATAATCATATACTTTTATATAATATATATTTATAATAATATATACAATATGTAATTGTAAATATAATTATAAGTAATATATAGGTATATTATATATAAAATATATAATATATAGTATATATAATCTATGTATTATATATAATTAATATGCTATATATAATTATATAGGCATATAATATATCAATATATAATATTTATTTTATTTATTATAATAAATTTATTATAAAATAATATTAAAATATTTAATATGTAATGTTTATAATAAATCTATAATATGTTTATTATAATGTAATATTAATATATAAATATAAATATTCATATATATGTATATACATTTTATATTTATATATAAATATACTATATATAATTATATATATACTAATTATATATAGTATATACTAATAATATATAGTATATTTATATACATATTTACATATAATATATGTATTATTATATAATTATAATTAACATATAGGTATATTATACATTAATAATATATTAATATATAATATTTATTTATTATAATACATTTACTATAAGATAATACTAAAATAATACTTAATATGTAACATTTATTTGTTATAATAAATTTATAATATATAAATATATAAATATATATTTAATATTAATATTATATTATATATAATATTTATGTACATATTTTTATATATTAATATATATAATTGATATATAATCACATTTAATTATAGGTATATTATATATTAATAATATATGAATATATAATATTAATATATAAATTGACATATAATTCATATAATATATGCAATTATAGGTATATTATATATTTTATATATTTATTTATATTATATATAATATGTATTTATTTAATATATATTAATAATAATATAATATATTAATTAATATATGAATAATATTATATAATTGTCTCCCACATTGCTGGCAGATACTTTAACCTCTGAGCCACCAGGGAAGCCCCATATAATATATAATATATATAAATTATATATAAATAATGTATATATTATATAATTATATAATATATATAACTACAAATATTATATATAAATACATATAATATTGTATATAATATACATATTATAATTATAGGTATATTATATATATAATATATATATAATTATAGGTATATTATATATAATATATAAACATATGTATTTTTATAGGTATGTTATATATAGGTATATTATATGTAATATAGGTATATAATATAATGTATATATTATATATAGGTATATATTACATATAATATACCTATAATTATATATGTATATAATATATATATACCTATAATGATATATACTATATATAATAAAATATATAATATAATATACCTATACTAACCCTAATCCTAGCCCTATAGCTATATATAATGTATTATGTATATTATATATAATATCATACATATAATATACCTATAATTATATATGTATATAATATATGTATACCTACAATGATATATCTATATATATAATATAATATACTTATACTAACCCTAATCCTAACCCTATAACTATATATATTATGTATATTATATATAATATCATATATATTTATATATAATATTTGTAATTATATTATATAATATATATTATTTTTATATACAATATAATATATTATATATAGTAATTATAATTAATATATAGGGATATATATGGTAATAACATATTAATATATTATTACCAAACCATACATACTGGCTTCTTCAAGTTTGTATTCCAGCTCATCCATGTCTGCACAATTTATACATGTTAGAAGCTCAACAGGAAGCAGACACAAGTGATGTTAATTTTCTTTAGGGATCAAATAATAAGAAGTCATATCTCAAAATACCTTCTGAATTTCTGGCTCCCAATATACAGAACTATGATAACTGATGTATGAGGGGATAAAATCTGAAGGCATTTTTCTTTAAGCTGGTTACCAGTACGAATTTTGTCTTGTAAGTTTTCAGAAAGTTATTTTTAGATCAGGAGAAGAAAAAATATAATTCCATATGTAATCTCTGATCTTCTTTAACACAATCAATGACTCACCTCTCTTCCTGTTTTCACTGTTGCCTTGAGACAGAGGCTTGTGCTGGAATCAAACCATGACTGAGGGCCACCAGCGGGGCCCGTGACACTGAGTGGCACAGCTGAGGGTCAGAGGGGTTTGTAGGGTCTGATATTGTCACCTGTCCTGGGATTTTATGACTTGAGTTATGGTTGATTATGACTTAGGATACTCAGAGTCATGGGAAGATAGGGTCATCATGGGGTCACACAAATCTGAATCGGCTCCAGCTGGTAGAGCTGGCATACATTTCTAATGCAATTCATTTTAGCAGCAGAATCTTGAATGAATACAAAAGCAATTATATCACTCATCTGGCTTAAACAGGTCTAATCTACTTCCCTGTGTATAATATATCCAGTGGTGTACTGGAGCTGGCTCCTACCAGCTCATAAGTTTCCAGGAAATTTGTGAGCCAGTTAAATAAACTATATTAAAGATCAATTTATATACACTTGCAATAAATTATATTAAAGGTAACTGGCGTTTGGGGTTAGTAGATGCAAACTATTACATATAGAATGGATAAATGATAGGATCCTACTGTATACCATAGGATACCATTTGATATCCTGGAATAAGCCATAGTGAAAAAGATGTACTTCTGTGTATAACTGAGTCACTTTTCTGTACGGCAGAAATTAACACAACATTGTAAATCAACTATACTTCAATAAAAAAATAATTTTAAGCCAAAGGTAATAAATACTTAAAACTCATCATTTCCTGACCATCTTATTACAACTTACTAGTTTATCAGTGTTAAGATATCATCTCTAAAGGCCCAGAGTTTATTTGATCTCACAACTATGACTTCATATCACTTTTCACAGGGAGACAGAAACCAGTTCCCACCAGTGTGCCAAAGGCAGTCTTAGAAATCCGTAAATACATGAATCTGCAAGAGATATATAGAATTGATCGGTACTTTTCCCTTTCAAAGTACTGTTGAAGTTTTCCTCTGTTCCTAATTTAGAAGCTTCGGCTTTCTGTTACCATATTTTGGAGAAACAAATGGAGGGTGAGGAAGAGCACAAAGCAGATGAAGGAAGGATGTGGGACAGAAGAGCTTCCTCTGTGGATGACAGTTCACACCCCCTCCCCCAGCCCTTCAGAGAAGCTGCATTCTCACCCTATTTGTGAAGCATGTGCGTCGCTTCTCATTTTTCTTTGGCAAGAAAATTAAAACTGTGAAGCTCTATTCCTAACATATTAGCTTAGCTATTATTTTAAACATGTCAAATACAATCCGTTTCCGCCTGAGGGAAATCACTTTACTTCTTTGGAGCAAGCTATGCTATTCTAAGAGCAGTCTATCTGTATTAAACCATCCAAGATGGAGTAGCCTACTAACCAGGATCCTCCTTGCGTGTGTGCGTGCTCAGTCGCATCCAGTTACATGGCAGATAGAAGCACCAAGGGTCTTTCTCATTATTGCAGTTACACTGTTATCAAGCTAAGCTGAGCAAGATCTTCAGTATCTAGTAGAATGGATGCTATTGGCTGCACATTCCAAACCCTTTACCCAGCTCTTTCTTGCAGATCAAGTCATGCTTATGTTTGGGGTATTCCCTTTCCTCCACCAGGTAATGTGCTTAGAAAAATGACCCAACTTCTACACAGAGGTAAATCTTTTCTATCAGTGTTTTTTATTAAAGTACAGTTGACCTACAATATTATGTTAGGTTCTATTGTACAGGAAAGGGATTCAGGTATATATATATATATATTCTTTTTTATATTCTTTTCCATTATGACTTATCGTAGGATGTTTAATCCAACTTTCTGTGCTATGCAGTAGGACCTTGTTTTCATCTATTCTGCGTATGAAAGCTTACATCTGCTGACCCTAACCTCCTATTCCAGCCCTCTCCCAAGCCTCTGCCCCTTGGCAACCACCAATCTCTTCTCTAGATCTGTGGTCTCAGAGGTAAATCTTAATTCCTCCAACTCTAGCATGGTCATCCTACTCCCCTTGCTAATGACTGGTTAGGGACTAGATATGTGACTCTCTTATGACCAAAAGAGGTCTGCTGAGGACATCTGGGAGGATTTCCTCGTGGATTAAAGAAACACACCTGGAAAGATGGTCCCTCTACTCCCTAGGCACTCCCACTTCTTCATGAAGGACTTCACACTCAGCAGCTATCTTGTCACCGTGCGATGAGGTGAGAAGGCTATGCTGATACACTGATCATCTTTGATACTTCATTTTCCAACTCAGGGCTTCTCATTGTTTAAATAATAAACATTAGTGCTCATGCCAGTAGCTCTCAATGTACACACCATAAGCATGAGCTGCACCTGGGAGATTTCTAGAAATCCAGAATTTTAGGCACTTCAGTTGACCTTTGAACATCACATGGGTTAGGAGTGCTGACCCTAGGTAGCCAAATATTCACATATAATTTATAGTCAACCCTCCATATACAAGACTCCTCTGTATCCAAGGGCCCTGAGTCTGCAGACTCCACCAGCTGTGGGTCCTGTGTGGTATTGTTCACTGTTATTCCTGTTTAGTTGCTCAGTTGTGTCTGACTCTTTGCAATCCCATGGACTGTAGCCCATCAGGCTCCTCTGTCCATGGGGTTTTCCAGGCAAGAATACTGAAATGGGTTGCCATTTCCTCCTCCAGGGGATCTTCCCAACCCAGGGATCAAACCCACATCTCCTTCATTGGCAGGTAGGTTCTTTGCCACTGAGTCACCTGGGAAGCCCGTATGGTAATGTAGTATTTCCTATTGAAACCAAGGCGTGTATAAGTGGACCCACACAGCTCGAACCTGTGAAGGGCCAACTCTACTGCAGACTCACTAAATTAGAGCCTCTGGGAAGGGACCCAGCAGTCTATGATTTAACAGCCCTCCAAGTGATTCTGATTCATGCTCAAGTTTGATAACAATGGGTTCAAATAATGTAATAACATCTGGACACAGGGCTTGGAATTTGATTGGCAATTGAGGATTCCTAGATCATTTTCAAATACAGACATTGTGATATGCTTATCAGGTGACCTAGCGGAAGTCCTCAAATGGAAGCTAATGTTTGGTGACCATGAGCAATCACTTAGCACTTTCTGGGTCAGCTAAATTTATTATAAAATGGTGATTGCATTTCACAATCCATGTAGGGAAGCTGTTAGCACTCCATGATAGAGACAAACCATATATTTACCAACCAGCCCACTGGAAGCTTTTATGGTTTCCCTCTTGGCTGCACAATAAAATGTTCTATTCCATCTACTATGATTTTCTAAACAAACAATTATATGGTGAAGGGTGATAATTACTAAAATATTCTTCCCTTTTATTAGGAGGAAGGTAAAGTGAAAGGCTGACATGAATTTTCGGTGAAATTTTGAGGCACAGAAGAAAATGTATGAAACTCCCATAATTAAAATGCTAAGCTTAAAAAGATAAGCTTTCAGAGCATAGGATATAAACTGCAGCTTTATGCTTGACCACAAGTACTCTATTGAGATAACCTGGAATCCTGTCCCTTTGCTTATAAAGAAGTGAATGTAATACAGACCAACACCACAAACTAATCTCATCTGTGCATGATGATCACAATGAAGAATAATAACAACACCTTCAGATGCTAGTTAAGCTCATTTCCCATTCTTTGATGATTTTTAATTATATTCAGCTGTAGCGTGAATTTATAACCAAACATTTAGTTACACAAAATAGCAAAGATCAAAGTAATCAATAAGTGAGGAAGTACATGTGATTCACCAAATTGTGCAGGTTGGTAATTTGAGGTCTACCAGGATGAATGTACCAAGGAGCCTGCAACAGAGCTGTGCTCAACTTCAACAAAATGTGACTTTTGCAGCAGCTGCTTCAGAATTATTCCATTTACAATAATATATGATATGGCTGTCATATAGGCCACATTGCAGGATCTACATTTTCTCCTCCAGATTGTCTTTCCTACTCAATGTGGTTTCTAAGTTTAGCTTAACACTCCACTCACTTCGACTTGGCCGGGGAAGAAGAGGTGGTCAGTGCCGGGTTTACAATTATTGGCTTCAGAGCTGGTTTGCCCATGTTTCCTGCCTCACGGGGTAACACGACCTCATATGTAAAGCACTTGGGCATAGCTGGCCCAAGACAAGTGCTCAATTCATATTAACTCTAAACACTCTCCTTGTAAGAGTGTACAGACATCACCAGGAGAGATTTTTCAAACTGCAATATATTCTAAATTAAAACCTTATTCCTTAAGAATTTTGAGAAGTACCTTTGGGACATGGCTTCCCTTTACCCCGCCATCAACACCCCAGCACACACGCACACACTGCTCCCTACTTGAAGGCCATTGTTATACTGAACCTGTTAGGGCTCAGAGTGTTTTAATTCACAGGAAAGAATATGAATTTGGTTTAAACTTTCTCTTTCTCCCCTGACTATGTGGTTTATTTGACAAACAAACAAAAAACTCTACAGTGAATGCACTTTAATTAGAAACAACATCAAATGTTAACAGGTTCCATCCAATTTCTGTCTATTACTTAATTACAGAAAGCTATGAAAATTACTTGGCCTCTCCTGTAATCAGCTTTTTCATCTTAACATGAGGGATCATCCCCCATCATCACTGGATTATTGTAAATGCTAAATAAGATAATCTCAATCAAAACCATTTTGTTAGCCATAAAGAAATGTATATATATATATATATATATATATATATATATATACACACATGTATATACCTATATACACACACATATATACATAGGTACACATATACATATATGTATATATATATATATGTATTGGGCTTTCCTGGTGGCTCAGTGGTAAAGAATTTGCCTGCCAATGCAGAAGATGTGGGTTTGATTCTTGGGTCAGGAAGATCCCCTGGAGAAGGAAATGGCAACCTACTCCCGTATTCTTGCCTGGAAAATCTCATGGACAGAGGAGCCTGGCTATAGTCCATAGGGTCTCAAGAGTCAGACATGACTTAGCAACTAAATAACAACAACAAATATGTGTGTGTGTGTGTATCTTGGGGATATGATTTTGCTTTATATACCATTTATCCTCAGTACTCAGAAGGGTCTAAAATAAAATTTTACTGTATAAATGAATTTTATTAAACCACAGTCTGGCCTTTGAACTATTCTAGGACTTTTTATTTGTTTTGTTTTATTTAGGTACAGAAATGCCTTCGCAGAACTTTTGTCTTCTGTACTTCTTCTTTGGAACATACTCCTAAAAGCCGTGTCACCAAGGTGGATGGTGTTATCTTTACAACTCTTACCTGATATTGTCAACTTATCATCTAAAACCGTTGGGGACCATTTATAGCAACTCCAGGAATACGTGTTCATGGCTGCTTCTCTTGTCAACAGTGGATGACTTTTATCATTTTGCTAATAAAATAGATGGAGTGAGGGTAACCAAGCCTGGGAGAATAATTTCCATGGAGACTCCTAGGGCATTTGGGATGGATTATTTACCCTTGGAATTGGTCTGGCACATTCAAAATGCATTGGTATTTTGTTGGTAGATTTGGTTGCTTTTGGCCATTTAAAACTTGAATTCCTTTTATTGCTAAGAAGCCTAGACATGTATCAGGAGAGTCCACGGATCTACATGGAACACACGGACACTGGATTGTAAAGATAAACATTAAATAAACTGAAGTGGGAGCATGAGATGGAAGTACATATTTATTTCCAAAGGCTGCCATAGGAGTTACCACAACCAGTGGCTTGTACCAATAGAAATTTATTCTCGCACAATGCTGGGTGTCACAAGTGTGAAATTGAGGCACAGCAGAACCACATTCTCTCTGAAGCCTCTAGAGGAGGAAGCTCCCTTAGCTCTCCAGCCTCTGGTGGCGTCAGGAATTCCCCACCTGTGGCTGCGTTACTCCGAGCCCGTCTCCTTCTGCAAGCGGCCCCCTCTGCCGCACCCACCTGTCTCTCCTCTCCACGTTTCTTTTAGGGGCCTGTCATTGGGCAATCCAGGGTGGTCTTATCTCAAGAGTCCTACTTACGTTTTCAAAGACCCCTTTCGAATCAAGGTCACGTTCGCAGGCTCTGAGGACATGGACGTACTCACTGAGGGACACTACTCAACTGACCACAAAGGACATCAATGATCAAGGAGACCAAGAAAGGAATCCCACATGGACACGCACGTGAGAACTCAGACCCATGAATGTAAGCAATCATTAATGCCCATTTTTCTCTGTTACAGTAACTAGTGTGGTTTCTGTCTCCACAACCGGTCAGTGACTGAACCAGCAACGAGTAGGTCTTCTTCCCCTCAGCTCTGCTGAGGTGTAAGTTCACATGACATCATTTGCCAATTGAGGTGAGTGACGAGGCTCTGTGATGCCTGCATGCTCTGTGAAATGCTCACGGCAGGCCAGTCAGCACATCCGCACCTCATGCAGCTGCGCTGGTGTGTGTGTGCATGTCTGTGTGTGTGTGTATGTGTGTGTGTGTGTGTGTGCATGGATTTGCTACATCTACTTTTAGAAAATTTCATATACATTATAGTACTGTTAACTCTGGTCACCATTAGTTCCCTAGAACTCCCTAGAACTC
The DNA here is from genome assembly GCF_019923935.1 of Bubalus bubalis. Classification (NCBI taxonomy): domain Eukaryota; kingdom Metazoa; phylum Chordata; class Mammalia; order Artiodactyla; family Bovidae; genus Bubalus; species Bubalus bubalis. The sequence goes on from NC_059157.1 coordinate 2,383,605, forward strand.
TTGTCTTATAACAGAAAGTTTGTAGCCTTTGACCAACATCTCCCCATTTCCCCAACGCCCCAGCCCCCAACAAGCACCAATCTACCAGTTTCAGTGATTTTTATCTTTTTCAGATTCCACATACAAGTGAAATTGTACAGTACTTGTCTTTCTCTGATTTTTTTCACATAGCTTAATGCTGTTAAGTTTCATTCATGGTGTCACAGGAATTTCCTTTTTGTGGCTGAATAATATTCCATTACATGTGTACATGTGTGCATATGTATGTGTGTATATATGTACAGACACACATGTCTATATGTGTATATGTGTGTGTGTATATGCACACACCACACACATATCACACTTTCCTTACCCCCTCATTTGCGGATGGATAATTGAATTGGTTCCATGTCTTGGCTATGTGAACTACGCTGCAGTGAACATGGAGAGGCACAGAGTTCCCATCGAGATGACTATTGCATCTCCTTTGAATGCATGCCCAGAAGCGGGATTGCTGGGCCACACAATAGTTCTACTTTTAATTTTCTGAGGAAACACGAAACTGTTTTCCACAGTGGCTACACCAGTTTACATGTCCACCGACTGTACCAGAATTCTTTTTTCACATCCTTGCCAACACTGGTTACCTCTTGTCTTTCTGAGAACAGCCATCCTGACAGGTGTGAGGTGATAGCTCCTTGTCTACTTGATTGGCACTTTTCTGATGATTAGAGATGCTTAGCACCTTTTTCTGTACTCGATGGCCATTTATATGTTTTGCATCAAAATGTCTATTCAGGTCCTTTGCCAATTTTTAAATCAGATTATTTGTTCTTTTCTGCTGTTGAGTTGCATGAGTTCCTTATATGTTTTGGATATTACCCCCTATACCTTGAACCTATTTGTTCAATAAACATGAATGGAGGCTTTTTTTATATCCGTAACAACACAGTCACTATGTATACAATGAGGAAAATAGTGGCTCACGAATCTGAAAGCCTCCTGGAGGCCGGCTGGAGGAGTGGGTGAAGCGCAGGTGGGCTCTCTTGCACAATGTCAACGGTGAAGCGTCCCATGTCCTCTCGCAGCACATCGATGACCTCCTTTCCTCTACTTCAAAACTGCTTCAAAAAACTCTGTTTTCTCAACATACTGACTAACATACGTTGCTGCTGCTGCTGCTGCTAAGTCACTAAGTCATGTCCGACTCTGTGCGACCCCACAGACAGCAGCCCACTAGGCTCCTCTGTTCCTGGGATTCTCCAGGCAAGAACACTGGGGTGGATTGCCATTTCCTTCTCCAATGCACGAAAGTGAAAAGTAAAAGTGAAGTCGCTCAGTTGTGCCCGACTCTTAGCAACCCCATGGACTTCAGCCTACCAGGCTCCTCCATCCATGGGATTTTCCAGGCAAGAGTACTGGAGTGGGGTGCCATTGCCTTCTCCAACATACGCTATTAACCACATTTGTACTCTGATCTTTACCTGTGTTTCTTTAGTTGACACTTAAACCCTTTATTTTAACCTGAAGGTTTAATTTGTTAGCTCATTTATCACTTTTTTTTCTTACTAGGTGAAAACCAATTCTACTAAGTGTCCACAGAGACCTCTGGAGGACCAGCTCTGCAAACCTCCAGCTCTACAGTCAGACTCATCCCAAGATCTCTGAAGGAAGCCACCATCCATCACCGTATGGAAACTGGTGCTTCCGAGAGAAACCTCGCCTTCACACTGCTGCCTCCCAGAGGCCACGGACTCCTGCTGGGGGATAAACTAACACGGTGTCAGTGATTTCAAATCCAAGTTGGGCACATTTCAAAAATTCTCATTTATCAAAGTTAACGTTGGAATGAAGTCACACAGATAATTTGCTTTCACCTACTTAAAGATCAAGAGGATTGCTTTGCTTCATAACTAGATTCAAATAAATAAAAGATGTTATTTATGTATTTACTTATTCATTTATTTATTTATTTACATTTTGACCATGCCACATGGCATGTGGGATCTTAGTTCCCTGACCATGGATTGAAACTGGCTACAGATTGTGAAACACGCAGTCTTCTGTGTGTGGACGACCAGGGAATTCCCAAGGATATCTTTTAGTTAAGCAAACAGTGAAAACAAGAGAAGAAGCAGTGCTTCCAGAACGGCAGAACAAGGGTCTCAGTGAAAACTCTCCTCGGTAAAACAGAAATTTAATTGAGGCAGAAAGAGTTGTTTTAATCCTTTGAAGTCTATAGAAAGTGTCCTGTGAGAATACATCAAGTAGAGAAACATTCATTCATGAAAATCTACTAAATCTTGGCAAGAATAAGAAGTCTCTGACTCATTCTCTCACCTGCCCTCCTTCCCCAGCTCTGTGAACAAGCCTGTCCGCCAGGCGGTTTACTCCAGGTCGAAACAGCCGAAGCCAAGTCACCGAGCAGACAAACAAGCAAGCAAATAAAACAACAGTTCCTGGGGGGGGGGGGGGGGGGGGGGGGGGGAGGGATCAGTATCCAGAGCTGCAACAGTGTAGCATCTAAAATGTTCAGTTTTCAACCAAAAATTATGAGACGTGAAGAAAAAAAAAAAGGGAAACTGTAACCCATCCACAGGGGGAAAAAAGCAACAAGATCTGCCTCTGAGGAGGCCCAGAGGGTGAACTGGGCAGACAGGGAAGCCTCAGAGCTGCTACTATTAAGAGAATGATGCGAAGACAAGGAAATGAAATTGTGCTTACAGAAATAAGGGTATGGTGACAATGTCTCTGTAAATAGAGATCAATAAAAGGTAAATATATATATATATATATATATATATATATATATATATAAAAGAACCAGATAGTAAAATGCAAACCCAAGATTAACAATTCACTGGAGGGGCTCAGCAGTAAATATAAGCTGGCAGAAGAATCAGCAAACTTGAAAACAGGTCAATAGAAAGAATGTGATCTGAATAACAGAGGAAAAAGTTGGAAGAAAAATCAAATCTTGAACATGTACACACAGGATTACACACATCATTCACACAAATCAACACACAAGGAATGGGAGATGAGAAAGAAGCAAAAGAAAAAATACTCCAAGAGGTAATCAATTCAGTTCAGTCGCTCAGTCGTGTCCAACTCTTTGCGACCCCATGGACTGCAGCATGCCAGGCCTCCCTGTCCAATGACTCCCAGAGTCCACCCAAACCCATGTCCATTGAGTCAGTGATGCCATCCAAACATCTTCTCCTCTATCATCCCCTTCTCCTCCTGCCCTCACTCTTTCCCAACATCAGGGTCTTTTCAAATGAGTCACCTCTTCACATCAGGTGGCCAAAGTATTGGAGTTTCAGCTTCAGCATCAGTCCTTCCAATGAATATTCAGGACTGATCTCCTTTAGGATGGACTGGTTGGATCTCCTTGCAGTCCAAGGGACTCTCAAGAGTCTTCTCCAACACCACAGTTCAAAAGCATCAATTCTTTGGCCTTCAGCTTTTTTATAGTCCAACTCTCACATCCATACATGACTACTGGAAAAGCCATAGCTTTGACTAGATGGACCTTTGTTGGCAAAGTAATGTCTCTGCTTTTTAATATGCTGTCTAGGTTGGTCATGGAATTTCTTCCAAGGAGCAAGTGTCTTTTAATTTCATGGCTGCAGTCACCATCTGCAGTGATTTTGGAGCCCCCCAAAATAAAGTCTCTCACTATTTCCATTGTTTTCCCATCTATTTGCCATGGCGTAATGGAACCGGATGCTATGATCTTCATTTTTTAAATGTTGAGGTTTAAGCCAACTTTTTCACTCTCCTCTTTCACTTTCATCAAGAGGTTCTTTAGTTCTTCTTCACTTTCTGCCATAAGGGTGGTGTCATCTGCATATCTGAGGTTATTGATATTTCTCCCATCAATCTTGATTCCAGCTTGTGCTTCATCCGGCCTGGCATTTTGCATGATGTACTCTGTATTTAAGTTAAATAAGCAGGGTAACAATATACAACCTTGACAACTCCTTTCCCAATTTGGAACCAGTCTGTTGTTCCGTGTCTGGTTCTAATTGTTGCTTCTTGACTTGCATAACAGATTTCTCAGGAGGCAGGTGAGGTGGTCTGGTATTCCCATGTATTTAAGAATTTTCCACAGTTTGTTGTGATCCATACAGTCAAAGCATAGTCAATAAAGGAGAAGTAGCTGTTTTTCTGGAATTCTCTTGCTCTTTTCTAAGATAAGGTAACAGCTAGAATCTATATTTACTGCATTACCGTGCATACGTGATAAGTCACTTCAGTCAAGTCCCACTCTTTGTGACCCATGCACTGTGGACCGCCAGGCTCCTCTGTCCACGGGATTCTCCAGGCAAGAATACTGGAGTGGGCCACCATGCCCTGCTCCAGGGGAATCTTCCCTGCCCAGTCAGTGGGTCCTGCTTCTACCCTTGCCCCAGGACCTGCTCCAGTAACCCCAGTCCTGACCTCGTTCCTTGGTCCTGCCAGACCAGACTGCTAGCTTTCTGCCCACAGACAGTCGCGGCCTATCTGCCCTGTGTCTTTGAGTTCCCAGTCACCGACTCTCTTCCTGAGCCCATATTGACCTGGCCACCTGCAAACCTCAGTTTCCCCTTCGACCTACATTTCCCAGCCTATCACAATCAACCTCTCTCTCCTCAATGGTACCAGGTACCACCCTGAATCCCAGCCTTGGTCAGAGCCAGGGAGAGAGTTCAGATGCTTACAAGCTAAGCCTGTATTATCTCTAATTTATAGGAAAAAGAAACCTGAAAGGCAGGCATCTTCTGCCCATTCTGGAGATGATAATACCGAAGTTTAGAGAGGTGAACCTCTCGCCAGTAAACGGTAGAGCAGGGACATGATCCGCACTCCCCGCTATACGACCACCCCCAGATTCTGTGCTCAGCTCTGTTCTTCCTGCTACACTTATAGGCTATAGAGTCTAATAGTTTTCTCACTACCATAACAAATTATCCACAAACTTATTGGCTTAACACAGCAGAGATTGATCGTCTTATGCTCTGTAGCTCAGAACTCCGCTGCAGGTCACGCTGGGTTATCTCAAGGTAGTGACTGGCTGCGTTCCTTCCGGAGGCTTAGAGGAGACTCGGCCCCTTGCCTTCTTGGCTGCTGGGCCCTGCACTGCCTTCCCAGCTCCTTTCACGTTCACAGCTAGCTGAGCCTTCCTATCGCAGCATCCCTCTGACGCTGGCTTGTCCTCGGCCTGCGTCTTCCACTTTTCAAGACCCAGTTGCGGGACTTCCCTGGTGGTCCAGTGGTTAAGAAACCACCTTCCAATGCAGGGGACATGGGTTTGATCCCTGGTTGGGGAATTAAGATCCCACATGCCACGGGGCAACAAAGCCCTCACACCCCAACTAGAGAGACTGCAGACCTCCGCTAAAGGTCCCGTGTCGTGCAGCTGAGATCCTGTGTGCCCCATGCCTTAAAACAAAAGAGAAGGCAGATTCAATCTGATTACAGGGCATTTCATGGGTTCATCTATTTGTTTGAATATATTCTGGGACTTCAGGTTTGCAAGGAATCCAAGTTTTGTCCATCAGAATGCTCATGGGCCATATTAGGTAAGTATTTTTGTTCTTATTGCAAGTGACACAAATGGGCTTGTCAGTATGTTTTGTTGTTCTTCTGTGGCCAAGCAAAAGGAAAATTTACTAAGACAACGCAATAGCTATGAAGCAGGATTGGAAATAGAGTAAAAATAAGCTAAGAAGGAATGATCAGAGGATCTTGTTCAGACACTTTCTTTGGAAAAAGATCTCAAAACATCAGGGTTAAAAAAGTACTTGTAATACCTAAGCAATATCCACATACAGTGTTTAATTTTCTTTAAGATTGTTTTTTCCCTCTTGGTTAAAATAAAATCAACAAAAGATAAAAAGAAATTTGGGAAATTGCTCATGGAACTATGCAAAATTCAATGACCTAAAGATATTATATATAGGGCACAGATTAAGATTGTAATTTCAAGATTACATAAGAAAGTAAAATAGTGCAGAAAATAGAGAGTGTTGACACCACCATGGACTGTAGCCCACCAGGCTCCTCTGTCCATGTGATTTTCCAGGCAAGAAAACTAGAGTGAGGTGCCATTCCCTTCTTCAGGGGATGTTCCTGACCCAGGAACTGAACCCACATCTCCTGCATTGCAGGTAGATTCTCTACTCACTGAGGCATCAGGGAAACCCATCTAATATAGATAAAATAGATAATTAATAAGGATTTACTTATAGGATAAGGAACTCTACTCAATATTCTGTAATGATCTATATGGGAAAAGACTCTAAAAAAGAGTGGATATGTGTATATGTATAACTGATTCACTTTGCTGTACGCAGGAAACTAATACAGCTTTGTAAGCCAACTATACTCCAATAAAAATTAAAAACAAAATTACAGGCATATCATAGCTAAGACACAGAGTAGAAGCAATACTGAGGAGCTGAGAGTCCCCAGTTAAGCCCCGGTGCCTCAGCTGCACTTTCCACTCTCAGATCTTCCTTCCATCTCTGTGGAAAAGGGATGAGGCCCATCTCCTCTAACTCCTCAAACAGAGCATGGGGGATGGAGGATCCTTAGAGTGGTAGATCTGACGTAGTGTAAGAAATATTCTTTGGCTCTCTCATGCCAATGAAAATTTAAAATAATATAAAATTAAATAACCAAGGACAGGAGAATAGCCAAGTCGACACATCAAAAGACCATCACAGGGACTTCCCTGGTGGTCCAGTGGTTAAGACCGCAGCTTCCAATGCAGGCGGTGCCAGTTTGATCCCCGGGTGGGGAAAGAAGATCCCACATGCCTCCTGGCCAAAAACCAAAACATAAAACAGAAGCAATGTTGTAACAAGTTCAATAAAAACTTTAAAAATGGTCTACATCAGAAACTCTTTAAAAAAGACCATCACAGAAGGGAGGTAACAGAACAGGGAACCTCAGTTTACACACTTACCAAATACTACTCCCAAAGCGGGAAAGAGAATTTGCCAAAAGACAATGATGGGTTCATCCTGGAAAAGTCCATGGATTTTGAGCAGCCAAGAACAAACCCCCACTACAGAGGCTGGAGAAGGAAATGGCAACCCACTCCAGTACTCTTGCCTGGAAAATCCCATGGATGGAGGAGCCTGGTGGACAACAGTCCATGGGGTCGCAAAGAGTTGGACACGACTGAGCGACTTCACTTTCACTTTCACAGAGGCTGGAGAGGACTGCCCAGAATAAGCAGACAGCTCACAATGACAAGGGCTCTTTACCAGCAGGATCTTGCCATCACATCTCCCTTGTCAGTGTCCATCCAAGGAGCTATATATCTATGAGACACCATAGTCTTACTTATCATCTTAATTCCTTAATGCGGAGTAAGGCATTTCAGGATTATCAAGTACAGGGTGAGTTTAGGTGTAGGAATTATTTTAAAGGCACAGATGCCTATGGTTTGGTCACTAAGTCATGTCTGACTCTTTGCAACCCCATGGACTGTAGCCTGCCAGGCTCCTCTGTCCATGGGATTCTCCAGGCAAGAACACTAGAGTGGGCTGCCATTTCCTTCTCCAACAGATGTCTATGCTGCTGCTGCTAAGTAGCTTCAGTCGTATCCGACTCTGTGCGACCCCATAGATGGCAGCTCACCAGGCTCCCCTGTCCCTGGGATTCTCCAGGCAAGAACACTGGAGTGGGCTGCCATTTCCTTCTCCGATGCATGAAAGTGAAAAGTGAAAGTGAAGTCACTCAGTCATGTCTGACTCTTAGCGACCCCACGGACTGTAGCCTACCAGGCTCCTCCATCCATGGGATTTTCCAGGCAAGAGTGCTGGAGTGGGGTGCCATTGCCTTCTCCAACAGATGTCTGTGGAAACCCTCAAATTATAACATATTAGAAGTTACTGTTTCAGCCTCTGTTCAGGTGTTACTCTAGGTTAGAAAATCACTGAAGTGTATCAAACTTTCTATTAACAACATGCCTGCAGGGACTGCACCATCCTCAGTGAGAACTAGCCATGTTATCAGCACAGAACACGTATGAGACGGAGACGTGATAAAGCTGAAGTCAAAACTTCAAGAGCTTATGTCTGCCAAAGAATAAACCCAGTTGATGTCTCAATTCCTCAGGACTGCTGAAAATGCAGAGGATGAAGTCGAGCTGGAGCCTCACCTTTGACTGTTCCATCACCTGAACCATTCATTTTTTCCCTCTCCTACTATTCGTTTTGCAAGTTTGGATAAACTTTCCCTTTCGTGGTTGCCTGTCATCTCTCCCATTTTCATTCCCTCTATAAACACCATTTCTGCTGCATCTTCAAAAGCTTATCTCCTCTCCACAGCTATCTGTTCAAAGTTGAGAGCCTGACACTGATTTAAGCAGCTTGAATTGCTCTAAAATAAATTCCTCAGGGCAGAGACCAATTCCTTATGCATTGTCAATAGCTAAATATGGTGTTGGTATTGCATAAACACAGTATGAATATAAATAACAGAAAGTTCAAAAAAAGGGTAATAATTTCTATATGTTAGACAATTAAAATCTGAAACTTTGGAGTGAACTCTGAGTGCTCCTAAAAAATTATCAGAAGATGATGCTCTCTTCTACTGGATGGGAGATAGAGCTTTACAAATGGAAAAACTGAAGATCCATTCAGCAAGGTCCAGGGAACTGGCTCTTTATTCCACCATGCCTGGCTCTCCATGCTGGAGAATGCCAGCTGTTCACACTTATTCCTTTCCCCTATGCCTTCCTGTGGGGAGAAGAGAATTCCCGGCACTTCTGACTCTGGGCTTACCCCTGTGGTTTGATTTGGCCAGTGAATGTAAGTGGGCAGTGCGTGGACAGATGTCTCACAGGTGCTTGCATGCTTTGCTTTAGCCTCTAGAGCTGCTGAATTTCACCAGAAGTTCAGAATTCTATCATGATTCCAGAATGAGGAAACAGGTGGGACAAACTTCAGTTCAGTTCAGTCGCTCAGTCATGTCCGACTCTTTGCGACCCCATGAATCACAGCACGCCAGGCCTCCCTGTCCATCACCAACTCTCGGAGTTCACCCAAACTCACGTCCATCGAGTCAGTGATGCCATCCAGCCATCTCATCCTCTGTCGTCCCCTTCTCCTCCTGCCCCCAATCCCTCCCAGCATCAGAGCCTTTTCCAATGAGTCAGCTCTTCCCATGAGGTGGCCAAAGTATTGGAGTTTCAGCTTTAGCATCAGTCCTTCCAAAGAACACCCAAGACTGATCTCCTTTAAGATGGATTGGTTGGATCTCCTTGCAGTCCAAGGGACTCTCAAGAGTCTTCTCCAACACCACAGTTCAAAAGCATCAATTCTTCGGGACATACTTGGACCCACCCAAATCCTGAATCCTAATCCAGCTGACTGCAAATGATCTCAGCTGAGCCCAGCAGAGCACAGCTGATTTACAGACAGGAGAGGAGGGAATAAACGTTTATTATTATAAGCCTCTGAGGTAAAGGGGTGGCTTTTAACATAGCCTAGTGGGAGCAATGACCAAGAAATATGTTCTTCAATCTGCAATTAGAAGTGAAACATTAGGAAATATTGACTCTAGAAAGGAGTCTGCTCTTAGTCATACTCTCCTCTGATCTCTCTAGCCAATCTCTATCCCAGGATGCATTTTCAGAAAATTTCAAGTCACTCCATGAGATGACTCTGTAGTATTTTTTTTAAGCATTTTTTTGCAATAACACATCTTGGACACATGCCCGACTGATGAGTAACCATTAGTTGGCACACAGATACAGAAGAATACTCCTGGAAGAAACACTGTTTTTCGCTGCCACGGCTTGTCTTGAAGACGGCGCAAGAGTCACGCCTGCCAGTACTCATGCAGTCATACGGTCCTTTCCCACCATGAACATGAGCTAGTCCTGTGAAGCCGAAAGAATGCAGCGTGTGCGACACGTGGCAACTTCTGAAACAACGCGAGAAGATTTGTAGCTCTTCTTTGGATTCTTAGAACACTTACTCTGGAGCCCTGGGTACTAAAGCAGTCAGATGCTCCAGCTAGAGAGACCATCCGGGAAAGACCTGGAACTCATGGAGGAGAGAGACCAAGCTGAGACCAGGGTCCCTGCTGTGCCCCCCAAGCTGCAGACCAGTAAGACCACAAGCAAGTGAAGCCTTCTTGGACTCTCCAAGATCATCCCGGCGACCCGCTGCAAGTGACAGGATGACACCAGCTGACGCCACACCCAGCCAAGCCCTGCTCGACCCTTGACTTATAGATTGCGAGCATAATAAAGTCGCTTTGTTTTAAACTAGAAGGTCTGTGGTTATACATCAACTGGTACCCAAAGCATTCATTTACACAGTTTACCAAAGAGGCATAATAACCAGTTATAACAATCATCACCATTTGTGACTGAGCAAGATCCTATGCGGGCCTTCCCAGGACAGACCCCCTGTGCCCCATGCCCTCCACATGCCTCTTGTCTGTAAAAAAATCTTTAGCCTCCCAGATGCTCCCTGAGCAAATTTAATCAGAGAAGTGAGAAAATACAGAAAGGAAGGGGAAAAAAACCAAAACAAGCAATAAAAAACAGTAATAGTTGAGTTACTAAAGAAGGTGGAGGACCTTTATGTCCTCTTCAAGGGCTGTAGATAACATTCTGAGCCATGTCCTTCAAGCAGTTTTGCAGATACTGACACCCCCACAGGGTGGGAAAAGTTAATTGTGTGCTGCTCACCAGCACACAAACCCCAGACCAGTTGAAACCTGGAGGTTGACAATGTTGACTCCTGATTACCTCACCACCAACCAACCAGAAGAACGTCCGCAAGCTGATCACACACTCCATACCCTCTCCTGCTCACCATGCCTTTAAAAACCTTTCCCTGAACGCCACCAGGGAGTACAGGTCTTTCAAGCACCAGCTGCCTGGACTCCTTGCTTGGCTCTTGCACTTTCCTTCACCACAACCCGGTGTCCGTAGGTTGGCTTCACTGCATTTGGGCAAGGAACCCAGGTTTGGTTCAGCTAACACACTTACTAAATGTTGTTGTATGGTGTTGTGTACCATGTGTCAATATTTAATTTCTTCCTCACATTAATATAAGTACCGATCAAATATGTAACATAAATATTTCCATTTGATAAGTGAGAAAGTTCAGACACAGTGATATTAATTAAATTGCTCAAAGTCAAATGGGTAGTAAAGTAGTGGAAACAAGATCTGACCTAGGAAGTATCACAAGTCCTGCTCCCTAACTAAACTAATTAAACATTCAGGAAAGCTGCAGAGCTGTGGTTTCCGAGGCAATGCATTTTTCACTCAGCCAGTTCACAGCCAGGAGGCAGCCAGTTTACGCACACTGTGATGAAGGTTACAATGTTGGCATTTGTGCAAAAAAAAAGCAGGGTGTTAAATTACACCTATTAAAGGAAAGGCTGAAGATCTGACTCCCTGAGCCTTTGATGTGTTGGAAGGGCACAAGGCCAAAAGAGTTTATAGGAAATAAAACTCTATTGATAGCTGGCCAAAAAACATTGGTATTCACAACAACGACAACTACTACCTGCCAATTCCAGAAAGAAACTGTGGAGTTAAGAGACTTTATGAAGCAGAGTACTTCTCCTTTCTGGGTGGGCTTGTCATGAGGGCCGGATTTAGCTGAGTGTAAAATTTGATTATGTGACTGACTGACTTCGGTTTGCACACTAGAGTGTTGCCTCAAATATAATTATCTCTGTGGCCAGTAAGTAGGCAAAATGTTTCCACTTGTTTATAAACAATCATCAGTGTGGATCTAAGAAGAATATGGGGAATCTAAAAAAAGATGCTTACTCCTTGGAAGGAAAGTTATGTCCAACCTAGGCAGCATATTCAAAAGCAGAGACATTACTTTGCCAACAAAGGTTCATCTAGTCAAGGCTATGGTTTTTCCAGTGATCATGTATGGATGTGAGAGTTAGACTGTGAAGAAAGCTGAGCGCTGAAGAATTGATGCTTTTGAACTGTGGTGTTGGAGAAGACTCTTGAGAGTCCCTTGGACTACAAGGAGGTCCAACCAGTCCATTCTGAAGGAGATCAGCCCTTCGATTTCTTTGGAAGGAATGATGCTAAAGCTGAAAGTTCAGTACTTTGGCCACCTCATGCGGAGAGTTGACTCATTGGAAAAGACTCTGATGCTGGGAGGGATTGGGGGCAGGAGGAGAAGGGGAGGACAGAGAATGAGGTGGCTGGATGGCATCACTGACTCGATGGATGTGAGTCTGAGTGAACTCTGGGAGTTAGTGATGGACAGGGAGGCCTAGCATGCTGCGATTCATGGGGTCACAAAGAGTCAGACACAACTGAGAGACTGAATTGAACTGACTGAAGGTTTCCAGGTAATATGGAAATGATGGGTTCTATTCTATCGGCTGTGATTGACAGCAGGAGGTCTTCTGAGGTCCACAAGGGGCCTTGGTAGAAGTCCCTGGCCCAGGGCTCCAGGCATTTCTGCCATCGAGAGGCCTCAGATCAGTGGATAGGCCCCTGCTTAAAACAGTGGTTTCAAGCTTGAAACAGCTTGAAAGTAACAAAAGAAAACAACAGATCCGTCAAAGGCATGGTGAGGAAAGCCCACAGCTATAGCAGGCAGAGCAAACTGAGGTCTGGTCTGCAGAATAACTGGGCTATTCTCCTCAAATCTTTACAAAAATCAAGCATGACTGAGGAACTCTTCCAGATTAAAGGAGACTAAATAGACTTGACAATCCAGGGTGACAGGATGTTCTGAAATGATTCCTGAGCCAGAAAAGGAAATTACAATTCTTCTTCAGCTTAATAAGACCCTAGAGGGATGACTGTGATTGTCTAATACCACAGATGAGATAACAATATGCTAGCAAACGGAATTGCCATTTTTACCGTGGTTGGGATTATATCGCAAATGTTTTAGGAAATACACACTGCTGTGTTTAGGGGTAAAAAACCATTGTCTTTTTCTCAAATTCTTCAGAAAAAAAAAAAAAGGGTCTTTAATCCATCTGGAATTTATTTTTGTACATAATGTAAGACAGAAGTCTGATATCATCTCTTCCATATGCATGGAATACCAAGTCAACACAGTTTATTAAATTTATGCTTTCCCACTAAATTAAAATACTGCCCTTACATATATTCTCATATATAATTAAGATCCATTTCTGGAATGTGTATTTTGTTCTGTTCATCCACTCTCCAAGCCTACGTCAATATCACAGCAATGTGACTTTGTAGTATGACTTAGTATCTTGGAAGACAAGACAGCCTTCTTTTTCATATATCTTTTCATATATACATGTAAAACTTATGTATATATACATATATACCCCTAGTACATGAAGTATATATATGTAAACTTGTATCCTACATGTGTACAGATTAACACGTATGCACAGGTGTGTCTATCCATATTTACAGTAGATTTTTATAAGTTTCTTCATGTCAGTCCTGTGCCTTACCCACTAATTCCTAGTATGATCTGATTTTATCGTTGTTTTAAGGAGAATATTCCAAGTCCTTTTCTAAATGCTAATTGCTAGTATAGAGAAAAAGTGCTTCTTTACACCTTACCAAAGTCACTTATTTCTTTCAGTAGATTTTTTACTCTTTGGATTTCAGACTTAAAGTCAAATCTTAGCAGGTAAGATTATGTTGTATCAAATCCATCTTGGCAAAAAAAAAAAAAAAAATTATCTTTTTTTCCAGTGCTTCCATGTTCTTTCATGGCTCATTTGTTTCATTTTCTTGAACCTCTAGATTAATGTTAAATAAAAATAATAAAAGGTTGTTCTATCTAATCCCAACTTTAACTATTTTAATGTTATTTAAAATAATTCTTTTATTTAGTATTCTATTTAATTGTTTCAATATTTAGGATAATATTTTCCATTGATTTTTGGTAAATAGATTTTCATTACATTTGGTTTCCCTCTAATACTCTTTTACCTAATTTTAATAGGAGTGGCTGCTGGATATTAAATATCTTTTATCAGTTTTTAATATTATTATTCATCTATTAGGGTTATGATGATAACTTTCCTAAATTAAACCAATATTTTTCTACATTAAACTTACCTGGATATGATGGTTTAAACTCTTGATCAACTACTGAATCGTACTCACTGATTTTGACTTGCCCCTTGGCTCAGTGGTAAAAGAATCTGCCTGCGATCCAAGAGACGCAGGTCTGACCCCTGGGTCTGGAAGATCCCCGGGAGGAGGGAATGGCAACCCACTCCAGTGTTCTTGCCTGGAACCTCCCATGGGCAGAGGAACCTGGAGGGCTACAGTCCATGGGGTCACAAAGAGCTGGACACGACTGAGTGATTAACCACACAGTCACTTATTTGATTTAGAAGTTTTGCCTCTATGTTTGTAGCATGATATAAATTTTCTTCTTTAGACTGTAGTTTCTTTATCAGTTTTCACCATGAATATGATACTATCTCCATGAATAAAATGGGGCAATTTCTGTCTTTTACTAAATAGTATTCATTAAATAAATTTTTATATATTTTTTGAATAATCTATTTTTAAAGATTAGACACAATTTATTTTGAAATACATCAAGACTAGTGCCTTCTTCAAAGCTAAACTTAGCCCCTTCTACCACCTTCAGTCAACTGTCCAGTTGTCTTCTTGTAGTCAGCTCTTAAAATTCTTTCTATTGCATGGTTGTTCCTTTCCATTCTGTATTTTTACAATTTTGTCTTCTCATCTTTTTTTATAGGCTTCTAAGTGGTTTAACTGGTTTAGCTAGCAAAGTAATGCTCAAAATTTTCCAAGTCAGGATTCAACAGTACGTGAACCATGAACTTCCAGATGTTCAAGCTGGATTTAGAAAAGGCAGGGGAACCAGAGACAAAATTACCAACATCTGTGGGATCATTGAAAAAGCAAGAGAGTTCCAGAAAAACATCTACTACTGCTTTATTGACTTCACCAAAGCCTTTGACTGTGTGGATCACAACAAACTGTGGAAAATTCTTAAAGAGATGGGAATACCAGACTACCTGACCTGCCTCCTGAGAAACCTGTATGCAGGTCAAGAAGCAAAAGTTAGAACTGGACATGGAACAACAGACTGATTCCAAATCAGGAAAGGAGTATGTCAAGGCTGTATATCATCATCCTGCTTATTTAACTTATATTCAGAGTACATCATGAGAAATGCTGGGCTGGAAGAAGCACAAGCTGGAATCAAGATTGCCGGGAGACATATCAATAACCTCATATATGCAGATGACACCACACTTACATCAGAAAGCAAAGAAGAACTAAAGAGACTCTTGATAAAAGTAAAAGAGGAGAGTGAAAATTTGGCTTAAAGCTCAACATTCAGAAAACTAAAATCATGGTATCTGGTCCCATCACTTCACGGCAAATAGATGGGGAAACAATGGAAACAGAGAGAGACTTTATTTTTTTGGCTCCAAAATCACTGCAGATGGTGATTGCAGCCATGAAATTAAAAGACGCTTGCTCCTTGGAATAAAAGTTATGACCAACCTAGACAACATATTAAAAAGCAGAGACATTACTTTGCCAGTAAAGGTCTGTCTAGTCAAAGCTATGGTTTTTCCAGTAGTCATGTATGGATGTGAGAGCTGGACTATAAAGAAAGCCAATGCTTTTGAACTGTGGTGTTGGAGAAGATTCTTGAGAGTCCCATGGACTGAAAGGAGATCCAACCAGTCCGTTCTAAAGGAAATCAGTCCTGAATATTCATTGGAAGGACTGATGCTGAAGCTGAAACTCCAATACTTTAGCGACCTGATGCGAAGAACTGACTCCTTGGAAAAGACCCTGAGCTGGGAAAGATTGAAGGCGGGAGGAGAAGGGGACAACAGAGGATGAGATGGTTGGATGGCATCACTGACTCAATGGACATGAGTTTGAGCAAGCTGCAGGAGCTGGTGATGGACAGGGAGGCCCAGGACGCTGCAGTCCATGGGGTCGCACAGAGTTGGACACGACTGAGCAACTGAACTGAACTGAATCGTTTTTCCTCATGACTTAGTACTTGTAACATGAAGCTCATATTTTTTTAAGTCTTCATTGAATTTGTTACAACATTGCTTCTGTTTTATGTTTTGGTCAGGAGACATGCAGGCTCTTAGCTGCCCCAGGAGGGATCAAACCCATGTCCCCTGCGTTGGAAGGTGAAGGCTTAACCACTAGGCCACCAGGGAAGTCCTGACTTGGTGCTTTTACCTTTAAATTCTACATGGATGTTCCTTTTGCCTCTTGTTTCTTTGCATTTTCTTTACACAACTCTTTAAAATCATTTTAACAGTTCTTCTTGCAAATGGCAGTTAATTATATTTTTATGTCAGTTGACACTTTTAATCTGAGAATGCAGTTTTCATATTTAATAAAATCATTGACATAATTTTATTCCTCTTCCTTTATTTTAAACATCCATTTTACTTACTTTTCTCTTATTTTTCTACTTTGATGATTATGGCTGCTTGCTATTTTCCTATACTCATTTGGAAATGATACTAATAGATTTCTCCCCAGTTCTTTAATGATTATCTTCTCTTTTTGAAACCTATTTCGCTACAATTATTTGAAGCAAAAATAAAAACCATTTACACCAACAAAATGTGCTATTCTATAATTTTCCACTTCTCCATAAGATTACATACAGACGTTTCTTTCTTTGACCTCCCATCAAAGTTGAAGAATTTGAATGATTTTACTTTTCACCTCCCCTCAAGTCCTTGGACTTACTAAGAATTAGCAATTTTAGTTCTAAACTATTAGTTGAATTTCCAATACATTGTGTCTTTTCTCTCCATCATATTAATCATATTTGGCATTTATATCACACATAAATTATATTTATCATCTCAGTCTCTCATTATCCATCTATATCTAAGTAAACACACAAATAAGCACTGATTCATTCTCAGATGCATTGTGCACAATCTCCACTTCATGTCACATTTCCCTGGCTTGATTATTCATCTCTCCTTCACTTGTTCAGTTAGAATCTCTTCTAGACCATTGTGTTTTCCTCAGAGATATATTATCTGAATTATTATAAAGTCTTAATTGAATTGCTTAGCATGCCAAGTGAACTACAGTTTTTTGTAAGAGATTCTCAGGTTAAACTCCTGAAATCTGTTATCTCTAGGAATTGTAACACTGTTCCTAGATTTCACTATAAGGATTGGAAATGCAAGCATAACAGCATGAATCTTTCCCTTTATGTGTAACCTCATCTCACAGGAAGGTTCTCAGAATTTCCAGGTGTGCTTCTGCGGCTGTCTTTTCTCATCTTATCCATACTTCCTGGACCTAAACATGCTCTTTTATCCTGTGACTCAGGTTTTCAGATACATTTTCTTAAGTTTTATGTGCATCTAGATGTTCAGCATCTATCTTTCATGTCTCTTATCTTTTTATCATAATTTCTCTCTTTGTGTTTTTGCGGTTTTAAGAATTTTTTCCCATTGATTCCCTGGATTCAGTCTCTACTCTGACCATCCTCTCCTTCAATCAAACCAAAAACTTTTGCACTAAAATTATTTTTAACTCCAGGAAATTTGCTCTTCTCAAGTGTAATTACTGGGGTTTCTGAAGCCTGGTGAGCAGTGGGAAGTTAAGTGCTCTGTACTCCATAAGTCTCTGAAGGCATCACAGGGAATCCCTTACTGGATCCCTGGTCTGCTTTCCCTCTCTTAGCCTAAGGGCGTGGAGGACTCCATCCATCCAGTTAATTCTTGGCCTCCTGAGCACCAGGAACCCAGCCCCACACATGGAGACGGTGACCTTCTGTTAGGGGCCCACAAAGAGGTGAAGTCATGGTTTTCTCAAGACTTGATATTTCTGAGTCTCATTGCAGTTCCCTCTGGTACTGGTCTTTAGGATCTCATCCACGAATGAAGGCAGGAAGCTTTGCCTCACCATAACTCCTGCAGAACCAAAGCCTCACTTCCAACCAACTTCTTTCCAATTCTAGCAGTCATTTGGCTCATGTGGGAAAGATTGGAAACGGGACTAAAAGAAAACAAGCTGTTATCTTCCCAGAATATTCCTTTTCCTTACATTTTAAAATATTTTCCCCATGTTTTCTTTTGTTTAATCTTTACAACACACTATGAGATAGAAATTCAAACCCTGACATATAGGCTCAAGGCTATTTCCACTTAAAAAAAAAAAAACTGTAGTAAACAGAGAGAAAAACTCAGATTGGTCCTGTTTATGTATGCATGGTTACATTCCAACATAAACATATTCAAGTTCCAAGGCCTGCAACCAGCCATTATACTCTTGCATATTTTGAGAATGCAGGCTTTAAAGGGAGAAAAAGCTGAGGTGTGGATAGGTGCACAACAGCTCACAACGTCTGAGGCTGCAGTTCAGTTCCATTAAGAGATGCTCTCCTAGCAGGACTGTATGGACGCATGGTCCCAGGTAACTCTCTTTTGCACCTCACCTCTGCCACAGCTCGCAGTAGAGATATAGGCATGTGGGCTGCTCTCTGGGTTAGATGGGAGTCAAGACAGGTGCTGATATTGAACTGTAGGAGCTGTTTGTATATTTTGGAGATAAATCCCTTGTCAGTTGCATCATTTGCAAACATTTTCTCCCATTCTGTAGGCTTTTTGTTGTGTTTATGGTTTCCTTAGCTGGGCAAAAACTTTTAAGTCTAATTAGGTCCCACTTGTTTAGTTTTTTTTTTTTTTTAATTTCCATTACTCTAGTAGGTGGACCCAAAAAGACACTGCTGAAAATTATGTCAGAGAATGTTCAGCCTATGTTTTCCTCTAGGATTTTTATACTATCTTGTCTTACATATAGGTCTTTAATCCCTTTGAGTTTATTTTTGCTTGTATGGTGTCAGAGAATGTTCTAGAATGTTTTGTTCTTTTACATGTACCTGTTCAGTTTCCCAGCACCACTCACTGAAGAGACTTTTCCCCATTGTGTATTCTTGTCTGCTTCATTGTAGATTAATTGACCATAGGTGCATGGGTTTATTTCTTGGCTTTCTATCCTGCTTCATTGATATATATTTCTGTTTTTATTCCAGTACCATACTATTTTGATTTCTGTAGCTAAATTGGTACAGCTGGTATGGACAATAATATGGAGGTTCCTTAAAAAAGTAAAAACATAGCTACCTTTCTGGCAATCCCATTCCCAGGCACATATCCAGAGAAAACTATAATTCAAAAGGATATTTGCACCCCAATGCTCATTGCAACACTATTTACAATAGCCAAGACATGGAAGCAACCTAAATGTCCATCTACAGATGAATGGATAAATATGTGGTACATGTATGCAATGGAATATTAGTCATTAAAAAAACAATGAAATAATGTCACTTGTAGCAACATGGATGGACCTAGAGATTGTCATGCTAAGTAAAGTAAATCAGACAGAGAATGACAGATATCACATGACATCACTTGTATGCGGAGTCTAAAAAAATGATGCAAATTAATTATGAAACAGTAATAGACTCACAGAATTAGAAAGCAAACTTATGGGATAAGCTGGGGATTTGGGATTAGCAGGTGTGCACTAGTATTAATACATGTACAACAGACAAACAAGAACCTCCTGTGTAGTACAGGGAACTCTACTCAGTATTTGTAATAACTTATATCCATATGTTGTGTATAGAGAATATACGGATATAAAACTGAATGACTTTACTGTACGCCTGACACCAGCACAGCATTGTAAATCAGCTCTACTTAAATTAAGAAAACAGTGCTGATAAAAAGCTCTTTCCTCTTGATGTGCATCCTTTTTCATTTTTTTTTTAATTTTATTTTATTTTTAAACTTTACATAACTGTATTAGTTTTGCCAAATATCAAAATGAATCCGCCACAAGTATACATGTAAACAGAATCTACAAGCCTTCAATCAATACAATGTACAAAAGAACATGTGTTGATTTTCTATCCATTTATTTTTCAGTTAGGGTCTACATGTTTAAATTCAAACACAATGGTGACTGGATACTCTCCACTTAAAAACAATTAAGAGAAACTGCTTCTTCTGACACGATAACCCTTAGCTGTTTTGTTGTCCATGCTCCCGTGTTTGAACAAGTAAGGGAAGTATATTGGACATGCCTTTATGTTTGAGATATACCTCTCACTGGTGACTTGAGTGGTGTAATAACTCTTAGTGAGCTTGCAAGCTTCTTTTACCCTCCTCTTTTCCTTAGTTCCTGCTCAGAGTTATCACTTTGGACAATTGATGTTGAACACCAGCATTATAACGTCGATGCTCATGACAGCTTAAAAGGGAATGCCTCTTAGCAATTTGTATTCTAAAATATCCTCCCTTTGTTCTCACAGGAAACCTCGTTAAACAGTTTCTGGGTCTGCAGATTCTTGCAGAAAACCCAACATCATTCAAGTTTACTGACAGAGTAGGCCAGGCTGCTGCCTTCACTAATGAGCCCATTCCAAATATTTTTTTCACTTTCTGGCTGCACCCCACAGCATGTGGGATCTTAGTGTCCCCACCAGGGACCCAACCTGCACCCCCTGCAGTGGAAGTGCAGAGGCTTAACCATTGAACCTCCAGAAAAGTCCCTAACCATGTTTATAACCTACTGTTTCATCAGAAATCCAAACTTAAGAAAACCTGCAATACCAGATAGTCTTACAACAAGCCCAGGATGCAAAAACTTTCACTCTTTCTTTGAGGAATTTAATTCTATGACTTTGTTATGCTTCTATTTCTTAAGTGGTGGATACTGTCACAGACTTGGACTCAAGGAGATCCAAATCTTCCCTTTCTATTGAACTTCTCTAAATAGTAGTTTTCTGTAATAGTGTCTCCCCCATGGGTGACCAGGCATGCAAAGAGCTCAGCACAGAGTCTAACATACGGTAGGTGTCCAATCAATGGTGGATTGATGTAACTCCATCAGAAGGCTCTGATCCCAGATTCTTGCTGGGATAAAGCATGTATATATCTTCATAGAAAGGGAGGGAGGGAGAAACTTACTAAATATAAGGTTGCATTTCAAAAAAACGTACAGTTTGATAGTGCTGCAGATTTTCCCAGCATTCTTTGCATCTCTGCTTTGGATAACTTCAGTAGGCGCAAGAGTCAAAGTAAACCCCTTTGGGATATATACAAAATATTTTGTCTATTTCATGTAGAATTTGAGTTGGTTTATAAATATGTGGCTTAGTGCTGTCAAGATATGTCTTACTTCTGGGTCAATCACGACAGAAGCTATTCCTTCCTGAGCTGGTCCTGATGTCACCATCTACGTCTTACAACCGCAAAACTTACAGGCTCTCTTTTATATCCAACAAGTTCCTTTAGAGGCCACAAAGCAATGGAAAAAGCTAGTGATGGCAGCAAGCGTTCTTCTAGCACTTGAGTTTTTTATCTATCATGACTTTGGGACCTGGCACATAGAACTCATCCAGGAACAATCGAATGAACTCATGGATGTGTGAATTTGTGTTTGGATGGCCTAAACGTGTTTGAAATCATAGGAGGCAGCAAAGCTCTCTCCCAGAGCCGCTTCCACAGTGAGCACATTCTCCTGGATCACTCTGAATTTTTGTCCGTCTTAAGGATCCACCTAATCTTAACCTTCAGTTGAAACAAACTCAATTATAGGATACCATATACCGCAAACACCACGGGAACAATTGGTCCAGGGAAAAGACGTATAAACACCGATAATGAGGGGAGTGATGCTACTAATACTGGTAGTCCCACCACTGTTCCCACCACCGTTCCCACCACCGTTCCCACCACTGCTCCCACCGCTGTTCCCACCACTGTTCCCACCACTGTTCCCACCACTGTTCCCACCGCTGCTCCCACCACTGTTCCCACCACTGTTCCCACCACTGTTCCCACCACCGTTCCCACCGCTGCTCCCACCGCTGTTCCCACCACTGTTCCCACCACTGTTCCCACCACTGTTCCCACCGCTGCTCCCACCACTGTTCCCACCACTGTTCCCACCACTGTTCCCACCACCGTTCCCACCGCTGCTCCCACCGCTGTTCCCACCACTGTTCCCACCACTGTTCCCACCACTGTTCCCACCGCTGCTCCCACCACTGTTCCCACCACTGTTCCCACCACTGTTCCCACCACTGTTCCCACCGCTGCTCCCACCGCTGTTCCCACCACTGTTCCCACCACTGCTGCTGCTGCTGCTGCTTCTCATGCTTCTAGCACAATGTGGAGCTAAAACTCACCGCATACTTCATGTCTGGCGGTAACTTTCCTTGCTACTTTACTTAGGAACACACTTTTCTTTCATGCTTTCTTGGGTTGGGTAGGTAGAACTGCAGAGAGAATCATCTGAAGCCTGCCCAAAGTACTCAGCTAGCGAGTATGAAATTTGAGGCTAAACCAGTCCCACAACGGGGCCCACCCTCTTCTTTGTGATCTGTAGTCCTGTGACCTGATCTGACCTCTGTCCTGTGATCTTGTAGTCGTCACAGCTTATCAATCCATAGCTTCTTCATGCTCTGACAGCCTTCACTGGAAATAAGCAATACGACTGGTACTGTTAGGAAGAGCTAACTTGAGTTCCTCTTCTGTGTCTGCTGGTAATCAACTAGCTCCAGGCCAAAACCCCACTTCTGAGCCTGGATATCTCCAGGGTAAGGCAGCTGGATGATCCCCAAAACTTCACCTTTAACACTGGCATCAAGGGGCAAGGTGTAAACCTGTACTGATCAATCATGATCTTAAAGCCCAAATTTGACCCTATATAAGAAGAAATAATATGAAAATGTATTTCACGAGTAAACAGCTTTCTTTCTCAGGAAATGGGAACCCTATATGTGATGGGCTGTACATGTATTTCCTAGGTTTTAACTCCTTGCTGTGCTTTAATGATGAGCCACAAAGCTGGAATCCCCAAGTGAAGAATAAAACACTCATGGTGGAAGCTCAGTGTGTTTTTTTTTTACACTCTTAAAGTCAGATCCCACTATGTCATCTTAACGGGACACGCTGTGTTCAAACAGGGAACTGAGACCGAAAGGATTTCCAGGCAGGATTACCGAAAGCTCTCAGTGAGAAGCCGAAAATCAGAACCAGATAAACTTGAATAATACTTAAAAAATCTCTAGAGGCTACACTTCTTCTCTGAAAAGAATGACAATGCTCCATGATTGCTTTTTCATTAAGAACAAACCAAAACATTTAAAGAGGAGGAGGAAATAAGGGAGCGAGAAGAGAAGGGGGAGAGAGTGGAGGTGGAGGAAACAGGAGGATGAAGAAAAAGAATGAGGAGGAGGAGGAGGAGGAGGGTAGGAGGAAGCCCCTCTGACCACAATACAGGACTCACCGTCACAGCCACCCCTCTAGTCTGCGTGAAGGTCATTCAGATTAGTCCTAAACCTGAGAAAAATTGATGCTTAGCTTCTCCCACCCCCACTCTGCCCCACTTCTTACAGATGTCAAGGTATCAATGGAGAGAGCTACACTATTCAACACTTAGAGGACAAGAAGAGAAAGAATATTAAAATCCATGTGCATACATAGACATTTAATGCGTATTAGCGACAAGGAAAGATTTCTAGAACTATGTCCCAAGCTGTCATCACTACAAAGCTATCCATCATCCATGCAGTCATGGGAAAAGGCAGAGACTGCCAAACCTCCCCATTTCAGGCCTTTTCTCCAGATGTCAGCTCAGTAACCTAGAGCTGCCCAATAATGTAAATTAAGACATGAGTCAGAAGCACCCACAACAAATGTGAAATACTTGCTTTTGAGAAGTCTCTTCCCATTTCAAGAAAAGAATGCCAAAGTCCTTTCTCTGTGTTGTCTCATTGCTCCAATAAGACAAGGGAAGAATCCCCTGTGGGGAAAAAAGGAAAAGAAAAAAAAAAGTCACAGTGTCATTATTCATTTAGGAATAAGAACATTCATTTTCTTTTATGGGACTGATGCCAGCGGGGGTTAGTGCAGAATGGGTAAGAAATAAGTTCTGAGGGCAAGAGGCAGAAAGCATGACAAAAGCTCAGTCTGAAACCTTAAATACTTAAAGTTATATGATTGAAATGCTACAAGGTGTTTTCAGTCCTAAAGACGTGTCTTCAGGAAGCAGGTGTATCAAAGCCTCAGTCGGGTCAGTTCAGTTCAGTCGCTCAGTCATGTTTGACTCTTTGTGACCCCATGGAGTGCAGCACGCCGGGCTTCCCTGTCCATCACCAACTCCCAGAGCTTACTCAAACTCATGTCCATCGAGTCAGTGATGCCATCCAACCATCTCATCCTCTGTCATCCCCTTCTGCCCTCAATCTTTTCCAGCATCAGGGTCTTTTCCATTGAGTCAGTTCTTCGCATCAGGTGGCCAAAGTATTGGAGTTTCAGCTTCAGCATCAGTCCTTCGAATGAATATTCAGGACTGATCTCCTTTAGGATGGACTGGTTGGATCTCCTTGCACTCCAAGGGACTCTCAAGAGTCGATATTTGGCAAAACCAATACAATATTGTAAAGTTTAAAAATAAAATAAAATCAAAACAAAAACAAAAGCATAAATTCTGTGGTGCTCAGCTTTCTTTATAGTCCAACTCTCACATCCATACATGACCACTGGAAAAACCATAGCCTTGACTACATGAACCTTTGCTGTATCTAAGCCTACTGATCTGTTTTTCTTCCCCTGATAAATCATTTTTATCTGACTAACTTGACTAATCACATTCACATTTTTACCCACTGAGTAAACATGAGTTGGAATCCACAACACTGAGCAAAAGCAAAGAAAGATTTTCTCCTGGAGAACTCACCTACCTGGAGGGACAGGACGCCACAAACCACGTGTGAGAACAGCAGCAGCCAACGTACAGTGAGCACTCGTGTCAGCCAAGCACGTCCAATGGTCTCTGTTTTCAACATGAGGAAACTGGGACCAGGAGAAAGTTCTGCAGTCTGTGAAAAAGTGTCAAAGTGTGGTCGCTCATTTATGTCCGACTCTTTGTGACCCCGTGGACTGTATCCCACCAGGCCACTATGTCCATGGAATTCTCCAGCAAGAATACTAGAGCGGGTTGTCATTCCCTTCTCCAGGGGGATCTTCCTGACCCAGGGGTTGGATCCAAGTCTCCTGCATTGTAGGCAGATTCTCTACCATCTGAGCCACTTAGGGAACTTAGGGAAGCCCCCGAAGTTTACACACTTATCTAAAAATTGGCATAGAAACCTTAACCTTTAACCCTCACTTTTTAAAATTTATTTTTAATTGGACTATAGTTATTTTACAATATTGAGATAGTTTCTGCTGTTCAACAAAGTGAATCAGCTATAAACATACATATCTGTTTCCCCCACCCCATCCCGCCCCTCCAGGTCATCACAGAGCTCCTCCAGCACTGAGCTGGGCTCTCGGTGTTACAGCAGCTTCCCACTAGCTGTCTATTTACACATGGTCGTATAGATACATCAGTGCTCTTCTCTAAATTCGTCCCACCCTCTCCTTCTCCTGCTGTGTCCACAAATCCAGTCTCTACGTGAGAAGGGACATCTCTATTTCTGCCCTGCAAAGAGGTTCATCAGTACCGTTTTTCCAGATTCCACATCTATGCATTAATATACAGCATTTACTTTTCTATTTCTGACATACTTCACTCTGTATGACAGACTCTGGGTGAATCCACAACACTACAAATGACCCAGTTTTGTTCCCTTTTTATGGCTGAATAATTTTAACTGTTTGCTACAAATAATTTGTATTATCAGAGAACAATCAAGCATTATGTGAGCATAGGTAAAAGAGAAATTTGCAGCTGGAAGGTTCAGAAGAGATTACAAGGAAGAAGTAGCACTTAGGTATGGTTTGATTCTTTGAAGAATGGGTCCCATGTTGATCATTTCAGAGGAAGCAATTACATTTGCTTGATTCTGTTAAGAATACAGTAGTCTGCTGGTACAGGAATTCCTCTCATTATTCCCAGGGTGTGTATAAGAGCCATCTATACATTATAGTACTCCTGTCTGGAAAATCCCATGGATGGAGGACCCTGGTGGGCTGCAGTCCCTGGGGTCCCTAAGAGTCGGACACGACTGAGCGACTTCCCTTTCACTTTTCACTTTCATGCACTGGAGAAGAAAATGGCAACCCACTCCAGTGTTCTTGCCTAGAGAATCCCAGGGACGGGGGAGCCTGGTGGGCTGCCGTCTATGGGGTCGCATAGAGTCGGACACGACTGAAGCAAGTTAGCAGCAGCAGCATACATTATAGACTCATTCAGAAATGAGGGGCTCATGGCTTTCACCCTCTCCCCTCCTCTGCCAACATCTCTGAGTGGCAAATCAAATCATATTGAGTTTCTGTTTCTGGTAGAGTTACTGTTTCTGGTAGAGCTTCCACAGGTGCTGGGCCTAAGAAGAGGGGGCACCTTGCAATCTGGGCAATATGGGTAACTGACCAGGACAGAGATCTGAGTGGGGTAGTGGAGACCACGGCTGGGGGACAGGCAAAAGGTAGTGACATGAAATCTCTTCGGTTCAGTTCAGTTCAGTTGCTCAGTCGTGTCTGACTCTGCGATCCCATGAATCGCAGCACACCAGGCCTCCCTGTCCATCACCAACTCCCGGAGTTCACTCAGACTCACGTCCATCGAGTCAGTGATGCCATCCAGCCATCACATCCTCTGTCATCCCCTTCTCCTCTTGCCCCCAATCCCTCCCAACATCAGTCTTTTCCAGTGAGTCAACTCTTCGCATGAGGTGGCCAAAGTACTAGAGTTTGAGCTTTAGCATCATTCCTTCCAAAGAAATCCCAGGGCTGATCTCCTTCAGAATGGACTGGTTGGATCTCCTTGCAGTCCCAGGGTCTTCTCCAACACCACAGTTCAAAAGCATCAATTCTTCGGTGCTCAGCTTTCTTCACAGTCCAACTCTCACATCCATACATGACCCCAGGAAAAACCATAGCCTTGACTAGACGGACCTTTGTTGGCAAAGTAATGTCTCTGCTTTTCAATATGCTATCTAGGTTGGTCATAACTTTTCTTCCAAGGAGTAAGCGTCTTTTAATTTCATGGCTGCAGTCACCATCTGCAGTGATTTTGGAGCCCAAAAAAATAAAGTCTGACACAGTTTCCACTGTTTCCCCATCTATTTCCCATGAAGTGATGGGACCGGATGCCATGATCTTCGTTTTCTGTATGTTCAACTTTTTCACTCTCCACTTTCACTTTCATCAAGAGGCTTTTTAGTTCCTCTTCACTTTCTGCCATAAGGGTGGTGTCATCTGCATATCTGAGGTTATTGATATTTCTCCTGGCAATCTTGATTCCAGCTTGTGTTTCTTCCAGTCCAGCGTTTCTCATGATGTACTCTGCATATAAGTTAAATAAGCTGGGTGATAATATACAGCCTTGACGTACTCCTTTTCCTATTTAGCTGCTATATTCTCATATATAATTAAGATCTACTTCTGGAATGTGTATCATGTTCTATGTATCTACCTTCTATTCCTGTGTCAACATCATAGCAACGTGGCTTTATTATATGATTTAATATCTTGGAAGGCAGCAGGGTCAAGTGTATATATAGCATGCTTCTCCAAGCCTCCACCTCCCCCCAGCACGTATGGTTTTCCTCTCAACATGTGAACTAATGCAGATTCTAAAATGATAGGTAACTTCCCCGGGCTGACCCAGATAGCAGGGAGGTTCGAAACAGGATGGCTCTAATATGAACACCTCACTAAAGCTGGGGCCTCCCCCAGGTCCTACAACCAGCAGGGGACAAGACAGGCACTCGTTGGCTGTTGGCAAGAGTGTGTCTGTCTTCCGTGATGAGTAGTTTGGTAGAACTCTTTTGTCGAAAATACCCTACCCATCTCCAGCTTCATATGAAACTTGAGGGCATTCAAAGACAGAGCAGGCAATGATGAACAAGAGGAGACGGAGAGGGAAGCAGCTGGTGGGAGAAATGCTTGACAGTGAATACCCAGGTCTCATCTAAGAAAACTGGTGCAGATGAACCTATTTGCAAAGAGAAATTTGCAAAGAGAAAGAGAGAAAGACATAGAGAATAAACGTATAGATACCAAGGGGAGATGAGATGAAGTGGAGGCTGAGGCTGACAACACATACTGGTGTGCATAAAAGAGATAACTAGTAAGAACCTACAGTAGAGCAGAGGGAACTCTATGCTCAGTGGTGGCCTAAATGGGGAGGAAATCCAAAAGAGAGGGGGAACATGTGTAACTGACACACTTTGCTATTGGTAGCTTACAGTGAACGATGTCCGATTCTCGACCTCTGAAGAAGATTTAGCTGCAGGACCAGGGACGAGGCTTGATCACTCACAGTTTTTGTGTGGCAGGAGTTTTATTACAGTGAAAAAGGAGAGAGAAACCTTCTGACATAGACATCAGAAGGGGTCCCTCTCCAGTCTTCTCAAGGCCTTATTTGCTTTTACCAGACCCACTCCCACAGCATGCATCTTAAATGAACAAGATTAGAACTAACAATAGAAAGGTCTTACCAGGCCCACTCCTTGACTTCCCATTCCAGGATGTCTGGCTCTAGGTGAGTGATCACACGAACCTGATTACTGGGGTCATGAAGATCTTTTTTGTACAGTTCTTCTGTGTATTCTTGCCATCTCTTTTTAATATCTTCTGCTTCTGAAAGACCCATACCATTTCTGTCCTTTATTGTGCCCATCTTTGCATGAAATGTTCCCTTGGTATCTCTAATTTTCTAGAAGAGATTTCTAGTCTTTCCCATTCTATTGTTTTCCTATATTTCTTTGCATTGATCACTAAGAAGGCCTTCTTATCTCTCCTTGGTACTCTTTGGAACTCTGCTTTCAAATGGATATTTCTTTCCTTTTCTCCTTTGCCTTTCCCTTCTCTTCTTTTCTCAGCTATGTGTAAGGCCTCCTCAGACAGCCATTTTGCCTTTTTGCATTTCTTTTTCTTGGGGATGGTCTTGATCCCTGCCTCCTGTATAATGTCATGAACTCCATCCATAGCTCTTCAGGCACTCTATGTCTATCAGATCTAATCCCTTGAATCTATTTGTCACTTCCACTGTATAATCGTAAGGGATTTCATTTAGGTCATACCTGAATGGTCTAGCGGTTTTCCCCACTTTCTTTAAGTCTGAATTTGGCAATAGAGTTCATGATCTGAGCCACAGTCAGCTCCCAGTCTTGTTTTTCCTGACTGCATAGAGCTTCTCCATCTTTAGCTGCAAAGAACATAATAAATCTGATTTCTGTATTGACCATCATCCTGGAAAGTGAATTTCTGTATTGAGCCAGACATCCTGGAATGCAAAGTCAAGTGGGCCTTAGGAAGCATCACTATGAACAAAGCTAGTGGAGGTGATGGAATTCCAGTTTAGCTATTCCAAATCCTGAAAGATGATGCTGTTACTCATTATGCCAGCAAATATGGAAAACTCAGCAGTGCCCAGAGGACTGGAAAAGGAGTTTTCCTTTCAATCCCAAAGAAAGGCAATGCCAAAGAATGCTCAAGCTACTGCACAATTGCACTCATCTCACACACTAGCAAAGTAATGCTCAAAATTCTCCAAGCCAGGCTTAAACAGTACATGAACCATGAACTTCCAGATGTTCAGGCTGGTTTTAGGAAAGGCAGAGGAACCAGAGATCAAATTGCCAACATCCACTGGTCATCAAAAAAGCAAGAGAATTCCAGAAAAACATCTCTTTCTGCTTTATTGACTATGCCAAAGCCTTGACTGTGTGGATCACAACAAACTGTGGAAAATTCATCAAGAGATGGCAATACCAGACCACCTGACCTGCCTCCTGAGAAATCTGTATGCAGGTCAAGAAGCAACAGTTAGAACAGGACATGGAACAACAG
Source organism: Bubalus bubalis (assembly GCF_019923935.1). NCBI lineage: Eukaryota > Metazoa > Chordata > Mammalia > Artiodactyla > Bovidae > Bubalus > Bubalus bubalis. The sequence goes on from NC_059157.1 coordinate 2,413,401, forward strand.
TCTGGTTCCAAATCAGGAAAAGAGTATGTTAAGGCTGTATATTGTCTCCCTCCTTACTTAATTGATATGCAGAGTACATCATGAGAAACGCTGGGCTGGATGAAGCACAAGCTGGAATCAAGATTCCCGGGAGAAATATCAATAGCCTCAGATATTCAGATGACACCACCCTTATGGCAGAAAGTGAAGAGGAACTAAAGAGCCTCTTGATGAAAGTGAAAGAGTGTAAATGTTGCACGACTAAGCAACTGAACTGAACTGACTGACTAGGCCCACTCCCACAACCTACATCTTACGATAACAAGGTTAGTCAGAAGGTTCTTGTTAAAAAGGAAAAACATGTCCTCAAGCAAGATACATTGCTGTTCAGTTCAGTTGCTCAGTCCTGTCTGACTCTTTGCAAGCCCATGGACTGCAGCACGCCAGGCCTTCCTGTCCATCACCAACTCCCAGAGCTTACTCAAACTCATGTCCATTGAGTTGGTGATGCCATCCAACCATCTTATCCTCTGTCATCCCCTTCTCCTCCTGCCCTCAATCTTTCCCAACATCAGAGTCTTTTCCAATGAGTCAGTTCTTCATATCAGGTGGCCAAAGTATTGGAGCCTCAAATTCAGCATCAGTCCTTCCAATGAATATTAAGGACTGATTTCCTTCAGGACAGACTGGTTTGATCTTCTTGCAGCCCAAGGGACTCTGAAGAATCTTTTCCAACACCACAGGTCAAAAGCATCAATACTTCAGCACTCAGCTTTCTTTATAGTCCAACTCTCACATCCATACATGACTACTGGAAAAACTATAGCTTTGACTAGACGGACCTTTGCTGGCAAAGTAATGTCTCTGCTTTTTAATAAGCTGTCTGGGTTGGTCATAACTTGTCTTCCAAGGAGCAAGCGTCTTTTAATTTCATGGCTGCAGTCACCATCTGCTGTGATTGTGGAGCCCAAAAATAAAGTCTGTCACTGTTTACATTGTTTCCCATCTCTTTGCCAAGAAGTGATCAGACTGGATGCCATGGTCTTAGTTTGAGTTTTAAGCCAACATTTACACTCTCCTCTTTCAGTTTCATCAAAAGGCTCTGTAGTTCTTCTTAGCTTTCTGCCATAAGGTGATGTCATCTGCATATCTGAAGTTAATATTTCTCCCAGCAATCTTGATTCCAGATTGTGCTAACGTTGTTGTTATATAATCATTAGTACACAGCTTAAGGAAAAACGTACCCTTGAGCAACATGAGTTGCTTTGTTGTGTAATTATTAGCTCTGAGGTTAAAGAAAGTTAGTCTTAAAGAGAGTTTAAGAAAAAACATCTTCTGTGACTAAGACAAAGCAATGTAGAAAAAAGTTTGTCCCTTTCTCCTCCTCAAGGGCCCTGAATCCCTTCCTCCTCCTCCTCCCAGACTCCTTGTCAACCTATCTAAGAATTAACTCTCTCACCATCAGAAGAATCTAGCACAACAGTGTAAAGGAACTATACACTATATAGTGTAAAGGTTTTTTTAAAAAGAAAACCTCATTCCCTTCTGGACTTTGTCCTTTAAGGACTCCCATCAGGAAAGCACTGAGGACAATGGAATAAGCAGCTAATTCTAGGAGTGAGATCTTAGATCTTCGTGGAAGATCTGGAGAAGGAAAATTACTAAGAAAGGAGGAAAATGCTCGCAGTCATGGGAGGAGAACAAGCCTCCATTCTGGGAGACACCAGCAATCCAAGGATGTAAATACTGTCACACGTTCATTTTACTGTTGGGGAAACTGAGGTACAGAAAAGCGAAATACTTGCTGAAGCTCATGAAGCCAAAGAGTGTCATCTGACCTGGAACTTGGACTCATGCAGACTGGCTCTTGCCTAAGATGCTCTAAAATCAATCACTTGGTGACCATTCTGACCTTTTGATTCTTGTACCTAATTCTAATTGTTGACTGTTGTGAAGGAGATTGTGGGAAAGTGAGAAGAGGAATAGGAAGAAAGAATCTTTAAATAAACTTTTTTCCTGTTTAAAAAAATTATTAGCAGCAAAAAAAATACGCAAATTATAGAAAAGAAAAAAAAATCAAGGTCACCATTCTAGATAATCACTATTAACATTTTGTCATGAAATAGTTCTGGTTTTTCCCTGTATATCTGCAAACAAATGTGAGTTTCAGAGAGTTGGAATCTTACTGCTTTGGTCCATTTTATAACACATTATCGACATTTACCCCATCATTGAATATTCTTTTAAACATTATTTTCAGTGGTGACATAGCTTCAATTCATAAGAATATGCCATAATTTATTCTAACTTTAAAATATAGACACAATCTAAATATTTATTTTTTGCAATTATAATACCATCACCATATGTGGGTTGACCCCATGTCTGCTTCTTCCTTCAAAATATGTTTCCAGGGTGTATATGTATGTATATGTACAAAATATGTACAGGGTGAAAGGATATATATATATATAATATATATATATTATATATATATACACTTTTACAGCATTTTATAAATGCTCTAATAAATTGCCCTCCAGAAAGACTGCAGCAATTTGAAAGAAAGATAATTATTTTCTCCTGCTGCAAGCTTCTTTAGATGGGGTCATATCCCCTCTCAGAGACATCCTAAGACAGCCAGCCCAGGAAGAGCCCTTCCACACCACTCTCTTTTCCACAACTCCTCTCATGAATGAATCGCATTAACCACTGTTAAATGGTAGCAAACTGCAAACAAAGGATGAGAACAAAGCGGGAGGGGATTGTAAGGCTTAGTTCTGCACGTTTAGGGCTTAAGGTCAGAAAGGCATCAACTGGCTCTGATTAGCCACCTCCACTGCACACAAAGGGTCACATTCGTTGATATGGGGCTCTCATTCACACTCACTAACATGGGGTTTTCAATTCAAATTTCTAGGGGACCCGGGCAGGGAAAGCAGACCAGCAGAGCTGACCAGGAGTAAGAAAAAAGCCAACCAGGGGAACTCTGTGGCCTTATGCCTCCTGAAGAGCATTCCTGCTTGGCAACAGCTGATGAACCATATGAGAATATGACTCCATGGCTACAGTTCTCTAATTCTTATTTTTTCCATTTTAAAAAATTGGACTTATCACATTTCTGGTGTACAGAAAAGTGATTCAGTTATATGTGCATCCTGTTTCAGATTCTTTTCCATTATAGGCTATTACAAGATACTGAATATGGTTCCCTGTGTTATGCAGGAGGTCCTTGTTGTTTCTCTATTTTATATATAGTAGTTTGTTATCAGTTAATCCCAAACTCCCAATTTATCCCTCTCTTCCCCATTGTTAACCATAAGTTCCTTCTCTACGTCTGTGTCTATTTCTATTTTAAGAATAAGTTCATTTGTATCATTTTTCTAGATTCCACATATAAGTGACATCATATGATATCTTTGACTTACTTCACTTAGTATGATCATCTCTAGTTACAACCATGTCATGGCAAGTGGCATTATTTCATTCTTTTTATGGCTTTGTAGTTTTCCATTGTATGTATGCACCACATCCTCTTTATCCATTTACCTGTCGATGGATATTTATGCTGCTTCTATGTCTTGGCTATTGTACATAGTGCTGCTTTGAACATTGGGGTACATCTCTCTTTTCAAATTAGAGTTTTTATCTTTTCCAGATATATGCCCAGGAGTCAATTTTCCTGGGATTTGTGTATGTGTGTGTATAAACTTCTGATTTTAAAATACTGAAAACCAATTCCATTTTTAAAAAATACTGCACTAGATAGAGAACATATTGCTTCTAATTTAATATTTTAGGGTTTGTCCCATTTTACTGCACTCCATTCTGTTCCAGAATTTTCAACGTAGCCAAAGTCATAGCCAGAGAAGAGCAGCTTCTGTAACCAGCACTCTGTCAAGGGAGCAAGGGGTTGGTTATTAAGATGAAATGGGCTATAAGGAAGGTGGCAGACTAATATGAGTGAGAAGAGAAACTGAGCAAAAAGAACTCCATTATCCCCTATGGGTTTATGAATGACTGTCACTTTGAACCTATCTAGTTATAGCTGAAACTTCCCAGGAAGAAAACCCGTATTACCTATGACATGCTGTCGCTGGCTTATCTGTGATAGTCATTGGAACAACCTCACCATGATCTATTTTAATATATCTCTTGACCTATTTTTATATTCTTGCACTGGAAAGTTAAAATGCTAACTTACAGTGCCCGGGGATGTTATTTTCCAATAAAACACATTTTTACAAGTAGCTTTCTATCCCAGTTTCCTTTTTATGGGACAGTTTCCATTATACAGAGGAGCTCACTGATCTTCAGAAACTTGAGAGATGGAAAAAGACTTTAATGCACTGTAGCCCAGAGGTGAGCCTAACTCCTGTCAGCTTGGAAATCACCCATGCTCACGGGCGCGCATGATTCCTGATCTTAATTTTTTTTCCCTTTTGTGGAAATAGTGTTATGTTGGTTATAAAAACAAATAACACTGAACAAATCTACTCACATTTGCACTCAGGGGAAACTGAGCACATTAACTTCAATTCTTTGCCACAGGAATTCTTTCCTTAGCATCCACCCAAGTTATTATTCACTCCACTTGCATCTCCACTACACAAATACTTTTCAGATAATTGAGTTGTCCCATTTACAGAAAAGGTAGGGTAGCAGGCTTTTCATGGTCCCAATTTCTACTTCATCTCACTCCCATTTATCTAGGCTTTCCTAAAAGCCTCAGAGTAGCCCCGACTGAGGAAGGGAGTACAACTGATCTAATGAAACACAAAATTGGCTGATCAAAATGAAAAGTTACTGAATTCAAATTCTCTGGTACTATTTCTTTTACACAAAATGATTTGACTTGTTGAAAAAGCTAGGGTTTATACATTTTTTTCTTCTTTTATAGTAAAAAAAAATAAAACAAATGCAGAATAATCCAACCCGTGCTTGAGGTTTTAACCTAACTCTCTTTTTCAGAAACTCAAAATGCTTTCTATAGCCTGTTACAGGCCAGTTCAAGGTCAGGAGATGACGGAAGGGAGGACGGAATTCTCCAGCAAAGCCCCAGCACAAACACAGGAATCATCAGCGTCATCATGAAATTGCAAAACAGCCAGTTGGCCCCCAAATGATTTTCCAAAGTGAAGGGAACATTTTAAAAAGGTTTTACCCATTTTAGAGAGCAGTAAAACACCTAATGACTAAACCATAAACAGTCTCCACTGTTTCCATAAGAGGCAGGAGCAGCACGGAACTATTGCATAGTTTTCTGTTTCCTCTTCCACCAACAGTAAGACCAAAAAAAAAAAAGCTATCAACAACAAAATAGGCAACTGTCAGAGGCGAGTAAACCTGGTTACCTATTTTTAGGTAACAGTTCATACCAACCAAGCGGTCCTCAGCCTACTGAAACATGCCGGGGCCCTCAGAACAGGAAACTCCTGTGCGGGTGTGCCGTGCTCTCAGAGCCCATTTGGGAAAGAGTCATCTCGTTGCCTTCCACCTGCCTCTTCAGACTTCCTCCATGACCCCACGCTCATTTCATCTGAGATCTTCATCACCACCACGGTGTCCCAAGCCACCATCATCTCTTGCCTGAGCTGGTACACTATTCTCCTAACTGAGTTCCCTGCATGACTTTGATTGTTTGCCTCAGGAATTTCCCCCTTATCACCAGTCTCGGTCATAGTTCACCCCACCTGAAGGCTGTTCAGAAAGAAACCAGAAAGATCATGCAGCATGACACAGACCACGTAAAAGTGCATAGCCCAGCAGCAGGTACTACATTTACATGATATACAAAACCATTCCCAGAACATCCTCCTCATCCCAAAAGGAAGCTCTGCACCCATTAGCAGCCACCCACACTCCTCCCCTCCCCAGCCCCTGACAACCACTTATCTGCCTTCTGTCTCTATGGATTACCTACTCTGGCTTTTTCATATAAATGGAATCACAGAATAGTTTCTACTTGGGGTCTGTTTTTTTTTTTTTTTTTCACTTAGCATGTTTTCAAGAGTCATCCATGTTACAGCAAGTACCAGAAGTTCATTCCTTCATATGGCTGCATAGTATTCCCATATATGCATACAGTATATTTAGTTTATCCATTTAACAGTTGACAGACATTAGGGTTGTTTTCACCCTTGACAATTATGACTGGTTCTGCCATTAACATTTGTGCAAAAGTTTTTGTCTGAATTCCTGTTTTCAGTTCTTTGGGATACATACATAGGAGTCGAGTCGCTGGGCCATATGGTTTAACCGGATGAAGACTCACCTAATTCGTTTACAGAGCGGCTGCATCATTTTGCATATCCACCAACAACCTGCAAGGGTACCAGTTTCTCCACATCCTTACTAACATGTATCTTGTTGTTTGTTTTTTTTAATTATAGACAAAAAGATTCTTTTATAGCCATTGTTGTTCAGTCGCTCAGTCGTGTCTGACTCTTTGTGACCACGTGGACTGCGGCACACCAGGCCTCCCTGTCCATCACCAACTCCCAGAGTTCACTCAAACTCATGTCCATTGAATCGGTGTTGCCATCCAGCCATCTCATCCTCTGTCATCACCTTCTCCTCCTGCCCCCAATCCCTCCCAGCATCAGTGTCTTTTCAAATGAGTCAGTTCTTTGCAACAGGTGACCAAAGTATTAGAGCTTCAAATTCAGCACCAGTCCTTCCAGTGAATATTCAGGACTGATTTCCTTTAGGATTGACTGGTTGGATCTCCTTGTTTTCCAAGGGACTCTCAAGAGTCTTCTCCAACACCACAGTTCAAAAGCATCAATTCTTCCGCACTCAGCTTTCTTTATGGTCCAACTCTCACATCCATACATGACTACTGGAAAAAACATAGCTTTGACTAGATGGACCTTTGTTGGCAAAGTAATGTCTCTGCTTAATATGCTGTCTAGGTTGGTCATAGCTTTTCTTCCAGGAACAAGCGTCTTTTGATTTCATGGCTGCAATCACCATCTGCAGTGATTTTGGAGCCCAGAAAAATAAAGTCAGCCACTGTTTCCAGTGTTCCCCCATCTATTTTCCATGAAGTGATGGCACCAGATGCCATGATCTTAGTTTTCTGAATGTTGAGTTTTAAGCCAACATTTTCACTCTCCTCTTTCACTTTCATCAAGAGACTCTTAAGTGCTTCTTCACTTTCTGCCATAAGGTCGGAGTCATCTGCATATCTGAGGTTATTGATATTTCTTCCAGAAATCTTGATTCCAGCTTGTGCTTCACCCAGCCCAGCATTTCACATGATGTACTCTGCATATAAGTTAAATAAGCAGGGTGACAATATACAGCCTTCATATACTGCCTGCCCAATTTGGAACCAGTCTGTTGTTCCATGTCCAGTTCTAACTGTTGCTTCTTGACCTGAATGCAGTTTCTCAGGAGGCAGGTCTCACCTATCCTACTTACGTGGTCTAAGACATTTGACCTAGATATTGAGACTTCTATTTCTTCTCATGTAAAACAAAGCCAAACATCCTGCAAGTCATATTTCAACAAAACTGAGAATAAAATGAGCTCTGAGGTCTTTACAAGTTAGGTAATTATTCAGATCATAATAATTGCAATTAACAAAACAACTTACTGTTTTTAGTAAATTACTTCCTTGCTCAGTCAGTTTATTTGTTTTTTGAAAGCAGTATTCTCAAAGATTACACCTTTCAAAGAAATACTGTGCTATTGTGTATAAAATCCAAGATCAGAATTTTAGCTTACTAAACTATACTTTTCTTAGATTGAAATTGCATGTATTTAAATGACAACATGGTAAAAAAAAAATCCATCTGCAATGCAGGAGCCTCAGGAGACATGAACTTGATACCTGGGTCAGGAAGATCCCCTGGAGGAGAGCATGGCAACCCACTCCAGTATTCTTGCCTGGAGACTCCCACAGACAGAGGAGCCTGGCAGGCTACAGTTCACAGGGTTACAGAGTCAGACATGACTGGAGCGTCTTAGCATGCACGCAAATGATCATTTCAGTCCCTCGGTGGCTTTCTTCAATATTAAATACATAATAATATAAGCTTTTGTGAAAACAGCACATAGACTCTTTATAATAATGCAGTTCCAGAATTCTCAAAATTGAGCAACTGTATGATGTATCACTATTATTGAGAAAACATTTTTGGAAAGAACAGAAAATATTTTCATATTAAATAACATGTCAATTTTAAATATGGGAAAAATTAGTGCAACTTAGAGTCAAGGAAATGCATTAATGAAAAGCATCATTTGGAGACTCGCAAGGCCGTGTTCTTTGCTCCAACGTAAGCCTTAATGAACACAGGCAGGAGGCTGAACGAATCATGTCCCATGAGCGTGTGCTCACAGGAGCGTGTGCTCACAGGAGCGTGTGCTCACAGGAGCGTGTGCTCACAGGAGCGTGTGCTCACAGGAGCTGCTCCCCGGTCTCTTTAGTCCTGCTGACGGAGTGGTTTGCCCCTGCTTATTTCTAGAGAGGATAAAAGCCTAGGCCATTTTAAGTCCCAAGCATTCTCTCAATTCTATAGCTAAAATAGTCCAGCCACATCTCATTCTCTAGACCTGCAGGCTGCCATGTCTCCCTGAGCTAGCCCTGATCAGAGGCTGATTTTCTGCATAAATACTTCTCATCACTATTCCACAAGGGTCAAAGTAGCAAGAAACAATAGAGAAATAGGAGCGTTCTTATGTAACCGGCTATATTTTAAGCTGGCTTTGCATTCTGAGCCTGGCAGATGCTTAAAGTTAATTTCTTGGTGCCTTGAGTTATATTGTGTCCTCTTCAGAGATGTCACAACTGGGAACATTCTGCCATTCTTTCCCAGGACCCAAGAAATCAATCTCCCCACTGTCTCCTCTTAGCCCAGTGATTTCTAGCCATTTACCGCACACAGTCCCTCTTCAGGGAGCCCATAGAACTTCCAAGAGACTTTTTGGCTCAGTATCAACTGACTCTTGGCTGGCTCTCCCACATGGCCATCCTCTGATCCACAAGTAACACTCTTTCACCCTTTGTCCAGAAAAGCCCTGGGAGCACAGACCAATCCAAACCCAGTCACAGCAACTCTGCTGGCAAAGTAACAGATGGTCAGATGCCAGTCCTCTGTGCCTGTTCCACAGGAAACCCATCCCAAAACAGCCACGGTGCTGCCAAAGCTCAAGACCTCTCCCCAGGCAGGCTTCCACCCCCTGGCCAAGGTCACGGGCAAGAATCACTGTACACCTTCCACCAAAGGAATCCTTCTCACCAAGTTATGAAAGACTTTCAACAACCTAATTCTTGCACCACTCTTTTTTGGATAAAATTATCTTAGAGCTGTGAAACCCCTTCTTAACTTTTTTTCTTTGACCATTTGCATCTTTTTATTGACATATAGTTGATTTACATTACCGTGTTTGTTTTAGGCATACAGCATGGTGATCTGGTGGCTCAGACGGTCCGTCTGCAGTGCAGACTTTGATCCTTGGATTGGGAAGAGCCTCTGCAGAAGAGAATGAGAACCCACTCCAGCATTCTTGCCTGGAGAATCCCAAGGACAGAGGAGCCTGGCGGGCTGCAGTCCATTGGGTCGCAAAGAGTGTCGGACATGACTGGGAGACTAACACACACATGATGATTCAGTTATATATATGTTCCAGATTCTCTTCTTTTACAGGTTATTACAAAATATTGAGTAGACTTCACAGTCTGACTATACAGTAGGGCTTTGCATGCCTGATTAACCATTTTTAACTATTTTATATATGACAGTGTCTATCTGTTAATCCCAAACTCCTAATTTATCCCTTCCCGCCACCTTTTCCTTTGGTACCAAGTTTGTTTTATATGTTTGTGAGTCTGTTTTTTTGTGAATAAGTTCATTTGTATCTGTTTTTTAGAATCCACATATAAGTGATATCACATGATATTTATCTTTCTCTGTCTGGCTTACTTCACTTAGTATGATACTGCATGCACTATAAAAATTTACATCTTGATTTTGTAATTCAGATCAGAAATTCATCACTGATATAAATTGATCACTGAATCAAATTCATCACTTTGATTCCTCAGCTGAAGCTTATATAGTTTCAGAAACAAACATAAAATTATGTATTACCCTAACGTCAATCTGAAATGCTTCACTAGGACAATTTTTGTTTTCTTGTACTATTTGTTAATATGCAAAGGAAACGTACTGCTTCCTTGACATTCTTCTGCCAGAGAAAATATTCCTTGAAGAAAGAAAGGAGATACACACAGCTTATAAATCAATAAAACTTATGATTTCGATATAATAGAAGAGTTTGGGAAATTGTCCAGGGTCAGAGCTCTGAGACATTGCTTATACAGAACATTGCACCTTTGATTCAAGTTTTTTTTTAAGCCAAACCCAAGTTTGGATGGAAGTTTCCTCCTTTTATGTACTGAGGGTGTATATGGGGGAAAAATTCTATCTTCTGATAGATAAACTCTACTTCGTTTTATAAAAAGGCATTTAATCACAACATTGTAAAGCAATTTCCCTCCAATTAAAAAATAAATTTAAAAAAGGCATTTAGCAGAGTCAATAACAAATGTTTTAGGCAAGTGTAGAACAACTGATCACTAAAACATCTATGCACATTTGCTATGAGAATTGAACTGATGATCATGAGAAGAACAAATACAGGAGTAACGGCAAGATTTGCCACAGTGTTTGACCCATACAATACAATAGTTGTAAGAACAAGTGAATGTAGGCAGCTGATATGGAAATTTATATAGTTTTAGAACTACCAAGCTGGGCTAGATCACAGTGTACTGACAAAAAAAAAAAAAAACAAACAAACAAAGTCTAATCTACTTAAAACTGATCAAAGATTCTTTCTTGTGTGTGTCATGCTATATCTTGCATACATCATACCATCGGAACCCAACAAAAATGCCCTGAGTAGCAACTGAAGAATAATTCAGACTGACGGAGTAACCACCATCTCAAATGTTATCACGTGCTGTGCTGAAGGGAAAGAGCTCCGGAGGGTCTCACATCAGTAATTGCATCCTCCACCCAGAAGAAATACAACATCTCCTCTCATGACTTACCATCCAGAGAAAATGACATGGTGCCATCAGCCACCAGGAGGCCTGGAAATGCAAGTCTACCATGAGCTTCAAAGTCAGGGAGCCCAGGGATTCACTAAGAACACTGAGGAAGACCACTGTTTTGTATCAATAAGTAAGCTCTACCCACATGGCAAGCAGGAGGGCCTCTGGCTGTTCATGGTTCCTCATGCTCCTGCTCAGTCACCTCGTCGTGTCTGACTCTATGAGAACATATGAACTGTAGCCCACCAGGCTCCTCTGTCCATGGGATTCTCTAGGCAGGAGTACTGGAGTGGGTAGCCGTGCCCTCCTCCAGGGGATCTTCCTGACCCAGGGATCGAACCCAGTTCTGCTGCATTGCAGGCAGATTCTTTACTGCTGAGCCGCCAGGGAAGCCCCTATTCATGGTTATGTCCTACCAATTTAGCAATCGTATCAGAAAAAGACAATATTTCCTGGTATGTCTGCCCCAAAGAGGTCTTATATAAGACTATACGTCTTCAGTTCGGTTCAGTTCAGTGGGTCAGTTGTGGCCGACTCTTTGCAACCCCATGGACTGCAGTATGCCAGGCCTCCCTGTCCATCACCAACTCCCGGAGTTTACTCAAACTCATGCCCATTGAGTCGGTGATGCCATCCAACCATCTCATCCTCTGTCGTCCCCTTCTCCTCCTGCTTTCAATCTTTCCCAGGATCAGGGTCTTTTCCAATGAGTCAGTTCCTCGAATCAGGTGGCCAAAGTATTGGAGTTTCAGCTTCAGCATCAGTCCTTCCAATGAATATTCAGGACTGATCTCCTTAAGGATGGACTGGTTGGATCTCCTTGCTGTCCAAGGGACTCTCAAGAGTCTTCTCCAACACCACAGTTCAAAAGCATCAATTCTTCAGCATTCAGCTTTCTTTATAGTCCAACTCTCACATCCATACATGACTTCTAGAAAACCATAGCTTTGACCAGACAGACCTTTGTTGGTAAAATAATGTCTCTGCTTTTTAATATACTATCTAGGTTGGTCATGACTTTTCTTCCAAGGAGCAAGCATCTTTTAATTTCATGGCTTCAGTCACCATCCTCAGTGATTTTGGAGCCCCCAAAACTAAAGTATCTCACTGTTTTTCCATTGTTTCCCCATCTATTTCCCATGAAGTGATGAGACCAGATGCCGTGATCTTAGTTTTATGAATGTTGAGTTTTAAGCCAACTTTTTCACTCCCCTCTTTCACTTTCATCAAGAGGCTCTTTAGTTCTTTTTCACTTTCTGCCATAAGGGTGGTGTCATTTGCATATCTGAGGTTATTGATATTTCTCCTGGCAATCTTGATTCCAGCTTGTGCTTCATCCAGCCCAGCGTTTCTCATGATGTACTCTGCAGAGAAGTTAAATAAGCAGGATGATGATATACAGCCTTGATGTACTCCTTTCCCAATTTGGAACCAGTCTGTTGTTCCATATCCAGTTCTAACTGTTGCTTCTTGACCTGCATACAGACTTCTCAGGGGGCAGGTCAGGTGATCACTGAGGAAGGCTTTCTTGTCTTTCCTTGCTATTCTTTGGAACTCTACATTCAAATGGGTATATCTTTCCTTATACATCTTATATAAGACTATACAAAGCTTCTGTCAAGAGTCTATCCCATTCACACTATGGAAATAGTATGGAGGTTCCTTAAAAAAACTAAAAATAGAGCTACCATATGACTGTGCAATTCTACTCTTGGGCATATATCTGGAGAAAAACATTATCCAAAAGAATGCATGCGCCCAAGTGTTCATTGCAGCACTGTTTACAAAAACCAAGTCATGGAAGCAACCTAAATGTCCATCAACAGAGAAATGGATAAAGACGAAGTGGTACATGTATACAAGGGAATATTACTCAGTCATTAAAAAGAATGAAATAATGTCATCTGGAGCAACATCAATGGACCTAGAGATTGTCATACAGAGTGAAGTAAGTCAGACAGAGAAGGAGAAATATCACATGATATCCCTTATATCTGGGCTTCCCTGATGGCTCAGCAGTAAAGAATCTACCTGCAATACAAGAAACACAGGAGTTGCGGGTTCAACCCCTGAGTAGGGAAGACCTCCTGGAGTAAGAAATAGCAACCTTCTGCAGTATTCTTGCCTGGGAAATCCCAGGATAGAGGAAACCGATGGACTACAGTCCCCAGAGTGGCAGCTGGTCATGAAAGAGCCCGCACTCATCACACAAGGAGCCCAGAATGCAATGGTACAGATAAGCTCATCTACAAAACGGAGACAGACTCACAGACTTAGAGAGAGTTTGTAGCTGTCAGGGAGGGCCTGGGTGGGAAGGGAGATTGGGGGGGGGGGGGGTCCCTTTGCTGTGTAGCTGAAACTATCACACCATTGCTAATCAGCTATACTCCAATAAAAAAATAAAGCTTTTTTTGTTTTTTTAAGAGTCTAACCAGCAGATGAATGGATAAGAAAACTGTGGTACATATACACAATGGAGTATTACTCAGCCATTAAAAAGAATACATTTGAATCAGTTCTAATGAGGTGGATGAAACTGAAGCCTATTATACGGAGTGAAGTAAGCCAGAAAGAAAAACACCAATATAGTATACTAACGCATATATGGAATTCAGAAAGATGGTAACAATAACCCTGTATACGAGACAGCAAAAGAGACACTGATGTATAGAACAGTCTATTGGACTCTGTGCAAGAGGGAGAGGGTGGGATGATTTGGGAGAATGGCATTGAAACATGTATAATATCATATATGAAACAAATCGGCAGTCCAGGTATGATGCACGATACTGGATGCTTGGGGTTGGTGCACTGGGACGACCCAGAGGGATGGTATGGGGAGGGAGGAGGGAGGAGGGTTCAGGATGGGGAACACGTGTATATCTGTGGTGGATTCATGTTGATATATGGCAAAACCAATACAATATTGTAAAGTTAAAAAATAAAATAAAATTAAAAAAATAAAAGTCTAACCCCTTCAGACACACCTCAGGCACGTGGGCATCCTGTTCTAGGGTGTTTTGTCAATCACATGGCTCATCTCCCATCACAAAGGGGAGCTCAAGACCCAGGATGGCCAACTGGAGCTGCCCACTATAGACCCTAGGGATTCAGTCTGCGATGGTGACAGGAACCAAGTGAAGAGAGTCAGAAACCTTTCGTACAACCTTCCCGCCACCACCAAGCAAGCACTGCTGCTTCTCTCTTATCTATAAAGATGATGTAATTCTTGAAATTATGGCACTGCTCTTTGACTCATGGAAATCCTGTCTGAACGTGACACCAAACACGCTGAATGTGAATTTTGCAAAATAAAAAATGCATTTTTTTTTTGTATTTTGAAAATGTTTAATTGAATGAAATGTCAAAAAACATGAAAGTTAAGGGCATTAACTACATTGTCCTGAAACTTCCCATAAAGGCTCAATTCCTGATGAAGTCCTTCAACACATTATCATGGAGATTTTACTTGACTACCTCCAGCCACAGAGAACACATATGAGATAGACAATTTTACTTTCAGAAATTAAATTTTTCCTGAAGTTTGCCTCCTTCAAGCTTTCATACTATATCTATCTTATCTTCTGAAGTCACACAAATTAATCTTTTGCACTGCTGCTCTTCAAATATGCGAAGAAATTGATTATGTTTTAATTTCTACTTCCTTCAAAATTTCTTCACGTAAAGTGGAGAAAGAAATGTAATCTTGATGACGTTGATTAAGCCGTTATATCTAATACATCTAAAATAAGATCTGTCCTTGGTCTTTTCATTTAAGTGATCCATTTACATTTCTCCTGCTTTTACCTTAAAAACCAAAACAGAAGCCTCCCATTACTGTTCACTGAAGAAATATTTCTTTGATCTATATAAGTTCAGATATAAATGAACTCCTCAGAAACAATTTGATCATCCCTATGCCTGGTGTGCTGCGATTCATGGGGCCGCAAAGAGTCGGACACAACTGAGCGACTGATCTGATCTGCTCTGATGGAGTTGTTGACTTTTAAAAGAATATTAAATATTTTCAGTTATTAGGAATGGATATCTTTGGTCACTTTTTATCAATTATCTCTGATAACAGAACCCTTACCAATGGCAGTAACAAATTTGCCTTTTTCAGAAATTCCAGTTCTTGTATAACCTAAGCCTATAAATTACAAAATATTTTCTTCTAGAAAGATAAATTCTAATAGGACATACTGTATTCCCCTAGAACCATCACCTTTAGAAAGGAGCCATGTCGTACACAACATCCCAAACAGTTCACTATACTGCCATCTAACTTTTTTGAGACCTGAATTAATGAGGAAATTTTTTTTTTAACATACTTGATTTATGCTTGAGAACACCAATAAGTTCTAGTTTATCAGAACCAGTCATAATATGCAATTAACATTATAAATGTGAGATCAAACGAGGTTTCCAGGGACAGTGTCATTTTTTAGTCCCTTTCAATGTCGGATACAGTAATTAATATTAATATTAGCACCAAAGATCTACTGATTATTTATAAATAATTGGTATTGGTTGACTGTTAACCACTTATTTCCATGCCTTTAACTAGAATCTCAAATTTCTTCTCTATTATAGATTGCAGATCATGTTATTGCTAATCACAGTTCTCAGCATGTTTCAGGATGTGCACTCTGTAATCAGAGTACCTGAGTATAAATCCAGGATCCATTACTCACTCGTTACACTGCTGTGCCGGTATACTGTTCTGGGCCTCTGTTTTCTCTTCTATAAAACGAAACTAACCGCAGCCTCCTCCTAGGCGGTGGTAGCACACAAAGCAACACACAGAAACGTTGAGAACAACGTGTGACACACAGGAGATCAATCTGGTGTGACTCACTGCGGGTCTCATTACGATGATACATTCAGAAAGTCCTTATTGTACCCATGCCTGGTTTCCAAATTACCCACCAAAATGACTTCCACCAAAGTGTTAAAAATTTCCCTGGAAAAACTACAACTAAAATCATGGGAGTCATGACTTAGAGATTGTCAGAGATTTTAAGAAGCTGTAGATTGTAAAGGGTACAATTAAAAAATGTCACCAGATATGAAGTTAGCCTTAGGGAGTTCATCGGCTCCTTAAACATACTAACCACCCTCTTTCTGTTTATCCCTTCCCACTTCCCATCTAACCCTCTCCAGCTCCCTCCATAGAGTCCAGAGTTTTATGAATCATAATGCATCTGCAGTAAATGAGGAAGCCCTTGGGAGGCTACACATATTTCTTTCCTTAATTAAATTAACTAACTTTTGGCTGGGTGGACTGGGGGTCTGTTGCTGCATGCAGGTTTTGCCACTTGCAGCAAGCAGGGGCTACTCACGGCAGGGGCTTCTCTTGCTGTGCACGAGACGGCACAGCACAGATTGTGCAGCGCAAGCTCAGCAGCTGTGGCTCACCCGCTCAGGTGCCCGTGGCAGGTGGAATCTTCCTGGACCAGGGACTGAACCCATGTCCCCTGCGCTGGCACGTGGATTCTTAACCACAGGCCAGTCGGGAAAGTCCCATATTTCTTTTTATAGAGCCAGTATTGACTTTATTATAATGTTACTTGCATATACAGAAAAATGTTAGTAGAAACTATAACATTTATAACTATTGATTTCATTCAACAACAAGACAAAATCGAAACTCAAAAAGTTACTAAACCAATAAAAATGTAGCTAATTAGCAACAGTAATTTAACATAAATGATGTTGTTCTGCTGAAGCCAATCCAGAAGTCACAGCCTAAAGTTGCTACTAACTGCTATGGTAGGGACAAAATTTTGAGTTCTATCACTTTCTGTTTTGCTGCCTTTTCATTTCGTCAGCTCGCTTTTCTTTTAACTTTTTATTTTATATCAGCGTATAGCTGATTAACAATGTTGCGATAGTTTCAAATGGACAGCAAAGGGACTCAGCCATACATACACAGGTATCCATTCTTCCCCAAACTCTCCTCCCATCCAGGCTGCCACATAATGTTGTCAGCTCTCTTCTCTCATGGAAGACCTGGGAAATCCTTATTGAAATAATCTTCAGGGAAGGCATCTGACCTTCACTTGGTTTTCGTTCAGTTCGCTTTTTACTTGTTAGAACCTGATAGCTGATCCAGTGCTGCTCAATGCCAAACAGCCAACACGCCAGGCACTGAAATGTCTAAGCAGTATCCTATTGTAAGAGATGCTCTTAGATGCGAGAAAGAAAACCTTACGTTTCACTGTATTATAACTGAAATAAAAATGGTAATATTTCTGCAGAGAATTGTGAAAATATGTTACACAAATTCCCAGACCCCACTGGGAGAAGTAGGTCACTTTGAAGTAGGGAGACAAAGGTGTCCCAGTTTGCCGAGGTCTCTCCCAGTTTTTATAAATAACTTTGGAGGATTCCACAGAAGAGCATCAGCTCCTCTCGTCACTTTTTGACTAGGTCACCCTGCCCCTGATTTGCTTGTGTCCGCGACTCTTGGATCTCCAGTTTCCTCTCCCAGCACTTCCTGGGGAGTGCAAACGATAAAAAATCTGCCTGCGATGCAGGAAACCTGAGTTTGATCCGTGGGTCAGGAAGATCCCCTGGAGAAGGGAATGGCAACCCGCTCCAGTGAGCTGGCCTGGAGAATCCCACAGACAGGGGAGCCTGGTGGGCTACAGTCCATGGGGTTGCACAGAGTCGGACGCGACTGGACAGTTAACTAACACTTTCTCTCCCAGTCTTAGCACTGAAAGTCCCACATCCTGGGAACTTCCAGGGCAAATCAAGAAGGCCAGGCGCCCTCCTTTGGAGCATGGAGCACTTGATGCGTTAAAAGAAGCCTGTGTTTGTTCCAAGTAGGAGACAGGTGGGAATAAAGCGTGCCTGGATGTTACAGCAGCCTCCTTCTTACTCAGCACCTGCTTTTCATAACAATCTAGTTAACCCCAGACCTCTCTACCCCTGTCCTGGAAGCAAGAACTTAGCCCTCCCCTAGCAAGGAAGCAAAGCTTATAAATAACTTCACAGTATTCCACAGACGGGCATCAGCTCCCCGGTCACTTTTGAGCAGGTCACCTACCACCTGGTTCATTTCTTTCCACGCCTCTGGGGTCTCCAGGTTTTTTCGCTTTAGCCTGAGTGCTTGCACTCGGGGGAGGGAGGTTTTTTTGCACCTCAACTCAGCGGAGCTTGTATTCAGGCTCCAGACAGCCCCCCACAAAGAAACAACAGATCAATATATTTTATGAATATAGATTCAAAAATCATCAACAAAATATTGTAAGTCAAACCTAGAAACATTTCAAAATGATTATTATAAGCCATGACCAAGAATGATTTGTCCCCAGGATGCAAAATTGGTTCAATATCCAAAAATCAACTGATGTAATACACCATATTAATAGAAAATTCTAGAGAATCTGCTAAAAGTGTTTTTTTTAATTTTATGTAAAATAATTAACTCAGAATAAAAGAGTTCAGTGAGTTTAAAGGATATAAAATCAACACATTAAATCTCTTGTCTTTTTTATACAACAGCAATTAGCAAATTGAAATTGAGATTAAGAAAACAATTATTTAGTATCAAAAACTAAATACATTTAATAAAATAAATGTAAAATTTTTACTCTGAAAACAACAAAAAACTTTTGAAAGAAATTAGAGAAGATCCAAACAAATGGGGAGACATCAGTGTTAAGTCATTAATAGTTAAGTCATTATTGCCATTAAGATGGCAATATATCCCAAAATTGTCTACAGAGAAAATAACACTTTACTTGAAAAATAACAATTCAAATGACTGATGATAGGTTAAAAGAAAAAAGAAACAAACAAACAAAACAGAAATAGAAACCAGGACAGAAAATGGAGGACACTGCCTTGCTTTTCTAGGGCTGCTATAACAACCACAAACTTAGCAGCTTTAAAGAACAGAAAGACTAAGTAATTTAAACCATTTTCGTATTTTATAGTTCTGTAGTTAAAAGTCTCACATGGGTCCTACTGGGCTAAAATTAAAGTGCTGCTTTACAGGGCTGCATTCCTTCCTGGACCGCTAGTTTAGAGTCTGGTTCCTGGTCTTCTCCAGCTTTCAGAGGCTGTTCACATACCTTGTCTCGTGGCCCCTTTCCTCTGTTTCCAAAGCCTTGCTGCTTTTCTCTGGCCATTTACCCACAGCTAGACTACAACTGGGAGAAGGCAATGGCACCCCACTCCAGTATTGTTGCATGGAAAATCCCATGGATGGAGGAGCCTGGTGGGCTACAGTCCATGGGGTCGCTAGGAGTCGGACAGGACTGAGCGACTTCACTTTCACTTTTCACTTTCATGCATTGGAGAAGGCAATGGCAACCCACTCCAGTGTTCTTGCCTGGAGAATCCCAGGGACGGGGGAGCCTGGTGGGCTGCCGTCTATGGGGTCGCACAGAGTTGGACACAACTGAAGCGACTTAGCAGCAGCAGACTACAACTGAAAAAAAAAATATCCTCTGCTTTTAAGAACACATGATTAAATTGAGTGCACCTGGATAATCCAGGCTTCCCTGTCCACCTCAGGGTCCTTAATTACAATTAAGTTGCAAAGTTGTATATAATGGAGCCCATTCTCAGGTTCTAGGCATTAGAATGCAGACAACTTTGGAAGGAAAATCAAAATAGAGCTGGCGTTGCTAACACAGTCCCCCAAAGCGGAAGCAGGAGGCCACTGAGGAAGGCTGACTTCCGCATGTTTCACATGGATGGAATCTGCCTCCTTACTGTCCTAACAAAGGCATCCAGAAGGTCTCCAGAAGCTCATACTTATCAGACCCTTACCATCAAATAACTTGTGATTCCTTAAGGACAATTATTTCCTGCCTTGTGTCAGAGTCAGTCACAATTCCTGTTGGGCAACTTGAACAACCTTGTGATTTTTTTTTTCCCCTTTATGAGACCCTGGTTATTTCTCTCCTCTACAACATTGTTTTACCTGAATCTGTGTCTCCCAAAGAGCTGTTCTTAAGACTCCAAACACAGCTGTTTGTTCTTTGCAGCCTTGATACTGTGTATTGTCTGACATATCTTGAGGGGCTATTCTTCTGCCTACCACAACAGTGGAACACCAGTTTTAAAGTTCTGAGAAAAAAGAACTGTCAATCCATTCCATAATTCTACAACCAGCAAAAAAAAAAAAAAAAAAAAAATCTCTAGGAGTAAGGTAAAAAAGAAAAACTGTATAGACTGGAAAGAAAGATATAAAATTCTCTCTATTTACAGATAGTACACTCAAGTACATAAAAAATCCCATGAAAGCTACAAAAAAGATCTTTTAAGTTTTCAGAAGATAAAAGATTGATATAGAGGAGAAAGAAAGAAAGTGAAGTTGCTCAGTCATGTCTGACTCTCTGCGACCCCACGGACTGTAGCCCACCAGGCTTCTCCATCCATGGAATTTTCCAGACAAGAATACTGGAGTGGATGGCCATTTCCTTCTCCAAGGGATCTTCCAGACCCAGGGATCGAACCCAGGTCTTCTGCATTGCAGGCAGACACTTTATGGTCTGAACCACCAGGGAAGTCCAATATAGATATGATACCGGGAAACCAATCACGTATCTATGTATTATCAATGAATAATCTGAAATTGAAAAAAGTTTAAAGCATAACTTATTATAGGTACAAAAAATGGGATTCACATTGCAAGGTTAACAAAATGCATGCCATTTGTGTGCTGAAAATTATAAAACCCTGATGAAAGAAATATAAAACCTAAGTTAAGTAGGAAATATCCCATATGCATACATTGGAAGGCTCAAAATCAACTATTTCCAAACTGATCTAGAGATGTAATAATATCCTAATCAAAATACCAGAAGGATTTTTATAGATATTGACTAACTGATTCTACAATAAATAGAGAAGCCAAAACAATTTTGAAAATGAAGAAAAATGTTAGAAAATGTAACACTTCTTTATATCAGTGCTTACTATAAGCTACACAGCTCAAAACTGTAGCTGGCAAGACACATAAGCAAATGGAACAGATTAGAGAATCCAGAAATAAACCCATGAAAATAGTCAATTAATTTTTATCAGAGGTGGATAGCCAATTCAGCAGAGAAAAAACAGTCTTTCAACAAACAATGCTGAAAAAACTGGGTATCTATATGTCACATACCTAACAAAATAAACTCAAAATTAATCCCGGATCTAAATACAAAACATAAAACTATAAAAATTTAGCAAAAAGAGAAAAATCTTTCTGACTTTGGGTTAAGAGAATGTTCTTACATATAGCAGTGAAAACACAATCCACAAAAGAAAAATAATCAATGAGACTTCCTCCAAATTAAAAATTTTTGATCTATGAGAGATATAGTTAAAAAAACGAAAAGACAAGCTACAAGCAGGAAGAAAATTGCTGCAAATCTGAAAAAAGACTCATATGCAGAATATATTTTAAAATTCTCAAAACTTAATTAGAAATCATATAAAGAGGGCAAAACAGTTAACACAACTTCACCAGGCAAGATATACAGATGGAAAATAAACACATGAAAAGATGCTCAACACAGTTACTCAAGAGATCAATTTCCCCTGCCAATTCAATGATACTATTCTCTACCTGTTGGTTCAGTGGCAGAAAAAGCCTCCTATGTACAGAGGGACAGTTCTAGCTTTCAATCATGGGAACTATAACTACACTCAGTTCAGTTCAGTCACTCAGTCGTGTCCAACTCTTTGTGATCCGATGGACTGCAGCATGTCAGGATTCCGTGTCCATCACCAAATCCCGGAGTTTACTCAAACTCATGTCCATCGCATTGGTGATGCCATCCAACCATCTCATCCTCTGCCGTCCCCTTCTCCTCTCGCCTTCAATCTTTCCCAACATCAGGGTCTTTTCCAATGAGTCAGTTCTTTGCATCAGGTGGCCAAAGTATTGGAGTTGCAGCTTCAGCATCAGTCCTTCCAATGAATATTCAGGACTGATTTCCTTTAGGATGGACGGGTTGGATCTCCTTGAAGTCCAAGGGACTCTCAAGAGTCTTCTCCAACATCACAGTTCAGAAGCATCAATTCTTCTGTGCTCAGCTTTCTTTATAGTCCAACTCTCACATCCATACATGACTACTGGGAAAACCATAGCTTTGACTAGACAGACCTTTGTTGGTAAAGTAATGTCTCTGCTTTTAAATATGCTGTCTAGGTTGGTCATAGCTTTTCTTCCAAGGAGCAAGCATCTTTTAATTTCATGGCTGCAATCACCATCTGCAATGATTTTGGAGTCCAAAAAAATAAAATCAGCCACTGTTTCCATTGTTTCCCCATTTATTTGCTATGAAGTGATGGGACCGGATGCCATGATCTTAGTTTTCTGAATGTTGAGCTTTAAGCCAACTTTTTCACTCTCCTCTTTCACCTTCTTCAAGAAGCTCTTTAGTTCTTCACTTTCTTCCATAAGGGTGGGTGTCATTTGCATATCTGAGGTTATTGGTATTTCTCCCAGCAATATTGTTTCCAGCTTGTGCTTCATCCAGCCCAGCATTTTGCATGATGTGCTCTGCACCTAAGTTAAATAAGCAGGGTGACAATATACAGCCTTGATGTATTCCTTTCCCAATTTGGAACCAGTCTGTTGTTCCATGTCCAGTTCTAACTGTTGCTTCTTTACCTGCATACAGATTTCTCAGGAGGCAGGTCAGGTGGTCTGGTATTTCCATCTCTCGAAGAATTTTCCACAATTTGTTGTGGTCCACACAGTCAAAGGCTAGTAACACTCCTTCCTTCAGCACTAGGACTTCCAGACTCACTGGGATCAAGAGCCCAGCAAGGAGTAAACAGAAGCACTTCCCAGTGGGTATTAGATCTAATAACAAAAGTTCCTGCTGCCACCCCCACGCCCTGGCTCCTGACCCATGCATCCTGACGACAGGGTAGAAAGCGTGCCAAATGTGAGTTATGTGCATGTGTACAGGTGTGTGTGTGTGTGTGTGTGTGTGTGTGTGTGTGTTTCAATTTTCTCTCTTCTTATTTAGTTTAAGTGAAGAATTTTGATAAAAGGATCTAATAAGAACTTTAATAACTTGCTGTATTTTCTGATGTGCGTGTGATGAAGGACCCAGGCTCATCAAGCCTGTTTAAGATGAAAGGATTCTCTTCAAGATTTTTCAGGCTGTAATTAGCTCACAAATTTTTATGTCCAAAACACTGAACAACCAACAATGGGTTTTATAAAATGTATCATAGAAGGAAAGAAAAAATAAGTAAATTGAGCAAGGAAATTGATAATACAACAGAGAATGCACAGATTCCATTAAACAATTACAAGTTTGCTAGAATTTTAAGCAGAGGGTATTTATCAAGTCACTAAGGTAATAAGACTGCCCAGAATACCAACTTTTGGCATGTGTATCTACATAAGCTCACACCATACACACATTTCAGTATTAAATATGTTGTTAACATATATTAACAATGATTACAATGTACTTAAGCCTCTCTTCTCTCCTTTCTTACTAAATTTTGCTAAAATTGCTTCCTATGGCCTGTAGCCTGTATCTTACTTTGCTTATCGGTCTGGTTTCAGTACATTTTAATAAAAATATCTGGTTTAAAAAGGAGCACAAAGAAATCTGTTAAATGTTATGTTCCAAAAATAGTATCTCTTATGGCAGGCAAATGAACAAAAATATGTTGAGTTTTATGTTGTACTTTCATTTCTGTTTGACCAATGCAAAGCTAGAAAAGAGGAGGCAAGGAGCCAAGATGCAGGCATTCCCTGGTTGTCCAGAGGTTAGGACTTGGCACTTCCACTGTTGGAGGCCCAGGTTCAATCCCTGGTTGAGGAACTAAAACCCCACAAGCCACGTGGCATTTCCCGCCCCCCCCCCAAAAAAAAGAATCCATTTGCTCGTTCATATATTCATTTATCCAACATTTTGGAACATTTATATGTACCATCCACTGTATGCACTGCAGGGAGCCATATGATAACTAGGGTTGACAAATAACCAAAAAACAAATGAAGAATAGTCTTAGCACTCAGGGTGCATGGAAATCCAGTATGAAGGATTCAATACATACATGATGTGTTAATTATAAGGATTACAATTAAATAATGATAAGGATATAGAAGTGATAATGCCAGAGGAACAGTGTGCATGAGTTCAAAGTAGAAGGTTAATTTTATTTCTGGGTTTAAGGAAACCCACCTTTGGGGAGAAGGTCTTCTCTGAGAAGAAAGATCCACTTGCAGATGAAAAGTGGCCTATGGGTTAAGACATCCATGAGGAAGAAATATTGATTTAAAAGCCATTTGCTTTGAATTACTACTTAAAACTAGAAATATATAAAATCAGCCATGGAAAGAATATGAAGATAAAAGATGCTTATGCTTGACCTTGGGATATATGAGAATTTATTGGTTGGGGGCTCAGGATTAGATGACTAAGTAAAGGGCTCTAAGAAAGAAAGTCTCAGATAATTAAGGTAGTGTCTTATTACGAAAGTGAAAGTTTCAGAGAGAATTTCAACCGATTAGCCCAACTTAGTGCCCTTATCAGAAAGCAGTGTTCCCAGCACGCAGTAGGAGCTAGTCCTAAACAATACAGACTACTCATGAGAGATGTCCTGGATCCTCAAACCTTCTTTCCACATTGCTAGAGGTTGATAAAGATTGTTTATTTTACTGAACTACAGTTAATTTACAATGTTGTATCAGTTTCAAGTATACATCAAAGTGAATCAGTTATTCACACACATACATATAATGTATATACACATATATTTTTTCAGACTTTTCCCTTATAGGTTATTGCAAGATGTTAAGTAGAGTTCCTTGTGCTGTACAGCAGGTCCGTGTTGATTATCTGTTTTATGTGTATTAGTGTATATTTGCTAATCTCAAACTCAATTTCTGCCGCCCCCTACTTTTCCCGTTGGTAACTGTAAGTTTCTTTTCTATGTTTGTGAGTCTTTTTGTTTTGTAAATAAGTTCACTGTATCATTTTTTTTAGATATCACATATAAGCAAAGTCATATATTTGTCTTTCTCTTTCTTACTTACTTCGCTTAGTATGATAATCTCTAGGTCCATACGTGTTGCTGCAAATGGCATCAGTTCGTTCTCTTTAGTGGCTGAGGAATAGTCCATTGTCCACATGCACCATGTCTTCTTCATCCATTCCTCTGTTGATGGGCATGTGGGTTGCTTCTATGTCTTGGCTATTGTGAACAGTCCTGCAATGCTGCTCGTCTCACACTCCTTGGTACCGATTGCTCCCAGACTCCCAGTTTCACTTCCATTTTGGCCCTACATCCATACTTTCTAGTTCAATGTTCTTGCACATTTCAGCATCCACAGACCAGTTAATGCAGCATTTGGTGCACACACAGGCCACCAATTTTATATCACTTTTAAAGACTTTTAAAACAATAAAGCAATTTTGTGAACTACTGCTACTTCTAAGACTCGTTTAACAGTGATGAAGACTAAAGTATTCTTTCAGCAAGTTTTCCAAAGCAACTGTATGTGATGCAGTGCTGAACAACGTGAGGCATAGGTCAGATTCTCTGTTCAGTTTCAATTTCTCTTCTTAGTCTTTATTTCTGTGAAATGTGAAACTTCAAATTTACATATGCCATCATCATTGGCAGCAATAACCCAAACATGGGCCTAGAAACTATGGAGAGATGGCTTCATATTATAATACCTTAAGAGCCCCGTCAGATGCTAAGTTAGTAAGTATACTACACCCCAAATAGGAAACTTGCCTGTTTCTACTTGTGAAATAATGGAGATTGGCTTCCTAACTTTGTGTTTTGATTGCATTTGGCTTTAGATTTTTATTCTTTTATAACTAATAATGTACTAGTTATTCTTTTATAGCTAGTAATGTAATGCAAGCTTGTGATATTGTTTGAAAAGATGTCCAATATTTCACTGTTTTGCTTCTTCAATGGAAAAATGAAAATCACAAAATATAAAAGAGTATCAGTTTTTTCAAAATCAAACAATCTTGGTTGTGCTATCACAGTTTGCTCTTCATTACAAAGTCTAGTATTTTATCAAGACTTCTAAAAACTGACATTAAAGAATACAACCATGGTTTTACTGGCATTACCACTATTATGAAATTATAAAAAAATTATCCCTCATTTAAAAATCTCATGTGTGCTCGTTGTCTCTCCAAGTTGAAGTATTCATATATCCACATTTGGCTGCACATTAAACTTATTAAAATATGTCCATTTCCTTCAAGGCAAACTCAAGATCAGAATAAGTATTTTCGTTGCCAGCTGTTTTCTATAAACCAGCTGGTCTACGGATGGGCATCCATCCATAGATGGGCATCATCTGCCTTTATTTATAGTAACACCCATCTCCTCTGCACACACTGCTTTTATAAACAGCAGTGCTTTTTATGGGCTTCCCTGGTGGCTCAGAGGGTAAAAATCTGCCTGCAGTGCAGGAGACCCTGCGTCAATCCCTGTGTCAGGAAGATCCCCTGGAGAAGGGAATGGCTACCCTCTCCAGTATCCTTGCCTGGAGACTTCCATGGACAGAGGAACCTGTTGGGCTGCAGCCCACGGGGTGGCAAAGAGTCGGACACGACTGAGCGACTAACACTTTCAGTTTCATTTATTCACTGCTCCCCGAACAGATTTGTAATTTGCAACAAAATTTTTAAAAATCTCATTAACTCCAAGAAACACAGGGTTTCACTGAAAAAGAGAACAAAAAGTCATCAACGAGAGCCTGAAATGGATCCATATGATCCACTGCTGTGGTCTTCTCCTCTGTTGCTGTCCCCTAGGTCAGTCGTGTCTGACTCTTTGAGACCCCACGGACTGCAGCACGTCAGGCTTTCCTGTGCTTCACTGTCTCCCGGAGCTTGCTCAAACTCATATCCAGAGTCAGTGATGCCATCCAACCATCTCATCCTCTGTCATCCCCTTCTTTTCCTGCCTTCAATCTTTCCCAGCATCAGGGTCTTTTCCAATGAGTCAGTTCTTTGCATCAGGCAGCCAAAGCATTGGAGTTTCAGCTTCAGCATTAGTCCTTCCAATGAATATTCAGGGTTGATTTCCTTTAGGATGGACTGGTTGGGTCTCCTTGCAGTCCAAGTGACTCTCAAGAGTCTTCTCCAGCAACCTAGTTTTGAAAGCATCAATTCTTTGGCACTCAGCCTTCTTTATGGTCCAACTCTCACATCTGTACGTGACTACTGGGAAAACCACAGCTTTGACTAGACAGACCTTTGTCATCTCCTGGGACCACCTGCTAATACACAGACAGGAGTAACTGTGCTTTCATGTTGACTGCACCTTGTATTATAAAACAGCTAACAGCACCATTTGACTCAGAAATTTTCCAATTCCTCTTCACTTTTACTTTGCGCATGATATCACATCATTTACCTCTGGTCTGGTTTTATTATCTTCCCCCCATTTGGTGGAATTTTTACCTGAGGTGTTGTGAAGCCACAGTTTTGTGGTTGTGAAGTCACAGTTTTGACTATGCTATCATGGTTTGCCCCTTTCTCCATATATCAAGTGACTAAGTTTATTAATTTCATACTAAAATGGATGATTTTTTCCTTTGGGGGGAAAAATCAATTGTTTTCATTTAAAAATGAGTGTTTTATTTATAAATTATGTTAAATATTCTGCTCATTGTCTTTCTGCAACTAATAAATTCTCATTCAAAGAACAATTGTTACCAGGCCAATAAAATGTAATATCCACATGCTCATTATCATATTTCTTATTGATAGCTGATATTCACGAGGAAAATAAATTCATCTTCAGTAACTCCTCATGGTCCATCCAATATCTAGCTAGATCCACTTTCTCAATGTTGTAACTTTCCTTTTCTTTCCTATCTTTCTTTAATTCTTACCTGTGGTTCCTAACACAAGCCTTGGATCCTCCTAATATTTCTCTGACTCTGAGGTTCACATGGTGTTTCTTACCATTTTGAAATTGTTCCCTGTCCCCAGAGCTTTGCTGATGATGCCAAGAAGCCCAGAGCTCCTCAGGGGGAGATAGGATAGCCTGGCCAGCCTGCAGGGCCACTCCCTACCCCCACCCCCGCCCAAGTAAGGAAGGTGGGTCAATCAGCTCATCTATAGTCATGAGCTGCAGTATTTAGAGATGACTTTTCACCCATATTAAGTCCAGGCTGGGTGTAATGGCAGCATTCAAACTAGTAAAGTAACTGCTACTGCTGCTGTTAAGTTGCTGCTGCTGCTGCTAACTCTGTATGACCCCATAGACGGCAGCCCACCCGACTCCCCTGTTCCTGGGATTCTCCAGGCAAGAACACTGGAGTGGGTTGCCATTTCCTTCTCCAGTGCATGAAAGGGAAAAGTGAAAGTGAAGTCGCTCAGTCGTGTCCAACTCTTCTTGACCCCATGGACTACAGCCTACCAGGCTCCTCCGACCATGGGGTTTTCCAGGCAAGAGTACTGGAGTGGGGTGCCATTGCCTTCTCCAAGTAAAGTACCTGCTACTTGCTAAATCTCTCAGGATATCTTTCCTGCACATGTGAGTCCACTTGAATTATGTGAAAACCCTTCCTCTATGCTGAGAACCCAGCTATGTTCAGTCTGTTTTCCATCCTTCACAGTTCATGAGATTTTAAAAATTATAATACAATAAGTGAATGTGCATCATGAAGGAAATACCAAAGATTTGCATAATGCTTCAAAAAGTGAAGCTAATGTCTATACATTTAAAGAGATGATTGCTGGTGAGCTTCCTGTGCCCTCACTCATGTTGATACACCTATATCCTATCTGAAAAAAATGACAAAATTTGACTATACCTTCTTTTCTTTGGACATTTCTCTTTATTTTGATTACTTTGATATATTTACCCTTTAAGTCAACATCTTTTCCATGGGAGCTGTTTTTAATTTACTTAAAGGCCCAAGGGCAGAATAATCAATAGAAGCTTCAACTGAAAAAGCTGTCAAGAACATGAGTCAGACAATGTTTCCAAGCAGGTCTACTTCATCATCTGTCTTGATTGAATGGACCAATTAGTTGATTGAAGGATTAATCAATTTGCTGAATTAAATTATTTTATCACATGGATGGACCAGGCAAGTACCCAAATGAGCTAAGGGTAGGGGAAGGGGGAACTATGGCCATTGGAAAAAGAAAGTGTCATTCAAAAGAGAACTTCCTAGCCCTCCTGTGAAACCTGGAGACTAGCTCTGCCATAAATTGAGTTTATCAAAGTCAGATGGGACTTCCCTGGCGGTCCAGTGCCTAAGAGTCCTCTCCCAGTTCGGGGGCCTGGGTTTCATCCCTGGTCAGCGGGCTAGATCCCACATGCTGCAACGAAGCATTCCCACGCTGCGGCTAAAGACCCTGCACACGGCAGTGATGACAGAGACCCAGCACGCTGCAGCAGAGCCCCAGCTCAGCCTAAGAAGTAGATAAATGTAGTGTTTAAAGAGTCAGAAATCTGATTTTTAAGCAAAATACTCAAACATTTTAAAGTCATCAATAAACTTACAATTTCTAAAATCCCAATACTGTTCAGTGAATAACTGACTTACCAGTTAGATATGCCCATCCAGCCAACTCTTTCTGACCTCACCTTTAGAATCAGGACCAGGGGCAACCGCATGACTCTGCCAATGCACAGCGTGAACACACATGTTTTCAGCGATGCCTGCCTCCACAGACGCACAGAAAACGTCATCACAAACAATATGCTTCGGAGGAAGAGTGATAAGATACACATACATATGTGCATACACACGTGTGTATGTGAATGGGTGTGTGTAATCCTTCCCTAGTCTTAGCTTGAATTGGGAGTGAACAATCGTGCTCCCACAAAGTGAACCTGGCTCTTCCTGCACAATCAACAAACCTTCCAAAACCACTTCATGCTTGACAGGATTCATACAGTGTATCATTATTTCCAAAATGCCTGATCACCACCTTTACTTTTGTGACACATGGTTCATTTTCTTTTGTTTGTATTTTTTTAATTGTGGTATAGTTGATTTACAATGTTGTATCAGTTACCACTGTCCAGCAAATTGATTCAGCTACATATGCATTCATCTTCTAAACATTCTTTTCCTTATGGTTTCTCACAGGATACTGAATACAGTTCCCTGTGCTTGTCTTTCGTCCATCCTGTATACAGCAGCTTACCCCTCCGCAGCCCCCTTTCCCTTGGCAGCTGCAACTATTCTCCGCCCATGATTCTCTTTCTGTTTCATGGACAGAGTCATTTGTGTCAAATTTTAGGCTCCACGTTTAAGTGATATGAGATGGCCTTTGAGTCTCTCTGACTTACTTCACGTACTGTGATCATCTCTAGTTGCATCCACATTGCAGCAAATGGCGTTATTTCATTCTTTTTTATTTGTTGTTTAGTCACTAAGTTATGTCCAACTCTTTGAGACCCCATGGACTGCACCACACCAGGGTTCCCTGTCCCTCACTCTCTCCCAGAGTTTACTCAAACTCATGTCCATTGAGTCAGTGATGCCATCCAAGTATCTCATTCTCTGTCACGCCCTTCTCCTCTTTCCCTCAATCTTTCCCAGCATCAGGGTCTTTTCCAATGAGTCAGCTTTTTGTATCAGGTCCTTCCAGTGAATATTCAGGTTTCACATCCATACATGACTACTGGAAAAACCACAGCTTTGACTAAACAGACCTTTGTTGGCTAAGCAATATCTCTGCTTTTTAATATGTTGTCTAGATTTGTCATAGTTTTTCTTCCAAGGAGCAAGCATCTTGGATAATATCAATCATAATGTTAATATCAATTACACCAGTTAATATCAATCATATTAAAAGCTAAAAGAATTCATGAGATAACCTTATGTTGATTGAAAAGCAAAGAGGTTCAAAGAATGAGCTTAATGATAACTTAACACTAAGAAGACAATAAAATGGAAGGGGGAGTGAGAAGGAGAATCAGCAAAAGAGAAAGAGAAGAAATATGCAGTGAGGTAGAAAGAACACTGAGAGTTGGTGGGTGGCTAGAAGACCAAACAGAGAGGGCATTGCAAGGATGGAATCAACCGGATCACATGGCACTGAAACGTTAAGAAGGATGAGGACCATACACACACCACGGTGTGTAGAACAGGTAACTGATGAGAACATCCTACGCAGCACAGGGACTCTGCTCAGTGCTCCATGGTGACCTAGATGAGAAGGGAATCCAAAGTGAGGGCTACACGTATACATAGAGCTGATTCACTTTGCTGTACAGCAGAAACTAACATAACATTCAAATATTCAACATAGTTATTCAAATATGCTCCAATAAATAAAGTGAAAAAAAGTGAAAGTGGCCCAGTCGTGTCCGACTCTTTGCGACCCCATGGAGTATACAGTCCATGGGATTCTCCAGGCCAGAATAATGAGTGGGTAGCCTTTCTGTTCTCCAGGGGATCGCCCCAACCCAGGGATCGAACTCAGGTCCCCTGCATTGCAGGCAGATTCGTTAGCAGCTGAGCCACCAGGGAAGACCCCCAAAAATAAATAAGTAAATAAATGAAAGGTGAGGAACAGGAACCAGCCCTTGGCTTGATAAGTATTACAGTCACTAGGGATTCAGATGAGAGCTTTTCGGAAAAGGTGATGAAGACTAAAATCTGTTTGGCTTTAGTTTAAAAGAGAATTAGAAAATTTAGACGACACTTTGATGACAGATTTCAACTTTGTCATTACAGCTTTGTTACTACACAAACTCCTTGAGATATACAACAGGGTAAAGCACAGAGATTCGAGATCAGACGAGATCGGGCGCCTTCAGGCCGATAGGGCCGGAGAGTGCACAGAGATTCGGAATAGCAACAGCTGTTAGTGCCATGAATACTGTGAGTCATTCAGGGACCTGAATTAACTTCAGTCGCTCCTGTGACTGTATCAGCTGCAAGGAGAGAGGGCAGTCGATAACCCCCACTTACTTTAATGAAATTAACTATAACCTGATTTTTTGCTAAAAGTAGCAGGAAATTGCTCTATAATCCAAATGTATCTCAGGTAACAGTAGGAGAAAATTACTACATGATGTTCTATTTGGTAACTTGAAGCCAGTGAAAGCTTATTATCCTTATGAAGTATGTAGACCTACTATAGTGCGTGAAGCAATGATACATTGACATACAGCAGTTTTCCCCTTTAAAAGTCTCCAAATGTCAAATTTCACTTCTCAACTCTTGAAGTGCCATGGAGGGTAAAACAGGGATACCCAGAGATACAAAATTTGTTCTTTCACTGAGAACATCAGAGAAGCCATCACTGCTCCCTATCAAATACTCATCTTCTTTGGGGCAAACAGAAAAGAACAGTGGGCTTCCTATGGGTCTGCCTCCTGAGGTTCTGCATCTCTTCAAAGAGTCATTGGCTTGGTAAAGAAAGGAATCCCTGAAACCCCTAAGAAGAGAGAGCGCTACACAAATGATGATTTCATCATGAACATTCTTGTCTTTCCTGTGATGTTTCCATAAAACCAAATTTGAGGATAAACCCTCTAATCATAAGAATATCTAAGGCCCATGGAGAAGGAAATGGCAGCCCACTCCAGTATCCTTACATGGTAAAATTCCATGGACAGAGGAGCCTGATGGGCTACATTCCATGGGGTCACAAAAGAGTCAGACACTACTTAGAGACCAACAACCACTTAAGCCCCATACCATATTGTCCCCCATCCCCTAGAAGAGATACAGAAGGAAATGTTTCTGAAGGAACTTCAGATATATTTTTAAATATAAAGTCTTCCTAAAGGTGGGAGAATTCTAATTATACACCAAGTACTGTGCTATTCAGAACTTCCCTGATGGCTCAGTGGTGCCAGCCAAGGCTTCAACAGGAGGACGCTTTGTCCCCCAGGGACATTTGGCAATACCTGGAGATGATTTTGTTTACCACAGCTGAGAAGGGGGTGCTGATGGCTTCTGGGGGTGGAACCAGAGAGTCTTCTCTACATTCTATGATGCGCAGGACTACCCCCTACAACTAAGAATGAGCCAACCCAAAGGTCTAACGTGCTGAAGTTGACAAAGTCTGCTCTGTTTACCCCATCTAAATTCTAGACTCCATGCCATTAGCAACAAATTCACATCTCTGTGCCTGATATGAGTTTCAGACATATGAGAGAGCAGTCTCACATGGTCCAACCCTTATGCACATTTCAAGAATAACATAATGAGAGAAAAAAGCATGCTCCAAATTATGGAATACAGGCACCTATTTTTCTTTTTCTTTCTTGTTCTACCACTCTAAATTCATCTTCTCTCGTGTTTTAAGTAGAGTATAATTGCTTTACAACGTTGTGTTGGTTTGTGCCACACAGCAACAGGAATCAGCCTTACATGCCTCCCCGCCTTGGACCTCCCTCCCATCCTCCCATCCCTCCCCTCTGGGTGGCTGCAGAGCGCCATATTGAACTCCTTGCGCTACGTGGCAGCTTCCCATTGGCTCTGTTTACACGTGATACTGCATATATGCCAGTGCTCCTCTCTCAATACAAGAGCCGATTCTTAAGAGGAAACTTGAAGCCAATAGGTAGCTTAGATGTTTTTGCCTGAGCTGTGTGGAATCCCTGTTAATAATTACACAGAGATGTGTAAAATCACCCCTTCACACAAAGCATCTTCTAACAAAAACAAAGTCATGATGGAATCCAACAGAACCTTGACTTACCATCACATTATTGAAATTGGTATGCAACCTACAAGCACCTAGGCTTTCATACTAATGAAATCATTTGCAATTTGTTTTTAAAAGTATCTGAATTTTTGTTGGCTTTCCATGCCAATTAACTAAGTAGGCCTGGGTTCTTGCCTTAATATCCGTTCAAATGCCACACGGCTGCTTCTCTTCTGTAATACTGCAATTATGTCAGCATTCATGATGGGAAGAATGGAGAAGAACTTCCACAGCGGAATTTCTCCTTTGTCTTTAATAATGCAAAGTGGACAGCTGATTAAGGTAATTAAAGCTTTTATTAGGACAGCCCAGTACAGGTTTGTTCTTCTTCCCAGACATAAGAATTAGATTCAATTAAAAAAAAAAAAATACCACTCTCACAAAGTCTATCCCTAGCTTTTCCTTATATTGCTGATGTTTGGAAATACCAAGTAGAGATATTTTCTGTTTCTAAGAATATGTAAGAATTTCTTGATTTTTTTCTTTTAATGTAGAAAACTGTTCAATTTTATCTTCACAAGGATGTCTATTTCCAAGAAGAAAATGTGTTAGTCTGCACTTATGTCTAAGTAATTGTGTTCCAGTCACTGCATATCAGTAGGTGGCCCAGTTAGTATCAGCACTGCGTTTTAGAGCTGTCCAAAACCTCGGAGGTAGCGAGTTGAAATACAAAGCAAATGGCAGGAAAGCAGACGTTGATGGGGCAGGCCAAGTACCTCCTCATTCCATACTGTCCATACAACTAACATTTATTTCTTACAGGAATTTTTGTTCATCTCACAAAATGCTAAATGCATGCCATTTCATTTAAAGTCATTTAATTTCTAACATTTTAACACAAATGGCTTTAAAAATAAAAAGGAACAAAGTAATTACATTTAATTTCATGGTTTAGATTCCTAAAAGCCATCATATTCTCTTGGGTAACTGAAGATTTCCATTAAATCCAAGGGAAAAAAAAAAAAAGTGAAACATTTATCCTTCTCTTAGAACAAAAACACAAAGAATTCATGTTACCATTCCATTTAATATTTACTAGGAAAGAGGTCGGAGAAGGCAATGGCACCCGACTCCAATACTCTTGCCTGGAAAATCCCACGGATGGAGGAGCCTGGTAGGCTGCAGTCCATGGGGTCGCAAAGAGTTGGACACAGAGCAACTTCACTTTCACTTTTCACTTTCATGCGTTGGAGAAGGAAATGCAACCCACTCCAGTGTTCTTGCCTGGAGAATCCCAGGGACGGTGGAGCCTGGTGGGCTGCCGTCTATGGGGTTGCACAGAGTCGGACACAACTGAAGTGACTTAGCAGCAGCAGCAGCAGCAGGAAAGAGGTCTGTGGTGATTTTGTATTGCCTAAAATTGTAGAAATTGTTTAAAATAGAAGTTGCTCCTAACTCTATTGGAAGAATGCCTCAAAATTTCTTCTTTAATATCAGTTGAAGTTGAAAAAAATCTAAGAAAGTGAAATGGTCCATTTGAGGATGACTTTTTTCATCTCATAGAATATGGTACTAGACTTGAAAAGTAGATTCTGAAGGTAGATTAATAATTCACCAACTAAAACCTTAAAAGAGCATCCAATGACCTCTGTCCCTACTATTCCATTCCCATAGGAAAGCCTAAGTAAACTTTAAGAGTCAATACAGCTTTCAAAGGAAGCTCATTTATTAGTAATAACCAAGCAGGCCCCCTCCTCAGCCTAGGAACATCCACAGGCTACACTTGCCTCTAAGAACTCCTTTTTTACCCTTGGAAACCTTGCTGATCACTTTTCAAGGCTTAACTAAAATTCACACTCTCTAGGAAGTATTCTCCCATCATTCTAGCTGGAATTAATCACCACTCTACAAGTTCCCATAATTAATCTGGATATTTATCATGTATGTCTATAAAATTATAAATATTTATAGACACTGCTTGATAAAGGGTAACTGTAACACTCTGTACTAGTCTATGGATAAATTTGATCTTGAGCAAATTTTCTAAGTTTGTTTCTTGGAAACCTAATGAAGATTGAATGCCAGATTTGCCATTAGCTAATATTAGTTATGGCATAAAGAAAAATGAAATAATGTTATTTGCAGCAGCATGGATGGACCTAGATACTGCCATACTGAGTGAAGTAAGTCAGAAAAAGCCAAGTATCATATATTACTTACATGTGGACTCTAAAAAAAAATGATATAAATGAATTTATTTACAAAATAGAAACAGATTCACAGATTTTGAAAACAAACATGGTTATTGGGTGGAAGGGTGAGGGAGAGATAAATTGAGAGATTTGGATTGACATATATACACTACTGTATTTAAAATATAAAACCAACAAGGACCTACTGTAAAGTAAGGGAATTCTACTGAATGCTCTCTAATAACCTATATGGGAAAAGAATTTTTAAAAAATGAGTGTGTGTATATGTACAACTGATTGAGTTTTCTGTACACCTGAAACTAACACACCACTGTAAATCAACCATACTTCAATAAAATTTAAAAAAGAATATTAGTTATAGCAGAAGTGACCTTCTATTGATAAAATATTTTATTATGTAGAAGGTTTAAAATGAATTATAAATACTTCGTGGGAAGCCCTGTTAGCTAAAATTCTTTCAAATTTTAAACCCAAATGAAAACTTTAAGGTATCCTGTGAAATGACAGAATGGACGTAACTCAAGTTCTGCTTCTGCATGTTTACAATCTCTGTGTTATCATTGTTCATTTTCAATCTGCTATGCAAAGGCAGGACTGTACCCTGTCACGGGATCTAGAATTTCAGCTGCACCTGAAACAAGCTTGAATGGCCTCAAATCGCTGTGAATGTACTCTTGAAATAAACACATGGAATCGAATCAAGACTATTAGAGGCTGGCTGTATAACTAGGAGCTTCTCAAACTAATTTCTATATAGAAGATAAAGTTTACTAAAGCATAAGTCATAAAAATGTGCTCATTTCAAGCTGATATATTATATTTAACAAACTTCCACTTCGACTCAAGATGGAGTAACAGCTGTTGCATTAAAACAGTTTATAAAACTATAGCAGGAAAAAACACACAAAGCAAAGGTTTTCAAGACACTAGGAATCAAGCAGCAAAAGATACTGCTTGAGAGATGAGAAGTAAACAGTATTTGCCCTAGAACTGCCCCACGTTACTACCTATAGAGAAAGTTTTCACTCTGCAAGGTAAACTAGAAACTATAAGATAAAAAAAAATAAAAGAACTAAAACAGTGTTTAAAGGAAGATAGGCATAGCTTCGAAGATACTGCAGGCTCAGCTCTAGACCACTACAACAAAGGGAACACTGCAATACAGTGAGTCAGACAGTGTTCTGGTTTCCCAGGGCGTGTAAATTTATGCTAAGACTATTCTGTAGCACACTAACTGTGCAATAGCAGTATGTCTAAAAACTGAGCATATGTTAATTAAAATACACTTTATTGCTAAAACATGCTAACCATCATCTAGGCTTAAGCACGTCATAATCTTTTTGCTGGTGAAGGGTCTTGCCTCAGTGTTGGTGGCTTCTGACTGAACAAGGCGGTGGTTGCTCTGAGAGTTGGGGTGTCTGTGGCAATTTCTTAAAATAAGGCAACAGTGAGGTTTACTGTATCAACTGACCCTTCCTTTCATGAACGATTTCTCTGTGGCAAAAATGCTGTTTGATAGCATTTTACTCACAGCAGAACTTCTCTCAAAATTAAAGTAATCCTCTCTAATCCTTCCCCTCCTTTATCAACTAGTTTATGTAATAGTCTATATTCTTTATTGTCATTTCAACGATTTTCACAGCATCTTCACCAGGAGTGGTTTCCATCTCAAGAAACCACTTTCTTTGCTCATCCATAAGAAGCAACTTCTCATCCATGAAACATTTAACATAAAAATTATATAGCAATTCAGTCCATCTTCAGATTCCATTTCTGATTCTAGTTCTCTTGATATTCCCACCACATCTGCAGTTACTTCCTCCAATAAAGTCTTGAATCTCACAGTCATCCATTAGGGTTTGAATCTATTTCTTACAAACTCCAGGTAATACAGATATTTTAACCTTTTGCCATGAGTCACAAATATTTTTAATGGCACCTAGAATGGTGACTCCTTTCCAGAAGCTTTTCAGTTTATTTTGTGCAGATGCATTAGAGGAATTACTATCTATGACACTTACAGGCTTATGAAATACACTTCTTAAGCAATAAGGCTGGAAAACCAAAATTACTCTTTGGTAGAATGGAAGTTGTGGTAGCAGGCATGAACACAACGTGAATCTCATTGTACATCTCCTTTAGAGATCCTGGGTGACCAGGTGTATTGTGAAAGGGCAGTAATATTTTGAAAGGAATCTTTTTCCTGAGCACCAGGTCATAACAGTGGGCTTAAAGCGTTCAGATAACCTCAGTGCAAACAGATGTGCTGTCCTCCAGGCTTCATTGTTCAGTTCACAGAGCACAGTCATGGTAGAGTTAGGATAGTTCTTAGGAGCCCTGGGATTTTCAGAATAGTAAATGAGCATCGACTTCAAGTCAAGGTCACCAGCCGCATTATCCCCCAGCAAAAGAGTCAGTCCGTCTTTTGAATCTAGGTATTGACT
Source organism: Bubalus bubalis (assembly GCF_019923935.1). NCBI lineage: Eukaryota > Metazoa > Chordata > Mammalia > Artiodactyla > Bovidae > Bubalus > Bubalus bubalis. Next base: position 2,451,697 of record NC_059157.1, read on the forward strand.
TTTCCTCTCTAGCTATGAAAAGCCCTAGATGGCATCTTCTCTCATTGGAAGGCTGTTTAATCTACTTTGAAAATCTGTTGTTTAGAATCATTCACTTCATCTTAGCTAGGTCTTCTGGATAACTTGCTGTATATTCTATATTAGCACTCGCTGCTTTACCTTGCCTTTTGTTGTTATAGAGATGCCTTCTTTATTTAAACCTCATGAACCAACTTCTGCTATCTGCAAATTTTTCTTCTGCAACTTCCTCATCTCTCTCAACCTTCATAGAATTCAAGAGTTAAGGCTTTCCTCTGACTTAAGGGAGTGTTATGGCTCTAGTTTGATCTTCCATGTTGACCACTAAAACTTTCTCCATATCAGCAATAAGGCTATTCACTTACTTAATATTTGTGTGTTCACTGGAGTAGTGTTTTTTTTTTTTAATTTTCTTCAAGACCTTTTCCTCTGCATTCACAATCTGGCTAACTGGTGGAGGAGGCCTAGTTTTCAGCCTATCTTGGCTTTTAACATACTTTCTCCACTAAGTATGATCATTTTCAGCTTCTGATTTAAAGTGAAAGATATGCAATTCTTCCTTTCACTTGAACATTTAGAGGTCATTGTACAGTTATTATTTAGCCACATTTCAATATTTTTTTGTCTTAGAGAATAGGTTAGTCCTCAGAGAGGGACAGAAGCAGGAGCATGACAAATAGCTGGAGTGGTCAGAACACGCACATTTATTAAAGTCACTGTCTCATATGGGCACAGTTCATGGTACCCCCAGACAATTACAGTAGTAACATCAACTTGATCACAGACCGTCATAACAAATATAATAATAATGAAAAAGCTTGAAATATTGTGGAAATTACCAAAACATGACACAGAAGCATGAAGTGAACAAATGCTGTTGGAAAAATGGAACCAACAGACTTGCTCAAAGAAGGGCAGCAATAAAGCAGAGCAGAGTAAAACAAGGCGTGCCTGTATGACTGATGTCCTAAGAGAAGAGAAAAGTAAATCATATAAAATGCTCAGTGATGCCTAAGCAAGAAGAAGATAAGATCTAATTAAAATTGAGAAGATAATGAAGTCAAAAACTATAGAGAGAATCAACAAAATCAAAAGTTGGCTGTTTAAGGTCAATAAAATTGAGCAGTCTGTAGCCAGGCTAACCAAGAAATAGAGAAGCCATCATGAAGAAACCAAGAATAAAGAGAGAGATACATATGAAAAATTAAAGATGGGTCATCACTATTGATCTGATGAACATTAAAAAGATAATGAAGGCATACTATGAATAATTCCATTGCCACAAATTTGATAACTTAAAGTTATCAATTCCTTAACAGACACACACAGCCCAAAACACAAGGAGAAATAATGTGAATAGGCCTATATCTATTAAAGACACTAAGTCCAAAATTAGTAACTTTCAAAAAAAGACAGAAAATACATCTACATTTTTAAAAGGAGTAAAAACTATCCTTATTTTCAGATAACATGATTTTATACATAGAATATCATAAGGAACTTACTAAAAAGCAAAGCTGTAGGATATAACATTAAAAAGCATAAATCAATTATATTTCCATAACTAGCTATGAACAATCCAAAGTGAAATTTAAAAAGCAGTTCTGTTTACCATAACATCAAAAATAAAACTGGTAATTAAGATGCATGTGACATGTACACCAAAAATGACAAAACATCTTTGAAACAAGTTAAAGAGCCTATGAGACGTGATTAGGTCATGAAGGTAGAGCCCTGATGAGTGGGATTAGTTAGTGCCCTTATGAAAAAGAACCCAGACCCCTGACCCCTTCTGTCTCTACCCTATACCGCTGCTACAACTCCACATTTCAACTCAGGAAATTTGGATTATTTTTCTCATTTTCTCAGATTGAAAAAGAACAGAAAACCTGAATCACCTTAAAAATCCTTAAAGAAATTAAATTCATAGTCTTTAAAAATATCCATAAAACATTTGTATCCAGGTTTTACAGATGAATTCTAAGAAAAATTAAGGAACAGATAAGTCTAATCTTACATAAATGCCTCTCTACAAGAATTTTTTTCATTTTTCAACTGATTTACTAAGTCAAGTGTAACTATGATACTCAAGCCAGGCAAAGATAGTAAAAGTAAAATCGCAGTTCCATCTCATTCATCAGCACACTGCTTTGTGTCCAAACTAAAGGTGCAGGATGGATGGATCTCAGCTCAAAATCTGTTTCGATGTAAAAACTGGTGATACACACACAACACCAGAGGGTATGAGAAAGCTAATAACTCACACAAGGGGGCTTTTAGGAGAGGGCAATTTGTGCGTCCCCAGCCAGTCCAAAACTGGGTTGAGAGCACAAGGTTGGCCTGGAGTCTCACTGCAGGTAGAGTGGGGGTTTCCACACACAGGCAAAGGCTTGTGGCTCAATATCTCAGCTGCTCCAGAGGAAGAAGCAGCCAGGATCATTTATTTATTTTTTAATCAGCTTGCCCAGATGCAGAACTGAGGGGAGGATGAAGAGAGGACGTAAATACTGTCACAAGTTAAGCACCAAATATCAAAAGATGGAGTCAGATCCTCTGTCACAATTCACTCCCAGCTGCCTAACATCTGGAACGTGGCATCTTCAGTTCTTGCTGATGAATCAAATGTTGGTGAGGGTCCATGCTATTTCCACAGATGGGCTTCAAAGCACACATATGAAAAACCTAAGCTAAATTTCAGCAGCAAGATTTATTTTAAAAAAAATTTATCATGACTAAATTGGACTTATTCAAGGAATTAAAACATTAGGCAAGTTTATTAATATAATTTATTGTGCTAACCAATAAAAGAAAAAAAAACAAGTAATTATTTAAGTAGCTACTGAAAAAGCCTCTGATAAAATTCAGCATTCTCTCAAGCCATACTTTCCTTGTAATCATATTTATGATTTATAAATAGAAAGGAATTTTCTTAGTGTGTTACATAGTATAGAAAAAAATTCTTTAAAAATACCTGCTTAATGGAAAAATATTCAAAACAAAACTTTAAAATCAGGAACAGAAAGAGTCATCATTTGTATTAAACATTGCACTGGAATTTTTGTCTCATTCAGGAGAGTATGAAAGATAAATAAAAGATAAAAGAATTGGAAAGAAAAGCTGATGGTGTTCACACATAGTTCTCTTGTCTATTAAAATAAAAATTGCATTCATATCATGAAAATTAGTGAGCTTAACAAGGTGAATAAATATAAAATCAGTATCATTCTAGACATTAGTAACAAAAAGAATATGATAATAGGCATAATTTATAATAGCTCAAAAATATAAATAACAAAAATAAATTTTTCAAATATACAAAATCATTAAGGAGGAAATTTTACAGCTGATGAAAAGACACTACAGAAGACCTAAATAACTGAAGAGATATATGATGTCAAAGACAACGTTGTGAAGTTGTGGAATCTCTCCAGCTATATTGCAAGATCTATCAAACTCCACTAGAATTAATTAATTCCTATCAAACTCCAATAGGATTCTTAAAGGAACTTGACAAGTTCATATCTAAACTTGGTTTGTAAGTGCAAAGACTTAAAACAGTTAAGAAATCACTGAAGAAAGAAAAAGAAGGGCCATTCACCTACCATGCATCAGGTTATTACAAAACTATAGTAATTAAGGCAGTGGGGTACTGAAATTGGAGAAGGCAATGGCACCCCACTCCAGTACTCCTGCCTGGAAAATCCCATGGACGGAGGAGCCTGGTGGGCTGCAGTCCATGGGGTTGCTAGGAGTTGGACACGACTGAGCGACTTCACTTTCACTTTTCACTTTCATGCATTGGAGAAGGAAATGGCAACCCACTCCAGTGCACTTTCCTGGAGAATCCCAGGGACGGGGGAGCCTGGTGGGCTGCCATCTATGGGGTCACTCAGAGTCGGACACGACTGAAGTGACTTAGCATAGCATGGTATTGAAATAGAGATATATATAGCAGGTCAATGGGAAAAAAAAATCCTCAAAACCCCACAACAAACTCACATATGTATGGACGAAGTGGAACGGGACCCTGTGGGTCTCTCCTGGATACAAATCCTTTCTGTGTCCCCTGTTTCTTGTTTGTGGGAAATAGGCTTCATGCAGCCTCCTGACCTTCCCTGAGTTTCACAGGGCAGACTCAAAGAGTTGATTATCAGGAAGGGGAGGGGGTGCAGAAACAAAGGAGAAGCAGTTAGGAAAGGAGAGTGCAGCCATGAGGGCAGGGCCCTGGTTCCTTCTTAAAGAATATATATTTAAAGAAATACCTTTGAGCTCTTCCACAGGAACTAAGTCCCCCACCCAGAAGGAGGATGGCAACTTCAGGCTGAGCACAGGATCCCTGGAACACCACCCTGTTCCCGCACCACCAGCCAGTAAGAAGAAAGTCTGCATACACTGGAAGGCAGCGAAGACTCTGACCCCTTCAGTAAATGAGTCCCCTTTAAAAACTGGGACAGTTGAGCAGAATCTTTGGAGTTGGTTTGTGAACATGAGTCCACCTTCTCCCCAGCCTGCCAGCCTCCTGAATAAAGCAACTTTCCATTCCTACCCACATGCGTCTCTTGAGTGTTGGCTTTTGAGTAGTGAGAATCCAAACCTGAGTTTAGTAACACATACACTTGATAGGTGATGGAGGTGGCCTTCCTGGTCGTTCAGTGAGACAATGAATTGGAGTGGAACAGCTGGTTACCATACAGGGAAACAAAATAATCTTAACTCACACTTTTTTTTTTTTTTTTTTTTTTGAAGCTCTTTTCTTTTTTTTACTTATTTTTTTTTATTATTATTATTTTTCTTTTTACTTTACAATATTGTATTGGTTTTGCCATACATCAACATGAATCTGCCACGGGTGTACACGTGTTCCCCATCCTGAACCCACCTCCCTCTCCATACTATCCCTCTGGGTCATCCCAGTGCACCAGCCCCAAGCTTCCTGTATCCTGCATTGAACCTGGACTGGTGATTTGTTTCTTATATGATATTATACATGTTTTAATGCATTCTCCCAAATCATCCCCCGCTTCCTCTCCCACAGAGTCCAAAAGACTGTTCTATACATCTGTGTCTCTTTTGCTGTCTCACATACAGGGTTGTCATTACCATCTTTCTAAATTCCATATATATGAGTTAGTATACTGTATTGGTGTTTTTCTTTCTGGCTTACTTTTTAAAATCAATTCCAGATGAATTTAAAATAAGACTCATAAAATTTTATAACAAGGACTTCCTTGGTGGTTCAGTGGTTGAGAATCCACCTGCCACTGCAGGGGACATGGGTTTAATCCCTGGTCCAGGAAGGTCCCACATGCCAGGGTGTTAGGGGAAGCACACTAACTGAAACCACCCACCCTGGCCAGGCACCCTAGTAACCATTTACATGAGTTGTTTTATGATAGGAGGTCCTGATAAGGAACATGGAACTAATAAGCCTCCACCAAGCGGAAGAGTTTGGGCAAGGTCAAAAGGAGACACCACGTGTCCAACCACCTCCCAGAATCCTTCTTGCCGGTATCCATCTTGGCTGAGTGAATCAGATTGATTGGCTAAAGGCAATCTGAAAACTAATACCATCATCATAAAACCAGAGACTGCCAGCCTTGTGGCAGAGCAGTCCTCCTGGGCTCCCTTACCCCACTGCTCTCCCCCGGGCGCTCTCCCCAATAAAATCTCTTGCTTTGTCAGCACATGTGTCTCCTCAGACAATTCATTTCTGAGTGTTAGACAAGAGCCCAGTTTGGGGCCCTGTAAGGGGTCCCCCTTCCTGCAAGAAGTGAGGCTTCACAACTACTAAGCCCATGAGCTCCAACCTCTGAAGCCTGTGCACCTTGAGCCTGTGCTCTGCGACAAGAGAAGCCACCACAGCGAGAAGCCCGCACGCAGCAGTGAAGACCAGGCACAGCCAAAAATTAATTAATTCTGAAAAGTTTTTATAACAAAATATCAGATACCATGATAAAATCAGCAAGTGGAGTTTTTATTGAACAAGGACTAACCTTAAAAGAAAAGAAGCTAAAGGCAAAGGAGAACAGGAAAGATAAACCCATTTGAATGCAGCATTCCAAAGAACAGCAAGGAGAGATAAGAAAGCGTTCCGCAGTGATCAATGCAAAGAAATAAAAGAAAACAATAGAATGGGAAACACTAGAGATCTCTTCAAGAAAATTAGAGATGCCAAATAAACATTTCATGCAAAGATGGGCTCAATAAAGGACAGAAATAGTATGGACCTAACAGAAGCAGAAGATATTAAGAAGAGGTGGAAAGAATACACAGGAGAACTACACAAAAAAGATCTTCATGACCCAGATAATCACGATGGTGTGATCACTCACCTAGAATCAGATATCCTGAAATGCGAAGTCAAGTGGGCCTTAGGAAGCATCACTATGAACAAAGCTAGTGGAGGTGATGAAATTCCAGTTGAGCTATTTCAAATCCTAAAAGATGATGCTGTGAAAGTACTGCACTCAATATGCCAACAAATTTGGAAAACTCAGCAATGGCCACAGGACTGGAAAAGGTCAGTTTTTGTTCCAATCCCAAAGAAAGGCAATGCCAGAGAATGTTCAAACTACCACCTCTGAGTGCCAAAGAACTGATGCTTTAGAACTGTGCTGTTGGAGAAGACTCTTAAGAATCCCTTGGACTGCAAGGACATCAAACCAGTCCATCCTAAAGGAAATCTGTCCTGAATACTCACTGGAAGGACTGATGCTGAAGCTGAAACCCCAATACTTTGGCCATCTGATGTGAAGAACTGACTCATTTGAAAAGACCCCGATGCTGGGAAAGATTGAGGGCAGGAAGAGAAGGGGACGACAGAAGATGAGATGGTTGGATGGCATCACTGTCTCGATGGACATGAGCTTGAGCAAGCTCCAGGAGTTGATGATGGACAGGGAAGCCTGGCATGCTGCAGTACATGGTGTAACAAAGAGTCAGAAATGACTGAGTGACTGAACTTAACCGAACCTTCAAAAACTTTATACCCCATACCCATAAGTCACTGGAGGAGGATGACGCTGAAAATGGAGCATGAGCCTGGATAAAACAGGTCTCTACATCTGAGTCCATCTCTCAAAGGGTTTGAAAGCTGAGGGCAGTTTAGAAGCAACAGTCCTAGCATCTAGGAGACAAGTTTATTCCTAAGGAGGGGAACTGGGGTATAGAATGCAAGGTCCATCACAGAAGAAGTGGACATAGCTGCTAGATACAAGGAAGTTAATTACTAATATCTGCTGTTGCTTGGGGGTTGGAATTGCATTCAGATTTAAGTCCCCTCATCATGGCCACTCACTATCTGACATTTCTGCCACAGAGGCTGGACTGGACCTATGATATGTACCAACTGCTTGCATCTGCTTCCTCCTCTCCTAGCCTTATTCTTAAGTTATCATACTGGCATTTGAGTCTATTTGCAGCATCTTGAAAGTTGAAATTTAGAACTCTACACGTGAAAACTTTGAACTTAGATTCTAGCAGGCTTCAACATCAACTTCAACAACAAGTGCTACTTCTGGTCACACCCACCAAGCCCTCCCCACCACCACCTGACCACCACCTTTTAACCCATAACTGCCTCAGAGGTCACGGCTTCCCTTGCCTCTTCTTTTCTTCTCTTACTCTCTGCAGAACGCCAAGTAGGATGAGAAAATTAACTGAACAAAATGGTGCTGAAACATGCATTTATTTTTCTAGGGATGAATTTAATGCTCTGGGAGGCTTTTAAAATAGGATCTATTCTTATCTAAAAAGATAGTCACCTGCCATATCAGTAAACAAAGCTGTGGTCGGACTTGCCATGGTCGTCAAGCCATTAGCCGCTGAAACTATGCTGGGCTGCATACTCTGAGAGGACTTAGAATGGAGAAAAGCAGGACATTGTCCCTAGATAGTCAAGATGCATGTCAAAGGAAGGATAGAAATGAGCCCAGATTCTTGCACCATCACACATTGAAAAGCGCTAAACTCATCAACTTGAGATGTCTGTTTTCTTTAATAGTAATCTTCTGTTGTTCTGACTACCTGGATTTCATCAAAAAACTTGTATATAACCTGGCTTCTCTCTTACCTCATCGAAGCAGTCCCTCGGCGAGATCTATCAGCAAGATCTAAAAGGCTGCTTCTCAGGTTTAAGTACTTGGACAGTCTGCCAAATAAATCATAATTCAACTTTCAGGTTGTGCATGTTTTTTCAGTTGACTACAACTTAAACAGTTATTTACAAAAAGCACTTCATAAATTGCTTTGGGTAGTATACTCATTTTCACTATATTGATTCTTCCAATCCATGAACATGGTATATTTCTCCATCTATTAGTGTCCTCTTTGATTTCTTTCACCAGTGTTTTATAGTTTTCTATATATAGGTCTTTAGTTTCTTTAGGTAGATATATTCCTAAGTATTTTATTCTTTTCATTGCAATGGTGAATGGAATTGTTTCCTTAATTTCTCTTTCTATTTTCTCATTATTAGTGTATAGGAATGCAAGGGATTTCTGTGTGTTGATTTTATATCCTGAAACTTTACTATATTCATTGATTAGCTCTAGTAATTTTCTGGTGGAGTCTTTAGGGTTTTCTAAGTAGAGGATCATGTCATCTGCAAACAGTGAGAGTTTTACTTCTTCTTTTCCAATTTGGATTCCTTTTTTTTCTTTTTCTACTCTGATTGCTGTGGCCAAAACTTCCAAAACTATGTTGAATAGTAGTGGTGAAAGTGGGCACCCTTGTCTTGTTCCTGACTTTAGGGGAAATGCTTTCAGTTTTTCACCATTGAGGATAATGTTTGCTGTGGGTTTGTCATATATAGCTTTTATTATGTTGAGGTATCTTCCTTCTATTCCTGCTTTCTGGAGAGTTTTTATCATAAATGGATGTTGAATTTTGTCAAAGGCTTTCTCTGCACCTATCTAACCCTAAACCTAACCCTAATTAAACTTAAAAGGTTTTGCACAACAAAGGAAACTATAAGCAAGGTGAGAAGACAGCCTTCAGAATGGGAGAAAATAATAGCAAATGAAGCAACTGACAAACAACTAATCTCAAAAATATACAAGCAACTCCTACAGTTCAATTCCAGAAAAATAAATGACCCAATCAAAAAATGGGCCAAAGCACTAAATAGACATTTCTCCAAAAAAGACATACAAATGGCTAACAAACACATGAAAAGATTCTCAACGTCACTCATTATCAGAGAAATGCAAATCAAAACCACTATGAGGTACCATTTCACGCCAGTCAGAATGGCTGCAATCCAAAAGTCTACAAGCAATAAATGCTGGAGAGGGTGTGGAGAAAAGGGAACCCTCTTACACTGTTGGTGGGAATGCAAATTAGTACAGCCACTATGGAGAACAGTGTGGAGATTCCTTAAAAAACTGGAAATAGAACTGCCTTATGACCCAGCAATCCCACTGCTGGGCATACACACTGAGGAAACCAGAATTGAAAGAGACACATGTACCCCATTGCTCATCGCAGCACTGTTTATAATAGCCAGGACATGGAAGCAGCCTAGATGTCCATCAGCAGATGAATGGATAAGAAAGCAGTGGTACATATACACAATGGAGTATTACTCAGCCATTAAAAAGAATACATTTGAATCAGTTCTAATGAGGTGGATGAAACTGGAGCCTATTATACAGAGTGAAGTAAGCCAGAAAGAAAAACACCAATACAGTATCCTAACGCATGTATATGGAATTTAGAAAGATGGTAACGATAACCCTGTGTACACAGTGACACAGTGACGCTCTGAAGTCACTCAGTCGTGTCTGACTGTTTGTGACCCCATTGCGACCCCGTGGACTGTAGCCCAACAGGCTTCTCCATGGGGTTTTCCAGGCATGGATAACTGGAGTGGGTTGCCATTTCCTTCTCCAGATAACCCTGTATACGAGACAGCAAAAGAGACACTGATATATACAACAGTCTTTTGGACTCTGTGGGAGAGGGAGAGGGTGGGATGATTTGGGAGAATGGCATTGAAACATGTGTAATATCATATATGAAACGAGTTGCCAGTCCAGATTCGATGCACAATACTGGATGCTTGGGGCTGGTGCACTGGGACGACCCAGAGGGATGGTACGGGGAGGGAGGAGGGAGGAGGGTTCAGGATGGGGAACACGTGTATACCTGTGGCAGATTCATGTTGATATATGGCAAAACCAATACAATATTGTAAAGTTAAAAAAAAAAAAAGCACTTTAATCCTGAGAATGTTTATTCAATTACAAACAAGAAGTTTAGGTCCTAGACCAATTTAGGTTTTTTTTAATTTATTTATTTTTTAATTGAAGGATAATTGCTTTATAGAATTTTGTTGTTTTCTGTCAAACAGCAAGATGAATTGGCCATAGGTGTACATATGTCCCCAAGTTGGATTTTTAATACTTGTTATATACGAATTTAAGAATCAAACAGGGGGCAGGGGTATGGGAATAAGCAACTCTCTCAAGATATTTCACAGGAAGCCTATACAATTTCAAAAATAAGAGACTAGATTTTCTTACTCCCAAGCCAAGAAGACAAATATGTTAGTGCTAATTTTAAAATCCCTAGGTCAAGTACTATAAGGTCTCATTCTGTTTGTATTTACATAAGGCAGTCATGCCTGAACTGAAGCCAATTCAGTGGTTCCTACAAAAAAGGCAAAGATTGAAAAGGGAAAAGATGAAAAGGTTTCATTTTACTTGAACTGGAAACTATTTTTGTGATTAGAACACAAATTACTAGGATCACTTCAGCCCAAGCATCTAGAGAGGCAGATAAGTTCTTCAATTAGTAAAATCAATCAACAGGATGACTTTTGGTCACCGTTGAGCAAACTTGCTCGCAGTCAGGGACACGGAGGGGAAATGTGCTGCACCCCATTAATGAATCAGGGAGGTGCCCCATTCTTCACAAGGAGGATTAATTTAGTGAAACAAAGGCGTAGGAGGCATTTGTTCTGCTTGCTCCCCAATGCACCGACTCAATTGTTCTCCTCTAGAGAAAAAGTGATGAATGCTAAGAGATCTGAATCAGCTACCAAATCAGGCTCTGTTCTTCTAGCCATTGTTAGCATTAATGCTATTTGAATATGCTGGCACTGCTTTCAATATAATACAAAGAAATGAAACAGTGCTAATTTACTTGCTTCCAGATTTTAAAGGTTGGAGTGCCACTTGCTTTCTGATCTGGCTAAATATAAAAACATGACACTTTTTAAAGAAAACTGTTTTGTATCCATTTCAGTCCCTTGAACTGACATCTGTCAGCCCAGATTCTGATTGCGATGGTCACATTTCTCCATTCTTGTGGCCCTTTCTTCTTAGCGCCTAAACTATTGACTTATTCTGAGATATTCCCATGACTAAAGCCACCCTCAAAGTCTATCACGTAGTGCTTGCCCAGCAGCCCCACAGTCCTGTCACCTGAAGCATTTCCTTTTTCCTGATGGCTGACCTGGACTTCTAAGTCAAAGTTTCTCTATCTTCCATGTTGCCTCTGAATTAAGTCTCAGAGGCAGAGTTATGCAAAAGTATAGCTTTAGTGCTTTGCAGGGCAAAGGGGGCCACAGGGGGCTAATTCCCTCAAAACTCTGTGTCCCAACTTGGAGGGAATAGCAAGGAGTTTTATAGTAATGGTTCAGAGAGGGCATGCTCAGTTTGTGGACACTCTTCTGATTGGCTGGTGATGAGGTACTTGGGCGTCAGCATCATCAGCCTTCTGGTGTGCTTGTGGGCAATGTGCAGCTACTTGTCCCTTATGTTGGGGTTTAGCATCTGCAAAATAGCTCAGAAATATTGTTATTATTGTTGTTGTTCATTTGCCAAATAGTGTCTGACTCTGTGACCCCATGGACTGCAGCACACCAGTCTTCTCTGTCCTTTCCTATCACCCAGAGTTTGCTCAAACTCATATCCATTGAGTCAGTGATGCCATTCAACCATCTTATCCTCTGTCATCCACTTCTCCTCCTGTCTTCAATCTTTCCCAGCATCAGGGTCTTTTCCAAGGAGTAGGTTCTTCACATCAAGTGGCCAAAGTACTGGAGCTTCAGCTTCAGCATCAGTCCTTCCAATGAATATCCAGGGTTGATTTCCTTTAGGATTGACTGGTTGGATCTCCTTGCAGTCCAAGGGACTCTCAAGAGTCTTCTCCAACACCACAGTTGAAAGACATCAATTCTTCAGTGCTCAGCCTTCTTTATGGTCCAGCTCTAACATCCATAAATGACCAAAGGAAAAACTGTAGCTTAGACTAGATGGACTTTTGATGGCAAAGTAATGTTTCTGCTTTTTAATATGCTGCCCAGGTTTGTCGTTGCTTTTCTTCCAAGGAGCAAGCATCTTTTAATATCATGGCTGCAGTCACCAACTGCAGTGATTTTGGAGCTCAAGAAAATAAAGTCTGTTTTTTTGTTTTTTGTTTTACTTTTATTTTTATCACTGTTTCCATTGTCTCCCCATCTATTTGCCATGAAGTTATGGGACTGGATGCCATGATCTTAGTTTTTTAATGTTGAGTTTTAAGCCAACATTTTTCACTCTCCTCTTTCACTTTCATCAAGAGGCTCTTTAATTCCTCTTCACTTTCTGCCATAAGGGTGGTGTCATCTGCATATCTGAGGTTACTGATACTTCTTCAGCCAATCTTGATTCCAGTTTTAGTTTCATCCACCCTGGCATTTTGCATGATGTACTCTGCATATAAGCTAAATAAGCAAGGTGGCAATATACAGCCTTGATGTACTCCTTTCCCAATTTGGAACCAGTCCACTGTTCCATGTCTGGTTCTAACTATTGTTTCTTGACCTGCATACAGGTTTCAATCAACCCTGAATATTCATTGGAAGGACTGATGCTGAAACTGAAGCTCCAATACTTTGGCCACCTGAGGGAAGAGCTGACACTATTATGTGTGTTCCTTAATGGGGAAGCAGGACCTTGCTTCAAAGCTGCTCTATTGTTGATTGACCATTCCTCCCTTGTCTCCGCATTCCCTTCCTTCTTGGATTAGCAACTGTTTGAATCTGCCCTTTGGAGCTCAGGGAAGGTCATGGAGGCTGAATGAACCCTACTTCCTGTAATCAAGAGATGGGCAAGACAAGAAGGCTTTTGTGCCCAGGAACCCCACCGGGTCCTCAGTTTCACAATTTTGTATATTCATGAGACACTCAATGTTTTTATTTAAGAGAATAAAATTTTATATTCAATTGGTGAATTGAAAAATGAACCACAAGATCAAATTGCTGCTAAGTCACTTCAGTTGTGTCTGACTCTGTGCAACCCCATAGACGGCAGCCCACCAGGCTCCCCTGTCCCTGGGATTCTCCAGGCAAGAACACTGGAGTGGGTTGCCATTTCCATCTCCAATGCATGAAAGTGAAAAGTGAAAGTGAAGTCGCTCGGTCATGTCCGACTCTTAGCGACCCCATGGACTGCAGCCTATCAGGCTCCTCTGTCCATGGGATTCTCCAGGCAAGAGTGCTGGAGTGGGGTGCCATTGCCTTCTCCGTAAGATCAAATTACTTAACAACTAATCTTTCTATGAAAACTTATGTTTATAAAGAGTGAGAAGGCCTGAACCTGTTCTTCATTTTTGAAATTTTAGACACAAGTCAAGGACCCTTGATGGTTAAATAAGCCAAAATGAAGGGGACATAATTTCATAGTTTCAGTGTGAAACAGGAGGGAAGGGGGCACAGCACACTCTTTAAAAGAACAGCAAGGCCATAAGATATGACAATGACTGGCTAGAACCAACCAGGTCCTCGATAGTGAGTGAAAGAGCCAACTGCCACTAGACCCTGAGCCTCATCTTACACTCATTGCGACACGTCAAAAAGCCACACAACAGGCCCACTAGCACCGTGCCCGTTCTGAGGCTGACCACAGAAGGCCAAAAAGTGGGTGGTGACCCAATTCCTGAAAATCTCAACCCCCCCCCCAAATAATTGGAAGAGTCCTCCCACTCATTAGCCTACGAAATTATCCAGCCCATAAAAACTGATCACCCATATTTTGAAGCCCTCTCTCTCCTTCTAGAGATGGCCCACACTCTGTGAAGAGTTTCTCTCTAAATAAACCCACCTCTTACTATCACTTCATCTTCAAATTCTCTCACAACAAAGCAATAACCTCAATTCACCAGGAACAAGTGTTTCTAGGACAAGACCCTGAGATAAGAATTTGAGTACAAATAATTCACTTAGGAGATGATACCAGGAAACACCAGAAGGAAAGTAAGAGAGAGAAAGGAAGGGAACTGATAAAGTGTCCATTACTAAGTAGCTCATCAATGTGGTTAACTGGACTTAATCCCACGGGGCAGCTCCAGGAGTCAGTGCATAGCACGTGCCAGTTACCCTGCCTATAGCAAGAGGGAGGAGGGCTATTATACAGGGACTCCCACTGATCGTGGGTGAGAGCTGCTGGAGACTGGACCTCTCAGCTCTAAGAGACCACAGCTCTCTACTTCCTTTGGGAACCCCCGTCCCGTCAGTCCTCTAGAATCTCACTCTCCGGGCTCCATGGTCAGACCAGGCACTAGTCCCCTCAAACCACCAACCCTACCCCAACTTTTTCAAATGACCCATTTTCTGTGGGTGAAGATCAATTGCTCTCAAACCTCAGTCATATGAAAACACAGGTTCTTCAGGTGTTTGCAAGTGGTGCTCCACAGAGCACATAGCAAGAAATGTTAGCAAAATCATTATTTGAAAATGTCTCCAAAGTATGGTCACTTCTTTTTTCCCCGAAAATACTTAAAGCTACAAACTATGTTTATACAAAGTAAGCCCAGAAATCAAGAAGACAACATCTTGGCTGCCTTTTCTGTTAGGAAGAGAATAAGAGTTCAAAAAGCACATGAAACCATGCTCAGTATCACTAAGTATTAGAGAAATGCAGATCAAAACCACAGCGAGGATCACCTCACACTGGTCAGAATGCCCATCATCAAAAAGTCTACAAATAGTAAATGCTGGAGAGGATAGAGAGAAAAAGGGACCCTTGTACACTGTTGGTGGGAATTAAACTGGTGCAGCCACTATGTGAACCAGTATGGAGGTTCCTTAAAAAACTAAAAATAGAGCATATGATCCAGCAATCCCAGTCCTGGGCATATACTAGGAGAAAGCATACTTCAATAAGACACATGCACCACAATTTTCATCGCAGCACTAGCCAGGATAGGGAAGCAACTTAAATGCCCATCAACAGATAAGTGGATCAAGAAGATGTGGTACATATATAGAATGGAATATTATTCAGCCATTAAAAAAATAAAAATAATGCCATTTACCACAACATGGATGGACTTATAAATTGTCATACTAAGTGAAGTAAGTCAGATAGAGGAAGGCAAATATCTTATGATTTCACTTATATGTGGAATGTAAAAAAAAGACACAAATGAACTTATTTTCAAAACAGAAAACAAATTCACAGACAGAAAATACACTTACAGTTACTAAAGAGAAAAGGTAAAGGGAGGGATAAACTAGGAGCTGAGTTAACATACACACACTACTATACATAAAATGTATAATCTTCAAGAACCTACTGCATATAGCACAGAGACCTAGCCATTACTCTATAATAATGTGCACGGGTAAGGAATCTGAGAAAGAATTGATATGTGTATTTTGTAGAGCTGAATCACTTTGCTGTACACCTGAAACTACCACCACATTGTAAATCAACTGTGTGCACTGTGCTAAGTTGCATCAGTCGTGTCTGACTCTTTGTGACCCCATGGACTGCAGGCCACCAGGCTCCTCTGTCCATGGGGTTCCCCAGGCAAGAACACTGGAGTGGGTTGCCATGTCCTCCTCCTCCAGGGGATCTTCCCAACCCAGGGATTGAACCTGCGTCTCTTACATCTCCTGCATTGGCAGGTGGGTTCTTTACCACTATCACCACTTGGAAGCCCCCTAAACCAACTATACTCCACTATAAAATAATTTTTTAAAGTTCACTAGAAAACAAGGCAACAATTCATTTCTAAAGGACTCACTCTGCTACACGCTTATCGTCATTTTGCCAATCACAGCTGGAAGGGGAAGGGGGAAAGGTTTACAAAAAGCATTGTCAATTTTTCTCAGTTGATTTTTTTCCACAGGTAACATCAACTTAATTTACACAAATATGCTAAGTTTGCAAAACTTAGAGAACTTGTCTGCTTCCACAGAATCTGAAATCTACAAACATTCAATTTTCAGGCAGTATTTAACTACCAGTGCAAATGTGGGAGAATATTAGTGAAGATAATAATAAAAACAAGCAGTGAGTAATGCTGAATTCATTGTATAATATTTTATTTAGAATGAGCTACATGCATGTTTTCTAGCAGATTTATTTTCCTAAGCTGTTAAGTTTCAGCAAATATTAAACCTGATTTATATTCCACAATGTGTCTCCCCCTGATGATTATGGAAACTGTGCCCAGAGGGGACTGAGGTGTGAAGAGGACGAGGAAAAAGTGACAGTCCTGCCCATGAAGGACCTGGCAGTGGATGGGCACTGTCAGTTCCCAGAATCCTGCCCATGAAGGACCTGGCAGTGGATGGGCACTGTCAGTTCCCAGAATGGAGTCTGAATGAGTGTGTCAACACAAGAAGTCACAAAAGCGCTCAAGATAGCTTCCTCGTGGATGCTCTGCTGCTGCTGCTGCTGCTGCTGCTAAGTCGATTCAGTCGTGTCCGACTCTGTGAGACCCCACAGACGGCAGCCCACCAGGCTCCCGTCCCTGGGATTCCCCAGGCAAGAACACTGGAGTGGGTTGCCATTTCCTTCTCCAATGCATGAAAGTGAAAGTGAAAGTGAAGTCGCTCAGTCGTGTCCAACTCTTAGCAACCCATGGACTGCAGCCCACCAGGCTCCTCCGTCCATGGGATTTCCCAGGCAAGAGTACTGGAGTGGGGTGTCACTGATGCTCTAGGGCAGCATTTTTCAGACTTTAACTGCCTCAGAACTACCCAGAAGGCCTGTCAGAACACACATACCGGGGCTCATCCCTCAGTTTCCGAGTCAGCAGGTCTGGGGTGGGGTCCAGGAATTCCCATTTCTAATAAGGTCCCAGTAATTAAATTGCTCGGAGAAGGCAATGGCACCCCTCTCCAGTACTCTTGCCTGGAAAATCCCATGGACGGAGGAGCCTGGTAGCTGCAGTCCATGGGGTCACTGAGGGTCGGACAGGACTGAGCGACTTCACTTTCACTTTTCACTTTCATGCATTGGAGAAGGAAATGGCAACCCACTCCAGTGTTCTTGCCTGGAGAATTCCAGGGACAGGGGAACCTGTTGGGCTGCTGTCTATGGGGTCGCACAGAGTCGGACACGACTGAAGCAACTTAGCAGCAGCAGCAGCAAGTAAATTGCTGCTGGTTCAGTGACCACACTCTGTGAATCGTCTGTGTACATATGCTCCTCCTTCTTCATTTCTTTTTTTTTTTTTTTCACTTCACTGCTTTATTTTTTTATTTTTTTACTTTACAATATTGTATTGGTTCTGCCACACATCAACATGAATCTGCCACAGGCACACGCGTATTCCCCATCCTGAACCCCCCTCCCACCTCCCTCCCTGTACCATCCCTCCAGGTCATCCCAGTGCACCAGCCCCAAGCATCCTGTATCAAACCTGGACTGGCGATTCGTTTCTTACATGATATTTCTTCTTCATTTCTACAACTGAGTCATGAGAAAGCAGCTGAGACGCTGGCCATCCCAGCACATGGTTCCTGGAAATACTCTTAGTTTTGGGTTAAACTGGGTGGGTTGGTGCCAGACCTGGGTTCCCTGGGAACTGAGCTGTATTTAGTTGAAGAGCCTACTAGCTGTCTCCTTGGCAGTTCCATGTGGATGCCTCCAAGGTAACCATCTCAACAAACGACGTCTCTTTCGAAGTACAGTCTGAAGGTGGTTCCTGATACCTCTTCACTTAGAACACACCAACTTCACCTGGCCCTTGAGCTCAAAGGGTTCTGAATAACTGGATGGTAGACCATCCCATCAAACTAAATTGGTCTGTAATTTGAGAACAAAGCTTTATTTTGTCAAGACCCTGAGGTTTGGGCTTTGTGTTTCAAAGCAACTAGGTTGAATATTCCAAGTTTTATCAACTATTATCCAGGAGAGGTTACAATCTCACTGCCTGACTCTCCCTATCATGGTTCAGCCTGCAAGTAAGATTTGGGGTTGTTTTGAATCATCCCTGCTTCCAGCTTCCCTCTAAAGCACGTGCCTGTGAGTTTGTATGGCAGCTTCCTCTCCCGGCCATATTTTCATATTTACTTCATCCCCATAGGTAATATGTCTAAAGCCACTGGACCAGAGAGTCCAGGCTCTCTCTGCTCACCTACAACAGGCCAATAAATCCAAGAGATGAAGTGTTGAGGCAAGGTATACAAGTTTATTCACAGAGCTGGCTGACCAAGAAGATGGCAGACTAATATCTCAAAATAACCATCTTACTGGGGCCTGGATGACAGGTTCCTTTATGGATCAGAGATTGGGGGAGGTAAGGAAACAAAGTAAAGACCATTTAATTCTTGCAAATATTTCCTAGAATGGCAAGCCCCAGGCATGGGTATATGTTAGCTTCATTTCCTGACTGTCCTTCACACAGTGGGCAGGATCAGATTATCTCCCTGTGAGCTAAATAAACACACTTCAGTTTAAAGGCTAGGCAGAGGGAACCCATCAGGGTTCCATGATGCAGGCCATTATGTATGCTAATAACAAAAGCAGCAACAACAACAACAAAAAATGACAATGTCACAGAAACAGATCCAGTATGGAGTCGAAATTAACCCTTCCCAGTTACACTACTGCAACAGAAAATCTTGGAAACCAGCAGACACAGCCTCCAATTTCTATTTTAAAAATGAAATGCACTGCAATCTCCAAGATGTTGGAAAATTTTTCTATATTAAATAAATAAGCAACAACATACCTTTTGGTCTCCAAATCGAGACGGCAACACCAGAAAAAAACTGTTTATAGTTTGACAATATTAAATTCAGTCTTCAAATAAAAACTGAATGAGTGCCTGCAATTAGCATCACTTAAGATGAGAAAGCATTCTTCCAAATTATGAAACTATTTCCAAACAGTTATAGAAAACAAAACAAAACCAACACACACAAAAAAAGTGGGGGCAGGGGAGGAGGTGTCCAGGCTCTTGGCAGCTGAGCACCTACTCAAACCAAAGGGCTGGAAAATTTCTGTTTCTTTTAAAACATTCTGTTTACTACAAGTGGAAAAATGATATTTCACATATCTACTTTGTTGCTGAAAAATAATTTAAATGTACAGATATGGATGTAATTCCTAATTGCCCGGAATATCAGTGACAGTAGGGAAATGTAATGGATCAATTAATGGTTCTTTTTATAAAGCAACAGATAATCATATAAAGCTCTGGCTGTCAAATTTGACAACAGTCCACAGAAAAGGAAGAAAAAAATTTTTATAGAAAAGATTTCCTTTATTATTTCTTAAATATGTCTAGATTTCCTTTTATTATTTCACAAATCTATCCAGGTATTTCTAACTATGAAATATAGGTTCATCGAAGGAAATTTTGAAAATACGGAAAGGTCAAGTCTGGAGAAGGACTGGGAGAGGAGAGGTGGGATGGGAGTGGAAAAAGAGGTCTGGCCAGGAAGTGATCCCTCGGGGCTCCTGGGAAATGACTGGCAGAAATGCACGTCCCTCTCTCTAATAGCAGGCATTAGTACAGGAAGACATACATTAATTTATTAGCACATGTTATGTGCCAAGCACTGGTTTAGGTGTTAGGGATACATCGATGAACAAAACAGAAATTGCATCCTTCTAGAGCTTACAGTTGAAGGGAGCTGGTAGATATGATCTTAGAAGCAACATAGGGTTGTTTAATGAACTCACAGCTCTTAAAAAGGTTCTCACCCCTGAGTTAGCAAGAATTCTGACTTCAACAAACAAAACAAAGGAAACACTAGGTAGGCTTGGATAGTAGTGGCTTCCCGGGCGCCTCAGTCAGTAAAGAGTCGGCCTGCAGTGCAGGAGACGGGTTCAATCCCTGGTTTGGAACGATCCCCTGGAGGAGGAAATGGCAACCCACTCCAGTATTCTTGCCTGGAGAATCCCATGAACAGAGGAGCCTGGGGTCACAAAGAGTTGGACAGGACTTGGTGACTAATCTTCACTTTCAGACTTGGATAGTAATCGGATCGCTGGTGAATCTGAGAGAACTAAACTGAGAGGGCCTCTAACGAGGCCATAACCCTCCCTTATGCCTGCACCTAACATATGAAACAAATCACCTCCACACAAAAATCTGCACACGGATGTTTACGTGCAGCAGCTTTACTTATAATTTTCAACTTTTAGAAGCAACCAAGATAGCCTTCAGTAGGTGAACAGATAAATAAACCACGGTACATGCAGAGAATGGAATATTATTCAGCACTTGAGAACCTTAAGCGCATATTGCCAAGTGATAAGAAGCTATCCTGGAAAGGCTTCAACCTCCATGATTCTAACTATACAGCATTCCGGAAAAGGCAGAATTATAGAGGCAAAAACAACAACAACAACCAGGGATTCTCTGGGGCTGGGATTCATGGTGGATGAATAAAAAGAGCACAGAGTATTTTGGGGGCAGGGAAAATACTCTATGATACCATAATGTTGAATACATTTGCCCAAACCTACTGAACTGAACTGATAGAATGTTCACAAGAGTGAGCTGTGATATAAACTATGGACTTTAGGTGATGAGGGTGTGTCGGTTCATCAGCTGTAACAAATGCACCATTCTGCTGGGGGAGGCTATGCATGTGTGGGGACAGAGGGCACATGAGAAAAGTCTGCACCTTCTCCTTAATATTCAGTCAGTTCAAGCACTCAGTTGTGTCCAACTCTTTGTGACCCCAGGGACTGCAGCATGCCAGGCCTCCCTGTCCATCACCAACTCCCGGAGTTTACTCAAACTCTTGTCCATTGAGTTGGTGATGCCATCCAACCATCTTATCCTCTGTCGTCCCCTTCTCCTCCCGCCTTCAATCTTTCCCAGCATCAAGGACTTTTCCAGTGAGTCAGCTCTTCACATCAGGTGGCCAAAGTATTGGAGTTTCAGCTTCAGCATCAGTCCTTCCAATGAACACTCAGGATTGATCTTCTTTAGGATGGACTGATTTGATCTCCTTGCAGTCCAAGGGACTCTCAAGAGTCTTCTCCAACACCACAGTTCAAAAGCATCAATTCTTCAGCACTCAGCTTTCTTTATAGTCCAACTCTCACATCCATATATGACTACTGGAAAAACCACAGCTTTGACTAGACGGACCTTTGTTGGTAAAGTAATGTCTCTGCTTTTTAATATGCTGTCTAGACTGGTCATCGGAGAAGGCAATGGCACCCCACTTCAGTACTCCTTCCTGGAGAATCCCAGGGACGGAGGAGCCTGATGGGCTGCCATCTGTGGGGTCGCACAAAGTTGGACATGACTGAAGTGACTTAGCAGCAGCAGCAACAGCAGACTGGTCATAACTTTTCTTTCAAGGGGCAAGCATCTTTTAATTTCATGGCTGCAGACACCATCTGCAGTGATTCTGAAGCCGAAAAAAGCCTCTCACTGTTTCCATTGTTTCTCCATCTATTTGCCATGAAGTGATGGGACCAGATGCCATGATCATAGTTCTCTGAATGTTGAGTTTTAAACCAACTTTTTCACTCTCCTCTTTCACCTTTATCAAGAGGCTCTTTAGTTCTTTGCTTTCTGCCATAAGGGTGGTGTCATCTGCATATCTGAGGTTATTGATATTTCTCCCAGCAATCTTGATTCCAGCTTGTGCTTCAAGCACAAGTTCCTGATAGTTTGAAAGAAAAAACAAAAAGAAAAAGGAGTATCTATCTAGACTTAACACAAGAAACACTCACTAGTGGGTTCCTCTATAGTCAGTAATTTATGCTTTTCTTGACTGGGCTCTAGAATTTGTATAAAAATTACCAGAGGAAAAAAAAACAGTTTCAGTATTTATTAAAAGAAAACTTACAGACCCATGTTAGAGACTTCTTTTTCTTACAGAAATATGGATTAAAGGTTACAGGGTATTCTGGGCTTTATAGTTAGAAAAATTATAACGGGTTCATAGTAGGGCAACAGTGGGTACCTGGTGACTGAATGAGCTTCAGGCATGTAGAATATTCAAGTGTGCCCGTGTGTGCTCAGTCGTGTCCGATTCTTTGCCATTCCATGGACTGAAGTCCATCAGGCTCCTCTGTCCATGGAACTCTCCAGGCAAGAATACTGGAGTGGGTTGCCATTTCTTCCTCCAGGGCATTTTTCCCAACCCGGGGACTGAACCTGCTTCTCCTACATCTCCTGCAGTGCAGGCAGACTCATTACCATTGAGCCACTGGGGAAGCCCATAATATTCAAGAGTTGTCCATTTTATTAGGTGCCCTTGAACTAGGAGGCCTAGTCTAGGTCCAGGCATCCTACAGTTGTGCTTAAAAGACCTAACAGACAACAAGACTCCTCCACAGTCCATGATCATCTTCATCTGGAGTTCTCAGCACCCTCCCAAGGCCTCTGATACTTGGAAGATTACTAAGTGTCAGTGGTATCTTATGTTTTTAAGATCCTTTAAGAACTATAAAGGGCTTCTCAGGTGGCATTAGTGGTAAAGAACCTGCCTGCCAGTGCAGGAGACACAGACACAGGTTCCATCCATGGTCGGGAAGATTCCCCTGGAGGAAGGCATGGCAACCCACTCTTGTATTCTTGCCTGGAGAATCCCATGGACAGAGGAGTTGGGCAGGCTACAATCCACAGGGCTGCAAAGAGTCGGATACGACTGAAGCAATTTAGCATGCACAAGAACTATAAAAATCTGGGTTTGAGCCCTGGGTTGAAAACATCCCCTGGAGGAGGGCATGGCAACCCACCCCAGTATTCTTGCCTGGAGAATCCCAGGGACAGAGGAGCACTGAGGGCAATAGGCCACAGGGTAGCACAGAGTCAGACACAACTGAAGCAAGGGAGCACACGCGCCTGCAAGAGCTAGATAACTGATGCATGTGTTCCTGGAGTGAAGTGCAGAACGTTTTGTCTTAATTATCTGGACACAACTGAGACTAACACTTTTCATTACCAAGAAGTGAGTTATCACAAAAGCTTGTTTCTTATACCAATGGGTTGGGTTGTATCAATTTCTTGTTTGTTTTTGACTTACTTATGAGAAGTTCTTTGGTGCATATATATTATTAGGAGGGAATGCATATCTCAGGTGTAATTTTCAAGTATTGTGTATGTGGGCTTAGAGTACATAAATAAATCATGTGATAAAAATAAAATGATAACGTTTTCACAGGAAAAATAAATAAATAAATAACTTCTTAAACTGCCATCTTGCAGCTCCATACCAACTACTCAAAGTCATATCTGGCTCTAAGTGACCCAGGACAATTTGTAGACTGAAAGAGCTGGATCTTTATGCCATTCCAGCAAAGAAATAACTTTTATTGTATTCATTTTAAAAGGGAGAACAGGCCTCCACTTGCCTTTGTTATTGTTTTCTTTATGTCCGCTGCCTCTATGAAATATTTGATGATTGATGCAGCTTTTATTTTATTTTCCCGCAAATTCCACTTAGGGTTGATCTGCCAGACTCAGGAGAATGCTTTTTGAAAAATCCATAATGATTACATAAGTCTTTCTCCCTGCTAACAACTCTTTATGTTTATTAATCACTGCCCGGAAATGAACATATATTGTTAGTGGTGAGCATTGCATAGTGATCTCAGATTTGGCTTTTTAGGCATGATGGCAACGATTCCAAGGGGTAAGAAGACTATAATAAGCAGGTAGCAGGCATTTGGGGAGTTACTGAATTGAACTGCTTCTTCCAAAAGATACTGTTAAATTCCCTGTCACTGCTGCAGGCCTGGAGGGCTGCATAAGCTGAGGTCAATACTGGCCCCACTGCTGCCCCGTGGGCTCAGCATCTGTCATGATGACCCTATGGTGTGTTTAGGCAGGAATGCTGAAGAGCTATTCTATGCTTTGGGGATGGAAACACTGCTGGGTTTTGTTTGGTATGACTATAAATATTTGCTGTTTTTCTATTGAATACATTAGTGGTACTTAATAAACAACATTTACAAGATGGCCAATATTCTGGCCCCAAGGAAGCACAACCCAGGCACAGAGTTTGTAGATGGTTTAGGTCTGAGTATAGGAAACTGACTTCAGGATGCTGGAGGAATTAAAAAACAAAAGTGATAAAAAAAATTGCTTGCTATCACAACATAACACTCTTTGGGAGCCATGATCCATAACTCCAAAATCCCTTGTGCAGATTTCTGAAAGCCGGAGAGAGATTCTGGGCCACCTTGGCTCATCAGTAGAACACAGGTGTTGGCCTCCCCAAGCTTTACTCTCCAAAACCACAAAGAATCAGTTAGGGAAATGAAAGTCACTCATGCAGAAAGGCATTCAGTAAGAGTGCTTCACTTTTGGAAGGTCTAAAAGAACAAAGAGTGTAGAAAGTGCTCCACAGGCAGGACTTTCACACAGAAAGCTTAGAAGGGCTGGGATGGTTTGAATTTCCAGTAGCCAAGATCCAGTGGATTACTTACATCTGCTTTCTTTATTTATTTCACAGAAAAAAAAAAAAAAAGGCATTTAAAAGGCTTCTGCCAAGCAACTTATCATTGCTTTCTGAGGAATTCTTCCTGATAATTCATTGGAAATAAGCTCTTTCCTGCTTTGACTACCTATCAGTTGTAACTGTCCTCTTGTATAGCAGTTATTTATGTTTATCTCATTTAGCCTATTAAGATCCTTGTACCACTATATACCTACTGAAAAATGCCATTTATAGTAAAAATAATAGCTGCTAATTATTTCTGCCTTATAGTTACTCAGTCTCATTGCCAGGTTACAATGGCAACCCTATGAAAAAGTAATTTCCATTTACAACTAAGGATTGGACCCTCAGAGAGTCACTATTTAGTAATGTAGTGGTACTAAAGGTTTAAATCTGGTTAGTCCATGGTGCCTCCCTACTGTGACGTCAGAGAGTGATGGAGTAAAGCGTGACCTAAATGGTATCATAAATATCTCCACTGACGGTGGATCAACTCTCAGATAGCCTGTTGGGGTCATGGGGAACTCCTCAGAAAGTAGTTCCTTACGGGGCATGATATCCTTCATTTGGGCATGCACCAATCTGACCATAGCGTGAAGAAGGGGAAAAATTTTCTAGCTAAGCTTTTTGGACAGCTCTGCAGCACTCCAGGAGGCACTGTTCATGCAGGTCACTGATTTGTGAATCTTCCCTACCCCAGAGTTGTGGCCTCGACTTATATAAGAAATTAGAGCTTACTAAGAGCTTCACAAACGTTAACGGGGAATGCTGATGTGCTGTTACAAAAGAGGAGGCCGGGAGGTTAGACAGTGTATTTGTACCATCATATGGCACGACTATTGAGTGGTCTGGGAGCTTGCTGTGTGACGTAAAGACAACTTGTGTATCTACTAATACTTGCAGAGTGGTTTTGGGAATTAAATCAATTATGTGTAATAAGCTAGATAACAATAAGTACTTGTTATTTCATTAATAATAGCTATTGTCTGACACATGAATATTTGCAGGAGTTACAGTCAAAACTAAGATAAGGTCTCTACTTTCCAAGAATTTTTACTTATGATTATTCTCCTAAATTTTGTTGCCTACATAAGAAACAGGGTCTCCCTCACCCACCCCTTCTGATATTCAATGAACTACTATAGCTGTGAAGAATTCTGGTTCTTCACTGAGAGCTGAGCGTAGGACGACCTACTTTCAAAGCCCACCACGCTTCAAAAAATAAGGAGAAAAGATACATTTTTCTCACTGGGCTACTCTGCTTATTAAGTAAAGGGCCAGACTTGACACTTGTCTCCTGGTCATTTCCTCTGAAGCTCCACCATCCCATATTATAGCAACCAGGCACATGTGGTTATTAAGTACAAATTTTCATTAATTAAATCTAAAAAATAGTTCCTCGGTTGTACTAGCCAAATGTCAAGTTTTTAAGAGACACATTTATCAAGAGATGACCAATGGAACAGTGTGGAGAACACACCATCATCACAGGGTTTTATTAACATTCTAAGGTGATAGCAAAAAATCTCTTGCTCTGGGGTGCAGTCACAAGACAAGCTCTCTGGGATTAGACAGCTTTGGGGATTATGTCACTAGAGACAAACGCCCACAAATATTTCTCACAAGCTGATGATTTTCACTGACTCTGCTAGAAGAGAGGATTTCACTCTATTATCCTTGCTTATTCTACCACAATCACCCAGAGAATATGAAGTGACAGGAAGGCTGGAAAGAAAACTAACTCAAAAATTGGAAGAGCAATAGAAGCTGGGGCAAAGACTCAGCCAATAAACACCGATATCAATTTGGGCTTTTAGGACCAAGGACAGCAGCTCTGAGTTCCAAGACTTTGTGTGACATAGACAATTTATTTACTCTCCCAGAGCTCCAGTTTTTGTGGTCATAAAAAGGGATTGCGGTTGGTTGCTAGAAAGACAAATAAACTCATGTGTGTAAAGAACTTAATACAATGCCTGACACATGGCAGACTTTCCAGAAATGTCTGCTGGTGCTGTCCAATATGGGAAGCAAGCAGAAACAGAGAAGGTCATCTGACCCTGTGAGCAAACCATTTCTTTAATCTGTGCTTCCATTTTCATCTGATCTGCCCTCGTTTATACTGGACATTCACTTTTCTCAGCTTTATTGCTTATCATAAGGTTGTATACATGAAAAGTTGCATATCATAAAGTTATACATGTGAAAGGATGTCTGAACTATCACATAATATAAAAATATTTTGCTTGTCTTATATCTTGAATGAGGCTGGTTATTTTCCACACCTCTCTCACATGGATTGTTGATATCAAAGTAGATACATAGGTGAGAGATTTGTAGGGAAGAAATGAAAAAGAACTACCTTAATGCATGGCTATTTCTTACACTCTATGTCCTACAGGAAAACTTCAGGTTGATATAAGCACTTAACCTACCCCCTGACAAAAACGAGCATAAGTCAGATTAAACCACATGCTTCTGGGACCAAGGGTGTGCAAAGCCCGTTCCCTCCTCTCAAGAGGTTAGAAGGCTTTCCAGAAACAAAGGAAGCCATTATCCTTGGTCAGCAGTAGTTTGCATTTGTTAAGACAGCAGATTCGGTTTGACGTTTTCTATTTATTTTATAGCTGAGTTGAAATGCTCACGGATACTTGAGAAACAATCCTAAAGTGGCACCTGACCCATTCATGGCTGCAAGGAGGGCTATCATGGAAACCATAAAATGCTACAAGTCAAGGAGACACCATCTTGAAGTCTTGGTCTTTCTACTTTAAATAGAATTTGAATAAATCCTGTATCTAAAATTAAAATGTTGCCTTGCAAGTCACGTATCAATGTTAATTCTCTGGCATTCTATGAGTCCACTGGCTGAACTGACTCATCTCTTTTTCTTGTCACAGAGGGAAAAGAGATAAATAAAAAGTGAAAGTCTTTCCAAATGAAGATGTGGAGAAAAGTGCCAAAATATAGGTCTTGGCCTTTATTAACAACTTAGAAACTTCATTCCAGTGGGGAAAAATTGCAGAGATCGAAACTAACACAGAAATGATCACCCAAATAAAAAAGTGCACACATATTGTGTCATTAAAAGGCAGAGCACTTGCTACCAACTGCATAAGCAGGCAGTCTTCACCTCTCTTAAGAGCAGATGTCTGAATTACATTGACATTTGAAATGAGATAGGCTGTCAGGAATGCTGAAATCTTCCAGATCAAAGTCAAGGGAATTTTTCTTACAGCTACTCTCCTCTGACACACTCTAAAATTGGGGATTCAATTAAAGAAGCTAGCCTCTATGACAGTCAGTTGTTCACAGCTTTCTTCCCTAACAAACTCTCAATAGTCCCCATGGGTCAACTTGTCACCCTCAGAAAGCCAGTCTTCAACTCCTACTTCACTGGAAACATATGTAAGCCCTTGCCTGGAGTGAACCACTTCATTCATCGATTCATCCATCCATCCATCCCTTCATGCACCCACCATTTATTCATCCATTTACCCATACCTCCATTCTTCATTTTAGTCTACCATGTATCACTAGGTGTCGGGAATAAAACAAAACCGTATCCTAATACAGGTCCTCTCTGCTGCTTTCCCTCATCCCTGGGATTTATCCTAGTCAATTGAAAAAGTTCACCTCCAGAGATGAATTTTGGTTAAGAAAGCTATATTTTGTGATATTTTCTAAATCTTATGCTGAGTTCCTAGCATATCATATAGTTCCTGCTCTAAGTGTCTCTCTTCTGCAAGTTTCCAATTTTATTCACGAGAGATAATTGCATCTTCTATGTACAAAGAAAAGCTAGGACTTATACACGGACCTCCATGTCTTATTTTCTTAACCCATGCACAGAAAGGCTACAGATTGTTGCTACTGTTTTTCCTAGAGCCTTCTCTTGGATCCACAGAAATATAAAGGTTCCCTTTGAAGACAACCTAAGGAATGGGGGAAAAAATTTTGCAAATGATATGACTAGAAAGGGCTTAATTTCCAAAATATACAAAGAGCTCACCCAGCTCAATATTAAAAAAAATAAATAACTCAATCAAAAAATGGCCTTTAGCTACCAGCCAATCTGAGAGAAGAAAACCACTCCCAGGGGTTTCTCTAGCCACTGCAACATGATCTCCAGATAACCCCAAAATTTTGAAATTTTTCTTTTGGGTCCCACCCTTCTGTCCTTTCCATGCCTTTGTCTTCGTCCTACTCAAAACAACCCCTGGCATCAAAGTCCGCCAGATGCAGGGTCCCCATCCATGCTCGTCTTGTCTGGGTATCTCTGGAATCAGCTCTAGTCCTTTCCTCCTTTAGGACCTTCAGTCTCAAAGGTCCTTTTTGATCCCACCCTTCAGGTCCCTGCTCTCTCCTCCCCCAGTAAGTTGCTGAATATACATAAAGAATGTGAAAATGGTAAGAGCAGGGTTCTTGAGCCTAAAATACTGAGTTTGTGCTCCAGCTCCACACGTCAAGCCCTAGGATGCCGCACATCGCTCTGTCCTCATTACTTACGTTTTATTACAACACATCATTTTCAACGGCCTACAACATCTCTGCAGGCTTCCCAGCTGGCGCAGTGGTGAGGAATCCGTGTACCAATGCAGGAGACACAGGGTACTCGGAATCCATCTCTGGGTCTGGAAGATCCCCCAGAGGAGGAAATAGCAACCCACTCTGGTATTCTTACCTGGACAATCCCATGGACAGGAGAGCCTGGCGGGCTACAGTGCATGAGCTCTCAAAAGTCAGACCTGATTTAGCACCTGAGACACATGCATGCACAGCATCTCTGCATCTTCAGGACGTTTCCTGTGTGGTTGCCTCTTCCAGCATGGCTCCTCCTATTGACTCCTGTGCCCGCCTTACTCTCTCTTGGACAGTTCTTCCCCCGGGAGTTCTTCCCGAGTCCCTGAGTCTGCTTTTCCCGCCCTTGTCTGTGATCCCTTGACATTCTTCATTTCCCCTTTAAATGTACTTACCACACAGGGTGATTATCTTCTTTAAAATTCACTTTCCCTCACTAGTTCTTCATTCCAAGAGAGATAAACGTCTTATCCACACTATATTCCCCAGAGCTTGGTACTACAGTGGAATAAGCAGTCAATGAATGTTGAGTGAATAAAAATACCAATGGGACAATCTATTAACTCACCTCCAAACTCGACCAAATTGTTATGGGGATTAATTTATTATATTTTAAAATATGCTGAGTGTGGTGCTTAGAAAAAAAATAGCTTTGTCTATTTTTCAATTCAGCTTTGTCTAGCAAATACTAGTGGCTCAGTGACTATCATTTATTCCCCCACCCACATGCATTCATGGCTGTGAGCATGAGTGAGTGCTCAGTCATTTAGTCGTGTCCGACTCTTTGCGACTCCATGGATGGTAGCCCGCCAGGCTCCTCTGTCCATGGGATTTCCCAGGCAAGAATTCTGGAGTGGGTTGCC
This sequence comes from Bubalus bubalis, assembly GCF_019923935.1. NCBI lineage: Eukaryota > Metazoa > Chordata > Mammalia > Artiodactyla > Bovidae > Bubalus > Bubalus bubalis. The sequence goes on from NC_059157.1 coordinate 2,481,796, forward strand.
ATTTCCTTCTCCAGGGGATCTTCCTGACCAGGGATTGAACCCAAGTTTCCTGTGTCTCCTGCATTGCAGGTGGATTCTTTACCACTGAGCTTTACACCTGGAAAAAAGTATTTATGGCTACCATGGGCTAAATTTACTATTTCCTCCATAAAAATGCATTTCACATGTACAGGTACCATTCTGGAAATATGACGTCTTCATTCCCTGAGCAGAATTACAGACGTGGCAGGCAACCAGTTTAACATCTAGGCAGGTAATCTTTCTGACCCTTAAAGCACAATGGATAGACCCCTCTTTCTGTCTCCATGGGGATCACACTTTGCCAGAAGTTATTAAAGTCAGGGCAGACCTGCCTGGTGTGAATGACAGAGTTCCTGACAAGGCCCCTGGTACACCTGGAGCACCAGGAGGAATGCCACCTGGGAAGAGGATGACGGCGGTAGCCTACAGCTCAGAGAGCGATGGCTACGCAGCAAGTGAACTGATACCCATTCCTGCCCCCATGACGTTCCCCTGGACTTGAGTGTAGCTCTTTGCCCCTTTCCTTCCCAGTCCCTCCTGGCCACATCAGGTTCCCTCCTCTACAACATGAGCCTGGTCCTCCACCCTGACTGTGTCTGCCTGGAGAGCAACCGTGATTGCGACCGGAAGCAGCGGCGGTGAAGGAGAGCAGCAGATTGCATTTGCATCGGTAAGCTTCAGCGCCCAAGAGCTGGCGCTTCCTTCCGGGTCCCTCGCCTCTGGGGCATCTCCCCTCTCTGCTCCTTCCACCAGCTGTGCTCGTCCCGTCCTTCACCATCGTCCCCCCCGACCTGTCTTTTGTCCTTCCTCCACTGCTGATGCTGTGTTTCCAACTGCCTGCCGCCACTTCCCTGCAATCCTTGCCTCTCATGTGGTAAACACACTGAACAAAAGGGAAGATAAATCTAGCAATAGAGAAGAGGATAAAACTGTATCGTTTCCCTCTTGGTGTATCTTTCCTTTTAGGGATCTGAAAAAGATCACCTGAGTTGTATCCATGTAAAATTAGCCTAACACCATCACCTTCATTACCTAAAGGCACAGACCTATTACTCTAAGAATCATGCCTTAGCTGACTTCAGAACTGAGACCATATCTTTTCTTAAAGCAAGGCTAAGTATCAAATACCATCTGGCTGGAATAATTCCTCACCCTTTTAGGAATTCGAGGAAAAGAAACCTTAAAAGACCCTCAAGTGAGGGTCTTTTCCCCCTCTTCTGGGGTTTTGACAATTTACACCTCTACTTTGGTCCCTCGGGCTTCCCAGGTGGCGCTAGTGGTAAAGAACCTGCCTGCCAATGCAGGAGACATAAGAGACGTGGATTCAATCCCTGGATTGGGAAGATACCCTGGAGAAGGACATGGCAATCCATTCCAGTATTCTTGCCTGGAGAATCCCAAGGATAGAGGAGCCCGGAGGGCTACAGTCCGTGGAATCACAAAGAGTTGGACACGACTAAGTGACTGAAGCGACTCAGCATGCACACACACACTTTGGTCCTAGTTTTAGATAAGTGATTGTGTCATTATCATTTTTTAATTCATAGTGATGTGTTTGGCCACATATTTTTATTTTCTATTTCAAGGAAACAATTTTCTGATAAGTTTCTTAACCTTTCACTTAAATTTCCTGCATTTGTCTTACAGCACCAAAGCACACATTCTGCACCAAACCCCTTCATTAAGCTATGTCCCTGCCGCTCTCTTCTGATCACAAGGTTCCAGCGGCCTCTGCACACCTGCTCTCCTCCCCAGGGCACCTGTGCTGATGAGTCCCCACCCTCCCCACAGGCCTCGGAAGTCAGGACAGCTGCTTCTGATTCATCTGTGAAGCCCATTTTCTCCGTCACCTATCACTTCCCCAGATTGTGCCACGCTGGACAAGGCTGTGTGTGGAGCTTCTGCTGGAGATTTATGGAGGAAACATACCACCCCACTTTCCCCCTAAGGTTTTCAGTTCAGTCACTCAGTCATGTCCGACTTTTTGTGACCTCATGAATTGCAGCACGCCAGGCCTCCCTGTCCATCACCAACTCCCAGAGTTCACTCAGACTCACATCCATCGAGTCGGTGATGCCATCCAGCCATCTCATCCTCTGTCCCCTTCTCCTCCTGCCCCAAATCCCTCCCAGCATCAGAGTCTTTTCCAATGAGTCAACTCTTTGCATGAGGTGGCCAAAGTACTGGAGTTTCAGCTTTAGCATCATTCCTTCCAAAGAAATCCCAGGGCTGATCTCCTTCAGAATGGACTGGTTGGATCTCCTTGCAGTCCAAGGGACTCTCAAGAGTCTTCTCCAACACCACACTTTAAAAGCATCAATTCTTCAGCACTCAGCCTTCTTCACACTCCAACTCTCACATCCATACATGACCACAGGAAAAACCATAGCCTTGACTAGACGGATCTTTGTTGGCAAAGTAATGTCTCTGCTTTTCAATATGCTATCTAGGTTGGTCATAACTTTCCTTTCAAGGAGTAAGTGTCTTTTAATTTCATGGCTACAGTCACCATCTGCAGTGATTTTGGAGCCCAAAAAAATAGTCTGACACTGTTTCCACTGTTTCCCCATCTATTTCCCATGAAGTGATGGGACCGGATGCCATGATCTTCGTTTTCTGAATGTTGAGCTTTAAACCAACTTTTTCACTCTCCACTTTCACTTTCATCAAGAGGCTTTTTAGTTCCTCTTCACTTTCTGCCATAAGGGTGGTGTCATCTGCATATCTGAGGTTATTGATATTTCTCCTGGCAATCTTGATTCCAGTTTGTGCTTCTTCCAGTCCAGCGTTTCTCATGATGTACTCTGCATATAAGTTAAATAAGCAGGGTGACAATATACAGCCTTGACATACTCCTTTTCCTATTTGGAACCAGTCTGTTGTTCCATGTCCAGTTCTAACTGTTGCTTCCTGACCTGCATACAGATTTCTCAAGAGGCAGGTCAGGTGGTCTGGTATTCCCATCTCTTTCAGAATTTTCCACAGTTTATTGTGATCCACACAGTCAAAGGCTTTGACATCTACCAAAGTTATCTGGATGTTTCTACCACCTGCCACCTCATCTGGGTCCTATCCTAAAGGGAGGAAAATGCAGGCTCTGGAAATACGATAGGCTTTTCTCTCCTTCATCGAGTTCCTTGAGACCCTAGCCTATAAAAACGCTCTGATTTAGGGGCCCAGACGTGGCTCTTGATCAGGTAAAGGAGAACAGGTGGAACTGAGAGATGTGCCCAATTTGGATTTAGGATCACTGCCTCAACACAGGAGGTCACTTTTTAGGCTTAACCATGACCGGTACCTCTGTTCCTCACTGCCAGACATGAGCCTTGTGATTCAGCTTTGAAACAGAAGGCTACAAGCCAACCAGACAGAAGAAAACTGTGGAAATTCACCAGCCTGATCTGTTTAAAATATTATGTGTCATATGTGTAAAGGGCTTGGAATGGATACAGCTCCCAGCAAGTAGACTTTGGGATCCAGGGGAAACTGAGAGGAACAAGGATGGAAGATCTTGCTTTTGGATGGAGCCCTGAAGGGATAATGAAGTTTGATTGCACAGAGACGGGCAACAGCATTCCAAGCAGAGGGAGCAGTCTAAGTGGCAAACAGGACCTGCATTGGGATCCAGATCACGAGAGGGTCAGGGTAAGGCCTTTGCACTTTATTCTACAGGCACCAAGGACACTGAACGCAGATCTTTGAGCAAGGAAAAGATGCTCTCAGAGCTTCAAATGAAAGACCAATATGATGGCAATTATAGAATGCAATTTGTATCATTATTGTAAATAGATATGGAAACACTCTGGTGTCAACAGGCAAGAGCCCAGAAGAGAATGATACCTAAGTAAGACATTCTCCTCCCTTCCTAATTACTGCTTGGTGCCAAAATAAAAAGCCATCCAAAAACACCAGACCCAACAGCAACAGTCATAATAAAAACTGTCATACACATAAATGACAACTTACTAAAAAATAATATATCATTCTTCATCAATTAGTATGCCTTCCAAAAGGAGCTCTGCTTTTTACTACATACTTTATTAAAAGTATTGTGCAATTATTTTCAGTTTTAACACCTTTATTAAGAAAACATTTTAGATTAATTGGGAGATTGGGATACATGTATATATACACAGTAGTGATACCATGTATAAAACAGGTAACTAATAAAAACCTGGGCTTCCCAGATGATGCTAGTGATAAAGAACCTCTCTGCCAATGCAGGAGACATAAGAGACACAGGTTCTGTCCCTGGGTAGGGAAGATCCCCTGGAGGAGGGTATGGCAACCCACTGAAGGATTCTTGCCTGGAGAATCCTGTGGACAGAGGAGCCTGGTGGGCGATAGTCCAGGGGGCCATGAGGCACAGAGAACTCTACTCAGTGCTCTGTGGTGACCTAAATGGGAAGAAAATTTAAAAAGAGGGGATAGATGTATACAAATAGCTGATTCCTTTTGCTATACAGCAGAAACTAACCAGCAATATAAAGCAACTATATTCCAATAAAAATTAACTTTAAAAATGAAATCATTTTAGAAGTAACCTCACAACTTCCTGAACAGTTTAAAACATGCACTGCATCACTTGTATAAACCACTTCTAGTGAGTTAGTCCAAAGTCCAACAATTCTAATGAAAGCAGACAATCTCACGCCTGCTGTCAGCAGACTTAAATAAGACCAACTAAAAGACTTCACAGTCCTGAGATGTTTTAACAAACGTACACGAGACCCCCAGCACTGCACTCTGCAGTATCGCTATCAATATGTCACACTTGAGTGTGATTTGTTAGAAACCTGATGTTTTACATTGTCTGAGCAGGCTTTGCATCCTTCCTAATCCTAATCATCTATCATCATATCTAATTTAATCCTAATCATATCTAATAGCTTTGATAATTGCCAGAGTGGTTCCAGTCACTAGTGAAGAGTAGCCAGGAGCATGAAAGCATGTTCCACGGAGGCTTTCAAAGGTGGCAGCCACTTGGTTCACTCATGCCATCTCATTCTGGACATCCCAGAAAAGACTTTGGTTTTACTTTGAATCTGCTAAAAATGCAATGTTAATTTTTTAAAAAATCCTCCAGAACACTAAATATGTACATCATAGGACAATATAACTAAATTTAATGTTTAAATGCTAAATGGATCTTTAAATAGGGGAAGTTGAAATATATTAGGAAAAACTGATGATTTCAAAATGGAAGAAGAGTGGTATTTCATTGATAATCTGCAAGTATTTTTAAAATACCGCCCTGTATATTAAAAGAATAGAATAATGAAATTTTATAGACCTGGTGATTATCATACTAAGTGAAGTAAATTAGAAAGAGAAAGACAAACACCATATGATGTCACTGATATGTGGAGTCTAAAATACAACACAAATGAACTCATCTACGAAACAAAACAGACCCACATACACAGAGAAGCGTGCGCGCTCGGTACCTCAGTCGTGTCTGACTCTTTGTGACCCCATGAACTGTAGCCCACCAGGCTCCTCTGTCCACGGGATTCTCCAGGCAAGAGTACTGGAGCGGGTTGCCCTTTCCTTCTCCAGAGGATCTTCCTGACCCAGGGATCAAACCTGCATCTCTTACGTCTCCCGCATGGGCATTGGCAGGCAGGTTCTTTACCATGAGTGCCACCTGGGAAGTCCCAAAATAGAACACAAATGAACTTATCTACGAAACTGAAACAGACCCACAGTAGAGAGGCTAGATCTGTGGTTGCCAAGAAGGGGCGGGGGAGAGGGGAGCCCTGGGGGTTTTGGACTAGCAGACACAAGCCATCACATGTAAGACTGATAAAGCAGGTCCTGCCATACAGCACACGGAGCTATACTCAATACCCTGCGATAAACCACAATGGGAAAGAATGTGAAGGAGAATGTATATGTAACTGAGTCACTTTGCTGTACAGCAGAAATTAGCACAACACTGTAAATCAACTATACATCAATAAAATTTAAAAAAAACAACACCCCTATGCTGTAACACGGAGAATTTGGTACTGGGCTCCTCTTATGTGGTGTTTGTGCTCATCACATTCAGAGGTTTATACAGACAAAATGTGAGCTATATGAATCAACCACAAAAAAAGTCCCATCTCAACTGACCAACAACAATAGATTTACCCAAACTATACAATATTAAAAAAAATAATAACTTATTTGTAAATTCTAAATTAAAGACACACACATATTTATGTGAACTACTGTTGCACATGAAAAGCAGATGCACAGTACCAACAGATACTCCATATTAAAACAGATTTTATTTTCACGAACTCAACCCACTGACATTAGAATAATGTGACAATAAATGTCTTCCTTGCTGGTTTAACATAACATATGAAAGGAAATCACAATATGCAATATTTAATATATCAATAGTATTAGTTTTCTTCCCCTTTATAAATAATAACTCAAGATATATGTAATTTTTAAGAAATATAACACTAAAAAATGTATACTGCAATGAGGAAATTTAACAGTGTGCAGAAACTAATACTTCAGAGACATTGTCCTTATTTTTTTCCTAGAAAATGCTTTTCAGCAGGGAAAAAAAAAAATTCTTTCAGTTCAAAGGAAACACCAGTCAAAAAATTGCCTTTGGAGCCCAAGTAGCATATCTGAGGCATGCTGGACTCTTTCAGAAAGGAAATCAAGTGGAAAGCTTGTTGCTGTTGTCCAGTTGCTAAATTGTGTTCAACTCTTTACAACCCCATGAGCTTCAGCCAGGCTTCCCTATCCATCATCATCTCCTTGATTTTTGCTCAAACTCACATCCATCGAGTCGCTGATGCCATCCAACCATCTCATACTTTGTCATCCCCTTCTCCTCCTGCCTTCAATCTTTCCCAGCATCAGGGTCTTTTCCAATGAGTCAGTTCTTCACATCAGGTGGCCAAAGTACTGGAGCTTCAGCTTCAGCATCAGGTCTTCCAATTAGTATTCAGGGTTTATCTCCTTTAGGATTGACTGGTTTAATCTCCTTGAAGTCCAAGGGACTCTCTAAAGTCTTCTCCAACACCACAGTTCAAAAGTATCAGTTCTTTGGCACTCAGCTTTCTTTATAGTCCAACTCTCACATCCATACATGACTACTGGAAAAACCATAGCTTTGACTAGATGGACCTTTGTTGGCAAAGTAATGTCTCTGCTTTTCAATATGCTATCTGGGTTTGTCATAGCTTTCCTTCCAAGGAGCATTGTGATTCAGCACTACAGAGACAAACCTAAGTAAATAGAGGCATTGTTTTCAGAGGAAATTGGCTTTTGTAACATAGCAAAGCTACAACATGGTGGGCGGAGGTTGTACCTGTGATAGGGATCACCCAATGGAGACACCAACCACAGCCACATCACTTGAAATCAAAGAATGGGATGAGACCGGGAAATACCAAAGGACCTCAGCAGTGGACTTTATTGCCTCTTTTTTTAAGAAAACAAAACAAGCAGGCTGAAAGTGATGCTTTAAGGGGAAAATTGTTAATTGGTACACATTTTGCTTGATTATAGATAAACTGACTGGAGGGGAAGAAGTCATGATGGCAAACAAATTTGCATGAAGCTTTTTTTTTCTAATTTATAAAAGCATTATGGTTGTTTACAGTCACTGAGCTCTAAGTATTCGGAAAAAATATTTTTAAAGAAACTATGCAGATTGGATCCAAAATCTCATTGGCACAATTTGAAATAAGGTTAACAGTCATATGAAATCTGGGAATGAAAAAGCCCAGAGTAGGTGACTACTCAACATAAACCCAGAATAGGTCACTTTGGCATATTAATTATTTTGAATTAAAGATATTTGAGAAACAGCCAGCTCAAAAAGACACTCTGAACCTCCTTTGTACCCCTGAAAGCGGGAGATAAATCTCCCATGTGAAAGGTGTCCTCCCTGTACCAGGAGGATAAAAGGAACCCTTCCCACCAGAGGCAGGGGATTCACGGCCAAGAAGAGACTGTGTAAACAAATCATGCTACTTCTTTGCCATTCTATTATCCCAAGTCCAAACCTCTTTGTCTTGTCTGCTCTCTCACAATTAAGTTTTCGACTAAAAGTTATAAAAACCCTGGTTATTTCTTTGAGTCTCACATCTCTGTGGGGCTCCCATACTTACATATGTAATTAACCCATACCTAACATCATACTTAGTAGTGAGAGGCTGTAATATTTCCCCTAAGATCAGGAGCAAGGCAAAGATATCCTTTCTCACCACTATAGGGGCAGAAAATAGATAGCTAATTGCCAGAAGTTTTGGGAAGGGAGGAATGTTTGCTAGGAGAGCTATAGGAATTGTTTAGGGGGGTAGAATGTATCCATATGCTATATATATGCATATGCATATATATATATAAATATATATATATATATAAAGAGAGAGAGAATAGCATTCTCAGTGCTCCAGTATTCTTGTCTAGAGAATCCCATGGAGTAGCCTGGCAGGCTACAGTCCATAGTGTCTCAAAGAGTCAGACACGACTGAAGTGACTTAGAACACACACACAGACACACAAACACACACACACACACATATGGCATTATGCCTGAGTCAAAACTCATAGAATGTTACAGAACAAACAGGCAACCTTCATGGATGCAAAATTTTAAAATATTCAACCAAGAAACTGGAGGATGCTAGCACAGAATATGGGATTCCCAGGTGGTGCAGTGGTAAGGAATCTACCTGCCAACCAAAGACGCAGGAGACACAGGTTGGATCCCTGGGTTGGGAAGAGCTCCTGGAGAAGGAAATGGCAACTGACTCCAGTGTTCTTGCCTGGAAAGTTCCATGGACAGAGGAGACTGGTGTGCTACAGTCCATGGGGTCACAAAGAGTCGGACACAACTCAGAAACTGAGCGGAAATGCAGCATAGAGAGCATACCGAGACAAAAGAATCTAATCATATTACAAACGCATGACACTCACTCACTGAAGGGAGAGAGGGGAAAGTACTCTTCTAACACTGTGAAGAATGATATTTTGACTAGACACCTGAAGAGGAAAGCCAAGAGGAACTTCATGCTAACCTTGCACTCTGGTTGATAACATTGTTTGCTACAAGGTATGGGTAAACAAATACTTTAATAAGAGGAACAGGGTTCCTTGGAGAAATGACAGAGCCTAGGGTTGAAGTACGGAATAAAGAGAATGAGCCTGGGGCATTTTGTATCACTAGAAAGTAAGGAAATGCTCGCGACATAGGGGCATGGCCAAGGACACAGGAAAGGACTGAAAAGAGCTGAGACTACCTGAGCAAGGAAATAAATAACAGACATAAAACAAATATCTGTAAGTCTGTACTTATGTAAATAAATGACTGAATAAATAAATAAATGGGAGGGAAGAGAGAAATGGCTTAGGACAAGCAGTTCTAAATAACTGAAGTAGATACTCTGCCCAGATAGAGGGAAAGAATAACTTCCCACCATGAGGAAGTTAACACAGCACTGTGAATCAACCAGGCTCTGATAATTTTTCTTCAATTCCACTAATAAGGACGTAAAGGAAATCAGTCCTGAATATTCATTGGAAGGACTGGTGTTGAAGCTAAAAGTCCAACACTTTGGCCACCTGATGCGAAGAACAGATTCATTTGAAAAGACCTTGATGCTGGGAAATATTGAAGACAGGAGGAGAAGGGGACGGCAGAGGATGAGATGGTTGAATGGCATCACTGACTCAATGGGCATGAGTTTGGGTAAACTCCGGGAGTTGGTGATGGACAGGGAGGCCTGGCATGCTGCGGTCCATGGGGTCGCAAAGAGTCAGACACGACTGAGGGACTGAACTGAACTGAACTGAATAACGACCTACTATATAGCACAGGGAACTCTCCTCAATACTCTGTAGTGACTTATATGGGAAAAGAATCTAAAAAAGACTGGATATATGTATATGCATTAAAAAAGCACTTTGTTGTACATCTTTGTACAGCATCTTTGCAATCAACTTTGTTGTACAACACTGTAAGTCAACTATACTCAATGCATACTTTTTAAAGAAAGAGTGGAGTACAGAGAGGGGAAAGTGAGGTTGACGGTGGAGGAACCTAACAAACATCACCTCAGCCAGACAGTCAAAGTCAACAGCGTCAGTGACAGATCATGCTGTTAGCATATCCCCTTGACAGGATATGATCAGAATGGTGTTTCACCTCATGGTCTTCCTCCCAAAATTCTATAACCTCCTACTAACAGTGAGAAAATCCAACTGAGGACCATTCTACAAAACATCTGACCAGCACTCCTCAAACACAAGAAATCCCAAGAAAGTGTAGCAGCCCAGAGGAGTCGAAGGACATACTAACCCAATTTAATGTGACATTCTTTATGGGATCCTGGATTAGGGAAAAAAAACAAAGAGCATTAGGAGACAACTGGTGATCTCTGAAAGCAAGAGTTGTAAGAATCCCGTTCCAGTGTGGTTTCCTGGTGACACCGGCCGCACACAGCATGACACGTCCGCAGGGAAAACTGGGTCAGGAGCACACGGGGGCTCCCATTTTACATCTGTAACTTTTCTGTAAATCTAAAGTTATTTGAAAATGAAATGTTTATTTAAGTTTTAAAATAAGGCACTGGCTTTGGTACACTCTAAAGAAAATCTTCTCTTGGGCCAGAAAAGAATATCTAATCAACCCCCCTGCCTGCGTTCCATTGTTTCCTTTCCCCCTCCTCCATCTCATCCTCATCCGGGGCCGTGGCTTTCCCCCTCATCAGATGGTCCCTCTGCAGCTCTGGTCTCTCCTCCTTCACTTCATGCCTATCCTACGGCATTCTTTTGGAATTCCTTTTCCCCAAAGCCCTTTACTTAAAGGTGCAGTGAACTGTCCCCAGATATTCCTCTCAGTCTTCCTTGTGTAGGGACGTCTAGTCCTCTGGGGACCATGAGCATCATTACCAATGACATGGACGAAGGTCCATCTGGAGAGCATGGGGCAGAGCAACCACGCAGCCTCGGGAACTCGGGCACAAAAGGGCAGGTGACAGGCGGTGAACTCCATTAACAGCCTGAGGCCCCAGAGGACCAACTCTCCAGCATTGCTTACAAAACAATTCCTGTAGCACAGCAAGGAGTCAACAGTAACGTTCTAACCTGACTGCACTTTCAAGCATGGCTGCGAGGTGGATAGAGCATCTCTTGTTTCAAGCCACAGCCCTTCTTCCTGCTCTTCCCAGCCTTCCTTTATATTTACACCACTTCTACATCCGTAACAACAAATAGTAATAACACCGTGCGTGTGCTTAGTGATTGCTACATGCTATGTACTCACTGGATTATTTCCTTTAATCTTCATAAGGTGGCTACTATCACTACCTACAAATTATGAAGAACAAAACCAAGTTCAAAGAGGTGAAATAAATCAACCAAGGTCACATTTGTAAATGGGGGTGGGCAAGATTTGAACCAAGGAATGTATGACTCCAGAATCCATGATCCTAACCTCTGTACACCCTGATTCCTACCTTGATATCTCCCCTTCTCCCAATTCCTTTTTTTTTTTTAATTTTCTTTTATTTAACTTTACAATATTGTATTGGTTTTGCCATATATCAAAATGAATCTGCCACAGGTATACATGTGTTCCCCATCCTGAACCCTCCTCCCTCCTCCCTCCCCATACCATCCCTCTGGGTCGTCCCAGTGCACCAGCTCCAAGCATCCAGTATCGTGCATCAAACCTGGACTGGTGACTCGTTTCATATATGATATTATACATGTTTCAATGCCATTCTCCCAAATCATCCCACCCTCTCCCTCTCCCATAGAGTCCAAAAGACTGTTCTATACATCAGTGTCTCTTTTGCTGTCTCGTATACAGGGTTATTGTTACCATCTTTCTAAATTCCATATATATGCGTTACTATACTATATTGGTATTTTTCTTTCTTGCTTACTTCACTCTGTATAAGAGGCTCCAGTTTCATCCACCTCATTAGAACTGATTCAAATGTATTCTTTTTAATGGCCGAGTAATACTCCATTGTGTATATGTACCACTGCTTTCTTATCCATTCATCTGCTGATGGACATCTAGGTTGGTTCCATGTCCTGGCTATTATAAACAGTGCTGCGATGAACATTGGGGTACACATGTCTCTTTCCATTCTGGTTTCCTCGGTGTGTATGCCCAGCAGTGGGATTGCTGGGTCATAAGGCAGTTCTATTTCCAGTTTTTTAAGGAATCTCCACACTGTTCTCCATAGTACTAGTTTGCATTCCCACCAACAGTGTAAGAGGGTTCCCTTTTCTCCACACCCTCTCCAGCATTTATTGCTTGTAGACTTTTGGATTGCAGCCATTCTGACTGGCATGAAATGGTACCTCATAGTGGTTTTGATTTGCATTTCTCTGATAATGAGTGATGTTGAGCATCTTTTCATGTGTTTGTTAGCAATTTGTATGTCTTTTTTGAAGAAATGTCTATTTAGTGCTTTGGCCCATTTTTTGATTGGGTCATTTATTTTTCTGGAGTTGAGCTGTAGGAGTTGCTTGTATATTTTTGAGATTAGTTGTTTGTCAGTTGCTTCATTTGCTATTATTTTCTCCCATTCTGAAGGCTGTTTTTTCACCTTGCTTATAGTTTCCTTTGTTGTGTAGAAGCTCTTAAGTTTAATTAGGTCCCATTTGTTTATTTTTGCTTTTATTTCCAATATTCTGGGAGGTGGGTCATAGAGGATCCTGCTGTGATGTATGTCAGAGAGTGTTTTGCCTATGTTCTCCTCTAGGAGTTTTATAGTTTCTGGTCTTATGTTTAGATCTTTAATCCATTTTGAGTTTATTTTTGTGTATGGTGTTAGAAAGTGCTCTAGTTTCATTCTTTTACAAGTGGTTGACCAGGTTTCCCAGCACCACTTGTTAAAGAGATTGTCTTTAATCCATTGTATATATTCTTGCCTCCTTTGTCAAAGATAAGGTGTCCATATGTGCATGCATTAATCTCCGGGCTTTCTATTTTGTTCCATTGATCTATATTTCTGTCTTTGTGCCAGTACCATACTGTCTTGATGACTGTGGCTTTGTAGTAGAGCCTGAAGTCAGGTAGGTTGATTCCTCCAGTTCCATTCTTCTTTCTCAAGATAGCTTTGGCTATTCGAGGTTTTTTGTATTTCCATACAAATTGTGAAATTATTTGTTCTAGCTCTGTGAAGAATACCATTGGTAGCTTGATAGGGATTGCATTGAATCTATAAATTGCTTTGGGTAGTATACTCATTTTCACTATATTGATTCTTCCAATCCATGAACATGGTATATTTCTCTATCTATTTGTGTCCTCTTTGATTTCTTTCACCAGTGTTTTATAGTTTTCTATATACAGGTCTTTAGTTTCTTTAGGTAGATATATTCCTAAGTATTTTATTCTTTTCATTGCAATGGTGAATGGAATTGTTTCCTTAATTTCTCTTTCTATTTTCTCATTATTAGTGTATAGGAATGCAAGGGATTTCTGTGTGTTGATTTTATATCCTGAAACTTTACTATAGTCATTGATTAGCTCTAGTAATTTTCTGGTGGAGTCTTTAGGGTTTTCTATGTAGAGGATCATGTCATCTGCAGACAGTGAGAGTTTTACTTCTTCTTTTCCAATTTGGATTCCTTTTTTTCTTCTTCTACTCTGCTGTGGCCAAAACTTCCAAAACTATGTTGAATAGTAATGGTGAAAGTGGGCACCCTTGTCTTGTTCCTGACTTTAGAGGAAATGCTTTCAATTTTTCACCATTGAGGATAATGTTTGCTGTGGGTTTGTCATATATAGCTTTTATTATGTTGAGGTATGTTCCTTCTATTCCTGCTTTCTGGAGAGTTTTTATCATAAATGGATGTTGAATTCTGTCAAAGGCTTTCTCTGCATCTATTGAGATAATCATATGGTTTTTATTTTTCAATTTGTTAATGTGGTGTATTACATTGATTGATTTGTGAATATTGAAGAATCCTTGCATCCCTGGGATAAAGCCCACTTGGTCATGGTTTATGATCTTTTTAATGTGTTGCTGGATTCTGATTGCTAGAATTTTGTTAAGGATTTTTGCATCTATGTTCATCAGTGATATTGGCCTGTAGTTTTCTTTTTTTTCCTTTTTACGAGATTTTAACATTTGTCATCAGTTCTCTGTCCACACCTCTTAATGGTGGCCAGCTCTTGTGAGTCTGTTTTCTCGGCATACCACTGACGTCTCCAAGAATCTGATCAGAAAAAGAGAGAAAAGGAGATGGCAAACTTAACAAAATCCTACAGTTGTGCTTCATCCCTTTAAACTCCCAACTTAATTGCTACCTCTCTGATTAGAGTCCTTACCTAAAATTCTCATTTTTATTCAGACTGCCCTCAAAACCTCAAAGTTGAAAAATAACAAAATATCCTTGAAAGAATGAGGCACAAAATTACAGCATAGCAATTTTTTAAAACGCCTTCAGTTCAGTTCAGTTCAGTCTCTCAGTCATGTCCGACTCTTTACGACCTCATGAATCGCAGCACGCCAGGCCTCCCTGTCCATCACCAACTCCCAGAGTTCACTCAGACTCACGTCCATAGCAAGTCCCATTGTGGTCTGTGTGCAAATTCCTGAAACGGCATCAGTCAGCTTCTATCACCATTTTTCTCTGGATGGTGGTCACACCACTACACAGTTTAGGACAGAAGCTCTAAACAGCTTTAACCACTCAGACCTAATCAGTTTCCCCAAACGTTCTCCCATTAAATCAAGAAGATGAATCTGTTCAATTAAGAAAAAACAAACTAGAATAGTACAAATGAAAATGTGTTCCCAATTTTATTAATTAAATTCAAGAGTGATAAATTAATATATCTAACACATCAATTTAAAGATGAAGAAAAATTTCCAAGAGAATAGTAATACAGGAACCACACGTCTCTTGGTTCTTTGGTTTCCCAAGCAGAGAGTACCCTGCTCATAGTAGAAACCCAAAGAATATCTTATCAGCCAAGCAAAAAATAATTGATTTTTTTAATTCGTTCATGGATAATTGTGTCAAAAAAGCCCAAAGTTCAAATTAAAAGTATTTTTGAATACTTTGAAGTATTCTTTCTAGTCATTAACTATTTAAGGAGAGGGAAAATGATGTCAAGTAAAAGGCACTGGTTCCTTTCCCACACATTTTCATGAACTGCTCTGTAAGAATTTTAAACAAACCTGAAATGACCTTTCCTTATGCATATACAACTTTATTAGGAATGCAAAAACTTTCTACACTGTTCAAACATTAGAATCTTAAAGACATTTATCAATGTTTTATTAATAGAAGTAAGAAAGTGAATCTTTAATATCACCATCCAGACAAACCAATACCTACTAAGTAGAACGTAGTCCTACAGCTGAATACACCATCTTCTGAGCACGGAAGTCTCCTAGATTTTCAGAACAGAAGCATTTAGTACAGAGTCTGTCTAATACCATCTCCTTCTTATCAGGTACTTTTTCCAGAAATGGAATTAGGATAGCTTTTTATGTGCTCAACTGAATGAGCCTTTCAAAGATGCTCTAATAATCAATATGGCCAAACAGGTGGTCAAGCTAACTGGATAGCTGAAATTACCAGGCTACCTCCTGGATGCATTTGATTCCAGAAAAAATATGAGAGGATGTGTTAAATAATATATGAAGAAATAATTTTATAATCAAAATGTAATTCACTTACTTTATATAGACTACTTGCATCCAGTATTCTGGCCTGGAGAATCCCATGAACAGAGAAGCCTGGTGGGCTACAGTCCACAGGGTTGTAAAGAGCCGGACACGACTAAGCAGCTGAGCACACGCTCACCCGTTATCCTCAAGTGACCTGAAACAGAAATATTTTCCAAAATGCCATCTCACTGCTAAGCCTCTTTACTAACATTCAGAGAAGTTTTTATCATTCTTGATGTAACTTCCTGTCATTCAGAAACCCAGATGGTTTCTTTACCTCAAGCCATCGGTCACGGCACTGAAGACCCTTGATACTCACTACATAGGATAAAACTGCCGAAAAAAGCAAATCAACCCTGGGGAGGATGCCATTGTGCACAATTAGCAAAGAAAAAGAAAAATTAACATCCCCAGATAAATACATCGTAGATTATTATCTTACTTGTAGTTTTTTTTTTTTTTTTTTCTTTTTTCTTTTCTTACCTCGGGAGTAAAACAAAACAGGACCCTTGGGCTCTTGGGCACAAAGCCCTTTCTGTGATGCCCATCTCTTGATTACAGGAAATAAGCTTCATTCCGCCTCAGTGACCTTCCAGGAATTCCAAAGGGCGTGTCCAAATAGTTGTTAATCAGGGAAAGGAGGGGGTGTGAGACAAGAGAGGAACAGTCAAAAGAAAGAGTGCAGCCTGGGGGCGGGGTTCTGGTTCCTCCTCAAGGAGGACACACAACAGTATCTTCAAGCAGTTTTGCAGGAACTGAACGCCCCCCCCCCCCCTCCCCGGCCCTGTCCCTGCCGGTAGGAGAAGTTGACTGTCTGCTGCCCGCACGCATATTGACCCCACACCAGCTGGAACCAGAAGGTTGATGATGCTGACTCCCAGTTACTTCACCACCAACCAATCAGAAGAACGTCCCTGCGCTGAGTACACCTTCTTTGAACCATCATTACGCAGCCTCTCACTACCCCCTCCAGGCTGGGATACACAGCTCTGTGGGCAGTAGTCCACTGTGTCCCCCTTTGTCTGGCCAAACAGTAAAGCTGCTCTTTTCTACTTCATCCAAAACTCTGTCTCTGAGATTTAATTTGGTGTCAGGGTACAAAGACCAGATTCGGCTTCAGGAGTACACGAGGTCACTGTGAAAAATCAACATTAATGCAGATGTTTGCGTGAAAATCTCTTCTGTCACCTCTCCAGTAGCAATACCAAATTCTAATTCCCTATGCTAAGGAAACCGTTACAGGCTCAGGGTGCAATGACCCACAGTAAGCATACGACTCACACATACACACCTGCACACATTTTTTTTTTTAATTTTAAATCCATATATGATTATTGAATTGAAATTTCAACACACATATAAATTTATTTTGCTAAATCTCCATATAAGGTTCTTTTGAATATGTTACTTTGGACGTGGTGGTGTAGCTGCTGTTCTATTGTTGCTTTTAAATTAAGCATGAATAAAATGTTGACTAGCTTCTTAGTGACCTCCATCCCTAGAACCCTTGTCTTGGGCAGCAGGTAATAGACTCTCATCTTGTAACTGAAAGGGATTTCTGTGTTTGCCCTGTGAACAATTACCCGAGGGATTCTCAGAAATTGGACTCAGTTTTTGCAGCTAAAGAGAACCAAATAATCATGTGATTTGTTCTTCAAACAGCCCTCACGTTTACATATTCCACTTTGGAAGTCCCAGCCGTGCTCCCAACACATCACCTCCAAGCTCACAACTTCCCATTTTTTGTCTTCTCTTTACAAGCTGCATCTTGAAAAGAAATCAGAAAAGATTCCCTAAAGAGCTTCAGAGCTTGTAATCTGCACACCGCAGATGCAGAGTTGGTGTTGCAGAGTGGGGTGGATGAGAACTGTGACATATATCCAGAACTCACCACATTTACTGAGCGCCATTCAGAAGACGGCAGGGCTCATGAAACGCCACGAGAGAGCGTTTATTGCTGAGGAAGCAATCTTCAAAGATCTAAACAAAGGCAGTCTTCACTGTGAGGGATCTGGACATGGAGGACTGACTAAAGCAAGGTGCCAAAGACACTTGAATTGGCTCTCCCAAAAATCTGAGTAAAAGCACAGCAACAACTCATTCTTCCCGACTCATAATGAAGAACAGACTAGGCATACTTTTCTCCAAAAGCAAATGGAACTGGAAATGTCCTCAAATCTCTTTAAGCCCAATTTCTTCAACCAGTAAAACGAGAGCAACTCAAGTACCTACTGGTAAAGTCACTGGGCCAACGAAACCATGCACATGCACAACGTTAGCACTGAGTGTGTGAAATGATGCTCATAATACACTTACTACTGTTGCCATCATCACCTGGACTTTTCTGGAATTTGAATCTTAAAGCTTCTATTAATTTTACAATCAGCCTGAACATCTGGATGGAACAAATAATTTTTTCTCCCTGACATTTTTATCTTTCTAAATGTCCTCCGCTATATACCCAGAGCATGAAACAGCAAATGCAAAGGAAGGAATGATCAGATGAATATGTTTTAGCCCAGCTGCATTTTATGTTCGCGTCTTTCCCATCACTTCATAGAATCCTGTATCTTTTAGTACGTAACTGTGATTTGTTCTCCATTTCTTTACAGCCTGTGTACCAGAACACTCTAGTCTTCACACAGAGTTATAGCTTTTACAGCATCAGAAATTTAAAGTGGGCTCTTCTCCCTCTATTGCCAGTAAGCATGTTCCTACTAAATCCATTTATCCTCTCTATCATGAGCACAAAGATGACTGGGAAGATAAGTAATAAAAGCGGGCACACTGATCTTCCTCAAAGTCTCTACAATTACTAAATGTGCAGGTTTTTCTTCCACATAAAAGATTATGGAGTGGCAGAACCAGCACATTAAATTCAGAAAGGCATCTCAGCCGCCCAGGCGTAACTCACCGAGTCCACAGAGCAACTTCCCCATAAGCCTGCAGAGTCAGGCACACTTTTGCCCAAGAGCCACATCACTGCAGAGGCCTGTCGTTAACCCATTGCAATCCTTACTTCTACCCATCCGACGGTCTAATGGGGGAATAAAAGAAATATCCCTTTTAAAATAGACATACCAAGACATTTTTCCACACTTCTCCTGAATTTCAAACTCTTTTTTTTATTTCATTGGAGCATAGTTGATTTTCAATGTTGTGTTAGTTTCAGGTGTACAGCAAAGTGATTCAAATATACATAAACATATATTCACTCTTTTTCACATTTTTTCCCTTTAGCAGCACATGAATCAGAACACAATTAAACAAGAGCAATTTAAGGGCACAGCATTCTGAATTCACCCTTCTCCATCATCTCTAGTCTAAGCAATTCAAAAGAAAACTGCCTATTAATCCAACATTACAAAACATTTTCACATGTGTTATTTAAAAAAAGTCATTGCACAAAATTTAGCTTAATTTACCATATCCAACTAATTATTTTTGTTAAGAAACTCCTATTTATATTTGAGAATATTTGTTCCTGCCAGTATCCTGATAAAACGCAAATAGCAATAACGTAAGAAAGGCAAAGCCAGGTAGAGCTGAAACTTAGTCTGAGAAAGAATGCTTTTCATATTTAGCAAAATGGCGTTGAAAGCAGTTAACAGAAGACAGAATGGGACGGCTGACTTCCTGAGATGCAAATTTAGAGTGGGCTTGTCTCTAAGACATTCTCTTGTAACACCAATGCTCTGGAAGCAAGTTTCTAGCCCAAAAACCAAAATTAATTTAAACCCACCCAACTAAGATTTTTCAATCTACTCCTCTGGTACAGGCAGATAGATAATAACAGACAATGAGTCAAAGTGTCAGACACTCAGTCATGTCCGACTTTTTGTGACCCCATGGTCTGTAGCCTACCAGGCTCCTAGGGTCCATGGGATTCTCCAGGCAAGAATACTGGAGTGGGATACCATTCTCTTCTCCAGAGGATCTTCCCAACCCAGAGATTGAATCCATGTCTCCTGCCTTGCAGGCAGATTCTTTACCATCTGAGCCACCAGGTAATAACAGATGATGAATTATTACAAAGATAATGAGTAAATGAGTTATTCCAAAGGGCATTTATGATAACTGTTAAATATTTTAAACCACTCTCTAGTTGCTCATTGGGCCACAAGAGCAAAATCACACTACAGCAGCCATGAAAATACACCTCTGCTCTCCAGCTCCAAGAAGCATAGTTGACTGTGACTCAGGCTGCGGCCTCTGAAATCCCCTCTGTGACTGTGAGCGGGCCACTTGCCGCAGCAGCTGCCAGTGATGCAATCCACCTCTGTAAGATGCCGCAGGCCACGGATCAGCCTTGCTGACATGGTCTTAAAAGGGAACTGGGTCTAAGACCTCGATTCGTCTCCCTTCTATCCTCCCTTCCCTCTTGCCGTCAGAAGGGCCAGACCTACATCACCGTCTGAGCTCTCTCCCATCTGCCTGTCTCTCTCCCCATGTTCCCTCACCAGCATTTTCCCCAGTAAATCTAACCTAGCTTTGGTGCCCGTTACTCAGACAGCTGTGACCTATACCTATACTATACACAAAAGAAAATGGGAAAAGTATTTTTCATAAACAATCACATTTTGAGGCCACTGGATAAACATAAGAAACAAGCAAGAACATTTCTCTCTTTTTCTTTTCTTTTTTTTACTTATAACTATTGTAACTGGAAGTGGGATCTAGCTGTTCACTGCTCAAAAGTCATTAAAGAAGCCAGGTTGGTGGAAAGGAAACTTTGCTTCATTTTGGATGCCAGCAACTGGGGTGGGGCGGAGCAGGGGAGTGGACTCCTGTCCAAAGGCAGCCAATGACAATCAGTGGGCAAGAGCTTTCATAGACAGAGGGAGGGGACTACATGCAGAAACAGCACAGTCAACTCTGACAGTCACTTTAGAATTGGTCATCGTGGTTTGACCAGCATCATCTTGATTGTTTCCATTTCTTAAGGCCAGCTCTGGGAATTGTGGCAGCTCATGTCACGGCCACAGTCTGGTCTGCTGCTGCTGCTGCTGCTAAGTCGTTTCAGTCATGTCCAACTCTGTGCAACCCCATAGACGGCAGCCCACCAGGCTCCCCAGTCCCTGGGATTCTCCAGGCAAGAACACTGGAGTGGGTTGCCATTTCCTTCTCCAATGCATGAAAGTGAAAGTGAAGTCACTCAGTCATGTCCGACTCTTTGCAATCGCATGGACTGTAGCCCACCAGGCTCCTCCATCCATGGGATTTTCCAGGCAAGAGTACTGGAGTGGGGTGTCATCGCCGGTCAACATGCAGTTAACCTCTTTCACCTGCTGGGGGTTCCAGTCTCTACAAGACAGCACACAGGATATGGCTCAGAACATTATCTGTAGACCTTGTGGAGGAACTAAAAGTCCCTGACTTTACTTAATTATTATTATTTGGTCTCCTTTGACTGATTTCCTTTGTTCCTGCATGTTCTCACTTCTCTGATGAAACTTACTCTTTGGCTAAGATATTTCCACAGACAAAAGGCAGACAGAGGACATGGAGGTGCCAGGACCACAGGGTCCTGCTCCGTTTCGCTCTGACCTAAGGGATGCTGGGTGAAGTCTGATTTCCATTTATCAGCTTTCATTCAAGTTCAGTACCACCATACTAATCTCCCTGATCCCTCATAGACATCATGCCCCTACAACACTCAAAAAAATAAAAAAGCATGTTCCTTTTATTTTTTAAATCCAGTAAAAGAATAAGTTTCTGAAAAGAATGGGTTTCAAGACATTGCAGAGGTGGATATGACCATTCTCAAAGGAAGTTGTTTCTGTTTTTCTTTCTTTTGGGGGGATGGGGAAGCAGTTTGTGGCCGGGAATGCTACCTAATCACCAGACGCCCTCCCCCTTCCTCTGGACACATAGCCATCAGAGTACACATCCCAGCATCCTTGTGTGACTGGGTGTGGCCTTGAGACTGAGGTCCAGCTGGTGTTATGTGAGTAGAGACGAAGGACACTGTGCCCACCCTTGGCCCATAAAACCTTTCCTGTGTGGCTCCCCATGCTGTTTGCTCTCTCATATACCACTGCCTGCAGGCACAGCAAACACAGAAACCACATGCTGAAGATGAAAAGAGCCTGGACCTCCAAATCACCAACAGAACAAGAGCTGCTCTGACCAGGAACCCCTGGACTTCTATGTAAGCAAGAAATCAAGTCTATTGTGCTAAGCCTTTGAAATCTGGTCCTGAGCTCCTAGAGAATCCCATGGACAGAGGAGCCTGTCCAGAGGACTACAGTCTACAGCGTCTCAAAGAGTCAGACACGACTGAAGCGACTTAGCATGCACACACAACGCTGAGCATTACTTTACAACAGTATAGTTGTCTACCACGGGCTACCTAACAGGAGGCATCAGGATGGATATCCTGCAAGGAAGGGATGTGGAGGGTGTGGCCAGAGACTGTGAAGATGCCCACTGATGGCTCCTCCCCCACACCTTGAATCTAAAGGGTCCTCTGACCTTCTTTGACCAACAGAATTCAATGGGAACCAAACACATGCCAGCTCCAAGTCTAACCATGAAAAGCCAAGACAGCTTTCAGCTTGAACCCACTGGCCATGCTGTAAGGAAATCCAAGCCGTCCTGCTGAAGCCAGGGGCCACTGGAGAGGCCCTGCAGGAGGAAATGCCATGGTGAAAGAAGCCACATGGGGTGCAGACTTAAGACAGCATAGCTGACTGCCAGCTCCAAGTGCCAGCTCCTTGGTGAGGCCGCCTCATTTTCCTCCTTACCAGACCATGAGCCGGCAGCCACGAGAGTGACCCCAGCTGAATCATCCAGTCAACTCACAGAACCATGAAAAACAACAGGTTGTTTTAAGCCTTTAGGGATGTTTTAGGGGGAAAGATGAATGATGCATTTGATTTTGAATTGAGAGTTTACAGGAGGCAGCCTGAGAGGCGACATTTCCTCTACTGTGTTTTCAGCTCTGAAATTCAAAAACAGAAATAATTACATCCTTTTACCCTTTAAAAAAATTACTGTGAAAAAAAAATGACAAATAAACATCTTTACCTAGTAACAAATACACCCTGATTTCAACACAAACAAAAGTAGCAATACACAGAACATTCTTGTTATTTTAAAATAAAAGCACAAATAATATCTTTACATCAGAAAAGTTCAAATTATACAGAAAGAGAGTGAAAAGTAAAAATCACCTTTCCCACTTCTCTCATAACGCCAGTTCCATGTCTTCCTCCAGAGGCACCTACTTAGTGCCTTTAAATTTCGTATGCTTTATTCTTCCAGGTTTGTTCTATGCAATGACTATGTGTTTGCGTTGTGTTAGTTTTCAACCCACAGAATTCATTTTTGAGAGAACAAATATGCTATAACAGACTCTATCAAGGGACTTACTTGTTAGTCATATGCTTTCTTTTTTGTTTAGTTCACATTTAGAAGCTTTCTCCTCTAGGACCAAGACTGAGCCACCAACTGCTTCTCTCCTTTGATGTGAGCCAACTACATCAGAAGAAGAGCTTCTGAAATATGGACTATCTTT